>NC_133434.1:5910000-6510000 GCF_011762505.2 Arvicanthis niloticus
TTTTTGTCTCTGTCTCCATGTGGAAGGCCGCTCTTCCTACCACACTCACTGAGTTCTGAGCTAGACTGTGGTGAGCTATGTCCTGTGTTGAGGTGTTTCCTCCATGGTAGATCAAGCTCCTTGAGGGCGAAAAGGGTTCTTTTGGCTACTACTATTAGCCTACATGAGACAAGATGGCAGCCAAAACAGCCTTGAACTGGCTGTTCCAGCATTCTAGCTCTAGCTAGACCCAACATCTCTAGGTCTTTTCTTTGTACAGAGTAAAACAAATACAGCAGCATTTCTCCAATGCCTGTTCAGGCTCATCGTCTTACGATTTCTGCCAAGAAATGTGGTTGAAAGGTATCTCCTGCCATCTATTCTGTCTTCATTTCTGGGTCTTTATTGATGCTTTGTTTTATTTTTGTCTTTGAGGTGGCATCTCATTTAGTATAGGCTGCCTTTGAACTATTTAGCTTGAACTTTTGATTCTCTTGCTTCCCACCCCCAAGTGGTGTGATTATGGTGAGCACCCCCTTAATCAGCTAGTCTGAATCCTTCTGTGCTATCATTCCAAGATCCGTCCACCTATCTATTTATCCATCCTTACTGACTTCTAATAAACATTTATTGAATATTGGGGGGTTTTTTTTGTGCTAGGTTATCAAAAAGGTTAAGCTATGTACATTGTTCTTAAAGAAAAGTGTGGTAACCTTAGGAGACATTGGTGTGAAGAAAATTAGTGATACTGTATGTTTAATTTGGGGTGTCTGTGGAGGTTAGGAAGCTAAATGGGGCTTAGGGAAGATGGTAGAACACATGCGAATTAAAAGTAGAAGAGGAGAAAATAGGGTTGCAATTTTTAAATGGGGATTGGTATTAAGAGGGAGGGGAGAGTGGGGTAGGTTAACTAAAACTAAGAATGCATGAACAAATGTTATGGAAACCCCTTCTCCGTAAGCTATTTAAAAAATACCATAATTGGGAAAGAAGAAGGGAGCTTGAAGACAGATACCATACTCCCCCTGGACGACACAGGGGAATAAAAATAAAATAAATAAACAGCTCTACATAGGTATGAGATAGCTCTCTATGAGTTATTGATCAAGGAGCCCTAAAATAACACAGGCCATTGTCACTGATGTGGTTGCTCACCAGAACCAGATAGTAAAATCCTACTATCGAAGACGAAACACAACTTGGTTGTAAGACAGAGAAACCAAGCTGGAGCTAACCTGAAAATTCTCCTGCTAGCTAGACTTCATAATATAGGAAGATGCTATATAGGTTTCTAGTGGAGAAAAGTCGTCAATTAGAGCCACCCAGCTGTGAACGGAATGCTGTAAGTGTAATCTGCCGAGCCAGGTGTGTCCATTGGGGCACTATTGACATGACTGTTCCCGAGGTAGCCAACTGTTTTCTGGTTGGATTTGAGGTCTGCTCCACAGGAAAGAATTATGCCTTCTAGGTGTAAACCTGGTCAAAAGCCCATGGCTTGGGAGGTTATAGGCCTTGCCACGGCAAGTGGTGAGTATCTACTGTGGCCATCTTACTAAAAAGACACGTAGTCAAAACTGCCTTCTAAATATTGACTTGTATATTCACAGATTAGCGCTGCTCTCAGCCTTAGCCGGACATTTAACAGTGGGCAGCAGTTAATACAGATACCCTTAAATAGTCAAAACGCTAAGAATAAGTGATCCGGAGCACCCAGTCCTAAATGGGACGTCTAGATGGACTCCCCCTCCCCCATCCGTCCCCAAGGCTCGGATATGTTGTAGGAGAGGGGTGGGAAGAATGGAGGATGGGAAGGTGTGTGGTGTGTCTTCTTAAGAGGACATTGTCATTACACTCATGGACTCACTGCAGTCTGGTTACTCTCAAAGATCAAGCCAACAAGATCAGTTAACATTCCGGCAGGCAGCAGTAATTGGACTCAGTGGGTTAAAAGAAGAAAAAAAGCAAAGACATAAAGAAACATTGTTAGGTGTCTGGGAGAAAGGAAGAAGGGGGGTAGATACGATAAAGTTACATTGTATACATGTGTGAAATTGCCAAAGAAGAAAAGATAATAATATACAAAGTGATAAGAACTTTATCACGTATAATGTAATGGATTGTAGCAGAGATTGGTGCAACACGTGCTGGGTACACAGGAAGGATACTACTGGGAGAAATAAGCCCCTCGCCACCCAGCACCCCATCTTATGACCTGGAAGCCTTAAAATTCTTTCCCTAAGTAGATTTTCCCAGTACAGCTATGAAGAAAGATAGGAATATGTGAATTATGGAATCAGAGGGCAGGGAAGCCCATGGTCAGTTACAGAAACAGCCCTGGGTCCCCTCCATTAGACACCCCGGTGTCTCTAAGGTCCCGAGTCTGCGTTTCCAAACTGCTCTTCTCGCCCCCTGCCCCCATCGCGGCGGCAACCCTCCGCAAGTCATTTATTCCTCCATAACATTTGCTCGAAGGAACGTTACTGCTGAATTATAGCTGGGCCCATTATCTCACAATAACTGTCTGGGAAATGTTAATGTTAATGCATGGATCATGCAGAATGCCACATTAGGGGTTTTATGGTGGACATAACATTTTTATGAACTTTTTCTCGGGTAGCACCAGCCTTTGATGGAAAGAAAGGGGGGAAAAAAGAGAAAGTGTGAAGCAAAAAAGAAAGATCAGCCCAGGAAAAGCAGTTCTGGGAACAGAGGTCGCACTGGACAACCCGGAGGCTGCCTCTCTCGGAGGGCTGACCCCCAGGGGGCAGGTCTGCTCTGGCGGGGCTCCCGTAGGGGTGTACACGCGCACGCGAATATCTTTAGAGTTAGGTATTTGTGAGCAGGGAGCAACCAGCCAAACTGGCAACTGGTGGGAGACAGGGTCTGCTGGGCAGACCCATAAAACTTCTCTTTCAGCCACCTGCCGCTGGCTGGGTATTCGGTGCCAATGCAGGCCGAGGGGGGTAGGGATGGGTGCAGGTGGAGGACTACAGCAGCTCTGTGGAGTGGCTGCCACACCTCTTGACTAAAAGGAGGGGTCTCTGGCAGAACTGGTTTAGGGGCTCACCTTGGGGAATGACAGCTAATGGCTTAAAGAGATTTTAATTTCTTCCATTAAAAAAAAAGAAAAGGAAAAACACAATCTTGAGAATGGCAGTATTTTACACCCGGCTTTTAAAAAGGACCAATAAAGGCCATGTTTAGCATTTTATACCCTTTCTCAAAACTAACGATCTTTGGTTCTCATCTCAGCCATATTTTAGGTGAGCTTGTATCTCCCTTCCACCAGAATGTTCTTTCAGGAAGGCTGGATTTACAACTCTGTTCTTTACCTGCCCTGGGCTCCAATTTAAGTCTCATAATCACAGTGTTTCGATCAGCTCCTCTCTTTCCCCCACTCCTTCAGTCACCCTCAGCGCTGTTATTACCATTTGTCTTCCAAGCCAGAGTGCCGCTGTCTGGTTCCAGACCCTGCATGACACCTGCTCACCCTCTGAGCGCATTAGGGATGGGTGGCAGGGCTATTCCGCACCTCCTCTCCAAAGGGCCCAGTGGGTGCTCCAAGAGCTGGACACCATCAATCACGATGGCTTCTGAGCTGGGGCAAGTGGAAGGTATGGAGAGGCCCATGTTCTCTGAGGGCAAAGAGCACAGAGTTGGCAGGGCCTGGCATTTTCTGAGAACACTCCCGAGGACAAGCTGGAGAAGCGAAGCGAACACCTCATTTGGATAGGCATTCTGGACATCCTCAAGGCAAGATGAGGGTAGCCAGAAGCTTAGGATCCAGACTCTCCCATTTTCTAGCTTAGAAGACCTGACCATGTTTGTTTTTGTTGTTGTTATTGTTGTTGTTGTTGGGTTTGTGTGTATGTGTTTGTTTGTTTGTTGTTTTAAAGCTGAATTATCACATCATTGAATATAAATTAAATACTGCCAGGTAGAGTTGATTTATTCCCTATGCAAAAACCCAAAATCACAAGTGCTCTAAAGTCTGAACCATTTGGAGAACCCATATGATACTAGAAGTGGAAAACCCCATACCTGGCATGGAGCAGGTTGTAGTAGAAATGTGTTTACACTATAGATGCTACGTGGCATGACTTCCAGGGTATGTGCACGAGGTGCACATGAAACGTGAAGGAATTTCATGTCTAAGGGGAGCTGGATCCAGCCGTAACTCGCCAAACAAGCATGAGGACCTGAGTTTGGATCCCCCGACACCCACTTAAAAAGTCAAGTGTGATAGTCCATCCCTGAAGCCCCAGCACTGGGAAGGTAGAGACAGGAAACATCCTGACCAGCCAGCCTTGCCAAATCCGTGAGCTCCAGGGTGACAGTGAGACCCCTTCTCAAAAAGTAAGGGAAAGAGCCATAGAAGACACCTGACATGGACTTCTGGCTTCTACACCCATGCACATACATATGGGAGCTCTCACACATGTGTGTGTGCACACACATGAGCGCATTTAAGTGCATAACAGCACACAAAGAATCACGCTTACACTTGAGCCTCATCTCTCCCTCTTTGCACATGCAAATACTAAAATTAAACAAATAATAAATTAAGTAAGCTGAAATCTGGAAACGTCTCGGTTCTAAGCTTTCAGATCCTCAATTCTTTCTCAAGGCTAACATGCTCTCTGACAGTCACAGTACTTTATGTATGATGTTGACTGAGTGGGGTGACAGCTCCATGGGGACAGGAACCTTGTGTTTCCTTCACAGATTGATTGCTAATTCCCAAATCAGGATACAATACAGGGCTTCTATGGATGGGTGATGAATGGGCACCTCTGTTTCCCAGTGCTCACTCTGAACAACTCCCAGGTATTTGCCTTGAAACTTTCTGGGGAAGAATGTCATAGAAGTGGGTCTATGGGACTTTTCAGGTTTCTTCACATAGTGTGGACTTTGGAATGTATATGGCGTTTACTCCAACCCTTATTTCTTTCTTCCAGTGTGAAATCCTAAGTATACCTGGGCCAGGCAACAGGCTTTAGAGCCCGCCTTCCCAAACACCCCCTCCTGTGCCTCCCAGGTTGCTCCCCTCCTTCCTGGGCTGCCACATGCTAGCTCCTAGGGACCCCCTGCCATATGCTCTATTCCAGCTCTAAACTGCATGTTAATTGTTCTGAATGAACAGCTCCAGCTGGAAAAGCAGGCAGGCCGATTACAGACCTTAAGATAACACCCAGCTTCCCGTAAGCCAGGGGCTTTCCAGCGAAGGAGACTGGAAAATCTTCAAGGCCAGAACCGAGCGAGACAGACCCCTGGGACACAGTCTGGTATCTAGGGCATCATCGTGTCTTGGTCTCTACCCAAGTAGACCTATTTTAAGGCTACCACGCCTGGAGTTCTCTCACCTCACTAAAGAGGGCTGTTCTAGATTTTTGCAACATCCTGTATTTTCAAAGAAGCCCCTTGGGAATCAATTCACTATATCGTGTCCCAGTCACCTTTTACTTATATGAAGTCACCTGCATCTATGTGAAGGAAGGGGAGGACTGAAGTGATAGAGGAGGAGACAGACTTGCAGTGGGATGAGAAAATAAGCATCTATTTACTTTGCCAACATACAATCAACAGAATGTCTTTCCTACAATCAATATATTTTTCAGTAGTATGACAGTTGTATTTTCATATATATGTATATATATGTATGTATATATACATATATGTGTGTATATGTGTGTATGTGTATATATGTGTGTGTATATATATATATATATATATATATATGTATAGATATACATGCACACGTGCACACACATGTACGTGCACGCACACACACACACACACTTTTAGGGGAGTTGAAACAGGGTCTCTCTGTGTAGTCCCAGCTCTCTTGGATCACCCTATGTGAGCCAGCCAGGCTTGCCTCTATCTGCCCTCTGCCTCTGCCTCCTGAATGCTGAGACTAAAGGCCTGTTTCACCATGCTTGGCCATATTTTTATTTATTCATATGATTTTTTGTTATTATTATAGGAGGCCAGCGAGTACTGTATTTGTGGAGGCAATATTCTCTTTCCACCTTTATGAGGGGGCTCCAGGGATTGAATTCAGAGTCTCTGGCTTGTGCAGCAAGCCCCTGTTTTCTGCTTTCTCTGAGACATGATCTCATTATATAACCAGGCTGACCCTCGTGCTTCAGCCTCCCAAGTGCAGCGGCCTCCCTAGCCTAGGTCATATCTTTCCTGTATTATTTTCAGAGTACCTGCTAATTTCATCACCAGTTCAGTGACATGGACACAGCTTTATCCTTCATTTCTGCAACATTCCCCACAAAGAGGAGAAACACTGTAGAGGAAATTTTGACAAAAAGGGAGGAACCATATAATGGTGTCATGAGACCAGGCCATGTGGAATTGGGAGGATTCCTGAAGGCCATGATTCATGGTGAAAGAAGTTGAGACGGGGCCTTAGGAGCTCACCACCCACCTTCTCGCCCCAGCAGTTCAGGCTTCACTAGGGAAGGATGTATCCCTCCAGTTGTATCCCTTTTTATCCAGGAGCCTGCCTAGGGCTGTGGCTGGGAGATCTGGGGCAGTGATCAGGAGTTCTGAGTCTGACACACGTGCCAATTTTGCCATCAATTAACAGTGTAACCCCAGGCATATTGAATAGCTTATCCAAGGGCTGTGCAAACTTTGCTCTACAGTACCCACAGGATGACTGGAGGGTTCAAAGAAACATAAACATGGAAAGGCTCTGGAAACAGAAAAGCAGAGTAAGCTTAGAGGTGAGGAATTTGTTCCTTGTTAACCAGCTGGGCTTATGGCTCTGGAAGTTGGCAGGACTGTGTGTTTCTCACCTGGTTCTCTGCAGGTAGAGCTGCTGGGGACATGGCTGGCTCTTTTTTGACCAGCTGATCTGAAACAGCATCTCTCCTCCATCTCTGGAGATGGGAGTCAGGAAGGACAGATAGAAATAGAATGCTTAGTGTATGTGTGTGTATGTGTGTGTGTGTGTGTGTGTGTGTGTGTGTGTGTGTTAGGATAGGGGGTTAGACTTCAGCTGCACCCAAGGTCTCTACAAGGCTTTCGAAACACAGCTATCCCAGGAGGCTGTGGAGCAGGGAATTCAGAACTGCCCTTGACGTAGTGTCTGGCCAGGGCAGCCTGGCAGCAGGACCAGTGTCTACTCCTCATCAGGTGCTATGGAAACAGGCGACTGATGGCTCCTGGGATGCAGTGGATCTGGAGACAGTAACACTCCTGTGGTCTGCCCCTTGACTTTATCCCTAGCTGGAATATGGCATGGTCAACAGTTCCCTAATCCAGGCTTCCCCCAACCAAGCAAGGTAGCGGGGAACAAGCCAGAGATTGAATTCTTCCCTGAAGGCCGGCAAGTTCACCTTAAGGTATGAGATACTCAGGCTGCTGGTGTCAGGGAGGGGCCAGTGGTCAGCAGGTACCACAGGTGAAGCCTCACACCTCTATTGACCTCAGAGAGCACTGCCAGTGGGTCTCTGATCAGACATGACCTTGGTTAGTTAGCGGATGGTGAGGGGTGGGGATAGCTCATGGGCGGAAGTGACCAGTTCTGTGCATCTCTCAAGCCCTAAGCTTCCAGGTCTGAAGACCAAATATGGCCTTTCTGGTTAAGTCATCGTTGCTGTACTTTCCATACCTGCAAGGTTTTTGTTCTCCTCCCTGCCAGCATAATGTCTACTTCAAGGTCCAGCTCTGATGTCACCTTCTCTGTGAGTGCTCCCTGGATGTCCTCTAGGCAGCGCAGCCACCGCCCCCCCCCAACCCCCCCAGCTCTGGATTCTCCTGGCAGGCAGAAGAGCTGTCTCAGTTGCCAAGACTGCTTTCAGCTCCACATCAGCTTCCAAGCTCCTTGTACTTGCACACAGTGGGTGCTTAGCAAATGTCAACTCAGAGGGCAGTACATCCTTTGCTGGCTTCAAGAAATCAATACCCAGCAAATGAGAGCTGGAGAGATGTCTGGGCCCCCTGAAGGTTATCCTGGGCAATCACTATCTTCCCCAATGGCCTCTCACTGCCTGCCTAGTGTCCAAACCCTTAGTCCACTAAACCCAAACTGTTTTCTTATCAGCGATGAGACAATAGATGATCTTTTGACATTTCCAAGGCTGTTTGGAAGAGGGAAAGATAATATGTAATAAATTCATATATTTCTGTGTGTTTCTTGGCTCTGGCAGCTAAAATTTCCATCTCTTTATGCAGGAGTCCTGGGGAGCCGAAATCCTTGATAATGCCAAACAATTCAACACTTTACACTCTCTTTACTTTGTCTGCACCACGGAAAAATATCATCGGCTTGATGC
The DNA here is from genome assembly GCF_011762505.2 of Arvicanthis niloticus. NCBI lineage: Eukaryota > Metazoa > Chordata > Mammalia > Rodentia > Muridae > Arvicanthis > Arvicanthis niloticus. The sequence continues at coordinate 5,918,274 of NC_133434.1, forward strand.
TACCAGCTGTGGGAAGTGAGATACCATATTCTTTCTGCATGTAGAAATCTATTCCCGTTGGAGGGTGAGAGTTTAGGATCCTAAGGTTGATCCAGCCAAGGCAAAGGGCCGTCGGGTACTCCTTGACCCCATGGGCTGCAGGACCTTTTACACCCACACTGTCTCTCTGTCCTTCTGCATGCTCTGCTCTGTTCTTGCACAGACAGCTTCCAGCAGCAGCGGCAGCAGCAGCAGCAGATCGGAACTTCTGATCAGAGGTGCAAATAGCACTTCCTGAGCTTAGCGCCAGCCAGGGCCCTGGAGGTTACAAAGCTGCCGTCTTCCAGCTCAGACTTTCAACTTGGGGCAACACATTTCAGCCTGGGGCTGATATAAGAATGTACCACCAGCACCTTTGTTTCTAGAAGAGGAGGCTGGGGACAGAGGCTAAGACTTGCCCAGAGCTACACTGAAATCTTCCTGGCTCTTACAGACCCTTCTTCCAACACGTAGCCCGGAAATTTGCCTATTTGTCTAATCATCTTTGAGTCTTGAACAAATATTAAATGCCTGCGATATGCCAGGCATTGTGTTAGAACCCAGGCAGCTTTCTGAGAGTCCAGGGAGCTCAGTTTTCAGGTGTCCTTAGAGACAAAGTGCAGGGCTCATGTTTGGATGGAGGGAAGTTCTCCTGGGGCAACCTCTGGCTTCTGTAGGCATTTTCAAATCCCTCTTCCGTCCTCTGTAGCTGTTTCCCTCCCCAGTCTTATGCTCACACACACTCAACTGCATCCCAGGCACCCAGAAGGAAACAAACGAATCATCTGGAAGTTCTGTTTAGTCATCTGTCTTTTCTTCCCTTTTCTTTCATAGTACTTAAGAGAGTGAGTTTAGGTTTGCATTGTTGGTCCTAACACTAGTTGGAGAACCGTGGTAAGTTGCTTAGTCTATCTGTGCCTCTGTGGTGTCATCTATAAAATGGGGGTGTTAGAGAACGCTATATAATATTAAGTGAAATAATACTGTTCAGCATGGTGCCAAGTGCATGGCATTAAAAAAATTCTAGCTGCCCATAGTGTGAACTGGAACACTGCCTCCGTATTTGTACCTCTCCCGTCTCAGTAAAACATAGCAATTTGTCTCTGACAGCCTCCCTATTAGCTGGCCAATCCTGGCATTTCTACAGAAGATGCTTTGAAGATGCTTCTAGGTGCTTGCACAGGATGGACCTTGGGGATCAGGAGATACTGCTTTAGGAAAGGGGTAAGGAAAAAGTGAACATTATGAATCTGGATAAAAGTACTCTCAAATACCATGTCTGCCTGTGTGCTGCCACGCTCCATGATGATACTGGACTGATACATCTGAAACTGTAAACAAGACCCCAATTAAATGCTTTATTTTATAAAAAAATTCTAGCTGTTATTATTATTATTATTATTATTATTATTATTGTTGTTGTTGTTGTTGCCATGTTGGGAATAGAACCCAGGGCCTTGTATGTCTATGGCAGGCAAAAACTCTGCTACTAAACCAAACCCACAACTTATTATTATTCTAATGGAAAGTGTCAGAAGGAGGAATAAGTGATCTGGAAAAAGAACAGTCTCCTGTCTTATGCTGGTCCAGCTTTGCTCCCTCCAGAGATACCATTCTGTACTGGCTCGGGTGTGAGCCACTCACCTTGGTCTCTTTTTTGTTCCCATCCCCTTCCCATCTCCACAATGCAGCACGGGTGGCTCCACAGTGCAGAACCAGCTGCCAGTTGTCATACTGTGCTTCCCTGGGGAGAGAGCAAGGCAGGGAGCAGAGGACAGTGTCCTTGACCTAGACCATTGGTGCAGAGCTTTGTGGAGTGTCAGCCTTTTTGTAGAGAAAGAGAGTCTTCTGTTTCCTGGGCCCACAGCCAGCTCATCTCCAACACAGCACTATGAGAAAGTTCAGAAACCAGAAGAAAGGATAAAAAAGACCTACTGGGTTTGTGTCCCAGCTTTTAGGGAGTCCCTTGCTCTCTCAAGAACTAGAACATGAGCCCAGGAAGTAGAGGGGGGCCATGCAGGAAGATCCTCCGACTTCAAGTGTGATATAAAGAGTTAGTCAGGACAGTGACTCCAGCCTTCGACCAGAGGCATTTGTAAAAAGCTACATCACCAATTGCTCACAACAGTCCTTTGAGGCCAACATGACCAGTGTTGTTAACAGCATTTAACTTATAACTAGTTTGAGGCCCAGAGATGTTGCCCAGCACGACCAAGGTCCTGAGTATGTAAGAGCAGCAAGGATCTAAGCTTGCTTATCCTGATTCCTAGACATGTCCACCTTCGTGCTACCAGTGATCAGTCATCTCTGTTTCACAGGGAGGGAGCTGAGTGGCTTGTCCAAGTCCTATACCTTATATCAAAGACAGTGAGAAAATAAAACCAACCAAACAACCAACCAACCAACCACCACCACCATCACCAAACAAACAAAAACCCATTACACACTGTGTGTGGGTAAGCTGAGAGTGTGACCTTAAACGTGTTAGTGTCAGTTTCTTGTACTCTGATATGGATGGCCGGTGGCCAGACTGGGTCTGAGAAAGGAACGGAAGAGGACTACCTACAGGAAATCCACATGGGTTGATAAGACGCTGAGAATGTGTCAAAGGTCAAGAACTATAATCCGAGACCAAACTTTGGGGCTTCTAAGAAGCTCAGCTTTCATTCATTCATTTGGGCAGATTCTCTCCTTCTGTTAACAAACCTCTGCTCTCATGTATTGTCAGCATCATTCTTTTGTTCCAATTACTCACTCGATACGTGATACATGCTGGTCCTCCCACTGCTCAGAATGCGGGACCTGGGACCCAGGCTCTCACCTTGCAGGAACTGAGGGTACTGGGAAAGAAACAATGGTACTTTTACCAAGCCCAGAGTCAAGTCAGTCCCTCCAGCAACAGCATCATTCTACCTTGAGCCTCCTACTCAGTGAACTCCAGGGCTGAAGGCTAAGCTGGCCCAGGTATACAGGGTGGGCAGCTCTCCCATATCCTCAGTTCCATGGTAGATATGCTATTCCTCAGGTGCACATGCAGCTTCCAGCCCAAGACACAAGACAGCTTACAGGCTTGTCTCTCAGCTGGATGCTTGCTTGCTTCTCCAGATGTCCATAGTTCAGCATCTGTATCTGCCTGTCTTTCCAGACCAAGGTGCTCTCTCCATCTATTTCTTTAGCGCCACCTTCAGAGGGGTACCCGGTAACCACTCACTCTAGCCTCTTTTGACTCACCTCAAGTGCCTTCACTACACCTGGGTCTCCCAAAGCTTCCAAAACCTTCTCTTCTTTAGCACAGTTCCATCCAACAATCATCTCTCTCATGTCTATGTGACAGGTCCTGTGACGTCACAATCCAACAATCCTGTGATGTCACATACCAGCAGTCCTATTGTAACAAATACCAGCACTAAGAACTGAGGTGATTCAGGCTGTTGGTCTTTGGAGGGGTTACTGTGTGTCAGGAGTTACGGACGGTGACACCGAGCAGACCTATGGGGAGGGTGACATGGGGTTCAAGAACAGGAACGTGGTTCACCCTGATGCAGGAAAGGACTGAGCTGAGCATCAACCAATAAAAACGGGGTTGTATAAAAGGAGAGTATTCTGGGCAGAGGAAAAAGCATCTTTGCCAAGGCAGAGAATGGCACCGCACAGCAGGAAATGATGTGTTTGACTTGCCGATGAAGGATAGCCCTAAATGAGGCTGGCAAGGCTGGAAGGGTCCCATATGCCAAGCCAGGCTCAAGTCTTTATCTGGAGGGGAAAACTTGGTTTTTAATATATAGTACTAGTTTCTAAAGATTTACCTCAGAGTCATCTGCAGTCCAAAGAGCTGTCTGAGACTCAGCTCCAGTGCAGCACGAGGGGTGGGACTTGGGGCCCTGGGAATGGTGGGTAAGCACTCCATCTTTGCCTCTATGTCCCTAGACCCTTTTGGAGACTGACACCTCCTGCCCCTGTTACAGCACCCCTCATTTGGCTTTAAATTCTCACTTCACTGGCTGCTGCCACCCTGGATGGCAGAAGGTTGGAAATACCAGGTGTTTAATAGTCTACCATTGAACGAGTAAAGCTCAAACTGGGGTCAAACAATTTGTTCACTTCCTAATATCTGCCTCCATTCTAAACTCTCTGTTTAAATAAAGACTGACTGATCTCTCTCTCTCTCTCTCTGTCTTTCTCCTCATCAATACAACATTCAGAAGGTTGGCACTTCACTGGTTTGTATTCTCAGATTCAGTTATGGGTGGATTGAACTAGTCGTTTGTTGCTGACCTGTATGTACCAGGTGGACAGAGCTACAACCTAGTGGTTGTTAGTTTGTGTCTGCACTGAACACTGAACACACACACACACACACACACTTTTTCTTGTCCTTAGTCTCTAAACAATTCCTCAGAGAAGTACTTACAGAGCATTTACGTGGTATTGGGTTTGGTAACAGAACTAGAGATGATTTAAGATCCACTGGAGGATGTGTGTGGTTTATATGCAAGTGCGACACATTTTTCTTAAGAGACTCGAGCATCTGTTGACTTTGGTACCTGAGGGAAGTACTGGAATTCCTCCCCCATGGACACTAGTGGACAACTGCGCTCCAGGATTGCTGAGAAGGGTAACGATGTGACTGAGCATGCTCGGGGAACTGAGCGGGTAATAAACACCCCACGTTGATTTCCCTGCTCTTTCATGTACCTCGGGCTTATTAATCACTTACTAGTTGCCAGGCACTGTTCTAGGCACCAAGTTCAAAGCAGCCAATTAAGGGAACGCTCTGACTTCACAAAACAGACTTCGAACTCTCAACTCTCGGGAGGCAGGTTGTAAACAGGCAAATGCAGAGACAGATTCGCAGAAGAGCCTCGAAGGTAGGTTAAAGTGGTAAGAGTGGAGGAGGGGTACCCTTCTCTATAAATGCAGTCATGGAAGCTGCTTAGCTAAATGACATTTGAACAGAGACTCGAGAGACTCTGTCCCCAGAGGAAGTGTGTCTTAGGCCAGGGTTGTGTGTGTTTAGGAGTGGGCACGCGCGTGGAGGCCCGTGTAGCTCCGGAGCAGAGAAGAGGCTGTGGACCAGGCAGGGTCTGGATCATCTAAGGGCCTGTGAGCTGTGGGGGAGGCTTTGAATGTTTACTCCACAGGAAATCCTCTGGAGGGTTTTTAGCAGCAGAGTGACATGACCTGACTGACTGTCATTTAAATGGAGATTCTGGCAGCTGGGTGTGCAACAGACAGAAAAGAATGGGAAAAGTGGGGTAAGAGGTTGAGAGGCTACTGCAATCCAGGCACTATGGGGGGAGGGCAGAAGAGTGGGGGTGTGTCGTGTCTGATAAGCTTTCTGAAGACCTGGTTGGTGATGGGGTGGTGGGGAGCTGTGGATGGTTGGGGGGGTGGGGGCGGGTAGTTGGGATAATCCCAATGAATGTGTTGTACCTCTGACTGTAACCCCAGTCCCTTCCTTCTCAGACTTGAGTGACTTGATTTGCCCTTTATTGAATGGTGAACACTGTCTTCCATGTGCTGCCTGGTATGGGGGTGGAGAGAACAAAAGAACATTCTCAGAGAGCTTTTAAACATATCAGACAGGGAAAGCCGCACACATAATGAGGGAGTGTACAGAATAACCATCTATGAGGGAATAACCCGGCGGAACCCAATTGCCGACACACGACAGACAAGAGGGGGCTGGGCTGGGGTGTGGCAGCAGCTGGGCACTTGCCCAGCATTTGTGAGGAGGCTCTGAGTTCAATGTTGAGCATTGCACATAAGACAAAGAAGGGGCTAGGTCAACATTCAGGAAGGGGCAATTCATGGCGACTCAGGCTCAGACAGATCTTTGAACATCACCTTCTTGACAAATTCAGGGAAGTGACTTTGTCTCATACTTCATGGTCCTATAGCTCATTGTCACTGCTGACACTAGGCTCTGCCTTCTTCCATGTGACTTCCTCTCTAAGCTTCCTTTCAACCAAGCTTTCTTTCCCACTGTGTCCTTCTGCACACCGAGTCCTGTCCTCAAACTACCATGTTACCCAAAGGGCACTCCTGAGTCCTTAGTACACTCTTTTTATATGAGAGACGTGTACAAGCAGACATATATACACATGCGTGCAGACAGGTACACCTCCAGACAGGTACACCTCTGCATGTGGTGCACATATACACAAGTGTGCACACAGGGACACCTCTACATATGCACAGACTCACACTTTCAACTGCTCTGACACACATCTTGATCCTTATGAACACTTGATTCATGCCTGTGTCTTCATGGCTAACTCCCCTAAGGACTTCCATCTTAAGTCAATATAGTCTTTCATGATTTTTTCTCAACACTGGCTCTAAGTCCTAAAGTTAACTGTAGCACATAATTTAGATCTCATGAGTAAATTGGCACGTCATGGCCCTGATCTTGCTTTGTGGTCTCATCAGTCTTCCTGATTGATGTGAATACACTATTTCACTCTCTGCTCAAAAACTGAAGACTCTGACTGGGTCCTCACTCCTAGTGAGGCAGAACTCTGGCTCCTCAGCCAGGACTTTTTTTTTTCCTCCCTCTAATCCTGTCTCATTCCTTACTCTTAGATGACCACAACTTTCAACCCAAAACAAATGGAGTGGGAGCCAGCAGTTCCTGGATACAGTTAGATGTGTCAGTCCTTTCTCATGTAGTCCCCAGGACGGCCTTGCAAGGCAAACCTAGAACTATTCTCTTTGGACAGAGTGGATAGTCTGGAAGAGACAGACTTCTTGATTAAAATGACACCCAACAAGTCACGGGGCTGGTGGGCAGCCTACCCATAGCCTTCCCACCCTACTTCATGGTGCCCCACTTTTACACTATCTTCCCACTGACAAGAGCTGGGTCCTGGTCTTCAACCTCAATATCTCTTCTTGGTATGCCCCTCTGTACTCTGTTCCAGACCCCATCTCCCTAATGCCTTTATGCCCCAGCCCCTAGGTCTTCCACATAGTCCAACTTCCCCCAGCATCTCCATTCAGTATTGGGTTCTTCCATTCCATGTTTGAGCTGGCCACCTACCTTTTAGCCTTGCTCATATGAACTATAAACTCCAGGAGAATCGGAGCCTCTGCTCTTATGCCTTAGGTCTTGAGGTCGATTAATGGACAGATGGACACAAAGGAGCTAGTCCATAAGTACTCAGGGCAATGAAAATTTGGTAACAACTAGTTCCTCACCAGGAATATTCAAAACAACTTCGAATAGGAATCGTTTGTATTTGTGTTTTATGTGTTTCCTCTAGTTAGCATGGAAATCCTTGTCTGAAATTACAAATTAAACAGGATAGGGAGGACAGGGAGTTTTGTGATTTAAGAAAAATATTATTGTAGCATTAGTGGCGGCGAACTACAGAGCCCAGCTGAGGGGGATGCTTCCTTCCTCGAATGCAGTTTTCCGCTGCTCAGAATGTTCTGGAACATTCCTTTTTTTTTTCTGGCCTTTAATCAATGTTGGGGGAAACAAGAGTAAAGATAATAATATCTTTAGCCATCTTGAAGACATTCATGTAAGAAATAAAAGGTAGATGGGAGAGGTAGCCACCCACAGAGGGGAGACGAGAAAGGGGAGAAAAGGAAGGGAAGGGGAGAAAGGGAGAGGGAGAAAGGAATCCTTCATACATGATCGTACAATGATGGATTCTTCCTAGAGTTTAGAAAGACAAGACTTACAAAAGACAAACAGGGATGCTTGGTGGAGTGTTTTAAACAGTAACAACCTGAAACCCAGAAGGATAGAGAACCGAGACACAAGACCCAGGCTCCTGTCCAGGAAAACAAGGAACTAGATAGTTGGAAAGGAAGAAACTCAGGAAACCCAACATTTGGCTGAACACACTGGGGACAGAAGAGCCCCTCTCTACTTCAGACTCCCAAGAAACACCAAGAGAAACCAGAGGGAGAAAGAGGGTTACCAAATGCCACTCAGCTGCCCACTTGTGACACACTAACAGAGAAATAAAGAAAAGGTTATTTATTGGGTAGCCAACGAAAAGCATATGGTAGAAAACTTAACCAGTAGAAAACGATGTGTGTATATATTACATATGGAAAAATATGTGTGCAAATGTATGTATCTGAACTCTATGTATATTTCTCCTGCTTCTGGCTCTGAGTCCTCTGTCCTTCCATTTCACCCCAGAGGCAATCACTGTTATGATTTGTGTCTGCCTCCCAAAGATGTTATATGCATATACAAATTGTAGGATTTTGTTTGTATGAGTGTGTGTGTGTGTGTGTGTGTGTGTGCGTGTGTGTGTGTGTGTGTGTTATAGGTAACTGTGCACTACTGTTCCTCAAGCACTAGCCACCATTTTCCCCACCTTAGGGCAAGGTTTCTTACTAGCCTGGTGTTACTCACCCAGCAAGCCCCAGGGATCTGCATATCTCTGTCTCCCTGGTGCTGGGGAGTGACCATGTTCAGCTTTTGTTGTGGGTTCTGTGGGTAAAAAGACAGGCACCTTACCAGCCACGACACCCTTCAGGTCCACAATCGTGTTTCTAACGTAAACACCAGCAAGCCCTGAGACTTACTGTGTCCTTTGTGCAATCAACTGTTAACAGACTTGGATGGTCCAGTAAATATATTCACATATTCACCCCCATCTATCCCTAAACCCAAAACTCAATCAAACAACAAAAAGCCAAATGATGCTCACAGTCCTACTTTGTAGGTTCAGATTTACCCTGAACCTCCTCCTTCCCAGCATTCCCCGGGGGTTAATAAATGTCACAGTCTTGTGGGGAGTGCTAGTAACGGAGCCCAGGGCTTCATGAAGCAAAAGCAAGAACTGCCATTGAGCCATACCCCTAGCCCAATGTCCCCACCACTTTCAAATAGATGCATTTCCTGTCTTTCAGGGTAATCCCTTCTCAGGCAAAAGGTACTGTAGACTGTGAAGAGAAACCACAGCCTGCTTCTAATATCAAAGAGAAGCTGAGAGAAAGCTGTCTTCCCTTGTGTGCTAATTGCACCAATCCTCACTGGGCCTGCTATGGGCCCAACCTTGTAGGGGGAGCCAAGGATTGAGTCCCATTAGTGCAGGACACCCCAAGAGCATCCAGAATCCAGAATCCACATCACTCACAAAGAAGACTGTGAACCTGGACATGGAGTCAGCACCCTCACCAGACCTGACTTCTGAACACTGCACCCAAGGAAGGGGTCCTGTGGGGGGGCTGGCTCTTGTCTCTCTGCTGTCTTTGCTACCTCCAAAGAGCATGTCGTTAAGGCTTTGTCCCTGGCTCTCTGATTTACATGTACAAATAATCGCTGTCAGGGGCATGAGCCCCAGAGAGCAATAATAGATTCTGGTAGTAACAGATGCAGGAAATAAAAACAAAAAAAACCCGAAACACACCAGCCTGGCAGAACTCAATGCCTAGAGGGGTCCTGGAGGGAGTGAGGCCTGCTGGGTATGCAGGCCTGAGAGGAGACAGCAGTAAAATATTGACTGCTGGGTCTCTTGTAAAAACCAGTGGCGGGTTTTAAAATTTGCAGTAACAGTACAGCCACACCATCCTGAGTGTGCTGATCTCAGGAACTAAGCAGTGTCAGGCCTGGTTAGTGCTTCAGTGGGGGATCTGGCTTGCTGAACATGGTTGTGGACCTTTAATCCCAGCACTTGGGAGGCAGAGAAAGGCAGATCTCTGAGTTCAAGGCTAGCCTGGTCTACAGAGTCAGTTCTAGGAATAGCTACCGCTACACAGTTTGTTTGTCTCAAAACAAACAAACAAAATGAACAAACAAACAAAAAAGAAAACAAAAAAAGAAATTGTGGTAACATAGATGCATTTTAGCCACTTTTAAAAGTATGCTGTCCACTGCTAGAGTTACATTCACACATGATTACACGCATAAATGCAAACTTCACCACTATCTGGTCTTAACTTTCTTCTGCCGCCCCAGAAGTAACTCTGTGCCTTGCAAAGCAATAATAATCCATTCTCACCTGCTCCAGTCCTTGGCAACCCTAATTTACTTCCTAATTGATGACTTAGTTCATAATGTCAAATCATGTAGTATTTTGTCATTTTGTGTGTTTTAGTATTTCTTTTTAACATGGTGTTTCTAAGGTTCATCCATGTTGCAGCATGTGCCAGAATCACATTCCTTTTTTTGTGGCAGAATAATATTCCATTGGGTGGTTCTGGGCATCCAACAGAGGATGAACACTTGGTTCTTTTTAGATTTGATCAACCAATATGAAAATACAGCCATAAATCAGGGTGTGCGAATACACGTTTAGTTCATTTTAATCTTTGGAGTTTACATCTAGGAACGGCTGGCTCAAATGGCAATTCTCTGCTCACTTTTATGAGGAGCCACTGTGTCCAGTAGTGGCTGCCCTAGGATTTATGAGAATGACTCAGTCTCTGCTCGATAGGCAGAGTGCCTTGCACAGTGCTTTTTTTTTTTTAAAAAAAAAAAAGAGGCCACACAGCGTGTGTGCCTGCCCTGGAATGGGTAGAAGGAGTATCAAGAGCCTCTGGAGAAATAAGACCCTGCCTCTCCAAGTTGCTTCCTAATGTGTTCAGGCATACGTGGGAGAGGGTACACCGTAAAACTACACCCCAGGAGACAGCTAGCCTTAAGGTCCACTTATTACTTCTGATGGGTGGTGCCTGATCCAAGTCTCTTGACCTGTTGTTTGCCTATCCTGCCAGAACAGGGCTTGGCAAGGTGGGATCTCACAACTCAAGAAGTGGGTAGGGCATCCTTGGTTCTGACCTCTACCATCACCAGGGAACTGGTATTAGGGCCTTATCCACATGCCTAGCACCCTCTGCCTGGCACACTCTTCTCCTGTCAAGACTCTTGTGGTTAACTCCTATCTACTCCTCGGGTGTCATCTCTCTGTACTGTTCCTTGGTGGAGTTGGGTGGCCACCTCTGACTCCCACGGTACTCCCCAAATTCATTCTGGAGGCTGTTATCGCACGCTTACTGTTTTCAGGTTACTGACCTATTTCCCCCACCACATTATCCACATAATGAGAGTGGAGAATGAACATCTTATCTCTGCATCCCTAGCCCTAGAACAAGGCCCGTGCATTGAATGAATAGATGAATGAGGATAAAGAATGAATGAACCACACTGCTTAATGAATGTCTATTGACTGAATGGGTGCACGTATGAATGGGGTCCCCTGGACTGAAATGTGCCTGGTACATAGACTTGGCCTTTAGCCAAGACCTCATTCATTCATCCATTCATTTATTCAGTACAATCACTTCTACGTGTCAGTGTCTGTCAGGTGCTGGGGTCAGATGCCAATAAGATCCAGGTTCTGTTCTCTATGTATATCTACCAAAGAGTAGATACAGATAGAAGTAAACCAGAAGTACACCCCAAAGACTCCACTGCCTCAGAGGTATACCCCAAAGACTCCGCTGCCCCAGAGGTACACCCCAAAGACTCCGCTGCCCCAGAGGTACACCCCAAAGACTCCGCTGCCCCAGAGGTACACAGGGACTTGCATCACAGCAAAACACCAAGTAGGGCTTCTCTGCTCCACCAGTTGCTGGGCACAGCTGGTTGCGGAAGGAGTGGCCAATTAACATGCTGTACACACCTGTCAGTGGCTGCGAGGAGGATTTAGGGGTGAGAGAATTAACAATCAGGAGGATTTTTGGAGCTCCCAGAACCCAGCCCAGCTCACATCAGAGACCTGTTCTCCTTTAGGGATTCATTCGCTCTGCACAGCTGGTTAATTTTTCATCAAGAGGTGGGGGGTAGGGTTGGGAGAGTACCGTGATCCCAGTCTTTCATGCTGGAGATGGGGAGAGAAACACAACATCCTAGCCACATTATTATTATTATTATTATTTTATTTTATTTTTTTTAGATGAAGTAGGAGCAGATTGCGGTTGCCAGGCAAGACCCAGCCCTCACAAGGCTTGCGTTGCTGCTGGCTGATTAATGGTTATTGGGCAAAGGATAAAGCATCCAGAAGGCAGAGGCCTCTGGCGAAGGTGCTTACACATTTAATGAGCACCGGGTGACACGCGAGTGGTGAGCAGGAATTGTTTTAGGGGAGTGATGTAAGGCTCTCATCTTCTGCCCCACCTTTATCCCTCTTCCACTAGGACCTGGCTAAACTCACTCCCATGCTGGCCCTGGGTGCTCTTTTGTGAACACACACCCTTATTCCCCCCAGGGACTCCAGTCACAGTGTCACAGCACTGGTGGGGACACCTGTTACTGGTCAACTCTGACCCAGAACTTGAGAGTTCAAGGCTGACAATGTAGTCTGTTCATCTAAAAAAAAATGGGAAAGAAGAAAATAATTTGCCTTTTGAAGTTATCAGTGTGTCTTTACTTCAGTGATCTCACTTGATTCTCATTAAGGGCACTTACTGAATGCCTTCTCGGTGCCTCACATGGAAGGGGACCCCAGAATCTAATGGGATGGATATTACCATTTCTATGTGGGAGAGCAGGGCTCAGATGGGCAAACACTGCATCATCTTCCAGGATAACGGGGGGTACCATTCCCATGCTCAGTGTCCATGAAGGATGCTCTCTCCTTCTTTCCTCAAGACCACTCCAATAGGAATCTCCCATTGGATAATGAAGAAAGTTCACTTGTTCTGCAGGGCCCAGGATAGCTGGGGGTTCAGCCAGTGGAGCTGAGAACCTCCCAACTCTACATCACCATAGGACCTCTGTGCCTGAGATAGCTGAAGCAGATGGATTCAAATCAGCACAAAGGTCCGAGGCACTGTGTGCCTAGAGTTGTGTGGTATTGTCACAAGTTGTGTGCAAGACGTCATCTGGCCTCAGGGAGAAAGCAGCGTTGTCAGTGAGATGAAACCTGCTGGGGAGAATGTAATAGATGGTGTGCTCTAAACAGCAGGCAGTGAAACTTTTGAACCTCCTGGGGATCGGCTAAGATGTAGACTCCTCAGACTCTGGGGTCTGGACTGAGTGGAGGCATGCCGAGGCACTTCTCACAATCTCCTCAGTCCACGCTGATGTCACTGGTCCTCAGACCACACTTTCAATAGCGAGGCCCCATCCCGAGAACTCAGAGGAGCCAGGGTGGAGAGACAACACCTACCTAGAGGGGCTGGGTGCTTGGAGAGAGTCGGGGACAGCAAGTGTCAAGTAACAATATGCAGAGCAGAAGAAAAGAGGCCAGTGGGGCTTTTCACAGGCATCCTGTGGGGCCAAGAGTCATGGGACACTAAGAGAGGGTCATCACAGCATGGAGGAACAGACTCAAGGAAGGCTGAGAGCAAGAGACAGTCTCCAGCCCTGCCCGAGTGACCTTGGAGTAGCCAGTTCCTCAATCCAGAAGTGTTTACAAGGAATCCAGTGATTCTCAACCTGGGCAGCATATGAGAACATCTGGGAAACTTTTAAAATAACAAGTGCCTGGCTCTCTTCCCAAGGGCTTTTATGTAGTGGTCTGGGTGGGACTCAGGCCTAGGCAACTTTAAAAAGCTCATGTGTAGTCTGGGCCCAGAACCATCCTGCTAGACAACAGACCTCCAAGGTCCTGCTTAACTTCCTCATCTTTCCATACAGACAGTGAGGGCCAGGAGTCTTGGCTTCTGTTCCTGGGCATGTGGCCTGGAGCAAAACCCAAGATCAGAGAACCCCCAAGAAAGGCTTCTCCACTGTGCCAGAAGTCTGAGCAACGCTGTAGAGGAGGCCAGGTGGAGGGGGCCTCCCTGCCCATCTGGTTCCCATTAATCTCAAGACATGTTTCACATCCCAGGCAGGTACTTGGAGCTGGGAACAGCCCCCTGGGTGGCCCTCAGCCGGGTCCTTTCAGGCCAAGCCCTGCTGACAAGCTACAGGGCTCTGTGAGGCCCTCCTGGCTTCCAGTCACCATCCTGTCTTCTCTTGGGGATAAAAATCCCCTAACAAATAAGAAACCAAAGGAGGCAGGCACAGAAGCCTGGTCTCCCTTTCATTAGCAGTCTGTCACAGAGCGTGAAGGACTCCGATAAATTCTGCAGCTCAGCAGCTGCTGAGGAGACCCGGGAGGAAGAAGATTCATTCGCTCCCTCAGAAGACTGAGTCTTCAGGAATTTCCAATTCTTTTCCTCCCCCACCTACTAAGCCAAGAATTAGCCAAGAATTCTAAGCCAAGAATTGTCCAAGGTCGGCCTAGAGATATCCAGACTTAGGGGGAGGGGGCCTGGAAGGAGCCACTGGCTGACTGAAGAAGGCATGCGTGGGAGAAGGTCAGGTCCTGGAAACCCCTCCTTCCCAACAGATATGGGGCAGAGGAGTCAGACTTTGTTTCCACGAGGACCCCAGAATATTTGACTGCAAAGTGGTGTGAGTTGCCCTACTGGGCTCAAGGTTGCCAGGTCAGCTTGGTGGAGCTAAGGGAGCATAGGTAGGTATCTTGCATGGAAACTGCCTTGATCGTGCCTGTCCCAAAGCCTTGCTATGTTCCCTCCCTCCACAATCTGCTCTGTAAAGAAACCAAGGCACTCTGGGCTCCAGAGTATCATCACTCACTAAGCCATGTGACTTTGACTAAGCTAATGAACCTTTGTGCTCCCATCTATAAAATGGGAGTAATAAAATGTGTACCTCATAAAATTATTGCCATATCCTGGGAGAGAGAAAGAGAGAGAGAGACAGAAAGAGCCACAGACAGGAGAACCTCCTTTTCTGGGCTGGCAAGCTCCCAGGTAGCAGGAAACTCAAAAGTGTTTGCTCCAGAGTCCACACAGCGTGTGTTCCAGGATGAAAGCAATAGTGTCCTCCCTCTTGGGAACGGACAAGGAGAACTCATCCTGTGCTCTGTGTGCACACAGTATGTGCTCTGATCAGGGCATCTCTGGGAGGCTCTGGTCAAATGGCAACACCAGCCCCTAGAACACGAGGATGTTCCCATGGCTACTAATGTCCCTAAAGTTAGAACCCAAGGCCAGATGCTCAAGGAACTTTGTGAAAGGGAGGAAGGTGGCAATTCAAAGCACAGCCCTGGTCACAATCCTGGTGCCCTGGACCTGGAAAGACCAGGAGAGTCCAGGCAAGAAATAAAGGCTGACAGTATGGATAGGTACTCAGTACTCTCGGTACTCAGTACTCTTTTCCTCTATAACCTCAGTGGGCAGCAAGGAGTGGCCCTGGATAAGCTCAGAAAATGTACAGAGGTAGCATGGTGCCCACCAGTTAGTGCCTGTAGGTCAGATGCTGAAACTCACTTAAAAACAGTGAGAAAAAAAATCCACTTCTGGGCCAGCAAGATAATTCACTGGGTCTTGCTGTCAAATCTGACAGCTTGAGTTCAATAATTGAAACCTATATAATGAAAGGGAAACAAACAAAACAAAAAACCAACTGTAGCTCTCTTCTCCTCCACTGTGTGTGTGTGTGTGTGTATGTGTGGGGTGTGTGTGTGTGTATATGTGTGTGAATGTGAGTGTGTAGTTATGTGTGTATGGGGTGTGTGTGTGCCCGAGTGTGTGTGTGCCTGAGTGTGTGTGTGTGAGTGTGAATGTGAGTGTGTGGTTGTGTGTGTGTGTCTGAGTGTGTGTGTGTGTGTGTGTGTGTCTGAGTGTGTGTGTGTGTGTGAATGTGAGTGTGCAGTTGTGTGTGTATGGGGTGTGTGTATGTGTGTGAATGTGAGTGTGTGGTTGTGTGAGTGTCTGAGTGTGTGTGTGTATGTGTGTGTACTTACACAGGTACTGGATACTCCTGGAACTGGAGTTGGAGGCAGTTGTGGGCCACCCATCATGGGTACTAGGATTTGAACTCAGTTCCTCTGCAGTAACAGTGCTCTCTCCAGCCACAGGAAACATTTTATGTTCCAAAAGAATTCTTTACTTCAGTCTTTTTTTCCTTTATCTTTTAAATTTTATGTGTATGGGTGTTTTGTTTACGTGTCTGTATACCACATGTGTGCAGTGTCAGATCCTACAGCACTGGAGTTACAAACTGTTGTAAGCCGCCATGTGGACGCTGAGAATTGAACCCAGGTCCTCTGGAAGAGCAACCAGGGCTCTTAACCTCTGAGCCATCTCTCTGGCCTGAATTCTTTACTTTCTAATGGCATTGTCCTAATACTTTCAAGGTCTGATTTGCCTTTTTACAATCTGATTTTTGAAGACGCAAGCATTCGGAAATCCAAATAGATGAGGTTCTCAGATTTTTACTGCCTGCGGCACACTGCAGTTCTTAACCTGCTTTTCTCAGTCAGTGCTGCGGCCCAGCGTTGGTTCTCAGCATCCATGCTGTCCGATTACATCTACCGTGAACTGAGCATACACTGTGTCGGGCCCTGGGCTGGAGCTTTTCTTACGGTGCCTTAGGAACCCTCACCGTGCCACAGCCCTCACTTGTGACATCCTAAGACCAGCGGTGTGCTGATGTAACTAGCTCCCTCGAAGGATATTTTCACTATGGTGAGGTTTAAGCTACTAACGTAAAGTTACCAAACATGAAGTTGGAAAGGGACTCAGAGTGGCACATATCATACAGTATTTTCCTGACAGATCTGAGAGCTGAAAGTAACCTTAAGGGTAGGGATTAGGGTAGAATGCTTAGAAAGGCAAGAATTTTGAGTATTTATTACCTGTCTTTTTATTATTTATTTATTTATTTATTTTTGTTGTTTTGGTTTTTTTTCAAGACAGGGTCTACTTGGCTCTGGCTGTCCTGGAACTCACTGCGTAGACTAAGCTGGCCTTGAACTCAGCAATCAATCTGCCCGTGTCTGCCTCCTGAGTGCTAGAACGAAAGCGCGCACCACTATGCCCTGCTTAATATATTTGACAGTAAATGCGTATGATCGAATTTTAATAGTGGCTGTGTGTGCCACTGGCTTGTGACATTTCTCACAATGGGACATTCAGCTCTTGTAAGCCGGCCGCAGCACCTCACTACCTCCAATTACTGCTCACACCTCACAGTTGGTTCTCACACCTCACAGTATGATACTGGCTCAGCAAGCTAGGTGCAGCAGGCTATAGGTTGGGTCATTTATCCCATCTCGAAGATGGAGATACAGATGATATCATATGAGAGCTTAAAAGACACCATGTTAGTCAATATTGGGTCATCTGAACTTGCTCTTTGAATGGAGTTTCCGGCTTAGTCGACGTGCTCCTGTGCTGGTGCCCTGGGGTAGAGTTTCTCAGTGTTCCTTCTCACTCTAACATTGCAGTCCATAGCAGCCAATGGGAGCACTGGCTACGTCCCCGTGTTGGGCTCTGAGCCAGCAGGCAATCCATACTCCACACACTTTCCATCTTCAGCTACAGAGCAAGAGACGACAGTCTGCACAGTCCTGATGGCTCCAGACTCTATGTCATGATGGGACAGCACTTCTGCCTAGCAGGTCTCAGGGACAAGGAAGAACCTAGCTCTCCTCCTCTGCCACGTAGCCAGCTTGCTCCCAAACAGGGCTGTTTCTGTTACTCTCAAAGTAGAGCACTCCCGCTGAGCCCAGCCAGTCCCCAAGAAGTGGCATACTGGGCGTCCAAACAGCTGGACCAAGAGATGCCTTCATAGAAGCTGGAAGACACTCAGTGATAAGACAGCCAGAGATGAAGAATGGTTGGCGAGAGGTTGTTCAGAGCTGGGGATGGAGGCCAGCAGGGAACAGTTGACCTCCAGAAGTCCCTGGTGGAGGTTGGATTTGTGTATTTCCTGAGCTAGATTGATTCCAGGCCTGGAATCCATCATTCCCCTCAGAATACAAATAATCACCGAATGTGCTCAAGCACTTGGTAGCCTGGATATTCACTCTAGCAATTCTCTGTGTGGACAGTGATTAGACCATCATTATCTTAATGCTTCTTAATTTATCTTTCTGATTAGCAACTTACCATTTTATTTGCAAAAAAAAATAGCCTTCTGCTGGGCGGAAGCCAGCCGAGCAAGGCAGCTGTCATTTTCTCTGCACTAAATCAGGCCAGGCTTAAGTTGGTTTTCTGGTGATGCTATTTCTTGTGTCTTGGCTGTATCGGGCACCACAATTCATCATGGTTGTTGTTGTGAAGCAAAAGTACACCCCTGAGGGCCTGTGGGCAGAGAGGTCACCTCTACTCAGTCAAAGGGCCCAGAATAAGACACACTCTAGGAAAGGCTCCCAGAAGCGCTTGTGATGCCCATATGAGACGAGGAGGGAGGTCAGTGGTACAGGTACGTAACAACCCCTGCCATCTAAAAAGCACTTACTGCTTTTTTTTTTTCAATATGTCTCTCTATATGTGTACCGTGATCACTTCTGTTTACAGATGGGAAGACTGTATGTAGCTAAGGAGGTTGCATAATTTGCCTATGGTCCTATAGTTACTGAGTGACACAAATAGCTTTAAACAACCTCTCTGTGGATTTCCAGGACCAGAGATGCTCACCATCGTGTTACATGACTTTCTCAAGCACAGTAGACATAGCGTGAGATGAGAGGTTCTCGAGTGAACATTGTCAGAGTGACTCTCGGAGAGTAATGCTTCGTTGTTTTGTCGCATGCAGAACTGCGCTGAGATGACAAGCATCTTTTTTTTTTAAATCTGAGTCACAGACATTACTTTCTTTAAATTAAAAAAAAATGTATGTATTTTTATGTGTATGGATGTTTTTGCCTGTATGCATGCAGTACTTGCAGGGGCCAGAAGAGGGTGTCACATCCCCCAGGGATTGGAGTTACAGATGTTTGTGAGCCACCTTGTGGGTGATGGGAATTGAACCTAGGTCCCTTGGAAGAGCAGCCAGTGTGCTTAATCACTGAGAGACCCCTTCAGACTCATAGATATAATTTTCACTTTTCTGCCTGTATGTATGCCTGCAAGCCAGAAGAGGACATCAGATCTCATTATAGGTGGTTGTGAGCCACCATGTGGTTGCTGGGAATCGAACTCAGGACCTTTGGAAAAACAGCCAGTGCTCTTCACCTCTGAGCCATCTCTCCAGCCCCTCTTCCAAATTTTTACCAGCTGTCTAGCCTTGGGGGTCTTATGAAATTTTCTTCTAATCAACCATCTTGTTCATCCATAGTTTAACAGATCAAACTGCTTCTCAATTTTTCCTGCTTCCATCGAGAGAATGTCGTTATCTCATTCTGTCCCTGAACCATCCTAGCGCATCTCTGCCAAGAAGAGCCTTGTCCCTAAAAGGTCCATCATCGTTCTACTTGGATGCACAGACCCCACGCTTCCTGTGTTTCAACCGTTCCTGACGCTGGCTGAGCGGGATACTTAGGTATTCAGGTATTTGGGGAAAGGGTAGAGATTCACGAGTTGGCCTTCAAGGTCTTGAGAATTTCCTTAAGAACATACCAAAGGAACAGGTGGCTGAAATGTTGTGTCGTGACCGCAATCTGAGATCTTGAGGTGGTTCCTGACTAACCATTTATCTCCCTGACCACTGGACACATCTTCACTAGGACATGTTCTACATCATCCCACATGCTAGGTAATAGTCACACAGGGCTGGTAAATGAATATAAATGTAACTCTGTTTCACATTTGTCTGACCTTGATTTAAATGTTTAGTCATTGCATGTGGCTAGCAACTACCAAACTGGCCAGCATGGACCAAGGGCATTCCCACCACTGTGGAAAGTTCTGTTGGACTACCATAGTCTGAATTCAGTCTGCTTTGATGCCTTCATAAGCAAAGTTGAATAGCGACAAAATTCTAATTTAAGTGGATTATTATCTAACACCCCCCCACACACACACTTGATTGAAGAGGTTAGTGCTTTTTAAGGTGTGGTATACATATCAGTAACATCACTAGGAATTTGAAAATACAAATTCTCAGACCCATGCAGAGGTGGGGCCCACCAATGGATATAATACCTCCAGGTGATTTTGATGCCTGCCTCACACTGAGACGGCTATGTTCTAATCATTGTGGCAAGCCTTTTTATAAATCTTATTTTATTTAGCCTTGGCACTGTGAAATCCAAAGTAGATCCCCATTTTATAGATCAGGAACTAAGCTTCAGAACAGGAAGTAACTTAGCCCAAGACCACACACACAATACAGGCAGATTTCAAGATTTTATCAGCTCCTAACTTGAAGCTCGAAGACTCAGCCTCCTTGTCAACTGTCCTTTAGAGGACTGGGCATATTTTAGTTGACAAGCTCAGCAGTAAGACCCAAGACAGGAAACATTACATGGCTAAACTCCCAAAGTAGCCAGGACAGACAACAGCGCTAGTATGGCAGCAGCCACCCCAGTTAACTGTAAGTCAGGTGATGTCAAGGGATACCCATTAGATCCACTAAATATGGCTCCCAGTAAACACATGGGGCCAGTGCCTCACAACTGTGTCCATCTGGCAATGTCGGGTACCATTTGGGAATGTTGCCACTGTAAGGATACAGATGAGGAGTCTACTGCTGGGAGATGTAAGGGACAAGTCAGGGATGTCTTATCCTAAATGGCGAAAAGACACAGATTTTAGCAATGGAAAACCATGCCCTCTCTACTTGGGGACACAGTCTTTACCAAGGTCCTTCTGGTCTGGCCTAACACTATTGGGGGGGGGTGTCTTATTTTAAGGATGCATTGCCTTGAGGGAGCTGGGTTGCACTAAAAATAAAATTCTTCCATGGATAACTGTAGTTTTGCTTTTTTTTTTTTTTTTTTTTTTTTTTTTTAAGAGTTTAAGGAAACCTCCAGTGATTGTATTGAGGATTAGAGATAGAAATTGCTGTTCTTTCTTTAATCTCTGCAGCGGTCCCCAGGCTGGCAGGCTGGATTTCACAGGAAGGAAACACACACGGTTTGTTTTGTACAAGAGTCATGTTCGCCAAATAGTCAACAAACATCCAGTGAGCACCTCCGATATCCAGCCCCTTCCCTCAGGCCATCTCACTTAATCTTCAGAACAACCCCATAAGGATGTGTGATTTAAGACAGTAGCTCTTCTTAGTCCCACTTGAGGGGAAGGAAAGAGCAGTATTCCGCTGTATTCCGCTATGGCCAGTCACGATTCAAACTCAGGTCAGCCTATCTTTGACACACTACGCAAGCTTGCTTTGTTTAATAGAAGGATCAGTTAAGGAAAGTTACTAGAACCTGGGGCCAGAAAGGGTGGAGAATTCCATATGTTGTCAGGTCCTCTGTCTGAGAGTATTTGTAGAAACTGAGCCTATACTAAACACAACATCAACCTCTATATCTATATATGTCATATATGTATATGTATATGTATATGTATGTATGCATGCATGTATGTATGTATATATGTATGTATACATATGACTATATATCACAGGTATGTATAGCATAACTCCACCTCTCCCTGCCCCCTACCACACACATGAACACATAGACTGTAGTCCTGAGCTGGGGCTGGGCTGGGACTGCCAGTCCTGGCCGGAGAGGAATGTATTATCTTTGAAATATAACCAACCCCATGATGGAGAAGTTGTCTAGCTAGTGCCCTGGAAGCCGATACAGTCCTGTGTTTACCTCTGTGCTCGGAGAGCCTGAACCCCAGGTCTGTGGCAGGTACCTGCTCTCTCTGTGTTTGGAAAACAAATGGTACTAACTGGATGGATGACAAAGGCCAGGCAACTGGCACAGCTCAGCGAGGTGCCTGTCATCCTGACTCCAGAAGAGCAGGAGCTTGTAGCACTGGGCTACTGTAGGAACTCTAGGGGCCCATGTATGAGACCTTAAGCCTTTTTCTTCAGGAAGTTTCGCTGAAGAGCTTTGCACAGAGCACTGAAGAGAAACGTGTTCTGCCCTCAGCTTGCCTGAACATCTCACTGGCAACTCTGCACCAGGCAGCTCATTTTAGCTCAAGATTTTTCTGAAGACTCCTGCTCTCAGGAAAGCAGAAGAATGGTTCCACTCTGCCTGGGAGTTAGGTTGGCTCGTGCTGGCCCTTCCCAAAAGCTAGAGCTAAACTTTTCAGAGGAGATATGGTCTCTGCTCCCTGAACCTCGGTCTCAGTCTTCCTCCACCATTGGAGATCCCCACGCACACAGCTCCCTGATGTCCCAGGTTAAGAGGGGCGGTTAGAAGCTGAGCCTCAAGCAGCCTCAGGAGTCTAGGGGCAGGTTCAGGCTGTCATGAGGTGCATATCAAAGCTGGAGTTTAAAAACTGTACTGGGAATAGTGCAATTATCTCGCTTCACCACATTTCTCAGCCCCGACTGAGGTTTAATTAAAGCCAAGTAAAAACACAAAGTCGCCATTTCAGATATCACCCCACTGCATGCTGGTAAAAAAAAAAAAAAAAAAAAAAAAAAAAGGAAAGGGAAGAAGAAAAAGAACCCTTTATCAGGGACTTAAATTTTTTTCTGTAGGTATCTTCTGGCTCTGTTGGATATTATTCCTTCATAACAGTTCCTTTAAAGAAAAAAATATATTTAATATATATGTATAAAATGAGTTAATCCCCCCATAATCTCCTTGAGTTGTACCTAAAACACAGTTTCTTGCAGGTGACCTTTTCAGAAGAGGCTGTTACTATGGCAACCGCATTGTTTGATTCCGTCAAGAGAAAAATACTGCATGGAAATGTATTTAATTTTGCTTAATTTGATGCTGTATTTAACACTTGCGCAGGCTGAAAGGAGAGAGGGATCGGAAGGCAGAAGGTAACTCATCAGGGCCAACTTCACCTTCTCCTAAAGAGCCAAAGGACGCCTCGGTTGCCATGATTCACTGGGGGTCTGCTCTTGGTCTCCAGATGGGGGCTAGCTTTTCTCCTTGTTCCATCTTCAAGTATTCAGGATGAAGTAGGCAAATCAGTTCGTGATACAGACCCTTAGATGTGGAAACCCCTTGGGAGAGGCACTATAAATTGAATAAAAAGGCAGCACATAGCCATGATGGTCTGTGGGTAACCAGTTCTGCTGCTCATATCTGTTTGACTATGAAGACAATGGAATCCAAAGACCTCTCAGAATGTCTTTCATTGTTAGATCTGTGAGACCCTGGGAATAAATGTGGTATCCTCTAGAAGGATTTGGCTTTGTGGAAGTGTTGCCAGGCAGAGAATACTCAGTCAGTGATTCAACCATTTGACCAGCACAAGGCCAGTCCAGGAGATGTCACAGGTTTTAAAAGGTCGCCTCACCCATTGTGTTTCCTGGGTCTACTTGCTGCTATACAGGTGTTTTTCCAAGCAGACATGGAAGTCCTAAAGCAAGATAACCTAACATACTCCATCCAGGTGTCACTATGAGTGACAGAAATGACACAAATACAGTTTCCAGTGGTCCCTGTAAACTATGTCCCTAATGGGGGCCATCACGATAAGCACAAGGCTAAAACAGGCAGAGCCATGTTGTGTTCTCCTAGCTCGGCCAGCACTGTGACTTCTCTGGATCTCTTGCCTCTTCTGTCTCCCATAGACATACAGTATGTGCAAACTCTACATGTGCCTCTGTTTTGAATAGACTTCGTAGCTGATGACCTTGGACGAGTTATTTCTCCTCTTTGGGCCTCATGTTCTTTACCTGAAAATTAAGCATTAACTGCGAATGCTTAAAGGCATCTTTGCCGTTCTCCTGATGATGATTATTATGTCAATACTAGTATACTTCTAGGCGTGAGCTGTCCACGTCTTTAGCCATATCAGACACACTCTAGCTGGCCATTTCCTTCCCCAGGTCTCCAGCTGAAGGCTCAGATACACCCATCACACACAGAAACCAGTGTCTTCCATTGGCAATTTTTGTATCTTTTCAGGATGGGCCTAGCATACCTGAGTTGTTATCAGGACTCTACTTCCCAGATGGTGCACTTTCTGCACTCTTCATTTGGAGCTCGAGGCTCATCTGAAGCATTCCTCATCATCTCTCATGATAGCCTTCATACATATGTAATACTGTCGCCCAACCATCCTCTTATCCAACATCCTCTTACGCATCCGCCCCTCACTCATCATGAGCTTAGCACCTGGATCGCTGGCTCTGTCAGCCCCGTTATGTTAGCCCCATTGCCCTACAATCATTCCTGCTGTCATCGTCACAGACTTCATAATCCATGAAGATGGACCACCCAATGTCCTGTCCTAATTTATTTGATACACTAGTTTTTGTTGTTGTTGTTGTTGTTTTTGTTTTTTGAGACAGGGTTTCTCTGTATAGCCTTGGCTGTCCTGGAACTCACTCTGTAGACCAGGCTGGCCTTGAACTCAGAAATCCGCCTGCCTCCCAAGTGCTGGGATTAAAGGCGTGCGCCACCACCGCTGCCCAGCTTGATACACTAGTTTTAATGAACATGTGGTTCATCCCCATGGCCATTCCTTAGAATGTCACGCTGATCACTGAGCCACCCACCTCTGAAAGTCCACTTCTGATTCCATTAGAGTTAGCTGTTCTGACATGCCCAGCCCAGCCATCCTCAATTTTACTTTATTAAAAACTACCCCTTGGGTATCCATGTCTTTCATTCCTTGTGTGTGTTCACCCCCTCTGTATCCAGCACAGACTGTACAATCTAACACTAAAAAACTACTCCTTATCAATAACTTGAGCTTCCTGCACCTCCTTTTCCACTGTCCCACCCTGGCAGGACTCCAGCCCTGGGATCTCACTCACTTATTCAGGGCCTGTCTAGAGCAGCTGTACACTGCCAGAGACAAAATGACACAAATTTGCTGACTAGAGTCACTACCTCTATGACCACAAATCTCACTCAACACTGTCAGGGGAACCTACTACACTTCCCTAGAAAATTCAATTTCCCAGTCTCTGGGGAAGCCATCACACTTCCTTCTCCCTCCCTCCCCAGGTCTCTAACATTCTCCTCCCCAACTCTATTTCTGGCCGATGACCTTGCAGTATATTTCATAGACAAAAGAGGATTTCTATGAGATGAGAACTACTTCAGTCTCCCATCAATAACCCTTTTATTGCATCAACATCAGAACCAAAGTACTCTGGCCATCTCATACCCCAATCACAGTGGAATCTGTACAAGGTCAGCACTTTCACTGTGCTTGCAACCCACTCTTCTTGCTATCTTGAAGACTTTTTAAAGAAAATATTTTTATTTTAATTCTTGAAGAATTTCAGGTAATGTATTCTGATCATACTCACCCGTAGGCTTCCTCTAGCTCCTCCCAGATCCACAGGTCCTCACCTCTTAATCCCCTGCTCCAACCTCATATCTCTTATTTTTAAATAACCCAAATGGTTCCAGTTACTGCTGGGCACATACTACTGGGTATGGGGCTAACAGATCAGCCTACCAGGAGACACACCTGACTCTCCCCCTTCCAGAAGCCATCGGCTGTCCCCAGTTGCTCAGTTAGGGATAGGTGGTCATGAATCTCTTTTTACTCCAAGCTAAAATGCTTGGATGCTCAACTGTGTTGATCTTGTGCATGCCTCCTATAGGAAATTATAGCTGCTATGAGTCTGTGAATGCCGTGGTCTTGTCATGTCCAGAAGACACTGCTTTGCTCTGATCCTCCATGACTTGAGCCTTTTGCAATCTTTCAGCCCCATAAGCCTTGGGGAGGGAGTATGAGGTAGATGCCCTGTTTGTGCACTTTGAACAAGGACTTTTTCCAAAGGCAACTTTTCTGTCTCTTCCTGCATTGCTGTTCCCTCCTGTCTGCATACAAACAAAATCTCCATATTGTCCAATGCATGAGCGCTCCCCCAACTCTACTTCCTCCCCACTTCCTGACCTTGTTTGAGTTCTTCCTCCCACCAAGCCTGTACAAAGGTAGCATCTACACTCTCATGTCTACTTTCTCATCTTCCTTTCTCTCTCCAACTGATGACTAGTGATCAAGATGGTGCGCAACTCACCATGACAAAGCAAGCCCTCAGCTCTCTGTCCCCATCTTCATTTCCCAGCAGCATTTGGCATCACTGCTCAATTGCTATTTCTCAGAAAACCTTTCTCCTCCAGCTTAGCCACCCCACCCATCCACTGTCCCCCTAATTCATCAGCATTCCTGTTGTCACTTTGTTAAAACAGTGGAACCCCATTCCCTCTTTACTGTCTCTCCCCATGTGTTTTATGGCTTTAAATGCCTTCTCACACACTTGCATCTCTCAGGCTGACTGCTAACAGTTCTTCTTCCCAGGTTCTGACTATGAGTACTCAGTTGTCTGCTTGGCATCCTGACCTAGGTATCTCAGAAGTATCCCAAACTCAACATATTCAAAGCTAATTTTTATTTTATGTCTCTCTGCCTCTAACCTCTATACCCACTCAACCAAGCTTCCTGAACTAAGTGAAAAGCGCGTTCACCATCCGGTTAATAAAAGCCCAGAGTCGGTCTTGGGTCTGTCGTCCTCATTCCCCGTGCTCCTCATTAGATCTTCTTGTTCCACTCCCACCATAAGAAGGAATTCAACAACCATGTTGTCTTTACTTCCACGGCTAAGACCAAGCCAGCGGGGCCTTCTGCCCGGCTCCCATACACTCATAGCAATCAGACTTGTGCTTCTATGCCTGGCAGCTCTCCTCAGTCTTCTCCTCCAATAGCTTCTGCTTCAATCAAGCAAAGATCCTCATGTCTTTGCATGGACCCCTAAAATCCTCTGTATAGCCTCTCTGCCTAGAGACCTGATTTCTCTTTTCCCCTCTCTTGCCCACTAATTCCCTAGGCATAGATTTTCAAAAATTTGCTCTTGCTTTTCCTTCAACTTGATATGCTCTGCCCTCCTGTCCATACATGGCCGCCACCTTCTCATCCATCCCCTTCAGTCCCTGCATCTCGTTCTCAGAGAGCCTTTCCAATCTCCAGCGCTCTCCCACAAAACACTTCTTTGCCACGACTATTACAACCTAGGAACTTCTTATTACTACATTTGTTTTCCTTGTTTATTCGCCTTCCTCCTCCACTGTTAGACTGTGGAGTATCTGATTGCAGGAACGCTGTCTTGTTAAGCATCAGTCTTTCTTTCTATAACAACGCCTTGAACACTTTACCTGTTGCCTGCATGAGACAGTTTGCAGCTAGCTGTGCTGCCAGCCCTGTCTCTGAGCTCCAAGACTGGTCTGTCCTATAATCAGAGCAAAGCAAGAGCTTCCATTTATCCTAACATTCCCTAAGACTGCCAATCACCAGTCCTAACCCTAGGGTATTTGATGAAAAAGCCTAACAGTCAAGAGAGCAGCCAGGATGGCCACCGCCCACGAGGTCTCTGGTCAGATCTGGCTCAAGGCCTCTTTTCTACAACCTACTGTCTATCCCACACTGTGTGGATTGCTTGCAAAGCCTTGTCTACATTCTCAGAGCTGTGAATACTGTTCAGCCTAATTACTATTTTGATAAGATAATAAAAAAATAGGAAAAAAACCCCAAGCAAACAGAAAGCCGTGATTTTATGAAATGCTGCCCCATGGAGCAGTCCATGGGACTAGCACTGTGAAAGCATGCACCACTTTCTCCACTCTCCGTTCTAGTAAGGAAGTAGACCCAGGTGGGGTAGGCTTCTATAGGGTTTGGGTTACTACAACCCTGGAAGCCTACAGAACATCCTCCCCTAAGGGATGTATTTATTCAAAGTCATATAATGACAAACAGGTTTGGAAGGCAGGCCTCCCAATTCATAGGAAGCCACAGGGTCAGGCCTTCCTCGCCTCATAGTTCCTTTCTGTTGTAGAAATATGGTAGAAAAAGCCAGGTAAATGGTGGCACACGTCTGCAATCCTAGTTCTTAAAAAGGCAGAGAGGCTAGAAAGATCCCTTCTGTCATCTCCAACTCAGAGAACCTGGGTCACATACGAGCTTATCTGTAAAATAAAATGGAAAAAAAATAGATCACGAGGCACTTTCTGTCAACATTTCTCTATCTAGCCTAAGGCTGAGAAATATTTCCTTTGTGTCTCTCTTGGCAGAAAGGGCATCTTGGACAAAGGACGATGGAAGCCACATCATGTCCTGACTTGCCTTCCCTCTGCTCTTCCTGTTGAGAGGTCTTTAGCAGTCTCCACTTTTCTTGTTTCGCCTGCCTGCCTGCCTGCCTGCCTTTTCAGCTGTTTGCTCAGAAGCTGGGCTCTGTTTGCTGAGCCCTTGTTCATTTTCATATTGCCTGGGATATTTTTCAGCTCCTCCCCTGGGCCTTTGGGAGAACTTCAAGTGGCGAGAAGCACACGCTGGGCTATCAAGGTAAACACCCCCAATGGCCTGAGCCCCATCTGGGGGAATCTGTTCACCTTACTGGCTGCCTCCTGCCTTTCATCTGAGCTCCTGAGATGCTGGGTGTGTTTACAGGCAGACAGGCTGCAGAGTCTCATATCCAAGACTATAGCACGTAAGTGATGGGCAGTGATATCTAGATATCTAGGACCGATGGCTTGCTTCTCATTAAGGTTACCATCCTCGCTGGGGTCAGACTGGAGAAACAAAGAAGCAGAAGGCAAGCCCCAGTCTCTCACTCCTGGAAACTGGTTTTTGGAGCATTGGGTTCCTCATTGCTCTTTTTGTAATATATAAGGCTCCATACTAAAGGCACTAAAAATGGGGAACAATAAGGGAACGCCCTATGAAGAAAAGCTGAGCTATCCCCGCATCCTTTTTAACTTGACAGAATTTAAGCTTAAAACCAGCCTCTTTAATGCTTGCTCTGGTTCCATTAGAGAACAAGGCCTAGATCCTCTGCATTGTGGAGAAAGGGCATTCACTAAAGAAAAAGAACAGTCAAAGGAACAAGAGACACAAAGGCAAGGTCTGAGCTTAAACCCTGATTGTCTGTCTCTTCGCTGTGTGTCAGTCACCTACGCTGTTAAACTGGGACAACAGACTCCATTTGAGTTGAGGTGATCATTCCCTAAGATGATGTGTTCATGGGCTGGCCTTGGTAATTAGTAACTGGTTGTCTAGGTTTCGGGTTTTATTCATCCATTAGATCAAGTACTTAAGGATTCAGAGTTGATCATATTGAGACAGACTTACAGAAAGGACCCCCCCCCCCCCCCCCCAGAGCTGTCCTTATGCCTTTCTGTTCTCTGAGACTCAGAAGTACCAGCATTTTTCTCTATTTGAAATGCTCCTCTCTTCACGCCTCCATTCAGTTTGTATCAAATATTCTAGGAGAAGATGCCAGAGGCCTGGGTTATTGGATGTTTGTCGAGTTCAATAAAAGGTACTTGGTGGCTCCAGGCTAATGATGTTTTCTGGTTTGTCACTGTAACACTTAGCTGGCTATGGCACTGCCACCCCAGGCAGTGGACATTAGGAAAAGCAACAGCAGGTTTTATTAACCAAGCCAAGGGACTAGAAGTTGCATTTGTC
This sequence comes from Arvicanthis niloticus, assembly GCF_011762505.2. Classification (NCBI taxonomy): domain Eukaryota; kingdom Metazoa; phylum Chordata; class Mammalia; order Rodentia; family Muridae; genus Arvicanthis; species Arvicanthis niloticus. The sequence continues at coordinate 5,947,461 of NC_133434.1, forward strand.
ATAGGGGATGTGGCAGAGGTGGCTTCTTGTCAGAGATCAGGCTTCATCATAGAACCTTTAGAAGTCAGGCCATTTCTAGGCTGGGTGCTAAGCAGTCAGGAAACAGCCTTGAGCTATGAGCTGAAAACAGTCTCACAGAGGCGGCACTTTTTTTTTTTTTTTAATAAGCCTTATATTCCTGTTTCTTAAACGCACCGTCAGTTTATGGCTAACATGACACTCACTGAAACACTAAACAGATTAGAAATCAGAACCTCTGGAAGGAAGGGGCTGAGTCTGCTCTGAAACCCAAGTGCCCAGCACAGTGTCCTGAGATGTGGTACCTCCTCAGTACAGAGTGAATGAGTGAAGGGAGCAGTGGGCTGGGGGGAAGAACCACATTAGTGCTCTGACTTAGCTGGAGGCCGACCCATACAGTGACCTAGCAGCAAAGGCCAGGGAGATCCAGTGAAGAAAGAATTATCAAGGACTGTGTCCAGGCACTATTCCGGTTTGACACAGTTCAGAGGGAGGTTTTGTCTGTCTGTTTGTTTTCAATTTATGTGTATGTGTATGCATAAATATGTAGGTGGGTACCAATGGAGAGAGGAAGCAGGCCTTGTGCCTTTTGGAGCTAGACTTGCAGGTATAAGCTATCTGATGTGGGTGTCAGGATCCAATATCCAAACCTTTGATAGAGCAATTGGCATACCTGACTGCGGGGGCATCTATCTCTCCAGACCCCAGAGAATGATTCTGAATGTCTTATCAGATTGAAAATAATGTACAAATGGCAGCTTGGTCTTAAAAGTAAGACAGAAGCATAGTTTTTGAAATCAGAGTAAAATGATCAAGAGGACTAATACAGCTGTTGACCATCATCCTAATAAAGGAGGTCAGAATGCATCCTAGATCCCGGATAGGACCTAGTCCTGTGGCTGTCCCTGTAGACTGGAAACAGCAAGTCCTTCAAATGTTTATGCTACAAATTCCAAGATAGAATCATCAGCTCCTCTAAAAGTCTCAGAGGTGGAGCCATAGACATGATCCCTGAAGAATCTTAGGTGTCACCTAAGCGGAAGCTAAGCATCTTTGGTTCCAGCCAAGTGATGGCACCTGATATACCTGAAGACCTCTCAGGTCAAACATGAACCTCTCTCGGCAATAGACAGGCATGGTAGCACAAGCCACCTATAATCCTAGCACTTGTGAGGTCGAGGCAAGAAGTTCAAGGTCACCCTCAGCTATGTAAGGAACCAGCCCTGGGAGAGTTGTAAAGTTGCAGGCTTTTGATCCCAGGACTCATGAGGTAGAGACAGGTATATCTCTGTGAGATCAAGGCCACAGTGAGATCTTGTCTCTATAGAAGGAGGAGGAAGAGGAAGAGGAAGAAGAGAATAGAAGGAAGGAAGAAAGAGAAAGAAACACACACACACAGAGAGAGAGAGAGAGAGAGAGAGAGAGAGAGAGAGAGAGAGAGAGAGAGAGCCAGCAACAGTGAAGTAAACTAGCCCCATAAGTCCACGTCCAGCAAGGAACAAAGAGCTGGTTTCCAGTCCCCACATTTCTTCTCATTATCTTATTTTTGGAGACATGAGACTCACCATTTGTTTTAATTTCATCCTCAGTGAATCTATAACAGACCGGCAACGTGTTAGCTGTAAAAGACTTTTTTTTTTTTTTCAAGCCATGAGTTGTTCCTCATTATTCTCTGCCACATGAAAAGAATTATCAAGAATCTGGGCCACAAGTAGATGGATGGCTTTTAAGACTGCGAATACACACTGGATGATGTCAGGCCTGGGGACACTGACGGAAGATAGTTAAAGGCAGGAAAGGCCAGAAAATGCCATATTAAAACTGAAATCAAACCCTCAGAGTCTAGGCCCTGAAGGTGACTCATGGTGAAATATGTCATGGTCGATTCAACCGTTTTTCCCAAAGAAACTTCCCCTAACTGCAGAGGGAGGACCACACTGCTGCCAGGAGAGAGGAATGTAGGTCCGAGTCATATGGTTTTCAGGATCCCTCCCAGGGAAGAGTGGGTGGTGGTAGCTGCAGTGTTATTGGCGAGGTTGTGGCCCATGGGAATCCATAAAACTAGGAACACTGAGTTACTCAAATATTAGCCATGATTTCGTAAAACCTGGGGGTGGAGCAGCACTAATAGATTCCCAAAGATAGCCAGGAAGTGAGTTCCGCCGAAAAGGGCAGCTGAACAGCAGTGTTGGTAAAATATTCAGGGACTGCATATTCTCACCTCCACCACCCCCTCACACCATATTTATTGTTACATTTCCAGCACTTACCACAATGGCCAGCACACGTAGAACACTCCATAAATATTTGTTAAATGAATACATGCATGAAACCCAACTCTAGGAAGCTGTTTGTGATCACGCCCCAAAGCCAGGCCTTTGTGAGGACCCATTCAGATTCCAACGATAGAATCTGCTCCCATGAAGCTGTACCAAAGGGCCCACGTCTGCATGCTCAGCAGCCTTTCAGATGCATGCCACCAAGGACAACTGAAGGGACCAGCACCAGCCCTGCCTGCCATTCTAGAGAAGACAGGAGTGAATCTCTGCCTTGTTTCCACACACTCCCTTCCAGCCCCACTCCCACTGGACAATTGATGCCGCCAGCTTCCATCAATCAAATGAATACAAGTAAAAAAAAAACCAAACAAACAAATAAACAAACAAAAACCAACCAAAAGTCCAAGGGGCTTCAGTGGGGGATACTTTGTCGTACCTGTGCAAGTGTTGTCAGTCAGGCTGGATTCCCAGCCCTGCCTTTAACTGTAGCCTGTGTGCTATGATTGGAATTAAATGACATGCCAAATTAAAGAGTTATTTTTTCTAATAAATATTTTGCACAGGATGGGTTTATAATGGCATTAATTATTTATGCTGCCGTATAGAGAAAGCATAAATACGAAGAGAGGGGAGAGAGAGAGAGAGATCAGATGATTCCTGTAGGAGAAATAAAATGAAAATTTCCATCAAGATGATGAATACCTGAGTTCGAACTTCGGGGCTGGGCCTGGGGGTGGGGGGAGAGGTGGAGAGACGGGGACATCTCGAGAACAAATCTGACAAGCGTTATGAAGGAGGCTTTCTCGAGCGAGGAATATGTTAAAAATGAAAGTGAGTACAGAAACTTTAAATATTTAATACCTGCATTAATTCTAATTCACACTTTCTTTATTTTTCAGATTAAAAATTTACGAGAAGTTCCCATCTCTTTCATCCTTCTCGTCCCACGGGGCACTTGGCGGTCACTGTTCCTAGGACCGGCTTCAGCAACATTTGGGTCACAAAGGGAACAAGGACAGTAGCCCCTCCTGCCACCACCACCCCACCACCTCCCCGACACCTGCTATAAAACTGGCTCTATCCCTAACTCCCCTCTGGAAAGCTATTGTTGTTAGATTTCTGGTGCTAACATGACTGATGGAACCAGAGGCCATTTCCTGGCCTCCAGCCTGCCCCAAGGAGACCACGGAGTTCTGAGATGACACGGCCAAGTTGTGCATTTAAAATGCCTGCCCAAGTCTTGAACTGGAGGGTACATGTTAGAGCCACACCAAACTGAGGGCTCCTCCAAGCAAGAGACTTTTGTCACATGCAGCCAGGAGGCCCCTCTTCCCTCACAGGTGTTTTTAGTCTGAAGCTGATAAATAGGTTTTATAAACTGTCCTGTCACCACAAGCCAGTGTTGACCTGGGTACAGGAGAAGTAGCTTTCACTGCTGGGAGAGTAACTTTTATATTAACCCAGCTTCTGCCCCTGCTCTGGAGAAGCTGGTGAGCAAACACAATGTCTGCATTTCTTTATAAAGCTCTTTCCCACACTCTTTTGGACCACTGAGTCAAACTTTCATTTTCCACAGGCAAACCTCGTGTTCCAGAAGGTCCAATCCCGCCCCCCCCCCCCCCATCCTTCCACGGTCTCTATGTGGCTCCTACAGCATATGGCCTCCAAGGCAGCAGGCAGTGAAAGAGAAGGGAAACTGGATTAAGGGGTGTTACTTAAGTGTGACTATTGTATGTGGGGTCCCAAGCTATCAGAACTACATAGGCAGATGAACCTGGATGCCTTACCATGTCCTTACTCCCCATTTCACCTCAGAGACTCTGGGTTGGGCCCAGAGAGTCAAAGAATGGCATTTTTCAGGAAGTTCTAAGTCCTAAACAGCTCTCTGACCCTTAGGCTACTTTAAATTCTTTCCTTTTCTCCCTTCACCTCATACAGAGCCTTGCCACCTCCAAACACACACACACACACACACACACACACACGCAGGCACACCACTTACCACAGATTCCTCCTCAGAACACCTTCATAAATAATGCTGATTAGGTCCTTCTCCTAATGAGGCCTCTGATCTCAGGGAACTTCATACCCCTACCCACTCTTCCTCCTGTGTCTACTGATTCTGTAAATCAGAGAAGGTGACTCACACATGCTCACACACTCAGGCTCCTTTTGTCAAGAAGCTGGGTAGGAAATCTCACCAGAGTGGGACACAGAGCTGTGGACTGGCCCCAAGAGATGTTTGGAGCTGGTATCTCTATTCCCAGTTACCTGCATAAGTCAGGTTGTCCCTTTCAGTGGAAAGAGCAGAGTTTGTAATCACCCCAGTTTAGAAACTGGAGAATTCCTCTAAGCCGTACCTTCTTTCTCACAACTGAAAGAGTCCCACCCATCTTAAAAGGGAAGGAGAAGAGGTCCTCACCAAATATTGAGCATGAGTACATAAGAAGGACCAGCTACCATCACAATTCCTTTCCCATCATGCCTCCAGGACCTGAGTATCTTTTTGAACCCATGTCTTAATTCCTAAGGGTACCATCCCAGGACAAGAGTGAAATACTCATTCATACAGGGACATGCATACAAACATATGGGGATGTTTGATACGCCAGACACAGCACATAAGCGTCCCTCTGGGGTTGTGACAATTTTTAGATGATGTAAGAAAGAAGAGAGAAAACAGAAGAGACGGAGAGTTAGCCAAATAAGGACTTGGGCCCAGGTCTGCGCAGTGCCTGATAACTATGTCAGATACTGGGAGGACAACATCAGTCCTGACACATTGAGGGGATAAAAATGTTTTGCCACCAACAGCTCCAAACAGCTCCTCTCTCAAACACATAAAAACCAAAAGTCAGGACCCGACTTTTGCAGGCATGACACTTTAAGACCCTGATACAATCTAGACTTTCTGGGATTGTCTATTTTCCCCTGTTTGTTCTTCATTTCTTGGTTGGTTTCATTTCTTCGCTCTTGTCAACTTGATACAAGCTAGGGTCATCTGGATCTCGATTGAGAATTGCCTCCGTTAAGACTGGTCTGTTGGCAAGGTCGTGGGACATTTTCTTAATGATTGTGCTGTAAAGGCCTGGTCTACTGTGGGCGGTGCTGTCCCTGGGTAGGTTGTTCTGGGATGTATAAGAAAGCAGACTAAGCATGCCACGAAGAGCAAGCCAGTAAGCAGCATCCCCCTGTGTCTTCTAACTCAGCTCCTGCCTCTAGGTTCCTGTTCTGCTTGAGCTCCTGCCCTGACTTCCATCAGAGATAGTTTGTTTCCTGGTAGTGTAAGATAAAAAACTCTTTCCTGCCCAAGTTGCTTTTGGTCATGGCATTTTATCACAGCAATAGGAAGCCAAACTAAGATAGAAATTACTAACTAGAATGTCAAGCAGTGAGTTTTCTCCTGAGGAATCTTCTCCTTATATATAAACTGGTTTCTGCTGCAGAAAGGGGGCTCATGGCTGCTGACCTGGCATTCTGTGGTTTACATGCAGAAGGAGAAGCTCTGTGAGGCCAGGAAGGAGGAAATATGGTGCAATACACAATTTGTAAGTTTTTAAAAATATTATTTACTTAATGTATATGAGTACAGTGTAGCTGCCTTCAGACACACCAGAAGAGGGCATCGGATCCCATTACAGATGGTTGTGAGCCATCATGTGGATGCTGGGAATTGAACTCGGGACCTCTGGAGGAGCAGTCAGTGCTCTTAATCGCTGAGCCATCTCTCCAGCCTGAATCATAAGTTTTTAACTGCATGCCACTCTAGTGGCAGGATGAATTCGTATGCTGTCTTTTTCCCACTTGGGTCATGAGTCATCCTTTTGTCTAGTGTGTCCATGTTGTACACAATACCCACCCATTAGTCACTCAGCAGCTGGCTAAGTTTTCAGATGAGATGTTACCCTACCCTAATGCCTCTGTTCAAGAAACCTTTATTTTACTTAATAAGATCCCAAAGTTTAAAAGTAGTGACAAACTGGCCATTTCAACACAATACAATTGTTCCATTTTATTGTTACTGTTAACACCTTGTTGTGCCTAGTTTATAAATTAAGCTATGTCAAAGTATGTACATACGAGATGAAACATCGTAAATATAAGTAGCACAGACATCTTCTTCTACAGGACCTTGAATATCTCCGAGGAGAAAATACTCTCTCCTTCTAAGAGGACAAACTCTCTGAAAACAGAAATGTGATCTGTTTAATTCATAAACCTACTATTATTTTTAAAATAATCTGTTTTAAGATAACTGATGGCTCCTCTTGAATCACCATCTAGCTTCTTTAAAAAAAAAAAATGGCAGCACTGTTTTCTGACTTCTCTCTTACATTTTTTTTGCCCAAGGAAGATGAAAAGCTGTCAAGTAAAAGAAGTCAGGACTGGGGGTGTACTGACATGGTGGAGCTCTTACCTAGTACGTGGCATGTGTACATTGCTGGAAGTGACGCAAAGAAGTGAACTAGAAAAGCACCGTGTCACCTTAGACAAGCACTCTGGTTCAGTTTTCTCCCCTCTGAAGGTGAGAACTTACCTCCTTGGGAAAGGGAATTAATTCTCCTCAGCTCACCCCTCTAGGCAACTCCTGTAGACCAGCCATTGCCCCCTAGAGAACAAGCTTTGCTTGGCTAGAATTCTCTCTCTCTCTCTCTCTCTCTCTCTCTCTCTCTCTCTCTCTCTCTCTCTCTCTCTCCCTCCCTCCCCCCTCCCCCCTCCCTCCCTCCCCCTTCCCCCCCTCCCTCCCTCCCCCTTCCCCCTCTCCCCCTCCCTCCCTCCCCCTTCCCCCTCTCCCCCTCTCCCCCTCCCTCCCTCCCCCTCTCCCCCCTCTCCCCCTCTCCCCCTCTCCCCCTCTCCCCCTCTCCCCCTCTCCCCCTCTCCCCCTCTCCCCCTCTCCCCCTCTCCCCCTCTCCCCCTCTCCCCCTCTCCCCGTCCCCCTCCCCCCCACTCACTCATCTCTTGCTCTAGAGCATCATCCCATCTTGGGAAGCAAAGATTCCAGACATGGCTAGGCTAAGGGGTGGGGCTGTGAGGAACATGAACCAAGAAGGGGCTGGGAACCTCTTATAGAAGCTAGCGTTTCTCAGAGTGGGTTTGTTCATAAGATTTGAATGAGGGTACAATGGCTCCCTGCGTCGAGGTAAAATTGGGTTTTGGGGTTTTTTTAGTGTTGTGTTTCTTAAAGGGTCTGAAGTTGTAAGGAGCCCTGGAGTTCTTTAGGGCCTTGTTTGGCTTTAGTGCCTGTTCTTTACCACTCAGAGCCTTCTGTGCCGTGGAGTCCACGCTGGGAAGCGCTAATCAGAAGCAGCACTCCCATTTCCTAGGTGGGAAAAACCCATCAGTGTCTAAAGTTGTCCGCTTTCCTGACTCCCCTTCATGGGGGAGGGGAATGATTCCACACCTGTTTTCAGGGCTTAACTTGTGCAGCTGCGACCCGTGGACATCTGTCCCTTCGTTTTTAAGAGAGCAGAGACAGCAGAACCGGGCTCCTTGAAAGTGAAACCACTGAAGAAAACAGCTGGACGGGCCACTCTAATAACACTCTATGACTTTCAGGTCTTTTCGGGGACCACCCACATAGCGGCTCCAAGTCCCAGCGCCCTGGAGTTCTTAGGGTTACTTCTTAACTCCGAGTCTAACCTCAGTTTCCCCATTTCCTAATTGGTCTTTTTGAGAAAAGAACTCTGATCCAGAAACAAAGTCCTCAGTGCAAGTCCACAGGTCGCATTCCTGTGGACCTGGGAAAAAACACCAGGCACTGGCCGGGTTCTCGGAGGCACACAGCAGACAGCAGCACTGGTGCCTAGTCATGGCCCCCAGGAACCTATTTTCCAATGGGTGTCAGTTCCTCATCCAGAAAAACGGACCAAGAGTCCTTGTAATTCCTACACTAAGTGTTCACCTTTTTCTGACAGTGCCAAGGACTGTACCGGACTGCTCCACTCAGGAAGTTTATTCCGGTGCTATAAGCATTTTCCACCTCTAAAGAGGGAGAAGAGAGCTTACTTGGGCTTCGTTCCTTGACGTCACATGGATGGGGCAAGTGGATTCATTTATTCCTGCAAGCGTACGAAGATAGAAGGCAGAAAAAAAAAAAAAAAAAAAAAAAAAAAAAAAAAAAAAAAACCTGGAAAAGTGGCCCCACCCACCCACACCACATATACACTGTACAGCACCCGGGATTTTCTCTTCAAGCTTTAAGCCTGGCCAAGCAGCTGTTGTCTATAGCCAGACAAAGGCCTCAGCTATCTTCCAACCAAGCCCAAGCTTGGCGGTCTGGGGATGGGCAATGGGAGGTAGCAGTGTTGTGGAGAGGGGATCAGGGCCAGCCAGACCGGAAGACTGCCTGCAGTCTTAACCTCTGATCCAGACGTTGTGTGAAGACAAGACTGAGATAACCACTTTTTGTGAGTCCGAATGGGACCCTAGGCGCCCTCTCCCCCATCCCGCTCTGCTCTCAGCACTTGCCCTTGGGCTGAGCTAAGTCCAGAACCCGGCTGAGTAGGGGAATTGTTCTGAGAAAGTGGCCCGTTGGCTGGTTGCTATGGAAACCGACATACCACAGCGTTGACCCCAGAGAGGTTTAGCACGCTCCCCCAGCAGGGATGCCAGCAGCTGGACTGCAGCTGTTACAGCATAAGTGGGGGCTGGAGCTGCCGCCAGCAGTCCCTGCTGTTTGCCTAAACTAGGCTGGGCAGCAGAGCCCCTCCGTGGGCTCCAACCCCTCACCCCACGCATTACACTTGCTCCAGTCAGGAAAGGAGCCTGGTTCCAGCCAGGCTCGATGGGGGTAGGGATGGGGGCAGAGCTCGAGAGGAGGTCTCTATGAAGCACAGCATATCCTTAAGGGTGCAACGTCCTCTTCATTATTTCTGGGGAAACTGAGGCCCAAGAAAGAGGAGTTTTGGTCCCCGGTTATACAACCAGAACATGGCTTGGGCTGGCCCAGGGCTCTGCCCCTCCATGCTTGTGGGGATTCCATGGCAACTCAGCCTTCTTTACTCCAGACACTGAGGGACATGAGGGAGGTGGGCATCCAAAACTGAGTAACAAGAGCAGGAAGGATTGGGATGTGGGGAGCTGATAACAGGAATAGAAAGGAACATACAAAGAGGAGAAGGCATGTGAGTTTATGAGCAGATGGGAATGAGTGGGAGAAGTAGACAGAGTTGAGAGGCAGGGAGTTAGAGGAGGAGAAGAGAGAGGTGAGGAGGTTCTGGCGTGGAGGAGGAGGGATGGATGAGACAGCGAGCAGCTGGCTCCCCAGCTGTGGTCTGCATTCCTCCCTGACAAGAAGGCTTGGGTCCAGGGGATTGCATCAGAAAGCAGGACAGGACAAGAAACACAGGAAAATGAAGGGAAAAAAAAAAAAAACAAAACAAGAGGTGGGGGGACTTAGAAGTGGATCCCGGGAGGCAGCTCCTGCCATTTTATAATGTCTAGAGTTCCTCAGGTGGTCTAAAGTCAACATGCCAGCCAACAATCTGCCCACCCATGACCCTGTGCTAAACTGTGCCAGGTCCAGATGCTCAACAAATACGTCTTCAGATGGAAAGGTAATACTTCTCTCCTAGGGCAGCCCTACTTACTGGTCAGCCAACCTGCTGTTTCCCATCAGGAGGCCAGAACATAAGTTACATTCTCTCTAATCTGATGGCTTTCCTGGCTCTCAGGTGTCATCATTCCTGCTCATGGAAGAAAAGATATACAGAGGAACCCCCGCTCCAAGGGCCACCTCCACATTCTCACCCCAGCCCTTTACCCTTCTTTTTTTTTTCCATGTAGAACTGGGAATGCCACCAAAGCAGCTTGTGAGCCAGGAATTCTCCTTAGTCCTGGCGAAGACCCCTCCCTCCTCACTTCACAATGAATAACTTCCTCTTTAATTCTTCCCCAACAGCCAGCCTAAGCTTGGTCACAAGGCACTGGCAGATTGTCTACATCCTCCTGCCCTTCTGATCCTCCAAGGAATGGCTCTTCTGATGCCTTGGCCTCATGGACAAAGAGACTTGGGTCAGCGAGGTAATGAACAGTCACTGTGACACCCCAGAACTAAAAAGCCTGGTTTGGCAATGCATCTGTAGATTGCTTTTGCCTACATAGCATCTATTTGACTCCTTAACAAAAATGTGTTATCTCAAAATATTTCTATTATGTTTTACTGATCTGACAAGGACAGCATCAGAGCTGAAGCCCTGATTCTCTGGTTGGCCAACTGTCTTCCCATTGAGCAAGACACACTTACTGGTCAGCCTCTACTTGGGAAGATTTGCTGGTCAAGAATATTGCTGATGTCTCCACTCTGGTCAGTGAGATCACTGATGGCATTTCTTGAGCAGATAGCCCCTGACTCCATACTTAGGTGATGTGACTGTGGTGGTCAAGAATGGTCATGTGAAACAGCCATGTCAAGGACTCCTGACCAGAAATTTGTAATGATAAAGGAACTGCAACACAGATAATACACACATGAGAGGAGTGAGTGGTAGGTGGCAGAGTATTATAAGGGCTATATGGTCACAGGACACTGTCCTGTCCCAGAGACGCAATGTCCTGACCACTTATCAAGGCAAAGTGACATGCACTCAGAGCAGCAACTGGGTTCAAGTAAAGTGTAGAGGTGAGGATGAAGCTCGGTCTATGAAACCATCCCATCCATCCAGACTCTCTGACTCTAAGAAGCATCGACATCCCTTTTTAACAGCAAGCATCTCTCTACACCCCTTACCATGAGAAGGTAGGCCAGAACCCAGGACCCGGTGAAGTGTTTACAAAAAGATAAAGAGATAAAGAGATAATGTTCTGTGGGTGTGTGGAGAGGTATGGTGAAGGGGATGTCTCAGTGGGCCCATGTGGTGGCATCTCTTCCCGTGAGGGACCAGCCACACACCGGTATAGTATAGAATAGAGTTTATTGAGGGCATGTGGAGGGGAGCCAGGAGGGTAGTAGAGGCAGAGAGAGAGAGAGAGAGAGAGAGAGAGAGAGAGAGAGAGAGAGAGAGAGAGAGAAGCAGAGGAGTAGAGAAGAAGTAAAGGCCGGCCATGACCACGTGGAGAGAGAGGAAGAGGGGGGAGGGGACAGAGAGGCAAGAGAGTAAGAGAGAGAGGGGGTAAGAGAGTAAGAGATTAAGAGAGTGAGGAGAGGGCAAACAGCCCCTTTTATAGTGGACCAGGCTTACCTGGCTGTTGCCAGGTAACTGTGGAGGTGGAGTTTAGACAGAATACTAACACCAGGAACTAGCATTCATGTTCTAAATCACGTTGTGAGTTGGTCGTATCCCATCTGAATGAGTCAGCGTTTACAGTTTGTAAATCGTCACCACCATCGATCATCGATCATCTTATTCAAAAACGTCATCACCTCCTGTGCCGTAGTGAAAACTTATTGTTCCCATGCGGTGACTGAACAGAGAGCAGCACACATCAGCCAAGCCCCGAACGTAACCAACCAAGGCTCCCTTTTGGGCCAGCATCTCATCCCTACAGCAGAAGGCCTCTGTGTTAGCATTCCCTAGCCTCACAGACGCTAGCACATGGCAGATGTCCAGTAAACACATGCCTCGCTGGAAAAAAACAAAATCCTTTGTCCTGAAGGCCATTGCAAGATGTGTTCAGCCCTGACTGTAAGAAAGGGCTTGAGGAAGGGAAGGGAGATCTTTCATCAAGGACATGCATGAATGATTAATTGCAAGGGACACTGTCCCAAGCACTGTGCTGTCATTTTGAAGGTAATGATGATAAAGGCAACTGAACTTGTTTTTGTTGTGGGTTTTGTTTTGTTTTTTGTTTTTGAACTTCTGAAACATTCTCAAAATCCCCAACCTAGGTGAGCAGCAAATACTTTTCTGATGAAAAAGAAAAAGGCAAAGATTGAGAGGAGCGGGGTTTAACAGGAGAAGTCAAGCTGGGGTGGCCAATCAGTTGGTCTTATAACAGCTGTGATGAGGAGCAATGGGTCACAGCATGGAGGCCACCCAAGCCCACGCAGGTCCCAGGCAGACTCCCCACACCACGACACTGATTAGGCGTCCTGAGCAAAGGCAGGTGGGTGATTCTCTAGATAGTGAGAGGTAGCAATGTGAAAGACGGCCTTTGGCTGGAGGAAAGGGTCAAGCAGAAGTGCACAGGTTAGACCCAGTGCACAGAAGCATAGACAAGGGGCCTGATCTGATTTCTGAGGTGCTGAAGGACTGGGGCAGAAAGGTTTGTAGACTTCAGATATTCAAGGAAAGAGACCAAGCTCTTGGCACACATGGAGCACTATACTAGAACCTCCGTATAGAAAGGTTATTTCCGTTGATTTCCCATTTCTGACATTTTTTTATTCAAGCTGCCAGAAAACCTCAGGACTACTTGTTTGTGTCCAAGTATCGACAACATAGACACATGTACATGATATTGGATGAGTAAGTGAACGGATGAAAACACTGTTTTAGAGATTGGCGGGACTCTGAAACCTCTAATGGAACACTGTAGTGCTCTAAGGCCTTGAGATGTTGACAAACCTCCTAGATCACCAGGAGAAGACTGTCTTCTGCATACTTGCTAACTGCTTTCAGTGCCGGGGTGCTCTGTGTTTGTGGTGGTCCACTGTGAACCAGGACTGAATTTATTTCCATTTGATTGCGCTGCCATGAGATCCCACTATGCACCAACGACTTCATCATAGACCATGATGAATTGGGGCTTGCTGCCTTCCTGGCTTCTGAAGGATAAGATGTTGTTGCAGATCAGGCAGAGGCTACACAGCAGGAGCTCAGTCAGTCCCCAGGTGAGAGATATGCTTTTTTTTCCCCCTTGGGGGCCAAGCACTTCCTGACTTGGTTAAAGAAAACCTAGATGACCCCTCTTGCCATGCTCCCATTCCTGGCTGCTAAAGGCAGCAGGGGAGGGGGGCAGAGCCTGCCACAGTACTTCTCTCCTCTGCCATTTCCTCTGCAGCTCCCTCGCTGGCCCTGTTTTTCAGACCTCTAGTAATAAAAACAAGCCAATAAAATGAACATGAAAATATATTCATTAGGATTTATAATGCTCATTAAAACTGCCTGTGTACGAAAGCATGACTTAGCTTCATATAAGTGGGAAAAAAATGCAAATTATACTGCATGCAAAGAAGATATTTCCCTAATCGTCCAATCAAATGCCAGCCCAATTATCTGTGGCCAACCCAATGGGTTAAAATTATACTCTCTTTCCTTGGACACAGTGAGACGCCTGAAAGTGTTTCATTTTAATAAAAATGAAATCTGGACCCTGCAGAAAACCAGCTTCACTAATGACGTGTTTACACAGAGAAAGACAATTTCTAGTTAATGGTGATTACTACCGAGAACAAATTAAACTTCCCAGAGTATATGGGTTAGAGATAATGGGAAAGGGGGAAAAAGTTATGGTTTTAGTGTGTGTGTGTGGCAGCATGGGGGGACAGGGTGATAGAGGAAGAAAGAAGCAAATGGAAGACCACGAGGAAGCTAAGGGTACGAGAATGCTAGGCTGGGAGGAGACAACTGTATTGGTTCTGCCAGCGTGAGCAGTGGAGGCCTGCAGCTGGTTCTGGGCTGTCAGGATCCCAGGGCCAGTCACCTTTGGCTACAATAGGGCAGAATTTTTCTGCAAGACCAGGTGCCCTGGAATCTATCACTCTGTCATTTTGGGAAGGTGGGTCAATAATTCCTCCCATCAGCAGTCATAACAAGCATATGGAAAGTATTTCCTGCTGCACTCCATTGACTCAGTGATGGGATCAGAGACAGGCCTGGGCCTTGGAGCTCTCAGGCAAAGCCGCTGAGCGTGCACAGCACTGAGCGTGCACACTGCAGATGGATGACAAAGGAAGCAGAATGGGCAGAGACAGACTTAGAAAATCATGATGATGGTGGTAGCATTACCTCACCCTTGCAGTGATTTGGATATGGATTGAGTATGTCTCCCAAGGTTTCCTGTTCTGGAAGTGTGGTAATGTGAAAGGAGATGGCAGTTGTAAGAGGCAGATCCTGACAGAAAGTGGCTAGGTCACTGGGGACCAGACCTAGGCATAAGAGTCCATCAGTGCCAAGAGTAGGCTTAACACCCCAACTTTTCTCAAATCCTGTCCCACCATTGCAATGTCATCTGCCACAAGGCCCTCACCAGAGCCAAGGAGGGTCCAGTATGTAGTTGTTGAATCTTCAAGAGCCCAAGAAACCCCTCAAACTCATTTTTATAATAAAGTATCCTTCCTCGTGTATTTTGTTACAGCACCAGAAGAGATATGGCTATACCTTTAGTACACTCTTCAGTAAGTCCTTGCCTGTGTCACGGAACTATTTCAAGAGGGATGCTGTCTCTCTTCTTTTAAGCCCTTGGAGCAGCGTCCTCCCCACTTTAGATCTTTTCAAATACATCTGTATTAATTCTTTGAGAATTTCACATGATATGTTTCGATATATTTCCCAAATTCCTTCCCCTAGTCACCCCCCCACCCTGATGTCTTAACCCCCTTTTAAGTTTGGTCCTCTTTTTTTTTTTAAATGACCCACGAAGGACAATTTGTGTTGCTTTTATATCCTCTGTATACACTCCTGCTCAGCCCTGGCACTCAACTGCCTCTCCACTGGCTCGCCCATTAGAAGCCACGAAGATGCTCTTTCAATAAGAAAGTCTCAAAAAGTCCCTTCTGCTCCTTGACTCACTTTTCCCCCCTTCCCCCCCATTTTCTATAACCTAAAACCAGATGGGTCAGGGGCAAGGCAAAGGGATTCTTCCATCCCCGAGTTTTAATGTATATTCTTCAGTTAAACAAGAGCAGTCATTTGTGAACTAGGTCCAGATGTAAACAGTCCCCAGATCAGAAATTCCAGCTCAGAGGCACAGAAGAATACAGCTTTGGGGGAAGATTTAATAATAGTAAAATTAAAATTGTAACTGAAACATAATGAAGAATGTGGTACAAAGAGGCACTGAAAAGGAGAAAAAAAAAATAAAGAATGAAAAATAAAAACCCTGACACAGATTAGCCCCTATGGAACAGTGATTGGTTGAGAGCAACAGTAAACAATGTGCGGAAATACAACTTAATTATCCCCCAATCCTTCACATGCTACCAAGGCCACACTGGAAGGCTTTGATGTTGGCAGCAGAGGTGGCAGCACTAGCCTCCCTCGCCCCTGCTCCTGGAAGAAGATCATGGCTAAGACATATGAACGGCTGAGGCAGAGAACAACACCAGAGTTGATCGTGGAGCAACCAAGAAGTGGCCAACTAGATGAAAAAAAAAAAAAAGATAAAAAAAGCGTCACTCAGGGGCTACAGAGCCAGAGGGTTGTTGAACAAAAAGGAGTTGTGAGGACCAGAAGTACAAGGATGAGGACATTTCCTGGAAGGCACAGATTACCATCAGTTCCCCAAATCAGGTAAATAGCCTGTTGGGGGAGCCCAGGTATTTTACACCCAGTACTGGCTTAGTTAGCATCACGGTCCCTTTGTGGAGAAACTGGGGAGGGGCTCCTTCCCTCACACAAGCACACTGAGTGCTTCCTGGTGGAAAATGCCTCCCTCGCCTCCATTTTACCCTTCAGGGGCCTATGTAGGACTTCTGTATTGGGCAATAGACACAGCAGAAGCTGAGAACACCACTGAGTAACAAGTCTCTCTTAAGGGTGCTCCTGACAGACTTCAGAAGACACAGACGTAGTGAATGCTAGATCCAGAAGTCTAGTCCCCAAAGCCTCCAGGGACTCCTATTCTCTCTTCTGAATCCCCTCAGCCTTCCCGAGAAAGTGACCTCCCAGCCACCCACACATTTTCTTCTGCTGAGGGCTCTTCTCTACCTGTTGTGAGGAGGTAATCCTAGGGACAGGGAGATTGTCACAGTTGGCTGGCTGGGTAGTTGGTCAAGTCCCACCAAGAAATGGGAATAAGACAAGATGACCTCCTGAGGTCCCAGGCAGACTCAGGAGTTCCCGAAGCAAGAGCCATGGACCATGAGGTCTCTATGTCCAGCCGCACTTAGAGCCCCCATAGTTTCTTCTTGTCTGGTCCTGAGACGGCCTCCTGGACGGATCCTGAGGTGCAGTGGAAACTGAGTCCAGTTGTTTTTGAATCAGAAAATGAACTAGGATATCTGAGCCTCCTTCTAGGGATCTAGACCCATCCCTTTCATCTTTTTGCACAGGCCAAGCTGCCCCAGTGACTCACCTTGTTCATTTGCATTTCCCTTACTCCTGATTACAGATTCTAATAAAGGAAGGTCACTGAGCCCTCAGATGAAATACTGGTGGACCATAGACCTGAGGCTCTACAGGAAGCATCATTTCTAGCTGACGGTAAGAGAGATAGAACAGGGACCATCTAAGTATTGATGGAAAGATTGGCAGCTTCCAGATGAGAACAAAACCTGTCCCCACATCCCACTTTACAGTTTTAATCTACCAGTAATCCTCCTGTACAGATAGAATTTATATCTTTCATATCACCTTCTGAAGATGTCTGGTGTGTTTTTAAGCTACTACAAAGTATCTAAGATGTCCAGGAGCAGGGCATTGCTTCTCAGTGATGCCCCAGGACCTGGCATGTGGCAAGCTCTCCATAAGCATTGGTCAAATGAAATAAATCGCCAGAGCCAAAGCCAAGAACTTAAGACCAATGTCATTCTGGTCAGACTCAGCCTGGAAGTAGGCTAGACTCAGGTCAAGTTCCTGATCTCAAGATATGAGAGCAGCTTGGGCTCGGGGCCAGTGAGGCAGTTTATAGGATCAGGAAAATACTTCAGGAGTCTGGAAGGCAGTAGATATATGGTTAGAGTCTTCACTACGAGCCCAGGTATCTCTCATTTTGTCCACACAAGCCAGGGATTTATTAAGTCCACTGACTGGCTATGGAACATGGGACCGTCGCTTTACTTCCTAGGGAGATACTAACTGTAAAAGGATAAAACTGCTTTACTCACTGTTACAACTTCAGTATTTAGATGTCCACATGGTCTGTCTTCAATCAGTGTTGATGAGACATTTTGTTTTTCCCTATGGTAGTGGGGGTTGGAACTCAAGGTCCTGTGCTTGTTAGGCAGGTCCTCTATTACAAGGCTATATATCCTCAGCTTCCAAAGTGACATTCTGTCTAGCTTCTTCTCAGGATCCTATGACTTCTTACTGTAAACTTCCTATTGCTTTGCCATAGGCAGGACAGTTTCTCATCTCCCTTGGGCTCAAGAGGTCTTAGCTGTTATATCTAGGAGTCCCCTGGAACCTCAGATTTTTTAATTCAACTGATATTTTTCTGATGTAAGAGAAAGCAATGTATGGACAGGATTTAGCTCTGGAGCAGGAGAAAAGGGGAGTTTACCAGAGACAAAAGAGGACTCTGTACCCCAACTATTAAGACACGCAAAGTCAGTAATTGCGGTCCTTTACTTTGTACAGGATATAGATTTCCAACAAGTTTGAGTCAGGCAGGAGAGAACTGACTGCTCTCTGCACCTTACAAACATTGACAACTGAGGCTCAGAAAGGGGAAGTGACTTAAAGTCATCCCAGCTATTTATGTAGCTTTGTGATTGATTGATTGATTGATTGATTGATTGATTGATTGATTTTTCGAGACAGGGTTTCTCTGTGTAGCCCTGGCTGTCCTGGATCTCACTCTGTAGACCAGGCTAGCTGGCCTCGAACTCAGAAATCTGCCTGCCTCTGCCTCCCAAGTGCTGGGATTTTAAAACTAAGGGCCCTGGCTCTCAGAGATTGTACAATACAGTTGTCCCTTGGTGTTTCCAGAAGATTGGTCCCAGGGTCCCTTACAGACACCCAAATCTATAGATGGGTCAAGTTCCTCATACAAATAATAAAATGGCTCACAGTGACTGTATATAACTTGAACATGTTCCCATACTCTTAAAATCTCTAGATTGTTTCTAATGGCTACTGTAACATACATCTTGTGTAAAATAGCTGGTTAACTGTTTTGTCTAAGGAACAAAGAGGTATGCACTCGTTCAATACAATTGCAATATTTTTCTTGAGTACTTTTCATCTTTGTCAAGTTAAATCAGCATGAAGTACCTGGGTACTGAGGGAAGTCAGTATTTTCTTTCAGTCACCCTCTCTCCCCCAATTGCTCTTGCTGGCTGCCTTGGGCATGCAGAAGAGCTCTGCTTACAGGAGGGAGCTGCTGAAGTGGTGATTTCACATCTCTGGAGGGAAGACTTCAAAGCACCGTTGGCAGACTGACTATCAAAGCAGCGTGGTTTGAGGTTTGAGAAGATGGGAAACCATTAGTAACTTTTTTGGGGGGGGGGGCTTCGAGACAGGGTTTCTCTGTGTAGCCCTGGCTGTCCTGGAACTCACTCTGTAGACCAGGCTGGCCTCGAACTCAGAAATCCGCCTGCCTCTGCCTCCCAAGTGCTGGGATTAAAGGTGTGCACCTCCTCTCTCCAGTTATCTAATGGCATAAGTACCTCGCACCTCCATTTGTTTGTTTCCTTGGTGTGTGAGCCTTTCAGTCCCTGAAAGCTGGAGGGAGCCTGGTGTTACATGAGCTTCTCATCAGAATTAACATCCAGCCAGACATTGCACAGAAAATGCTTTGGTCTTCCCACCCAAGAGGAACATTTACCTCAGCCCCACATCTTCCCAGAGTACACAGAGAGACTTCGGCCCCAGTGACTGTCCCCTTAATTACAGGGAAGCTCCTGGCGCCATGGAATAATTCATTCCCCCTGAAGCCTATTTTAGTAGCTTGCTGCCTAGTAAGGAAAGGAAACTGAGGACGTTTTGTTGTGACCTCTAGGGTTCCCCTTGAGTACCCAGGGCTCCCTGACAACAGTTATTTATTCATAGAAAACCTACTGTGTGCCAGCTTCGGTGCTGGATGCCCAGGATATAAAAAGGAGAGAGCCAAGATCCCTTCCTTGAAAAATCCAAAGTAGAGGTGAGAGACATGTAAAGAAATAGAAGCAAATCAGCAGGACTCTAACTGAGCAATGTGTGTATTCTGGGAACTAAAGAGGAAGGAGTTGTGTCTAGGGGAAGGAGGGAGGGAGTGGCATTTGCATAGAACCTGGAAGGATCTGTCCGAAGACAGTAGAGGAGGAATCAGTAAATGGGATGGAGCCAAGCCATCTCCCCGGGATACAAAAGTATCCAGGCTGGTTCTCATGTAGCCAGACTCCTTTTATTCTGAGCAGGAAATGCAGCCATGGATGTCCCGGAGTCCTGCTTATTCTTTTTGGTCCTCAGTTTCCCCCTTTCCATAATAGAAAGTACAACCACCTGGACATGTTAAGAGAACAAAATGAGATGTGTGTGTGGCTTCATGACAAGGTGCCTACCTTGATAAGCGTGGAAGGGTGTGGCTGTGATGGTTCCCTCCCATCACTGTTGTTGGCGAGCATCCAGGGACCTAGTCACATTGCCTGAGGCATAAAGATACTGAGGGCTCTGCTTAAATCCTTCTAACCCAAACCCAACAGGAAGAGTCTTGTACTCCTTGAGTCTGAACTAATAACTCCTTTGGAAGAAGCAGCCCTCTGGCCTGGGAGCTCCTGAGGGCAATACTAGAGGTCTTAATATAGGTCACACTCTGGGGTCAGAAGTCAGAGCTGACAGGAGACCTGCTCAGCTCAGTCAGTGCACAGAGGTCCTTATAACTTGGATAAAAAATGTCTCCCGAAAATCTTTACTGAAGGTTGCTCCCCAGCTAGTAGATCTAATCTTTAAGGGGTAGATTGGATTGTGGGAATTATGATCTAATCAGTAGATTAAGGCATCGATGGCTCTATTATTTGTTGGCTTTATAGAGATATGATGAAGTTGGGGACTGGTTAAAAGAAATAATCACAAAGACTATGTACTATAGTCTAGTATAGTCTAGTGAGCTATACTGTGTCCCACATCTCTTCTTCGTTCTGCTTATTTTTGAAGAAAAATTTTGTTCCATTTCTTTTTGACGGGGAGGGAGTAGCCTGCGTACATTCCATGTATGGGTGTTGAGGTCAGGTCCTGCATGTGGTATATGAGTCGGTACTTCCTTTCATTATGGAGGTCCAGATATTGAGCTCAAGATGCCTGGTGTGGTGGCAAACGCCTTAGTCACGGAGCTTCCTTACCAGCCTTGTTTGCTTTCTCAGCACCTCGATGTGAGCAGCTCTTCTGTTCCACACCATTCCCTCTGCCTTGCCATCGCGGAGCCAGGCCAACCATAAACTGAAATCTCTGAAACCGTGAGGCAAAACAGATCTTTCCTCACTTGAAGTTATTTTTCTCTGATATTCATCATGCGGTGGAAAGAAAAAAAAATCTAACTAATCCAGGAGTGCTTTGAAAAAGATTCTCCAGAGTAACAACAGCCTAGCACCCCTTGAAAGAGCGAGTGGGTGTTCATTTGCAACAGGCCTACAGGAGAAAACGCTCAGCTGCTTTTGATGACAGGAACCAAGGTACCAGCATCTGCTGGAATTTGAGCCTAGAGTCAGTCCCACAACCTGCAGACTGCACGGACTTCTCAATGAGTCGCACCCTGCCCTGGCTTCACCCATTTGCCCAGTTGTCTCCCAAGCCTATCTCTGCTCCATCTGGGAACCTTACAGATTAATACACTTGTCTCTACAGCAGGTCATTATGGTCTCTTACAACAGCTGCCTACAAGATCTCCTGACCTCTGTGTTCGTCTCTCCCCAGCCCAGTGTACAAACTGAAATCGGAGCAAGCTTTCCAAAACACAAAGCTGGCCAATTAATCCCCTGCTTAGAGCTCTTCAGTATCTCACAACCAGTCCCTAGGGGAATATGGTCTTCGAGACCCTTTTTGATGTTTAGCCCCACCTCTCACCATAGCCTTTATCCTACAGTGTGCCTGCCAGATGGAAAATTTTACATTTCTCCTCAACGGCCAGGCTATCTCTGGCAACCAGGACTTGATTCATGAAGTTCTCTCTGCCTGAAGTTATCCCACCCAACCCCTGCCACTTGGCTAACTTCTCATCCTTCAGGTATCAGACTAGACCACCCTGCCTCTAGAAGCCTCCTCAGATCCCCTGAGATTTCCTGAGGTGCTCTGCTGGCTGCTCGCAGAGTGTCTGCCTGTGCCTGATTAGAGCACTTACCATCTTGTACCAGTGGTGCCTGCTTACCAATCATCTGTCGCTATTTCTCCAAAAGGACATAGCCCCATCAAATGAAGCTCAAACAGGGTAGGCAGTAAACATATGCTGAACGGATGACAAAAGGACAAATGAATACACAACGAGCAAGTGAAGGAATGATGATGGAGTCGGGACCTATGAACTGAAAAGACTGGATTCTACAAAAAAAAAATGCATAACAGGAAAGCATCCCCACTGCGCAATCTGGGAGAGGCAGGGTAGAGGGATGAACAAGTTTGGGGGCTAATCCAGCATGCAGAGTGCAACAGAAGAAGGAGTGGGGCTGTCAGAAAGGCAGGGGGCATATGTGCATGGAGAGCCCCTTGTCAGCTTCCTCCTTTCCTGCATCTGCATAAATCGCAACTACCTGACAATAGTCTCATCAGTAAGGGGACTCGTACTATTTCATAAACTTTCTTTAAATTAAAATCCAGGCGACGCACACACATACACATATACCCCACAGACATCTTCTTTGCTGAAAAAGTTGCTCCCTATAAAATAAAAGAAGCTGTTTAAATGTCTTCCTTCCAAGCTAGCCCCACAGAGCTGGAGCTGAGAATACATTAGCCTTTAATGAAGTGAGACTCTCATCTTGCAGGAGACACCTCATTTAGCGCAATTGTTTCAGAGCCATTACAGAAAGACAATTACAAGGAAGCGGGGAGAGTAATTGGAAATGCTGGCAGGAGTTGGGCGAAATGATAATAAATAAAAATATTCAACCTAATAAGCTTCCAGGAGGGGGTGGGATGAAGAAAATCAACATAATTAGAACTGAACCTTAGCAAGGAAAAACAGACAGCAGGGTGGCAAGTGCTCAACTTGTACAGGAAGGAAGGAGTCACATGTCACCAACCATCTTTTGAGGGGCTACAGGCCACTTGCCCTTCTGGAAATCTGTCGAGGGACAGAGAAGGTGCCTGCAGCCCAGGGCCCACTGAGGGTTCAGTGTGTACTACTCCTAGACCCAGAAATCTGGGTGCACAAAAGCGCAGGCCCAGCCTGGCACAGCTAAGGGACTTCATCCCACTGAGAAGAGGCAAAGAGAACCCAGACCAGAACCTGACTCAGTCACTACTGGTTTTTCGGTGGTGCAAGCGCGGGCAGTTGAGCTGGCGGCTTTCTGGGCCTCAGTTTTCTCATTTTGGCATGAGCCTGACCCTTCCTTTCTTTCTGTATTCCTCACAGGTTCACATCTGATAGGTCTCCCTTTGAGTTCTGAAATTTCAACCCAGAAGTTAAGCTTAGCAACCCAGCCTATGTACTATTGACATAAAAAATCATTCCTAAGCCCTCTCTCCTTCCTGCAGGCCGTACAGATTCTCCAGCTTGTTGTAATGGCGGGGTGCTGTGCCCAGTGGGGCCCGATGTCGCTCCTACCGAATGCTGGCATTTGTCAGAAAAGGCTGGCTCTTCCTAAAAGACAGAGTCTTAGAGCATTTGCAGAGGAAATTGGCTGCCTGGGACTGGTCAAACAGGCAAGAGCCAAGTAGGGCTGACATTGCCTGATGTGAGCGCACAGCTCATGACTCTGTGCATTCTGGTTTCTGAACCTTTTTGAAAGTTTACATCAGGAAAATGTCTGATTGGGAGGAAAAGAAAAGAAAAAGGATAGAAGTGAAACTTGAGACCCAAGATCTCAAATGTGTGACCCTGCGAGAATTCCCACAGAGGGGGACAATAAAAAATACGTCCCATTGTTTATTTATGTTGTATGACAGTTCCCAACTAATTTACAAATACACTGTTTGCAAACACACAACAGAGGATTAGGATAAATCAAAAGTTAAAGATTCCAAAGACTGTCTAATAGTCACAATCAATTCTAATCAATATCGTTTCAGCCACACTTGTCTATGAGTGCCTGCCATGTGTCAGACAGTAGAGATGCTCCCTCCCCAACTTCCTTTTCTTAAGGGAATTGCAAGATTCAGGTTGTAGGCCAGGCGATGGTGGCAGACAACTTTATTCCCAGTGCTTGGGAAGCAGAGGCAGTCAGATCTCTGTGCATCTGAGGCTTGACTGGATACATAGTGAGTTACAGGCCAGCCAGGACTATAGAGAGAGACCTTGTCGATAGATAGATGATAGATAGATAGATAGATAGATAGATAGATAGATAGATAGATAGATAGATAGATATTTAGACTCTAAAGCTTTAGGCATGAGGCCACACTAGAAGGCACTGGCTTTGGTCTCCTCTTCTAATCAGTGGCTCACTAGTTCAAGTCCATGGTCCTCTGACATTACTACAGTCTATCAGTAAATGTTTAATATACTCTCATGATATATACAAATACATATATGCATAGCATGTACATAGGTATATACACATATGCATATGAAACACATTGCCAATATTGGATGTGATTCATGGAACACATACACAAAAGTCATTCTGGTCTTCTCTGAATACCGAGCAGAAGCCAACAGTTGATTTTTCTCCTGCAGCCATAACATCTGGCTTCCAGCCTTGAGACTAAACGTGCCTCTCTCGGTCCATCAGAACCATGGAGCAGAAAACTCAAAGCCACCGATGAGAAAAGAACCTAGGTACCTCCATCTTAGATAAACCAGGAATAATGGTCTTGTTTATTCTCTCACTAGGTAAACAAGGCATCATCAGACAGAATGTGCCAGGAGCCATGCCAAGTGGAGCAAGGGCTAGAAGTGTCAGCCACCAGCCATGGCCCTCTGTATGAAACAACAAGCATAAGCTACCTGGGATGCAGCTTCCCTCATCAGTGTCAGGAGTTTCAGACCAGTGGCTAGGAAGGGAATGTTGGACTTTTTCCAGAAGAATCTAAAACTCTCTGGAAGAGACGACAACAGGACTAGGAAGATGAGCAGGCTTTGGCCATGTGGATGGAAAAGAAAGACCAGAAGTCAAGGTAAAGGGACACTATCATCTGGGGGGGGGGGGGGGGCTAGCAATCATCTGTGCCAATCCTGTATCTATCTGGAGATCCCGTATTCTGAAGCTGGCCAGGATAGAGCAAACAAGAAGAAGCAAACAAAAGAGGTTAGGAAAGTCTCTCTGAAGCAACATTCTGAAAACTAGAGATCTAGGCTACTACTCCGATAGCCTCTCATCTGGTGGCTCACAAATGGAGGTCTCAGGAGTTGCCCAACAAAACAAGCATGTATCGGGTACTAATGGAAGGGGCGGGGGGGGAGGGGAGGGCGCGCTTTTTAATAAGGTGTGAGTGTTCTCATCTACTGGAGAGGAATTGAGGCACTGAAATCCATTGTGAATGATGTCATAGAAGGATGCCCAGTGTAACCTAGGTCCTTGTCACAGGGAACCTGAGTTCTCACCAGTCAAAGGAAGGGATGGAGAACATTGTAGGCAAAAGACAGTCTCAAAAAGACACAGAAGCCTAAAAACCTCTGGGATCTGGCAACTGCAAATAAAGTATGGACTGTTGGCTCCTGGGAGGAGATAAGAGGAGGCTGTGGTCATTCTCAGGGTGACCCACTGGACCCAGAGCTGAATACTACACACAGACAATGCTTAGGAAACGTGGTTTGATTGGAGAGTGCCATTCCTTGAAGTAAGAGCTGGGATAAGAATTCATTCTTATAAAGCCCCGGGGCGCTGCCACATGCTGAGGTGCATTTATTAAAGTCCTTTGATGAGAAAGAGGAGGAGGAAGAGGAAAGGGGTGCGGAGCTGAAGCAGGGTGGCCACCCTCACCTCCACATACTCCCGGTTTCCAGAACTGAGGTCGCAGGTCTAAGAAGAGAAGGTGGAAAACTCCCTAAACCTCTAACTGGAGGCAATCATGCCTTTCAGGGGTTATCATTACTCTTTGATCAGTTGGGAAGCCAAGGCTAAGACAATGTTCTATCTGATGAGAAGGGAAAGTGGGGGAGCAGGATTTTAATCCGGAACCCATTGCTCCTGCATTGAACCCTGTCTTCTTCCGATGACAGGGCAACCTGGGGAAGGCGTGATTGTTATTTGTAAGTGACTAGCCTAGGCTGGGGTATTCTCTTGGCTGCTCTGCTACCACCGAAGGTCTGTAGATGAAACCTCAGGACCTCTCCCTACAGGGACCAGGGTAAATCTGTTAGCTGTTCCCTGAGCCCTGCAAGGTTGCCTGTAAAGGTTGCCTAAGAAGGATCCTTATTAGACGAATCTACAGGAATCCTCTCCCTCACGAGTTCCTTGTCCAGTCTGAAATGGCATTTTGTATCTCGAAAGACAGCACCCACCCTGCTCCCTGCCACCCTGCACCAGACCTCTCAGACCCTGGTACTGTGCCCTTCTTGGGACCTAGGAGCCCAGGGTTACAGTTTGGTCCCTTTCTTATGCATCTAGTCAAGAGAGTGCCTTTTTCTAATCCTGTCTCCCTACTCTGTGCTGAGAAATTCAGGGGGCTTTAAGATCTCTTAAGAGACCCGGAAGCTTCTTCCTTGTCCCCCAGGTATGTTCTCTCTCTCTCTCTCTCTCTCTCTCTCTCTCTCTCTCTCTCTCTCTCTTTCTCTGTCTTTTTGTCTCTCTTTCTCTCTCTGTTTTCTCTTCCCCAACACCCAACACCCAGGGGTTCCTCTCATAATCTGGTTACAAGCTAGTGCTGCCCCTCACAGGTCCTTGGAAAGTCCTAAGTAAAGCCATCCTGAGAGCAGACAAGGCTTCAATACAACCAGGCCAGGTAGGTAGGTCAAGGAGTTAGAAAAAATAGCAAGTGTCTCAATTCAAAGCCGATTTCAACAGCTTCATTTGAGAAAGGCATCTTGAGAACACTGGAAAACAGCCTTTGGAGTCATGGAAAGTTTCAGGCATTAGTGTTTGCTCCACTTTCTAACCTTAGTCCCATGGGCCTATGACTGCCCTTTCTGAGGCTGGTCTTAGGGTTGGAGAGAAAGTTACAACAGACACTGGGCGTTCAGGGTCTGTCATAGCACAGATAATCCTGTCACTCTCCCTAGAGTAGAATGACAGTAGAACTCCTAAAGAACCTGACATAGTTAATAATGATGGGAATTTCATGGTATAAGGTTTGAGATGCTGCCGCCCACGCCCAGGCAATCACCAAGGCTAAACAGTTTCATGATAGGAAACTCCACCTTCCAACAGAGAAGGAAGGGCTCCTCTGGATAGACTTAGCTGGGTGACCATTTATAGATTTATTTTATTCATATGAGTACTTCCCCTGTGTACCACATGCATGCCTGGTGCCTGAGGTGAGCCTCCATGTGGATGCTGGGAATCAAACTCTGGTCCTTCACAAGAATAAGTGCTCTGAGCCAACTCTCTCAGCCCCACTTTAGTTTTTGTTTTGTTTTGTTTATTTTGTTTTTAAAGTAGGTTTAAAATTAAAAGTGACAGCAGCAAGCCCTCCCTGTTTCTGCAGGCATTTGGCCTTAGGTAGGGACCAGGGGCATTAATTAAACTCACCCAGTCTCCCTAAGGAGACCTGATTATCTCCACAGAAGACAGGATCTCGAGCACCAAAAAGTGTTTTTTTTTTTTGGCTTCTGGCAAGTCCCAACCTGGAGAGGGATCTGCCTTGTGGGCCAACCTCACAGGCACTAGGCCCTCCCCCTGATGCCTCCCCCCAGCCCAGCCTAATTCAGTCCTAAGTATTCCTAAGGTGCCTTCCAATTTCCTGCTGTAATAAATGGCACAGAATGCAAATGGAGGTGGATGTGGGACACAGATGTTTGCACTAATTTAATTGAGGGAACACCTTGGATTAAACACTTTGCAAAACACTCACAAATAGGTTCAGTGCATTTGGTAATGAAAAGCCTCCCAGCCTCCTGGCACTTTGGAGAGGCTGCCTGGGGGCTGGGAGTAGGAGGGTCTGGGGGAGAGGCCCAGAACATGGGGAAGACGGAGAAGCCTTGAACCAAGGAGAAGAAGGCAAGGGAACTGGGTCTCTGGGAGAGCTACCAGCAGATCCTCCCCCAGCTGGGATCCACCCTGCTAAGAGACAGAATCTAGAAGGGTCGGGGATAAGAGAGGCAGCATCTGCCTTCGCAGGTGGGCACCTGCTTACCCGTAGGGGTCAGCAGTAGACAAATGCTCTCCATCCACAGAACACACCTACAAGCTGGAGGCTTCTACCCAGCTAGCTGAGGTAACATTCACCTACCGTAATGGCATTTGGCTAATTGTACACCGTGTCATGGGAGGCAGACCTTAACAGACCCAGGTAAACTCTGAAAAATGCTTTAGGGACAGATAAACCCGATAACTTGGGAGCCAGAGAAGGGCCAGTAGTTTGGCATGAGTGGGTCAGAAGACCAGTGGAGAGCAGGCGAGATCATTCGGTAAAGTGCTTGCCGCACATGAATTCTTTAGGACCCAAATTGCAATCCCGAGAACCCACCAAAAAAAAAAAAAAAAAAAAGCTAAGGTGGTTGCACGTGCACAGGAGGATCCCTAGAACCTGACGAGCAGCCAGTCTAGCCAATCCGCGAGCTCCAGGCTCAGTGAGAGACCTTGTCTTAAGAAATAAAGTGGAGAAGCACTTGAGGAAGCTGATATCAACTCCCCCCTGTTAGTATTTCGTCTAAACTCCACCTCCCCAGTTACCTGGCAACAGCCAGGTATGCTCCTCCCTACAGTTACCTGGCA
This sequence comes from Arvicanthis niloticus, assembly GCF_011762505.2. Taxonomy (NCBI): domain Eukaryota; kingdom Metazoa; phylum Chordata; class Mammalia; order Rodentia; family Muridae; genus Arvicanthis; species Arvicanthis niloticus. The sequence continues at coordinate 5,975,463 of NC_133434.1, forward strand.
ACCGCCAGGTAGTCTGATCCACTATAAAAGGGGCTGCTTGCCCCCTCCTCTCTCTCTTCTTCTCTTACTCCCTCTCTTCTTCTCTTGCTCTCTTCCTCTCTTACCCTCTTGCCTCTCTGTCCCCTCCCCCATCTTTCTCTCTCTCCACGTGGTCATGGCCGGCCTCTACTTCTCTTCTCTCCCCACCTTTGCCCTTTCCCCTGAATAAACCTTTTCCCACTTAGAACCGCGTGGTCTGGAGTAGTCTATTCTCAACTGCGGTCAGATATTCCTTACACCCCCCCCCCATCTGCTTTTATACCATTTTAATTACATGACAGTATTAAGGTCAGTTCTAAGAACTAGCAGTATTATAGATGCAAATAGTCAAGGAAGAAGCAATACAGTAACTGGCATCGCCGGTGCACAGCGTCCCGCGGGCCGGCGCCAGAGCAGGCACCCCGGGCAAGGAAGATGGAGAAGCCTCGAGATCGGCTTGGTATCAACTTCTATCTTCTGTGCATGTATGGATACGTGTGTGTGTGTGTGTGTGTGTGTGTGTGTGTGTGTGTGTGCTCACATGACTCATAAACACACACAAAGACCAGTGTGTAAAACAGGAAGACATTCCTTCTTGGCAGAGAGAACATTGCTTGGCAATGACAGAGACTCTGGAAACAAATCTTAAAATGGCCTTGAACTCATTGAGGGGACAGGTGCATTGGTAAGATGGGCTGCTTTCTCCACCTCCTCACACCTTGGTCACAGTCTACTGCAGGGGAGACAGCAGAGGTCTCTGAGAGAGGCCTCAGTCCAGGAAGGATCCAGCAGTCAGGTCAATCTCCCATCGGTTCTAATCCTTGCTCTGTGAGTCTCAGAGTTCAAACTGGACTTGGATGGTTTTATATTCCTGAAAACAGAATCCCTAATTTTCAAATACAATGATGAGTTCAAGTGTAATAACCATTCAAATAATAACCTCTTATACTTCTGCAGTGCTTTAGAGTTTTATAAAACACTTTTGCATGTGTCTTAAATTCCTTCACACGGCCTTCCAAGGAAGACAGAATGGGGGGGGGGGTTGGATTATTCTTGTTTTCTGGATGAGAGAATCAAATCTCAAGAACCCAGCTAAGAACGCAACAGAAGCAGGACTCAAACCCAGCCTACCTGACACCTAAGTGCACACAGGTTCAAACCTTCACTGACACACTCGCCCAGTATCCAGAAGCACTACAGACTCAGCCCTCAGCACAGTCAGGAGGTTCAGCTAAATTGCAAACCTAACTGAAGAGACAGCCCCCTCCCCCCAGAGATTTTTCTGGAGCAAAAGCCAACAAGCACCAAAACCCAGGAACTAAAAACAACACACACACACACACACACACACACACACACACACACACACACACATTCACACTCATCCACATTTATTGTACATGAAGATCTGAGCCAGTTTTCCCAGGCTAACCCTGCCTAGCATGGAGCAGACTTTTACTCTCAATAGCACAACTCCTGGTTAGGCAATAGTCTAAAACAGTCCAAAGCAGCAGACAAGAACACACCTTGGGTCCTGTGCTCTCACCAGCACCGGCTCACATAGACAGAGCCCATAGACATAGAAGGCAGCCTGACACATGTCTGAGCTCTAACGTTCTCAGGAATAGCAGAGTCTACACTTCCGAGGTGATGTTCGGTTAGGCAGGGTGGCTGAGTGAGTGGGTGATGGGCAGCTAGAGTGAGGAGCTGAGGAGGAGAAAGCACAGGAGCCGTCACCTCTCTCACAGGTGGCTCCTGCTGGTGTCATCATGAGCCTTGCCCCCTAATGAGGGCAGGGGAGCTGCAGTTTGCTCTGCTGAAGTAATCCACACATTACAGGGCTCATGTGAACTTGTGTGAAATGAGGCGTTGCCACCTCCAGTACAGGGACCAGTGCTCAGAAGAAGACACAGAAGAAGGCACCATTTTGACCCATGACATAAAAGTGCCAAGGGACAGGTGACCTCTACCATCCGTTCCCTGCTGCTGGGGTTTGCTCATCCATCACATCTCCAATCATCTCACCTTGTGTCCCAGCCAGGCATGGCTGTAGAAGCTAGGGTTACGGAAGCATGAGAGTAGTGTTTAATGTAAGTAATGTATATGAGGTCCCACAGTTACCTACAGGGAAAGACAGGAGAGCAGACAGAGAAGAGAGGTGGAAGCAGGTGAGACCCAGAGGAGGCAGCCACAGAGGAACTGCTTCATCAGGAGCAGGAGCAGGAGCAGGAGCAGGAGCAGGAGCAGGAGCAGGAGCAGCCCTGGATAAAGAAATTCCACACACAGAAGCAGCAAGTGCCAAAGCAGCCAGGAGGAAAAACACGAAGCACTGGGAGAAACTGCATGGGTCGACTACCTGGGCCCTTGGTGGCAGAAATATGCCACGCCTAGGGGTCTGTGAACAGGCAAGAGGGGCAGGTGGTAGCGTGGTAGGGAGGAGGTGAGAAAAGAAGCTGGAGAAGCAGACCATGGAGCAGCCAGGCCAAGGTAGCTGGCCCTCAGGCAGTTATTAGTAAAAAGCCTAGGAGTGGTTCAGCACAGGAGTCACATGGTCGCAAACAGTAGCCCTGCCATACCCACAAGAAAGATCCCAAGACTCTCAGTGGCTATCTAAAGCCATGGAAGGTGCTAAATTCTCTCTCTCTCTCTCTCTCTCTCTCTCTCTCTCTCTCTATATATATATATATATATATATATATATATATATATATATATGTGTGTGTGTGTGTGTGTGTGTGTGTGTGTGTGTGTGTGTGTTTGGGTGTGTGTGTGTATGAGTGTGTATATGTGCATATATACATTCATATATGTATATATGCACATATACATGTATATATTTACATATATACACACATATGTATACATATGTATATACATATATAAAAGTAAGAGATTAACAATAGCTAAATAAAAATAAAACATTATAATTTTATTGCAGATTATTACCACATATTACAATAGAAAGTCATTCAAAACTTATGGGAATTTAATGTATATATATATATTCTATATATAAATAGAAATATATAAAATTTTCTATATATACATATATATGTGTGTATGTGTATATATTTACACACACATATATATATATATACATTCATATATGTACATATACACATATATATGTGTGTGTGTTCTACACATACATATATGGTAGTGTGTAATCCATAAATCAAGCAAGTAAGAGATTAACAATAGCTAAATAAAAATATTATAATTTTATTACAGATTACTACAACATATTACAAGAGAAAGTCACTCAAAACTTATGGGAATTTTCTGCGTAACATTTTTGACTAGCGGTCGACAGCAGAGAGCTGAGGCTGAGAAAGCCAAGGAACAGATAGGAGAGGCAGCTCTATCTATCCACAGTACTAATTGTGCTCCAGCTACGGGGGCACAGTGCTGGCCTCTTCTACATAAAGTCTCTCCTTGACCAGCTCTGATGATAAATGAGCCTGACAAGGAGGTCTCCTCTTCGATTCATATAATTAATTATCCCTTGAGAAGTGCCCAATTTAGGAGCGCGTTTTTTCTTTTTGAAGAGACAGACTGGCTGACTAACCGAAGGCCACACGAGAGGTCCACAACCAGCCCAGCCCAGAACCTGCAGGGAAAAGCACTTGGAAGTCCTTGGAAACCTCCTTCTGAGGTTCACAGTTCTCCCTGAGGATTTGGGAAGAAGTTGAGAGAGGCTATTATATTAGTGAAGATGTCAGATAAAGTGGAGAAGAGAAGAGCAAACCCCTTCGTTCTGCTGGAAGCCGATTTGTGAGCTGCATTTTTGTGGGTAAGGGAAGAGTGGGGTGGGAGTTTCTAAACCCTCAAAGCTGTTCCCAGGCAGGACGGGGTCTCCTTCTCTTCTTGTCTTTTCCTCTCCCTCCCCCAACTCTCTTGCTAAGCCCCTCTCCAAAAAGGTTTATGGAGACGACTCCAAATAGCCCCCTCTCCTGCAGGCATAGTCACACCAACCGAAAGGAGATTTAATTAGCAAAATCTCGTTAGGCAAACGAAATTATCCGTAAGACAATACTCTTCTGGACAGGGGGTATGATTAAACAAAGCCATTAATTGAGAGAGTCGCTTTGGCAGCTCCCGAGTTGCGTTCATCTCCGGGCAGGCTCCACTCTGCCTCCGTGGACCTGGGGAACAGACTCTCGGCCTCCTCCCCTGCCTGCCTAGTCTATCTCCTCTCCACTTCATCTCTGCTCTTCCCAGGGCCCCTCCGGTTAGGGCTGCAGACCTCCGCATCTCATCAGCGGCCTCTCTGCTGCCAGATTCCCGCTAAAGTGTCTTGATTGCATAATGTCTATTTGCATAATGTAAATTGCAATCTCCTAGCTTGGGAGGCAGGAATCACAGAACAGCCATTACTTTTTACCACTCCACAAAAATTCTACATTTAGAAAGCAGATTTGCAGCTCAGAAAGCCATATAAATCTGAATCTGCCAAAACGCCATTAAATCACACCAATTAAGCTGGACCTAGGCAGAGCCCATCCCTGCTCTCTGTACACTCCAGCCCACAGAAGGCTGTAAGACATGGGAGGCTGAGACAGAAGGGCTGGAGACAGATGCTGAAAGGACCAAGCAGGAGACTCTCTGTCATAAGCCTGATCAGCATACTACTCATAACATCCCTCTACACACACACACACACACACACACACGCACGCACGCACGCGCACCTGGTACAACAAGGAGACTTATTGTCTCATGCTTTGTAGATTGTACTTGTCTTGGCTGATATTTCTTTATTATTATTATTAGTAGTAGTGTTAATATTATTAATAACAGTAATTTTTAATGGGGGGGGAGGTCTCTGTATGTTATCACCCCTGGCCTGGAACTAGCTATGTAGGCCCGACTGGCCTCAGAAACACAGAGATCTGCCTGCTTCTGCCTCAGTGATTGAGACTCAAAGTGTGCACTGCTGTGCTCAGTTTGACTCGTGATTTCGGAGAACAAAGTGTAAGAAGGTGAAACTGCACCTTCAAGCAGAACCAAAGGGAGGCCTGAGCCAGGTACTTCACAGAGGATTAAAATCAATTCCTATCAGCTCTTTGTTAACCTTTCCTCTTCTCCAGCTGCCGGGAAGAGAAAGAGGGAGTGCAAAAACCTGACTCTGACTAGGCTGTTCTGGACGGAGTCTCAGCTCCCTGAAGAGCCCTCTCTGAGAGTCCTCAGAGGGAGGGGTGAGTCCCAAGCTCTGGAAGTGCAGTACTCCCTTGGACAACCACCCAGCACTCTGGCTTCTCCGAAGCAGTGTACCTGGATACTCTTTTGCCTCTTTATTGCTCATTCAATATTCATTTGTCAAAGGGCAAGATGCTAATGTGTATTATTAAAACATCAATAGTTTATGAGTGAACTTTATGGCAAGTACAGTTAAAGGCAAGATTCTTCACAATCTCTCCGAAGCAACAGAAAGGGATGATCTTTCTCCCTAGCTTCTTTCTTTCTAGTCATTCTAATTTTTTTTCTTTTTTCAATTTACTGGATAAATGAATGGGCAAAATCACCATTGACCCTGTATGCCAGGAGTGAGCATTCACAGCTGGTTTTCCCGTCCTAGGAAGTGGATACAATGTGATTCCTTTAGCTGCTCAAATTTAACAGGTTTCCTGACCTAAATTTCATGAGAGTAAAAAAGAGGAAATTATTCCACACCTTTATGCCCAACCATCTTCATAAGTGGGCCCACTTTAACTCTGCCTAAGCGAGTCCCAGACTCTGCATTAGACTCTGAATGCTGAAGGGATGCTGGAGATGATGTTACCCGACATCTTGTTAGAGGAGAATAAACTGAGGCTCTTTTTTTTGGGGGGGGGGAGGAAAGGTTCTGAGACAGGATTTCTCTGTGTATCCCTGGCTATCTTGGAACTCATTCTGTAGACCAGGTTGGCCCTGAACTCTTTTCTTTTAAATTAGATTTTATTATTAAATTAGATTCATTCAAATTAGATTTTTGTCAACACAATGATTATACACATCAAAGGGGATTCGGGGATTGTTTATGCATGTGTACAGTATACACTGAGCAAATAATGAAGAAGTTCAAGTCTTGATAATAGTTCTAGGTTGAATTTCAACTGTTCCATAGACTTCTTTCCCGTGGTACTTCCCTTGTCTTCTGGGCTTTCTCTTCTTTGTACATACAGAGCTAATAACAGAATCCCATAACATAGGGTAAAGTGAGAAAATGCATCCCAGGGCCTTAGCATAGTGCCCAGTAAACAGTCAGCAAGCTCTGCTTACTAATATTAAATTTGACTTCATGAGGAAGAAAACCTTTTCACCAAATACTGCTGTTCTTCTCTGCCTGGCTCCTGGTACTAGCCATTCCCAAGTGTCAGTCCTTGTAAGATGGACTAGTTCTGTTTCTACTCTCTGACGACTTGAGATTCATTTTTATCCCTTAAGTCAAAATTAAGCCGGAGCACCCAGATTCTCTTCAAAAGTTAGCAGCATCTATCAGGCAAGGGAAAAAGGTGAAGAGAGTAGTAGTCCCTTAAGAGTGCGGGCTCCCAGACTGGAATGTGTGATAGAGGAAAAAGAGACTAGCAGAGGAGTTGGAGAGGCTTGCAGAGTCCTTGCTGACAGGTCTAGAATCCCCTAGATATAAGATTCCAAGATGTGAGTTATAAGTTACATACTGGACTTATTCTCCCTGGTATGGGCTATGACATCCCAGTTTCTCCCAGCACAGGATCTGTCAGTACTACCACACCCTGCCTGGGAAAGAGGCTGAGTTTGACTTTGAAGGATTTCTAAGACTAAGGTTTCTTTCCAGGGTGTAATGGATGCTTATGTTGGTAAATTGTCCGTGTGTTGTTTAAGCGCCCTGAGATGCTGACTCGGGAAGCAAGGTCGCCTCTCAGCCCACTTCAGATCCAAGCATGCTTATGCCCCCAAACCTAAGTCCTGAGTCAGCCCGGCCTTCGGGTTCTGTGACAGAAAGGGAAAAAAAAATGAAACAAAAAACCAACCAGTAAACAGCTAAGAGTGGTAAAAACACCATGCCCTTGAGAAGAGCCTGGAGGGAAACCATTTCCAACCAAGGTTATTACTGTTTATCCTGTAATGTAAAATAAAATGGAACAGGAAATTCAGCTTCGAGAAGTTAACCCATAGACGAAACTGCAGCTGGGGACTTCAGCTGACTGGCTCAGCTTTCCCAGTTGGTTTCTCCTGGATGATTGTAAGTAACTGACTTGATGATGTCACTTTCCTGCTGGTATTTGTTCTTTTATTTGAAATCTCACTCAAGGGCACTCTTTGCTCTGTACAGGACTCTCTCAGTTGTGAGCTCCAGCTAGCTGCTGCCTCCATGGGGCTTCCCCAGTTTCTACTGGACGTTTGTAAGCCCTGATTTGATGATACTACCTTGTGTTTGTGCTCTCAGTCGGGATATCCCAATTACCGCTACCGCAGCCTGATTTGATGATATTTTCGTTGTCTGTTGCTTCTATGGCTACTCACTACTTATTCTTTTATCTTTCGTTTTTTTATCTACTTAAGAAGCGTACTCATTCAAAACTGAAAGTGCAGTGCTCATAGATCAGTCTTCAGACTGTACAGAATGCATCGTTCCCCCCACCCCCACGGGTCAATCTCAATTGTTCTGAGTAAACAGGTAAGGTCAATTGTACCGGGCCAATAGCAGCTCCGGTAGGTTGTGGTCTCCAAAGATGAGAGCAACAGCATATAATGGCTTCCATATCTATAGGTCATATCACGGATTTGATTGATCACAGATAGGAAATATTTAATAAATAAAGTGTAAGGAACAAGTAAGTCCAAGCATTTTTTTTTTTTTGTTTCCTGTTTCATAAACAACATGGCATTATCAACAGCTTACACAGTATTTACATTGTGTTCAGTCTTATAAGTAATCTAAAGATGATTTCAGGTATGTGGGAGGATGCACATAGGCTATTTGCAAATCCCAGGCCTACAAGTACCTGCATCTACATCTTCAGATTTTGGACTCTGCAAGGGGTCCAGAACCATTCCCTGTAAATATGAAGAGATGATGAAAAAAATTAAAACACACACACACACACTGCCGCTGCCACCACTACTGCCATAGCCACACTGCCACTGCCACCGCACCACGCAGCCACGAACGACACTTGCTCTTCTCTTAGCGGGATGTTAATCCTGTTGAGAGGCAGTGAGGATTGTGGACCTTCATACCTCTTCTGATGGACAGAATGAAGTTTGGGTGGTGCTGCTTGACTTTATGGAGCAAGTCACGAAAGGCTATAAAGCGTCCCCTTGACTTTTGCTCTCCCCTCAGGCTGCTTCGCCTTAGAATTTGGCAGCCATTATTGTAAGGAAGCACCGACCTCAGGGAAAGGCCGTGAAGTTCTGACTGACAGGTCTCAGTCAACAGCTAGAATCAAAGCTTAGGATTTTGAGTGAATGAACCTAGGGTGATTCTACCATTCAGCTTTTGAGTTGTCTTAACTGAAATCCCGTACCCAACAGAGACAAGCTGCCCTCACCATACCCTATATAAATTTCTGACTCACAAAATATGTGGGCAGAATAAACATTCATCTCCTGTGTGTTGTAGGTCAGTTTGTTACACAGCCTAAAAAGACACCACTAGAATTAAATACCACTATGTTTTGTTTCCAGCAAACTCAGCAACAATCATTGGATTTCCCTGAATTCCCTCTGAAACTTCAGATTTTCTGTCCCTGTCACTCCAAGCTTGCTGTCTCTCATCTTCTGCCTCCCACTTCAAATGGCAGCGTCCTCACACCTGAGGTGGCTTTGGGAACTACTACCTGAAAAACCTTTGATACCTGCCCACTGGAGAGCCCCGGAACTGCCCTTGGGTTTTCCCTGTAGGTCCAAGAATGTCCCTTTAAGGGAGCTTTGCCTGAATTTGGTTGGCCCTGTGTTCAGAACGCCATTCCTTAAACAATGGGGAGGAAAGACACAGTCCAATTTCTCTCCCACTCTCAACTCTCATCAAAGTTCACGCTCAGCTTGCTTCTTATACATGTCTTGACTTACGAAGTCCCAGTGACCTCCGATTCGAGGAGACATTGAGTCTCACAGAGGTCATTAGCCTTTACTCCAGCTCCCCCGACCCATGCTCGCGCCCACACCCTTATCCTCGGTTCTAGGCAGGCTTTCTTGGAACAGGATGGACAAAGACACCCTTCCCCACACCTTCAGCCTGGGGATTCTACCACTCCAGAGCCAGGGCTTGAGAGGAGGTGCCCTGGGAGCCGAGGCCCGTCAATCACTCACTCAGGCAACCAGCACTGAATTGCAGGCCATTAGGCAGAGGACCGGCGCCCTGCTCACTCACCGGGGCAGCCATCGGCAGGATGTTAGCCGATCGCAAGGCGGCCATTCTTATGATTTATTCAAACACTCATTACAGTCAATCTATTTTTACACAGAGGTGAAGATGTGCACTGATAACGGTTAATCATTTATAATTCCATGAACTGGTTGAAAGCCAATGTACTATCAAAGTCGCAGCAGTGGTTCCTTTAGCCTCAGGTAGCCCCTGAAGCAAAAAAGAGAAGTCTTTACGCTGGCCCAGGGTAACCCGGTCACTTGCTAACACCTAACAACTCGGAAGACGGTGAGTCCCAGATCTGCCCGCTGGAGCCTATACCCTGCTGGAGGGAGCACAAGCCAGAGGAGTGAGCAGAGGGGCAGTTCTGCAAAATACCTGAAGAGAGAGGTCACACTGAGCTGGAGTTACCAAGAAGTACTGTGCAGAGGAGCCTGAACTTGGGCCAGGTCCTACACGTGGGCAGATTGATACCAGGGAAGGGGGGTGGGGAGATAGCCAACACTGAACCATTCAGCCTCAAATGTGGTGGAGCCATCACAGCGCTGGAGGAAGGAAGGGATCTGCAGTATTTCCTTTTCCCTCCTTCACACATCCACAGAAATAACCAAATACAAAAGAAAACGTAGGCTATGAACACGGCCCAGATTGGGGCCCCGATGTCGTCCATTCTTTCTTTCCCTGCACCCCTGCTCAAACCACTGACCGAAGTGGCCAAGGATCAGGTTGGCCTTGTAAACCGAGCGCTCTCTCCCCTGGCACTCATGAGACATGTAAAATACCAAGTCCACCTTTATGTCCAACCAATACAGTCTAATTAAGTAGCGTGTCATATTACAGAGCCTGGTGGTCATATTCAGACATAATCTAATTACAGCCCCACCGTATTTACATTCTGACTAGTTCACTTCTCTTCTGCGATGTGTAGCAGCAGTTAAAGAGCAGGCTTGGGGCTGGTCCTGAACCCATAACCTTATGGGGTCAATGTGGAAATGCCAAACAAAGTTACTTACAGTTCGGGGCTTCTTTTCTAGTGAGCAGCATGAAGGACCAGAAATCCTTAAAGTCTTGTTCCAGGTTTCACCTGCCAAGGAAAGGAAATATCTTTAAAAATTGAGTAGAATTCGGAGGTTAAGAAGCAGGGTGGGCATGGGGTAGATCCAGGGATGAACCTGCTTAACAGCCCCTGTGTTGAGTGAAGAGGCTTTCTAGAAAAGATTTCAGGTACACAGTGAGTACTGTCTTCTACAAGTGAGTCAGGGCAGACAGGGCCACACTCTCTTCCACCACACCTCATTTCTTCTGATTTTTCAGCCCCTTCCCCACAAAAATCCCAGAAGGAAAAAAAAAAAACTTCTTGGTGGTTGAATATCCTAAGCTGTCCAAAGCAATAACCACTGACTAGAACTTTACACCCGGTGAAAGACCCTGTGCAGGGGCACAGAGCTGAGAGCCCTAGGAAAGGCTGAAGTGTGGGCGGAGAAGTCTGCACCATACAAGCAAACAAGACCGACTCCATTGTTTGTGGCGAGAAGAGGAAAGTCTTCCGACAGGAAGAACTTTTTTCATTTTTTTTTTTAAAAAGGTTTTGAGATTATAATATAATTATATCATTTCCCTTTCTCAAACAGGAGGAACTTAAGGCGAAAAGCCCAGAGGGGGTAGAAAGAACACCGTGCATGAAAAAGAACATTAAAGACAATTTGAAAAAAAATTAAAAAAAAAAAAAAACAACCTAATTTTCATTTTCTTTTTGGGGTACAGTTTTAAAAATAAAGTGACGCAATATGTTTATCAAGGCGTCTACTTCATGATCTAGATGCACTAAATATCCAGGAATAGATCCCGTGTTTAAAATGTTGCCACTACCTTACTGGAGGAGTAAGATTGCCCTCATGAAAGAATCCCAGAGAAGACACCACTGTACAAAAAATTATACTAAGTTCTGGCAGCGACCATCACACTCCCTCCACAATGAGGTGAAGTTAGCAGGGCTTGAAGCACTCAAGGGAAGTTTCACAGGAGGTAGCATGTGGGTCTGAAGGCTTGAATAAGCATGGCTCGGCTGGTGGGAGGGAGAGGGTGTCAAGCATGGAGAGTTTGGTTCTGAATGCCTCCCAAAGGCCTATGTGTCAAAGGCTTGGTTGCCAGAGTGGCACTGTTAGATGTTCTAACCCTGGAGAGCTCGAGACCTGGGAGGTATTCAGAGCGTTAAGAGTGGATTCTATGACCCCAGTTCTCCTGCTTTGCCTTCTGCTCTTCAGCCAGAACATGAGCAATTTCGCACTACCATATGCTTCTACCAGGACCTGCCTTGTGTCCTCGAAGCAATTTGGCCAATCAGCTATAGACTCAAATACCAACCAAATGTAACCTTTTCTCTTTATAAATGGATTCTCTGTGATATTTTGTAACAGTGAGATGGAAAGCTCACTGACAGGAAGACATGCCCCCCCCCCCCAAAGAAAGTTGATCCGAGGAAAGGCAAGGAGGGAGAAGGGTGGTGGGCCCTGGGACAGTGTTGAGGTTTCTCTGCCTGGGGGATTCTTAAGGAAGGAAATAGTTCCAAGCAAGCACAGTGGTCTGAAGCATCCAGGACTCTGAGGATCAGGCAAGAAAGATCAGGTTTGGCACCAGAGCTCCTCGAGTTACTGAAGATATTTTTTGGTGGCTCTCTCCCACTCACTTCTATACTTCCCCTTCAACGAAGACAAGAGAAGTGTCTTGGGAAAAGGTGGAATTTCAATAGACTCCGGCATGAGCACAGGGAGGTGTGCCCATGGAAATAAGTTCTCCCCTTACCCATGATATTCTCTAGGCTAAGGCTCTTCTGTGGCCCCCTTCCAGTGGCTGCATGTTCATGGTCCTAGCTTCTGCAGGTCTCTCATAAGTAGACCATGCCACTAGACCGTAAGTCACGGTGGAAAGGAAGCATGTCTGATGTGTCTTTATATCCCTAGAGTTTAGCAGAGTGCCTCAAATCGGTCCGATGCCCATAAGCATCTGCTGAAACACCGAATGACGGACAATGTTCACTCCAAACAGAATCCAATAAGAACAACCAAATCCAGCTCTTAGTTGGCAGTGGGCTTGAACGTGTGCTCTTCTTACTTTCACAGTATGTCTGAGCACTACAAGAACTGCGGACACAGAGTTTCCACAGCAGTGGTTCTCAACCAGTGAGACAGGACCCCTTTGAGGTCAAAAAACCCTGTCACAGGGATCTCCTAAAGCCATCAAAAAAACACAGACACTTACATTACGATTTATAACAGTAGCAAAGTCACAGTTATGGAGTAGCAACAAAAATAATTTTATGTTTCAGGGTCGCCACAACGTGAGGATTTTTTTTATACTTTACTATTTTATTACATTCACATTTTTATTAAATTTATATTTTATTCAAATTTCAGAATAATTTACTGTTCATAATTTTATCATTTATAATAATTAATTAAATATTTATGTTTTACTATTTTATATTTAAAGGTCACAGGATTAAGGAGGCTGAGAACCACCACTCTAGAGTCTATGTAATGAGGCAATGTGCTCTCTCCCTGCCCTTTGGGTCTGTCTGCCTAAGATGCCAACAACTTAGACAATATCCCTGCCTTTTCATCTGCACATGATGAAAAGCCAAGAAGGGAAGCTACTTGAAGATCAGAATCCAAATTACTATAAAACACTGAACAAGATTAAAAAAAAAAAAAAAGATGGCCTAAACTAGAACATTCATTTTTCCATCAACAGCTTTTATCCCTTGCACACCAGCATCATGACAACTTTCATGATAAATAATTTTGAAAGTCACAGGGAAATTTGCCCATAATCGCATTACTTGAAACTATCAAATTATACTTTATGTCCACATGCAAATCCATTTTCTTAATATAACTGTAGAAAATGCTGTGACATATATATATGTATATATATATATACATATATATACATATATAAATACATATATATATATATATATATATAAATACACACACACACACACACACACACACACACACACACACACACACAAAACCTAGCTCTTATACTAAAAAAAAAATCAATTTAGGAACCAGAATGAGTTGAATCAGCTTGAAAAACAACAACAGAAAAACCTTGGGTCATCCGAGTTCAGTGCAATCTCAGGATAAGTTCTGGGTGCTGCCAAAGTTGTTAAATCTGATCTTAATAGCCATACAGTGTCTTGGCTGAGGCACCAGTGATGTCCTCCTGGGCTTACCAGGTCATATTAGCTCTGTATGCTGTAATGCCCTCATATTTTAAGAACTTTGACATCCATGAGTAAAAGAGAGAGCAAGTCTAGTGGTCACAAGGGCAGGCTCTGGCATCATGATGTACGTCGTTCAATCCAAACGTGACTATGGGAAAGTTCCCAAACCTCTTTGTGTCTTAGTTTTTCATCTTTAAAACTAATTAAATTGCAGGTTCTGAGAATGGATGGGAGGATGGTGGGGGTGCCATACAACCTAAGGTGTGTTAGAATAGTGCCTCATACAAAATAAGCAGTTACTGGGTACCAGGTTTTATTGCATTCTTCTCAGTAGGAAGAGGGTGGAAGGTAGAAGACACAGGAGAAGAAAGCAGACCTGCATCTGCCTTTTGTCCTCCTTAGAAGCACTCATTGATGACAGAGTTAGGATACCATTGCCTAAAGCAACCTGACCTCTCTTCCTCAGAGTAGACATCCACATGCATAAGGAAAGCCCAAAAGAGGGGCCACATTATTCTAGAAGGCAGGCTCAAGACTAATCAAAGATCCTAGAGGAAGCTAGTCTTCGCATAACAAGGGATTCTCTAATAATGAGAAACACTCAGAATGAATAAGGCTTCATTCCAAGTAGTGACTCATAGTCTTGAAGGAGCTTCCTGCACTAAATGAAAAACTGTGCCAAGGAGTGGTGTCCCAGATTTGGCCTTCAGCCATTAGCAAAATAAAAAAAGAAAATGCACACATTTGAGAGAGAGAGACAGAGAAAGAGACAGAGAGGGGGATAGGGGGAGGGAGACAGAGAGAGAGAGAGAGAGAGAGAGAGAGAGAGAGAGAGAGAGAGGCAGAGAAAGAGAGAGGGAGTCAGAGGCGGAGAGAGTCAGAGACAGTGACTCAGAGACAGAGATAGACAGAGACACAGAGACAAAGAGTATGTTTAAACATTTTAAAATGGCATTTCTAATTTCTGTGCACATGTATGTGTGTGGGTACAGCACAAGCGTGTATATGTACACAAGTATGCACAAATGCAGAAGCCAGAGAACTTCAGGTACCTTTCTCTATTGCTCTGAACCTTATTCCTTTGAAGCAAAGTTTCTCACTGAACCTGGAGCTTGTGTTTTTGACTAGGCTGGTAGCCAGCAAGCCTTAGCATTCTGTTTCTCCACCCCTACCCATGGCACTCGGGTCACAGGCTCATGCAAGATCACAGCCAGGGAGTTATGTAAGTGATAGGATCTGAACTCAGGTTGTCATGGTCACCCAGCCAGTGTTCCTAACCACTGAACTGTCATATAAGCTCTGATAATTCTTATTTTGGTATAATATTAATCATGCCATCTTTGTCACCACCATCTCATAACAAGATTCAACCTAGAAAGAGAGAGCAAATGTCTCACAACTAACGGTCATTCGTTGAGTTGAATAATTAAAATATCATCGAAATCATATCCTGTCACAACAGGGCAGTTGCACGGATGAATTCACGGGAATTGTGACAGTGTAGGGAAGACCTGAGACAAGCTTCCACCAAACAAAATCCAAGCATGGAGAAAAGAAGAGACATGAAACCCCATTCCTAGCTGAGGAACTGTCGGCATTTGATAGCTTCTGGGAGAAGAGGAGTCGCCTTTGTGTATCAGTGTGACCCCTGGAAGACTGACCACACTTCAGGGCAGGCCTCATTCTCAAGAGAAGTAGGGTAACACAAACTGAACTCTGTGGGGAAAGTGGAGAAGTGTGGGGAGGTGAAGGTAGAGAGATGGATGTGAGAGGCTGAGGGGTGGGCATGGTCAAAGCACGCTGTGTTACATTCTCCAAGAATTGACACCAATATTTTAAGGCATACTCCCTCTCCCCCTCAGTCCCATTTGCCATCTCTGTTTCTGTCTCCAGCTGTCCATTTTTCTTCATCTGTCTCTCTGTTTGGTTCAAACTTTCTTCCTTCTTTCCTCTTAACTCTACTTATTTCTTCCCCTCATCCCTGCTCCTATTGAAATAGATTTTTTTTAAATCACATACTATATCCCTATTATGGTTTCTCCTCCCTCTGCTCCTCCCAATTTCTCCCCACCTTCCCTCCTATTCAGGTTCACCGCCTTCTGTTTGTCTGCAAACAGGCAAGGGTCCTGAAGAGATAGTTCAGTGGATAAGACCACTTTCTGCTCCTCCAGAGGACAGGGGTTCTATTCCCAGTACCTCTGTCAGGCCTCTCACAACAGCCTGTAACTCCAGGGTATTTAATATATTAAAAAAGAAAAAGAAAATAGACAGGCTTCTAAGGATTAATAATACAATATAATTTAATTAAATAAAACAAACCTAACACATTGAAATAAGACAAAACAAACAGAAGGAAAAGAGACCAAGAAAAGTCACCAGGAACAGATATAGATGAAGAGACCCACCCATTCACGCACTTAGGAATCCCATAAAACCACTAAACTGGAAGCTTATATGTATAGATATGTGTGTGTGTGTGTGTGTGTGTGCGCACGCACGCACGCATGCACGCACGCACACCTGTGCACAGAGGACCCATGGAGTAAAAAGAAAGAAGAAAACAATTAAATATATACGTAAATAAAATAAAAATAAGATAAGATTTTAAAAATAAGGGAAAGAGGAAAGGGAAAGTCTTGACATAGCATTATGAGACAAGGAACAGCCAAAGATACCTTGGATTGACTTCATTTTCTGTTGGCATCTACTGTTGGGCATGTAGTCTACCCATAAGAGTAGTTTGTTTCTCCAGTGAGACTCACTTGGAGAAGACTAAAGTTTTATTTGCAAGTACTTATCATTTAAAAATATCTGGGTTAGGGATGAGGGCATTCTGTTCCTTAGCTCGCTCTCTCTCTCTCTCTCTCTCTCTCTCTCTCTCTCTCTCTCTCTGACACACACACACACACACACACACACACACACACACACACACACACACGTAACTTCTCCATCAAGGAAGAGCCGTCATGGGACTGATAACTGATATGTTATGTTAGAGCCTTCCAGAGCCAGCACTATGTGATCTCAGTAGGGAAACGCCACATCAAGGACATGCGCCCATGCAGTAATATGACAAGAATTAGGATTTCAGGCCAGTTTTCTTCATTCTGAACATGATATGGAGTCATAAATGAAACTGACTACTCACATCTATAGACATGAAGGAATAGGCAAGATGGTAAATAAAGGGGAGGGGTTTGTTTGGAAAACAGATGAGAAAGGATAGAGGAAAGCTTCCCCAGGAGGACTTCCAGAACTTGACTTTGCATCCTTAGACAGCTGTGCAGCCAGCTGTGAGGCACACCCAGGTAAGTTAGAAAGATGGAAATAATGTTGTAAACAATGGTCCAATACAGACAGTGTCGCATCGAGGGGTATCAGCTAGATGTGTGGATTCATGCTCTGACTTTGCAATTATCTTACTGTTTGATCTTGGAGAAGAACCATTAACGACTTTATGCCTCAATTTTCTTATTAAAAAAATGATAAGGTTAGACTAGGCAATCCTTAAAACAAAGCTCCCCAACATCTGATACGGTTCTGATTAATTTCCAGGGAAAGTGCTAAATCTCTTCCTAAAGGGTCTCATAATGTAATTGTGGCTAAGAGCAAAGATTTGGGGGTTCAGATATGTTAGTTTCTAGCTGGGACCCATTAATATTTTGATTGTAGTCTCTCTCGGTCTCAATTTTCACCTCTCTACGAGGAAGAAGACACTGGAAACAACTGAGACAATGCATCACATTTACTGAGCGACTTGGACTATATTAATAACTTAACAGGATGTGGCTGACAGAGACTGTAAGCAACTGAGTGGGGAAAAGACAGGTGAGTGGCAAAGACTTGGCCATCTGTAGCCAAAACTTTCCTGTTCTTGCCTAAGCCAGTCCTTTGAGGTCAGATCTGTGAGATGCCCTTCTCAGGTGCCAACTGTTTCCTTGTATGCCCGTCTTCTCTGAAGAACTCCTGTGGCATATGAGGAAACCTCCCAAAAGGGAAGCAACTGAGGGAAATCCTGAGGAGGACGAGGCAATCGTGAAGGATACCTATTAACTTACTTCAGTGACTTCAGATGGCACATGCTGTGTACCACTGTTGCGGATTCTCCACACTGTTCCACCTGTCTGGGTGACATTCTGCAATTGTTTACACTTGCCCTATGGGATTACCATTCAAGCACTGTAGCTCCTGGCCAGCAGGTTCTACATGACATAGTAGCTGGGTGATCAAACGTATCATTACTTCACACTAAATATACAGGGCTTGAAATTCTTACCCATTGTCATTGAGGACGTCAGATACCTTTTCTCTAAGCCTGGTAGATAAGGATTCTACTTCTACAACATCCTTGGTTTTTGGGTCACAGGCAGGGTGAGCACCCAGTTGCAAAGGACCTGCATGTGGTCCCTGAGTCACATTCCCTGCATCCTCTAATCTTGAGCCTGTAGTTTTAGTGTAGGTGCGAATCTGAAGCCCTATATAGAATCTTAGCATGAGTAGCCTAACCCCGATCACTAGTCTAAGAAGAAGAGGTGTTCTGACTCCTTGTTTATGGTTTGCTCTCTGAGCCCAGAAGGCAGGCTCACATATACTGAGCCATGTGGTTAGCAGACCAGCCTGACGTTTGCAGAGTCGAACCCATACAAGAACGTAGCCGTGTCCTCTACAGTCCAAAGACAACACCGAGAGCCTGCTATCTCCATCAATCAGGGCAGCCCCTCTGCTCATACCATGTCTTACGTGTCCAGTTGGCCTCCTGGTTCCAGACTCACCCTGATCTTGCCCATCCTCCCACTCCCTCCCTACTCCTAGAGATCCTTTTGGAACGCAAATGAGATCACATCCACCCTTCTTTAAAAATATTCCAAGACTCGGGATCTATTATTTTCCGCAATTCTGACAACACTAAAACATTTGAGAAATTTCAAGTTTTTAAAATGTTGATTTCTAACGTTTCAGGGGAAAAAGAAAAAAAAAAAAAAAAAAGAAAAGAATGACTTAGCTACTCCAATTCTGAATGTTCACTGAATGGCATTAGGAGATCCATCACCCCTAAAATGGGCACAGGAGTCCTCCTGCGTGTTGCCTAGAAAGAAAGCAGGTACCACTGGAGGTCTCTTGTCACAGAGCCAGGTATCTGAAGTAACTCTTGCTGTCTGTAGAGGAGCTTCAGATTTAAGGAGACAAAGTGGGGCAGATGGGGTAGTCAGTATGTTTCCTCTATGCTGGACCCAACTAGAAGCTGAAGGAGGACATCTAGGAGTGCCAACGCCGGACCCACTGAGTGTTCCACCCTCTGCTTCCCTCATTTTTAGGCAAGAGCCAGGAAGGACTCTCGGCAGCTTTCCAGGAATGCCAACGGCCTGAGGCTAGTGTTCAGGAGACCTACTCCCAGCCCACCCCGTTCCTTAGGCTCCACCCCTAGCTCTTGCCTCTCCTACCCCACCCCCCACCTCCTCTGTGGCAGCTGCACCCCTCCCCTTATTTCCATCATCCCACTCTTCCTATCAAAGCCCTAACAGCACATATTTTGTTAATTGTACAAACCTAATGGGGGAATGCATTGGCAAAAAAGGGTAATGGCCATCAGACCAGCAATAAAACAAAATTAATGGCCCATAGGAAGAAATCATGTCGACTTAATCCCAGCTCTGAAACTCTAATAGAATAATGGAATACCAAAGGAGGGTCTTTTCTCTCTATGCAGATTGCTTACACCATGTTAATCACTTGCAAAGCAGGCCACATACCACTCTGGCTCACATGACCCTCCAGGGAAAGTAGCAGACCAGAAACATTCAGTGCAGGGCTCATTACTGACATGCACCAGCGCAGTAACACCTTCCCTCCCTCCCCCAGGTGACTCAGGACAGCTAGTATGAGGGCCATCAGGTGTGGCGGGCTGGAAAGCGAGAGACGCCGAATGCCTAATAATAGCACGCATTTATTGAGTGCTTACTATGTGCTAGACACTGGCTAGTTGAGTACTTTCTGTCTACTAGATTTCTGCAATTCTCATTCTCATTCTCTACAACTACACCTACACGGTGCTCTGAAGCAGACACTGGCCGCCATGTGTGGTTCTTCACAGTTAAATGCGAATCAATTGAAACTTACAATGCAAAAGTCTCTGGTCTCTATTGGCTTCATGGCAAGTGGAGAATAGCCACAAGTGGGATCAACTCACGTCTACTATGACAAAACCCAAGCACATAAAGGTTACGTGGTTTGGCCAAGGTGAAATAACGAAGTGACCAATTTCAGGACTAGAATCCAGTGACAATTTTCAGTGGCACTGAAGGGGTTGGAGCCAAGTCCAGACCCATATATGATCCCTTTAGCTATAATAGCCAAAAAGTGGAAGCAACCCAGTGTTCACTGACAAAATTATAGATAAAACAAAATGTTGTAGCAACAATCTGGATGTGGAAAGTGCCCCCCAAAAGCCCTGTATTAAAGGCTCGGTTATCAACTGTTAATCCCAGAGATGGGAAGAGAAAGACCACTGAACCAAATCATCATGGCCAAATTAATTAAAGCAAGCAATTAATTCAAGCAAGCTTTTTATTTGTGTACATGGGCTGCCTCCCCCCCCCCAAGGTGGGGTTCAAGAGATCAGCATTGGACAGGAGGAAGACACTGCTTTTATAGCTCAGGAGTTGGGGGGGGAGGTTCCAAATGGGGGGCACTTGGCCAGCCAAGCAGGTAGCGTTACAGAAGAACATACACATAACAAGTTAGTCCCTCCTGAAACAAAGACATGGCCTTAGGTGGGCATAACAAGGTAGTCATGGGTGAGATAACCTTTTAAAACAAAGGTAGGGTCCCAAGATGGTTATAAACAACTTTTTAAAACAAAGACATGATTGCCATGCCTGAAACAGGCAGTTACAGAGCCATTTATAGTTTACAGGTGGGGCATAACTCAATCCTCAAGAAACAGAGGTTTAGTCATAAACAGGAATGAGTCTCGTTTGTGTTTATTATAAGATAGCTTTTAAGCTTAAGATGGAGGTGCGCTGGTTCTTCACAACCAATGACACTATTGAGAGGTGATGGAACTTGGAAAAGGGGGAGGTAGGACCTAGTGAAGCAAGTTAGGTAACAGGAGGCCTGTCCTTGAAAGAGATGTTGAAGCCCCACCCTTTCCTACTTTTGCCACCATTTGGCAAGCAGGCCTCCATCAGCACACATTCCTCCCATGATGCACTGTGTCACCACACTGCAAAGCACAGGGGCCATACAACGTGGACTAACATCTCTAAGCCCGGGAGTCAACAACAACAGTTAACCTCTTTACGAAGACTGTTTTCTCCTGTGCTTTGTCACAGTGACAGACAGCTGACTGACACAGGTAGAGATATAGAGATACACATAACCGTGCGAAAGATACACGCTACAACATGGGGGAACCTTGAGGACACTGTGCTAAGTGAAATAAGCCAGTGGGAGAAGGGAAAATACTCTTTGATTCCACTCATGGATGATATGGGAGCAGTCCAATCCACAGAGACAGAAAGCACAATGATGGTTGCCAAAGGCAGAGAGTCGGGTTGGCTGAATGGAGAGCTTGTTCATTCAATAGGGCGAGTTTCAGTTTTGCAAGATGAAAAGAGTTCTGTGAATGGATGGATAGTGGTGAAGGCTGCACAACTACGTGGATAAGTGGGATGCTACTGAATGTTCAGTGATCTTCAAGATAGTTTTCCCTTACACACACATTATACACATACACACACCACCACCATCACCGCGAACACCCCCTAATTTCTATCAGGAGAGAGAAAACACACAGTAGCTTTAAAAAGTAGAAAAGCGAAGTATTCAGAAGTCCAAAGACAAGACAAGGGGAGCTAAGGATTGTTGGCAGAGATTCCAGAGAACCCCAAGTCCCTGAAGCCACAGAGGAAGGACCTGAAAGAAAGGATGTGAGGACTGCCTCCTCCCAGGTGCAGAAAACTACCAAAGCTGTGGGTCAACCTGGAAGGCTGTGTTTCGTGGTAGCACCCAAACCAACATGACTCTAAAGGGGTAGGAAATGATTTATGAAATTATTTGGGGTTTGAAAACAGAGGAGGAGAAGGACTGCCTAGTGGGGAGAGGGGAACACCAACTTTTCAGTCTGAAATGAGAGACAGTCTAGGAATGTATCCACAGCAATAAATGATGTGCAGGAAGTCTAAAGAGGGAAGGGAATGGGAGGCTGAGAAAAGATGAGAGGGTTAAAACTCTTAACCTCTTCATGCCCTGTGGTGCTGAGCAGCTTGGTGTGTGGGAGGGTTAGACAATACAAAGAATGGCCTTAGTCACCTTAGTCCTAGGATCCTACACAAGCTATTCTAACTCTCTGAACCTCAATTTCTTCATCTCTCGGACCAAGTGGCTGGACTGGAGCAAGAACAGTTTTTAAGTTTTGGATGCCTGCAAGCCTCTTAGATTTTTATCCAGATAGGTGTGTATGTTATTCCAGGAATTGAATTATAGCAAGATTTTGAGGCTGTCCACATTCACAGAGTTCTAAGTCAGCAGAGATTTCCACTAGGTGCATATTTAGCCAAAAAGTACCAAGAGTCCAAGGAACTTTGGACAAAGTATCAATAAATCTACTGGCCTCAACTCAAATGTTTATGCTTGCCTTGCCTGTAAGAGACATTGTAAAAAATGCAACAGTGATATCCTGATACATTTTGAAAAGTTAAAATGCTGTCTCTGGTGCAAGTAAATAATCGTGTTGTGGCACTGTTTAGCTACAAGCAAGAGAAACTGTGGACCAGGCATGGAGGGGGAGGGAAGAAACTGCTTCTGCTTTGGGGAACAAAGCCATGTGACACAGGAGAAAGGTCAGCTGCAGGATGACCCTGGACATTCCTCATTTGGTTAGAAGTGAAGAGGCCCCAAAGTCCCCTCTGGAGAGGGGTCTGGCTCCAAAAGAAAAGTAAATACAGCCTACCCAGGAGGCTCAGCCCCGGGCAGAACAAATGCATGTCTTTGTGCTAACAAGTCCCCACTGGCATCTGGCTTTACTTTGCATAGAATTCTCAGCTGTGTGACAAGAGAAAGTGACAATCTGAGGATTCATCAAGGGAAGCAGAGCAGGCAAAATACAGCATTTTGCCACCAACGAGCAATAAGGACTTACCCAGGGTCATGAGGGCAGAGGGAACATCTGTACAAGGGTCAGCGCTTGCCAGCCTAGGAGTCAGTCACAGTGAAAGACAAGCTGGAGTTTAGAGCTGGCTCATAGTAGGACAGAGCATGGCTATAAGTGGTAGCATAAGTCTCTAATGTCAGCATTTTGGAGGCAGGAGGATTGTCACAAGTTCTAGGGCAACCTTGACCACATCCTGAGACCCTGCCTCAAAACTCCAACCAACCAATAAACAAAACAAAACAAAACAAAACAAAAACTTTTCTGTTTCACATTTAAGACATTTGTTAGGGGGCAGGATTTTTAGGGAATCCCAGATGGGAAGCCACATCAGGAATTCATTCATGTATAAAACATGTTTTGAATGTCAGCCCTTTTGCTAGGTTGAGATCTATGATGGATGGCAAAGCCAGTTCTCTGGTCTGCAGAGAACTGCAGGTCTCGGTTGATACTCTAATAGACATGTTCTTGGACTGTGTGCAGCCAAGGATAGCAATGAACGCCGTCCCACACAAAAATCGTAAACGTAAAACATTATGAGTCCTCTGACCTGAACTTTATAAACGGCAGCATCCTGCCTTGACATCAAAGGTTGAACAAGGCCTGGGGTGAAGTATGAAGAGACAATAGCAGGCTCGCTCCACCAAGCACTTCAAGAACTTTCTATTACTAGGCCCCTTTGCTGGTAATAGACCCGTACAGTCGAGACAGTGGGGTTAGTCACTGTTCTCAGCACAGCACTGGAATGAAGAGACGTTGGTATTTAGTCCAGACCAAATCAACCATCCTATGCGTCTCAGAGGAGTCCCAGAGCCCCTCCAAACAACATTAAGGCACTCCCCATTCATTATTTCCCAACTCCCCTCCTGGGGCTGGCCCTGAATATTGTTTCATAAATAACTGAACAGGGTTCCAGTGTTAGGCAGATGTGCACAGTACTGGTTGATGATGAGGGACTTTGGCTGTGCTAAACGGTTCTGGGATGCTGACTCTCAGCAGAGGGGTGGCTCAGTGGAGAGAGCAACAGAGTGACTGGTGTCCCCACCTGAATCCCCCGGATCACAGTGGGATGCTGAAAGAGCATTTGTTTCCAATTGTTCTTAGCCACTAATTTGGCTCCAGGGTATAACACCAATCTGAGAACAAACGGAGTAAGAAAACCAAGCTTTCCTAAGGAGACCCAATTTTGCCATAAACAGAGGTTGGGGGTGGGGGGAGGTTTCTGGGTTCACAGCACAGGCCACTGGGCATTGTGGCAGAGTCGTCAGGCACTGAAGCAGGGCCTCCGGCACCGAGGCAAACTGGCATCTCTGCCCTATAGATCCTAGCCACCCAGCTACAGTGCCATCTGCTGTGTCTCACCTGCTCATTGCTCCTCTGAGGCACCCCCAGCAGAGGACAGATTACTCTGATGGCAGGAGATGGAATATGGTCCCTTGCTAGCAGTAACTACCCAGAACAATCTCTCCTGTGCAGCTGACTGTCTCCACCTGGCATCTGCCTGCAAGAGTTTGCAGGTGGCAGAGGGTACAGGAGCTGGCTAGGGGGCTCTGCCCATATATGGAAGAGTCTAAGGGACCTCTAGGGGCAGGACCGTTAGGCTGCAGAAAGGTCAGCCATAGGCAACCTTCTGCAGAAGACACAGCAAAGCTCTTGTTTGTGGCAAACTGAAGAGCTAGCATCTTCCAGAGGCAAAGGGGGAAAGGTAGTGAGTGAGAGTGAGGCCCAGAAGCAGCTGCCTTTGCATGTGCAAAACCGCCAGCAAACAAGAGGCCCTTCTCACGGTTAAATTGCCTTCTTATGTCTTAAAGTCTCCACATCAGAGGGCTTTCAGTGTGACCCTCTTGAAGGCAAAACAGCCCACAGAATGCCTTTTCCAGTACACACCGCTTTTACTCACAGCCTCCCAGCAGACGTGTGTCATGGTTTCTACGACAAAAATGCCAACCTTGCTACCCGGTGATTTAGCTGTTCAATAATTTCATGAATTCGACCTTCAGTAAAAGTACAGGAAAGGGAACAATTTTTTAAAAGTCTCTGAGCAGTAAAAATATGTACCACAAACTCAGGTTTGTGAACCTTATTCAGAGGGGATGCTCTGGGCCTTTTCTTTTCTTTCTTTCTTTTTTTTTCTTTTTTTAAAATCAAATCATAATTTTTACTTTTTAACATGGGGGTTATAAACACAAAAATGCAAGATGTGGGGAAGGGGATGACACAGGAGCATAGGTGTTCAGGGGGAGTACAGATATCTTTCAGAACAGGGTATCATCAGCTGGGTGAAGGTTCAGGGGTCAGGTCACTATGACTCTGCCTATGATTCACTTGTCCTTATCTAAGTTGGCACTATCTGCCAAAGGCTGCCTATTTACAAGGTCTATGACTACTCAGGCAGGTAGATTTCAACAAAAGCTGGCTCTGGGCCTTTTCTTATGGCTCCTTTATTTTTACACATATTTCTAACGGGTTAAAGTAATGAGTTAGGTCCTGGCTGTCTCGACATCATAAAAGAGGGAGAAAGTAGGCTTTCCCAAAAGGCAAACTTTGGGGTCTGGAGGCCACAGAGAGGACCAAGGGGTAAACACATGAGTCTCCAGCAAGGTTTAGTCATGGTCAGACTAATTTACTCAACAAGGCTGGAGAGGAGTGGGGGAGGCAAGTTCCCACTTCCAGTATGTAACACATTCCCTGTGTTAGCTGTCTATAGAGTTGGGTCTTCTTGGTGGCCCTACACTACCAAGTCCTTCCTCTGGGCTGCCTGTGTTTTCAAAAGTCACTGGGGTTTCTAATTGGTTGGTTCATTCATTCATTCATTCATTCAGCAGGCATTGGATACCTGACAATGTTGGGTCACTCCAATAGGTAGGAAGAAAGGAAGGCAGGGAACATCTGTCATCATGACATTCTCCATGATGTATTCTGACTAGATATCAGGAAAGATAGCCCAGAAGTGGAAAGCAAACAAGTGAAGCCACCATCTAACCCAGGCCGCGAGTACACCGAGGAGAAATTTTTGTGAGAAGAGACAATGATACTTAAGGATTCAGCTTGGAAATGTCATGATACCGAAAGCTTCGAACTATACCACCAAGAAACACAGGGCAATACAGGCCTGAAGAAAAGGTATAAAGAACATCTTAGGCGAAGGTGCAGAGAGAGGTAAGGGTGAAAAATAAGAGCTGGGGAAAGTCAGAGAGATGAAGCTGCAGGGTCAACTTCCTCCTCTGCATGGTGAGTGTTTGGGACCACTGAAGTGCTCTGGGCTCCTACGTTAACTGCACTGCCTCTCCCTGACCCCACATCTCACATAGTTCTCACATAGAAGGCAGCATATGCATTGGTACTTCCTCTTCTCCAGGTACCAACCAATCACCCCAAGCATACTACAGCCCCATAGGCCCCAGCTCTAGGTTTCCAGCACAGGAAGCCAGCCAGCCACCCCAAGCCTGCCCAGTCCCTCAGACAACAGGTAGCACTGCCCATCGTTTGAGGACTCACAAGTTTTCGCAGGTGGTGGGGGAGGGGATGAAATTGGAGCAATCTGTCCCGAAGAATGCAGGTTAATAATTTATAGATTCATTAAAAAGGAAAAAAAAAAAAAAAAAAAAAAAAAACCTCTGAAACAAATTGCATACAAATTGTGTGACAGTCAGAGGAAATGTGCTAGTGTTGCTTAGTGAAGCATAATAAATGTATGCAACCCATAATAATAAGTTACTTAAACTTGGGCCACTAAATGATTTATTAATTGTCCTCGAATCCTTTCTGGTTACAACCAAAACCAAGAGCATGGTCATATTTTACCTCAGCTCATATACCTGGAACTTGGCTGCCCACAGCTGTCCACAGCTGTCCACCCCATGTTTCATCTTGGCCTCACCTTTACAGATGGACCGGCTGTCTCACCGAAGAAATACATGTGCCCCAAATATGCAAGCATATACTACATATTCTTGTTTGCCTCTCTCTCCCTCTCTCTCTCCCATGGATGCTAAGGTACCACTGGGTAGATGTTTATCCTGGGAGAGCCGAGGCCACGAGCCCTAGGTTCACATTTCACAAGCCAGTTGGACCTCTTCCCCACTCCTGGCCTGTAGGTACTCCCGGGGCTTCAATTGCCTGAAGATCCCACCTGAAAGTCAACACCTCCTTGGGACTTAGCTCTGAGAGGCTATTCTGAAAGGAGGAAGCTTCACTAAGCTGGACCCTAGAGCCTTCAGTGGCTCAGAATCCAGCAAAACATCCAACTTTGTGGGACTATTCTCCTCTGCAGAAACACTGCCTCTGTGAATAGAGAAACGGGGTGTGGTCAGGACCAGTTCTGGGATGACTGGGAAAAAAAATACCAGAGCTGTTGACTCTCCAGAGGTGACTGCCCAGGTGACAGAAAGTTGCCCCTGTCCCCAACGGGTTTCTTTCCTGTCTTCCCATCTTAGATTGGGGCTGCCATTGGGACTCAGCTGTAACTCCATCCTCTGTCACCCCACACTCAACACAGGGAGATTTCACTCCCCACCCAAAGAATTCCTCAAATCTATCCCCTACATCTCCATAGCTACTATATAATTTTGAGCTTGGAGACTGAAAAATCAACACTTCCTAATAGAATTGAGCCCCACTTGTCTTGTGGAACTTGTAACGAGGGGGGTTGTGTTGCTGCAAATTCCGTAGTATAAAATGGTACACATGGTGGTGCCCACGTCTCATTTCTATTTCTCATCATCAAACAAACAAATACGAATTCTTGTTTTTCCCTGTTCCACGGACACCCGCTGGCACCTTTTGTGGGCTCTGCTTTTGCTCAGAATACATTTTGGAGATCTGTCCGTATCAACACAGAGAGCTTCCGCGTATCAATGATACACTATTCCCTTGTCAGGAGAGGCCACGATCTAATTGGTCTTCAACTGACGGACGCGTGAGTTCTTTCCAAGCATTTGCTATCACAGACAATGCTGCAAAGGACACAGGGTCCCGACATAAAACTGCATGTCAAATTGTAGCTTAAAAGGCATATTATCTTTGGAATGTATTTGTTCATATACTTTTATTTTTCAGTGGGAGGGATCAGACTTAGGACCCTGCACACACTAGGCCACTGATTTCCTCTTTAGCCCCTCACGCTCTGTTATGTGTCTGTGTTCATGTATGTTCACCTATATACTCATGTATCAGCTGTCAACCTCAGGAGCCATCCATCCTTTGAGACAAGGTGTCTTCCTGGCCTGGAACTCACTGATTCGGTTAAGCCAGCCAGTAGGTGAGCCTCTGACATCTGCTCAGCTCCTTCTCCCCAGTACTGGGAGTCCAGGCACCTGCCACTGTGCTGGCTAGAGACAAGCTGGAGTAATTTGAAGAGAGGGAACCTTGATTGATAACATGCTTCCATGAGATCCAGCTGTGAGGCATTTTCTTAATTAGCGATCAGTGGGGAAGGGCCCAGACCATTGTGAGTGGTGCCATCCCTGGACTGGTGATCCTGGGTTCTATAAGAAAGCAAGCTGAGTAAGCCATGGCAGTAAGCCAGTAAGCAGCACCCGGCATATCCTCTTCATCAGTTCCTGCCTCCTGGTTTCTGTCCTGTTTGAGTTCCTGTCCTGATTTCCTTCAATGATAATATGAACAGTGATGTGGAAGTGTAAGCCAAAGAAACCCTTTCCTCTTCCAGCTGCCTTGGTCATGGTGTTCATCACAGCAACAGTAACCTTAACTGGGACAGACCACCAGGCCAGCTTTTTTTTTTTAAATGTGGGTTCTAGGAATCAAACTCAGAAGCTCAGACTTGCAAAGCACACCCTTTACCAACTGAAGTACCTCTCCAGCCTCACGAGTCCTTGAACTACAGATGTGAGCCCCCATCATACATGTGCAAACCATGACGGGGCATTAAAGACTTGTAAAGAAATCTCTTCTCTGCTTATCATTTGTCTCTTGACATTGTTTATAATTTCCCCCAGTGGTTTTTGCTTTAAAAAAAAATTCGTAATTTAAAATACCAACAAGGAGAGAAAAACTACCTTCCTGTTTTCTTCAGCCTCCACTACTCCCCGTAATTGTGTAGTGCCCTTCCATATGCTTTTCAGTCACCAGGATGGATAACCGTGTGGTGTTTGGAACTTCTGGCACCATGCTGTGGCCCAGAGAAAAGCTAGATAGAAATCACCTCACACTGAGACTATGACAGAAGAACTGTGTTCCTGTTTAGTTGTTAAGTCCTGGAGCATTCCTGCCCTTGAAATTCACTGTATGAAATAAAATGAATTTTAAATATATATATATGTGTGTGTGTGTGTGTGTGTGTGTGTGTATGTGTGTGTATGTGTGTGTGTGTATGTATGTGTGTGTGTATGTGTGTGTGTGTGTATGTGTGTGTGTATGTGTGTGTGTATGTGTGTGTATGTGTGTGTATGTGTGTGTGTGTGTGTGTACGTGTGTGTATGTGTGTGTACGTGTGTATGTGTGTGTATGTATGTGTGTGTATGTGTGTGTATGTATGTGTGTGTGTGTATATATGGCTCTAGCCATATGGGGTTGTATTTACTTCTGCCGGCTACAAAGGCCTTCCAACAGAAGCATGCCTCAGATGTCCTTGAAAAGGTCTGGACTCTTCTAACCTACATGTCTTCCTGCTATTCAGGCAAGTGTTCTGAATACCCTGGCAATGCCACCCAGTCTTTAAATACGTTCATCAGTTTCTCCATTACCTACAAAATGAGACCCAAGTGCATCAGCACCCAGTTCATCTCTCCCTCCTCCTCTCTTCTACACTCACACAGCCACGACGAGGCTCATCCTGTCCCTCCTCCTTGGATAATTCCTTCCCTGCCTCTTCTGAGTAAAGTTCAGGACAATCTGTGCCAACATCACCTCCTGCAAACAAATTTTAAACTAAGTCCTTGTCCCTCCCTCATTACGGCCATTCATGGCCTTCTCCGTAGAGACACATGGACCAATAATAGGTCCGAGCCCATGTCTACTCACCCTGCCCCTGCCCCCATCCCGCATTCCCCATGAGATGCTGAAGGCAGGGGCAAGGTCAACACATCTGCTTCCCCTGCACACTGCCGAGGGCCCTGCAGAAGCAGGTGCTTCCAGTGCTTGCGAGCAGACTGAGAGCCCATCTCCATCCATCCATTCCCACAGACGACCCCTCAGTCTTCTGCAGCCCAGCTATTCAGAGAGAAGCTGAAAAGGAAGGGGCCGTTCAAATGGACCTGCTGGAAGGAAGGAAGCGAGCGAGCCATCCAGTCACCAGATAAAAACACTGTCAGCCTTAAGCACGGCACTAGACCTAGTCGTGTCCCCCAAAGGCCAATGTGTTAACAAACTTTGGTCTACTTGATGGTGCTATAGAAGCCAGTGGGGCCTGGGGAAGGTCGTTGGGCTACTGGGAAACGGTCCTCAAAAGGGATGGCACAACCCAGCCCTCTCTTTTCCTTAATCTCCCAGTCATGAGGTAAGTGGCTTTGCTTACATCCTTGCTGCCATGTAATATATTGTGTCACCAAAGGCCTAAAAGCAACACGTAGGTGTTCTTTACATTGGTTGTCTGGGAGGGGGGGGGTGTACTGTCATACTGAAGAAAGCTGACCAACCCATGAACTGACACCAGTGTCATGGAGGCTGTAGGTGACCATCTGGGGCAGCATAAAATCAGACCTGGGAGTTCAGCCTAATAGCTGAACCCATCAACCTAATAGCTGTGTGAACTCTGACAAATCACTGAACCTCTCTGAGCGCCCGTTTACTTCCTCATTTTGTGAAAAAGCGGTAGGCAGGCTGTTGCAAAGATGAGAGCACAGAGCTTTACCAGTGACCATTAAGTGAGGCAAAGTCGACCACTCTTCCCTAGGGTGGGCCTCTCTTCTAGCTCAAACAGCAACATGGGGGCAGAAATATATTCATGGCAGCAACCGTTCAGAGACAGCCAATGCTGGCTGGCACTTTGTGCACCAGCCTGGCCTGGGTGCTGCTGTATGCCTACTACTATGCAGACTCCTGCCAGTGACATCCCTGCATGGAGGGTTTTGTAGGCTTAGCAGAGCTCAGTAGCTGACCACTGTGTCTGGACTAGTAGAAGAGTCAGGATTCGAACACAGCTCTCCCAGGCTCGAAAGCCGAAGTTCCTCTCTTGTTTCCTACTCCATCTGACCTGTATGGGATAAGCACCATCCTGCAAATCTGACTTGTGTTGTGGCTGACAGTGTGCCAGCGTGATGAGGGATAGGAGTAGCAGGGGAGTAAGGCCCCTGGGTGGGAAAGAGGCAAATGGGAGAACGAGCAGAGAAGTTTCTAGAAGAGATTTCTCTGGGCTCTAGTAGCAGGAGGCTCATTGGTGAAACCTGAGTTTTTCGTGTATGAGGTGTGGGTTTTGATCATTGGCACTGCAAAGAGGAAAAAAAAAGAAGAGGAAGAGGAGGAGGGGAAGGGGAGGAAGAAGATGAAGAAGAGGAAGAGGGGGAGGAGGAAGAAGAAGAGGACAAGAAAGGAAAACAAGTAAAAAAATTAGCCAGTGCACTGTTGCTTGAGTGTGCAAGCATACACGTGCCTTTGAGTGTATGACTTCATGGCTATGTGGGCTTTTGTTGCTCTGGATCTGGGCACTAATGTGTGTGATTTATAAGAGTGTGCATACATGTGTGTATGTGTGTATATGTGTATTGTGTTAATAAAGTAGATTTATATATTTATATATTTATATATATGCATGTGTGTATTATGTATATATGTGTGTATATGTATAGGTATGTGTATTGTACATGTTTATGCATATATGTGTATGGGCATATTTATGTATGTATATATGTATGTTTTCATGTGTATGTGTGCATGTCCAAGTACTATATATGTGTATATGTGTGCTTTTGTATATGTGTGAATGGGTTTATGTATATATATATATATATATGTGTGTGTGTGTGTGTGTGTGTGTGTGTGTAAGCATGTGTGTGTGCATGCGTGTGTGTGTATGTGTGGTGTGTGTGCGTGCGTGCGTGCGTGTGTTTGAGGGGAGAGTAAAAACCCCATAGTCCATTCCTTTTTCACTCTCATACATCCTAGCCAGCCAAGCCTGAACAGGCCCCATGTGATCTCTGCATGTGGTCAGCAGAGGATGCTTCATTTATTAACAATGCTTCCCTGTTGCCTGCAACTCAGACCAGCCAATCAAGCTCTGAAGAAACAGCAGAGGGAAGAGGGAGAGGTCTTTGCTGATTTGATCAAGCTTCCAAAGACAGGCTTTCCCCAGTCAATCCCCACTGGGGTCAAAAAGAAAGTCATGTGCTGCTCAATTCTTAAGGATGTCCAGAACACTGCGGACACAAGCCTGTCTTTAAGAATTCATCTGGATGAAAAGAAACAACATCTCTGGCTGCCAGCAACAAAAGGAGTTGGAGGAGAGACTAGGGAGGAATGGACAAGCCTGTTTCCCAGGCTTGCTGTCCCCAGACAACTGTTCAAGCTCCTCCCTTTCACCCAGCAGACTGGCCTGGGTTAATATCTACTTCTCTCTCTTTTACAGAGATAAGAGTGGCTTGCCCATCCTTCATGGTCATGGTAAGAGAAATAGATACCAGAGAAGGGTAGTTCTTGCCAACAGTGACACAGCATGACAGAAGCAGACAGACTCAAAACTACAGATCAACTTCTGGTCCCAGCTCTATCCCTTCTGGCCACCAAGGACTCCCTGGAGATGGCAGCCACAACCAGGCTTTTCCTTCTGAGTGAGAGGAAAAGAGGCAACTTTTGGGGGGCCTGCCCTAACATGAGTTCTGATTCTTTCACTAGCTTCAGGGAGAAAACATCCTTGATTTTATTTAACACCATCTCAGCAGCTGGGGAGAACCTCCTTTAATACATCCACCCAACATCCAAATCACCCTAGAGAGACAATGCAGGAGGACCCACTGAAGTTGGCTGCCCAGACAGAGTGAAGGCCTTTTTCTCACCATGCCAGATTCTTTGAAGTAGAAAAAAAAAAAAAAGGACTATATGCAGAAGCTAAATTACTGGATGTCATCTGTGACCACAGTCCTGGAGAGAAGAAAAAGAAAATCACCATCCAAGCTTCCCCACCCACCCCCGACCCCCCACACCTGATAGACGACCTTCACATCTATGCTCTGGTCTACAGGATACAGGGAGCTAGCTGTGCTCACACAAGACTGGTCCTGCATTTCTTTTTGAATGAACCTAGGCAAGTAATGTCCATTTTATAGGTGAGAAAAACAAGGCTGGAAGGGATCCTGGGGTTAGTGGAGCCACGAAACTGTCTGATGCACAGTGTTGTATCCACCAGGCCTCCCTGGATGCCTCACAATCCAAACGCTTGCCCTGTGGCCCCAGCTGGCTCTTGTTCGTTCTAGCCTTGATTAGAAAACCAGCGGTTCTTGTGCCGCCTACCAAGCCCTTCTTCCTGTAGGGAAGAAAACAGTCCTCTCAGAGCAAGCCGATATTTGGACAATCTGGGGGCCTCCAGACTCCTCCGGAAGACTCGGCCTTCCCCTCCCAGGACCTAGCAGCACTGCCAAAACAAGAGGAGAAGGCTTCCAACAAAAGTTTGTTTTCATGGAGATTTTATTTCCTTCGCGGAGGCTCTCCCACCACAGATTTCTCTTTGTTGGCACTTGCATTCAGAAGTCACCAGATACACAGCCCCTGACCCCATGGCCCTTGGGGATCACTCGCTTTTATCTCTCCTCCCAGGCCCACAGACTGCTCATTCCCCCACTCAAAAGACCCTTTGAGCTGCTCAGCAGAGAGGGCTCCCAGAGTAGGCAAAAAAGCTTGAGTGGGAGCAGACCCTCCACACCAGGGTTGGGAGAAGACAGGAATAGCCAGAGGAAGGGGTGGGAATGGAAGGACTCTGCCCGGTGTAGTCATGGGGGTGGGAGGGCTGACCACAGTCCTATATCCCTCCATCCAGGACTGTGTTCCCTGAAAGTAGGGACACTAAGTAGGAGTTCCAGGGACAGGAGGAAGATCCCTGAGTCTGTTCTCAGAGGGTAGTTCAACACACATGGAACCAGGTCCAGCCTAGGCTAAAAACTTGTGTCCGGTGGGCAGCCTTTTTGCTCACAGCCCCTTTCGGGACTCCACAGCACTGAGTTTTGGCTGGTTTGGCTAAGCACGTAATTCAGTCTCTGGAGCAGCCCTCCAGTAAGTGCACTTAACAGAGAGCGCCTGGGAGGAAGAGCTAAAGTGAGAGCCTTGGGAAAGGGAACTTCTCAAAGGAACACACACTGAGCAGTCACATGACAGGTCTAAGAGGTGGGTGGCTCTGTGCCAGGGCCACTGATGGGATCAAGCACAGCTACTCCTGGAAACTAGGTCCTTACAGGATGGCGCAACATGGGCCGAGAAGACCTGGGTAAGATTCTCCACCTTCCAATCTACTAGCCTGGTGATCTTCTGCAGCAACAGAATCCCTCTGGGTCTCATTTCATCATCTGCTCAGACAAGGATACTACCATTTCCAGATTGGTGTGAAGGAGACACCAGTAGACCTGAAGGAGCCAGGAAGATGCCTGGCATGAGGCGGGTGGCCAGTTCCCCGGCCTCTAACTCCTGCAAATTTGTTTGGCATCAGAACACTAGTCTCTATTTCCCCACGAATGGTTTCAGGATGTTTCTTCGGGGTATACTGTCAAACCCTCTCTCACCTTGAATTTAGCCAGATATTAATTTAAATTTTTTCGCATTTTGTGGGTGTTGGTATATTTGTATTCATGTTTGTATATGCGCATGCATGTGCACATGCATGGGCAGGGGGAATGGACTCGTGTGTGCTCTGGCATGCAGAAGCCAGAGGACGACCTTGGGTATCAGTCTTCAGAAGCAGTCTAACTTGTTGTTTGAGACAGGGTCTCTCTTTGATCTTTGGCTTGCTAGGTAGACTAGGCTGGTTGGAAAGAGAGCTGGAAAGTGAACCCCTGGGATCCCCCTGTGGGATTTATAAACACCCACCACCACATTTAACTTTTTTATGTGGGTTATGGTCTTCAAGTTTATGTGGCAAACATTTTACCAACATTTTACCTCCAGCCCAAATGTCTACAACATATTGAGGATTCTTTATTATTATTACTATTGCTATTATTGGTGGTGGTGGTCATGGTGATGGTGGTGGTGGTGGTTTTTCCCAACAGGGTTTTCTGTATAGACCTGGCTATCCTGGAACTTGATCTGAAAGCAAGGCTGACTTCTGCCTGCCTTTGCCTCCCAAGTGCCGTAATTAAAGGCACACGTTTTCATGCTTGGCTCTTAAGGATTTATTTTAACTTGTTCTGAAGAGACAGCAGCCATCCACGGTTTACAAGGCACTTTGTAAAAGCTAGTGTCTCGTTTGTTCTTCAAATGATCTCACTCTAAGTTGGCAGATGAGAAAACTGAGAAGCACAGGTATGAAGTGGCTTTTCCAAAGTCACAGAACAGATGAGAGTGAGGAGAAGACCAGGGCCAGATAATCTAGCATCTACTGTAGGTGTGTGCCCCATGATGCCCTGAAAAGGACAGGAGGATGGCCAGTGAGGAATCTCGGGACTCAACACGTAAGGCCACAAAGGATGATGGGTTTTTGAAGATGGGAGAGAATAAAACTAGTAGAGCCTAGACTTAAAGATTGGACATGGAAGGTGGCTCAGAAGGGCACAAATGCAGAGAGGACAGGGCAAGTCCCGTGTCTCACAGTTAGAGTGTGAGTTCAGGGATCACTGTTTCCTTTCACTTTTGACTTGAGGATCTGGGGGAGGGAGTCTGTGCCAGACTGACGCAAGCAAGAGACAACGCTGCAGGAGAAACAGAATCTACTCAAGTCCGCTATCCAAGCTAGCATGAGCCAAGTCAAAGAAATCGTTGAAAGTCTACATTCCGTGTCGACGTGTGCCAAACTTCTTCACACGTTTAGATCATTAATTAGTCATCTACCTTCAAGTTCGCCAGCCCACAGAAAACAGACAAGGATTGGGTAGAAACTGAGCCTGACACAAATACAGAACCTAACAAGAAGACCTTCAATTTGAGAACTTGCTCTCTGGACCATGGTTCCTACACACACACACACATACACACACACTATTTATCAACCCAGGAATATACAAAGATGATGATCTCCCCCCATCCTCCCACTGCAGTGGATACCCCAAAATACTAAGCTTCTCTAGAAACGCTTATGCTTTCTATGCTTCTGACCAGTGCTGTCCTTCCAGGATCAAGCCAGGTACAGCACCAGTTACAAGGGAAATGAGAAACAAAAGAACCATAGGGCGATTCCTAAGGGCACCCCTGCCAAGAAATGCCACTATCTGGAATCCATGACCAGCTCCAGAGAGAAGGCTCCCCTGGGCTTCCTGTTCCCAGTCTGCATGGGCTTTCTGCTCAGTCTCTGCAAAGGAGCTCTTTCAAAGGGGAGATGAGGAATTCCCCTGAGTCTGGCGAAGCTGAATCTGTATTGTGAAGTGATTTCAGTCTCCTCTTGCTTTCAAATGTACTTAATCAACATGAATAGGACGGCAAGGGCTGGAGCTCCTACAGGTAGGACAAATGGAGCCGAATGCTCATAAATCATTTAGGAATGCAATCTAAACAGGCCCGGATTTTTTTTTTCTTAAAGGAAAAGGTGATACCATCAAAATAGAGCCATAAAGGAAACAAAATGCACTGTGACTTGTCCCCACGGGTAGAGAGTGTCACCAACTCATGCATGCCATTTTCACCTGCAATCTGACCTCCAGAATGAATTCTAGCTTGACTTCCCTCTTCCCCTTCCACAAAGCTCAGATCAGCAGAGGAGCCGGCATAGGGGCAGGACAGCTGGTGGAAACAGCTGCATTCCCATCTACTCCTTCAGCTCCAGTAAGGGACTGGCTGTCTCTAACAGCTGACTCTACAGGTCCCCGGGAATGGCTGTCTCTTTAGCACTTGACTCCACAGGTCCCTGGGATATTTGGAAGTGGCCACTATAGTTCCGTGGCTATTTTCTTCCAGGGTCTAACTCTACATTGGCCTCTCAGAGAGGCCTTGCTATATACCCCCTGCAGAATGATGCCTTGCCAGCCACTCTTACCTTAACCCACGTAAGCAATTATTACTACTTGGCCTTTTATGGTATAGATGTACTG
Source organism: Arvicanthis niloticus (assembly GCF_011762505.2). Classification (NCBI taxonomy): domain Eukaryota; kingdom Metazoa; phylum Chordata; class Mammalia; order Rodentia; family Muridae; genus Arvicanthis; species Arvicanthis niloticus. Next base: position 6,012,308 of record NC_133434.1, read on the forward strand.
TGTCTTCCCTGACAGGACGTAAGCTTCATGTGGGCTGAATACTTGAATCTTTTGTTGACCATTGTAACCCCAGGACCTGTAACAATGTTTGATGCATAGTAGGTATCCATCAAGTATTTGCTGATGAATGAACAAATAAATAAAAACGGCTCCTTCCTTCTCAAGCAGGGAACACGCTGATGACAAAGCTTGTCCACTTCAAAATAGAAAGATAGAGTTAACATCTAGGTAGGACTCTATTGCTTGTCTCTGATTCTATCACTTTGACCCAGAGTAAACTCTTCCCATTGTTCATCCTGTTCACTAGTTTTGCCTCCTCCATAAAGAATGGGTATTCTCTCTCTCTCTCTCTCTCTCTCTCTCTCTCTGGTACTTCCTAACTATCAGCCTTGTTAAGATGAAGCTGAATCTCCTTCCCAGCCACTGGAGGTCAGAAATTCATAGAAGTAGACAATGAATGAGGGTGTCCTGCCATCTCTGAGAACTGCATGGCCATAGACATAGTTACTGACACTCTGGGTGAGAAGCTGAATCAGTGGTGGGAATAACAAACAAGGTTTTCTCATGAAATAAGGTATCTTTGCCCATAGCAGAGTGTGCGTGCTATTGAGTAAGGGGCATTCCTGTTATAGAGGAAGGAGAACCAGACAGGAAAAAGTGCCACTTTGTTCGGGAATACATTGCAGATGGCAATCTGTGTTCTTAACTTGGTTATTGGAGAGAGGGAGGAGGGGGTATTGCTGGCCTGACAAATACTACTATGCTGAGGTAGTTGGGGCCCAAAAGTGAGAGCAGAAGTCAAAGACTTTTCAAGCTCTTTAAAGAAGATGATGTCTGCCAATAGGTTGTCAGAAAACCCTTAAACAAAGAAGGTAAGAAGTCCAGGGCTGGAAATATCCCAAGAGCCGGTGTCTTGTCACTCCGTGCATCCTGCATCACAAACACTGATGTATTTTCTCTGAAGAAACGAAGCACCAGGAAAAATAAGGAGGAGGCTGCTGCAGAATACGCTAAACTTTTGGCGAAGAAAATGAAGGAAGCCCAAGAAAAGGGCCTGGGACAGATTACCAAGAGGTGTAAGCTGCCCTCACTAAGAGCTCCTACTTCTGAGTCAAGTCAAAAATAAGTTTAAGAGGAACAAACAAATAATTAGACCTTGAAAACAACAACAAAAAAACCCAAAACAACAACAACAAAACACACACACACAAAAAAAAAAACCCAACAAAACAAAATGCCTATTGCCCTACAACAAAGGAGAAAAGGGATGGGAAGAGTCAGGAGAGTTAATGCGTTGGGCCAGACGCCTGGCCGATGGGCACTGTCTCCTTCATTTTTTTACCACAACTTCTGAAGTTCATTTCATAATCCCGACCTTACAGGTAAGGAAACTGAGACTCATAAATAAAAAGTGAGTTGTTCACCCTTGCTTACCCTCAAAGTTACTAGGAAGTTTGACTCGGGTCTGTAGACCCTAAAGCCACTTCTCTGCAACATGGTGGCCACACACTCATGAGTATTCTTTTACCTAAATATCCAGGAGAAGATCCAGGCTGTACCTAGAGAAGTCTCAGATTCTGAACTCTGTCCTTTTCTAAGAAGGGGATGGGGTGGCCAACTCATCCTGGTTTGCCTGGGACTTTCAGGGTTTTACCACTAAACTCTACTGTCCTAGGAAACCACTTTATCTCAAACGAAGAGGAGTAGGTGACAGTCCTAGGTGGAATGCAGCCATGGCTAGAGACTGAAAACTCTGTGTGAAGACCTCTTGGGCCTGAGGCTGTTCATCTTCACACAGGTGGCAGCCTGGCTGTGGCAGCTTGCCATCTCTGAGATGTAGGTCTGAGCTCTTTCTGGTGCAGAGAGAGAAGAGGAGCCTGGGAGGAGCCCCTGCCTTCCTGTGCCTTGAATGCAAACGTTGGCCTTAGAACAAGAACAGTGTGGGCTCCTTCCCTAAGGGCGAGATGACCTCCCAAAGCAAGGAGGGCAGATTCCTGGAATTCCATCCCTGTGGCTTTGGTTTTAGCCAGATCACCTCTGACACAAAGGAGACTGCCAGTAAGTTACTCAGAAGTTCCACGGGGCTTCTGGGATGGACCCTCCAGGACTCCCAGATCAAAGGATTCAGAGGAAAGGACTAGCTCTAACAGAAGCCACCCCTCCACTCCTTGGTTAGGGATGGGCAGCTGTTTAGTACAGAGCTTCACTCTGCTGCCTCGGGCCCCCTATCCAGGGCCCTCTCTTCTGCCATTACACCTGAAATAGCAGTCAGTTTTGCCTCTAGATTCCCCTCTGAGTCTGAGTAGCTACTGAGACATACAGACACACCAGGGGCCACGGCTAGAATAAAGACAACAGCCCAAGACTTCAGCAGAGACTAAGTAGAGCTGAAAGTAAAGATAAAGAAAACACTGATGTGGGTCCTCTGGGGTGGGTCCTGTGGGCTGCATGGGATGCAACTCCCCTCCCTTAGTTCTGGGACTCAGGGGAGGGACTCCTTCTCTTCTTAGCCATGTTACAATAACAAAGCCAACTCCAACTTATGTCTTTTGTGTAGAACTATAAGGACCTGGAGCCTACTTGTCTTCTGTGTGCTTCAATCCATTCCCACTGGTTACTATTTGGCATGCTGCCTGCAAATGTTCTTCGAATGCATCAGCTGAGTGTTTTGGGTGTCCAATGGTTCTGTATCATTTAACTTTTCCTGTTTTTTTTTCCCTCTCTCTTCCCCAAAATGCTGCACCTTTAAGCTTTCTTTCCTTCTCCTTCCCAAGGCCAACACCTGTTGCACGCACATGTACATGCCATGTACCTGCATGAATGTGAGAGTGTGCTTGTGCACATGTGTGTGTGCTCATGCATGCATACATGCAAGTGTGTATGCATGTGTGGGCACATGTGTGTGTGTGCTCCTGCATGCATACATGCAAGTGTGTGTGTGCACATGTGTGCACGTGCACATGTGTGCATGCATGTACATGTGCCCAGCACTTTACCCAGGCTACCTGCCTTGATCTATAGCACACTTTCTCCCAAACCCACATGGATTACAGTGAAGTGGAAGCAACATTAACTCAGAAGGCAGAACCCCACTTGTGATATCCCTGACCTTTTTTTAAATCTGTAAAGCGTATATAATAGTCTCTGCCTGGACTCTCTTAACTGCTTAGATTAAAGAATAAGCTTAAGGCACTTGTAAATGCTAAGATGAACATATAGACTTACTTAATTTTTTTTAAATCATTTTTCTGGCCTTTTATATTTAGATTCCTCTCAGCTCCCTTCTTGTCTTTCACAAATAAGTTGTTGAAAGGCTGACTTGTGCTCACAACTCCGTTCCTATATCTCTTTCTCTTTGGACCACCTGAAAGCTGGCTGATGACCCCACCACTCCAGAGGTTTAAAGAGCTGAATCTCCAAAGAAGAGGAGCCCATCGAAGCTTCGTTTCTTGATGTTAACAGACAAATGTGTCACCTGTTAAAGTGAAACTGATTCTATAGTGGCGGGTCTGAGTGAGACAAGAATCCTGCATTCTTAACAAGAAGGTTCTAGAGAAACACAGAAGGTCAGAGGACAGCCTCAGCTGTCAGTCCTTATTACCTTCTTTCACCTTGTATGAGACGGGATGTCTTATTCTTCATGGTTTACTCCAGGTTAGCCCTGCCCCTGCCTCCCCTCACAGTAGAAGCAATGGGATTACCGATGGAGAGAGGTGTCCATATCTAACTTCACATAGGTCCTCGGGATCTGTATTGGTTACTTTCTGTTGCTATGATGAAACACCATGACCAAAGGACACTTATTTTGGCCTATGGTTCCAGAAGGAGAGTCTAGAATGGCAAGGGAGGTACAGCAGCAGGAAGCCAGGAAAGGAATCTAAGAGATCACATCTCAACAGCAAACACAGAGCAGAGGGCATGAACTGGATGGGGGGGAGCGGCTATCCACTCTCCAAGTCTACCCCAGTGATGCACTTCCTCCAGCAAGGCTATACCTCCTAAAGATTCCACACCCTCCACAAACAGTTTCCACCAACGGGGGGGGGGGGGGACCAAGTATTCAAATACATGAGCCTATGGGGGACATTTCACATTCGAGCCATCGTGGGACCCAAACTTGGGTTCTTTATGCTTACAGATCCCCAGCCCTTGAGATTGTGCCTTGTTCGATTCTGGGGTTTTGTTTGTTTGTTTGGGTTGGTTTGGATTTTTTTTTTTTTTTTTTTTTTGAGCATGGTGGTCTGTCTGGAACATAGTACATGGTCCATTAGTATGTGCCAGGCTAATATGTACTCCGCCCACTTCAGCACACTCTAACCATCCCTGCCAACCCCTTCCCTGAACCCTAGTCATGTTACATCACCCCAGCACTCAGCATCTTCCTTTCCTGAATTCCCTCAATACACAGAATCTGTGGCACTCATTTAGTAATTAATTAATTTTGTTCCTCTGTGTGACATCTTCTGCATTATAATCTTCATTATTATTTAACGCTATATCATTACTTTTCACAAACGGCTCCCCCAATTAGAGGAGAAAACCTTCACAGAGGAAAGTTAGGGGCTAGGTTTCGGTTGGATTTTATCCTCTGAAAGTGTCTTGAACATATTGAGTATCTAATAAATTTGTGATGATTTAATTGCAATGTAGTAAAGGGAGGCCAGCATTGAGTGGTGGCCCATATGTCAGGGCAGCCCATGGGTGGAAAAAAGAGGAGAGAGTCCCAGATTTAAAGCAGGGCCTCCTTAGAAATGTAAAGTATATAAGGGTCACAGAAGTGTAACTCAGTGCAAAGCCCAACCACTCTCCCTCCCCAAGCAAGAGTCATGATCACTTTGGGATGTATTATTACTATTATGTAATAAAATATGGAGTTACAAGTCTAGATTCAGAAACAGGAGTATAACAGAATGACTAAAGCCAACAATCAATCAATCAATCTCTCTCTCTTTCACTCTGTCTTTCTCTCTCCCTTCTCTGTCTCTTTGTCTCTCTGTGTGTCTCTGTCTCTCTCCCTTCTTTCTCTCCTCTCCTCCTCTTTGTCTCTGTCTCTGTCTCTGTCTCTGTCTCTGTCTCTCTGTCTCTCTCTCTCTCTCTCTCTGCTGTCCATCAAGAAGCCACCTGCCTGGCTGCCTAACACTTGAAGGCCGGATGTACAAAGATAACAGTGGAGAGGGAATATGTACTAGGAGCCTGGTTCATATTACACATTCAGGGACATCCCTCCCAACCTTCTTCAGGAGGGACTATAATGTCCCAAACATCCTCGCTATGTGCCAACAACATCTAAAAGGAGTAACAGATACAGCATGATGCAAACATAAATGGCAACTTCAGCCACGGTGGCTGTCCTGTCTAATGTTAACTTGTCACAAGGTAGAGTCATCTGGGAAGAGGGAACTTCAATTGGGAAACTGCCTCCACAAGGCAGTAGGTAAGCCTACAGGACGTTTCCTTAATTAATTGATGGAGAAGATCCCAGGCCAGGTGGATGAGACCACCCCTGGACTGCTGGTCCTACTATCTATAAGAAAGCAAGCTGAACTCAAAGAAGCTAATAACAAGGATGGACCAATGGGGGACACTTGAATCTCACTAAGAAGGAGACATAGATGAGACATGGGGGGGGGGGATAAAGGATGGGAAGAAGACGGATGAAGTAAGAGGAGGATGGAAGAAGAGAGTACTGGGGAGACAACTGGATTGGGGAGAGGGCATCTCTGGGACAAGTTAGAAACCTAGGCCAGTGGAAACTCCCAGAAATCTATGAGAGTTCCCCTAGTTAAGACTCCTAGCCATGAGAGATAAGGAGCCTGAGGCAGCCATCTCCTGTAACCAGGCTAGACTTCCAACGGAGGGATTGGGACACCAACCCAGCCACAAAACCTTTGTCCCACAATTTGTCCTTCCTACAAGATGTACAGGGGTAAAAGATGGAGCAAAATTGAGGAAGAGGCCAACCAATGACTGGCTCAGCCTGAGACTCGTGCCAGGAGAGGGAGCCCACCCCTGACACTATTAATAATATTCTGCTATTCAGATAGCATAACTGTCATCAGAGAAGCTTCACCTAGCAACTAATGGAAACAGATGGAGAGATCCACAAGTCAAACATTAACTGGAGCTTGGGGAATCCTGTGGAAGACGGGGAGGAAGGATTGAAGGAGCCATAGGGGTCAGAGACTCCACAAGAAAACCTACAGAATCAACTATCCTGGGGTCACAGAGGCTCAAAGAGACTGAACTGACGACCAGAGAGCATGATCCTAGGGATGGTCCTAGGCCCTCTGCACATATGTGACAGTTATGCAGCTGCATCTTCATGTGGGACTCCTAAAGCAGGAGCAGGGCTGTCTCTGACTTCATTGACTGCCTTTGGATCCCTTTTCCCCTAATCGCACTGCCTTGTGTAGCCTCAACAGGAGATGTGCCTAGTCTTACTGCAACTTGATATACCAAGGCTGAGTGATATCCATAGGAGGCCTCCCTTTTCGAGAAGAGGAAAAGGGTCAGTGGAGATGAGGGGAGGGGAAAGGAGGGAAGGGAAGCTGTGGTAGGAATATAAAGTAAATAAATAACTTTAAAAAGAGGGAAGGAAGACTGGATGTGAAAGAGAGAGAAAGAGAGACAGGAGGAGGAGAAGGAGGAGGAGGAAGAAGAGAAGGAAGAAGAGAAGGAAGAAGAGGAGGAAGAGGAGGAGGAGGAGGAGCCAGGCAGTGGTGGCACGTGCCTTTAATCCCAGCACTTGGGAGGCAGAGGCAGGTGGATTTCTGAGTTCGAGGCCAGCCTGGTCTACAGAGTGAGTTCCAGGACAGCCAGGGCTACACAGAGAAACCCTGTCTCCAAAAACAAAAAAAAATAGAATAAGAAGAAGAAGAAGAAGAAGAAGAAGAAGAAGAAGAAGAAGAAGATGAAGAAGAAGAAGAAGAAGAAGAAGAAGAAAGAAAGAGAGAAAAGAAGGAGAAGAAGAGAAGAAGAGGAGGAGGAGGAGGAGGAGGAGGAGGAGGAGGAGGAGGAGGAGGAGAAGGAGAAGGAGAAGGAGAAGGAGAAGGAGAAGGAGAAGGAGAAGGAGAAGGAGAAGGAGAAGGAGAAGGAGAAGGAGAAGGAGAAGGAGAAGGAGAAGGAGAAGGAGAAGAAAGCAGGCTGAGCAATCCATGGGAGCAAGCCAGTAAGCAGCACTCCTCCGTGATCTTTGTATCAGCTCCTGCTTCCAAGTTTCTGCCCTATTTTGAGTTCCCTCTCTGCCGGCCTCCAATGATGAACTGTGATACGGAAATATGAGTGAAATAAACCCTTTCCTCTTCAAGTTACTTTTGGTCATGGTTTTCATCACAGCTACAGAAATCCTAAGACAATGGTGAACACCAGTAATAAATAAGACCCTGTTACAAAAGAATCAAAGTCTTTGGCTAGGAGATGTCTCAGCAGATAAGACAGGCACTTGCAATGAAGTCTGAGGTCCTGAGGTCGATCCCTGGGGCCCACATGGTGGAAGGAGCCAACTGACCCCTGTAAATCGTCCTCTGATCTTCACGTATGTATAATAGCATGCGAGCACTCACATACGTAGCTGAACTTCGCTACTTTGTGGGTTCTTTCTTCCATTCGTCTCTACCCTTTTTCTTCCATCTTTCCAACCCCTAACACTAGATAAGAGAGAAGAAAGAATAGAGAGGAAAGGAAAGGGGGCGACTGCATCTTTAGAACACTTGATGAGGGTCATCCAGCTCCTTGGGGCAGGTTTGATCTTTGCCATCTGAATACCTAATTTCTTCTTTTTCTTGTTTCTTCTTTGTGTACAACTACTTAACAAACTGGAACCACAAGCAACCAATAACCAATCAACCAGCAAACAAAAAAAAACAACAACCAACAAACAAACAAACAAACAACAAACAAAAGAAACAACAACCAACTAACAAACAAAAGAAACAACAACCAATCAACCAACTAACAAACAAAAGTAACAACAACCAACTAACAAACAAAAGAAACAACAACCAACAAACAACCAACCAACAAACAAAAGAAACAACAACTAACTAACTAACAAAAGAAACAACAACCAACCAACAAACAAAAGAAAAAACAACCAACTAACAAACAAAAGAAACAACAACCAACAAACAACCAACAAACAAAAGAAACAACAACCAACAAACAACTAACAAACAAAAGAAACAACAACCAACCAACAACCCACCTTGTTTCTCTGAACACTAGCATTTATATACCTTCTGAAAAGTCCCTAGAATTCCAAATGTCACACAATCTCAGAAACTATCTGCAGCTGGCAAAAATCTTACCCCTGCTAGAGCACTAGGCAAATTGTCAGCCGTTGTGGACAATCTGAAGCAGCCCCATATCTCATACCTGGAATTTAAACAAAACCATATTCTTATAATAGTTCTGTGTTGTTGTTGTTGTTGTTTTTTAAAGAAACCAACATTCCAGAATCCTCACTACACACATGCCTCAACACAAATGCACAAATAAATAAATGTCTTTTAAAGGACATGGGGCTGAGGATGTAACTCGGTAGTAGAGCATGTGTCCTAGGCATAGCACCATTTATTAAAAAGTCAGAAATCCAGACTTCAAAACATATCACAACTTAATATGCCCTGGTATCTTCTGACTTGCTTCTCTTGGTGAATGGGTGACCAACATGTAACCAACAATCTCTGCTCCTGACATTACGTTGAGTTTGGGGGATAGGCAGACACAAAGGAGCCGCACCTACCTTTGAAGGGTTAGTAACTATATGTGCTAGGCTCCTGGAGGATTCACAGTGTGACCCAGCATCTGTGCTCCTTGGAACCAAGATTTCTGTGCCACTCAGACTTGCCACTCTAACACCCATCACGTTTTAACAGGTAACTCATTCGTATGTTAACATCAAGAAACACTGCTTTAGTGAGCTCCTCTGCCCTGAAGATCCAACTCCCCAAAACAAAGCATGCCTACCCCTTGGTCATCCTGCCATAAGCCACATGTACCCTCTTCAGAAAGGACTAGCCTTTGTCCTTATCCCTGACATCCTCCCCCAGCTGACTGGGTCTAGGCTTCGAGGGACTCTGAAGAGAACCTTAATTCTTCTCTCCTTGCTCTCTGGACCTCTGGCAAAAGACAGTCACAGAAGCTCTAAGCAAAGGGTAGTTTGGATTGTTCCCCCACCCCAACCCCCAGAACCTATGACTCCCTCAACCTTCCCTTCCCCTTCCCCTTCCCCCTGGGAAGAGGGGAAAACTCAAATGTTCAAGGGAATCCCCAACTTGGGCAAATGCAACTTGGTTAGAAAGGGTTAATTCAAGATCACCCTGGAGAAGCCACAATTTCCACAGTCCAGGCTTTTATCTGTTGCTTTGGGAGACTGAGAACTCATGGATGGATATATATACATGACGCAGCCTCATAGAACACATGTGGAGTTGAACAGTTTGATGACCCAAGGCAAGGCTTGCAGAAAGATCCAGCCTGCCTTTACTATTACTTTATCTGTAACCCAAGCTGCCCTGGATCTCCTTATATAGACCAGGCTGTCCCTGAGCTTGCAGCGATATCCTGCCTCTGCCTTCCAAGTATCAGAATTGCAAGCGTAAACCTAGCTTAACTGTGCCCTCAAGGACCCCTCGAGAAGAGCAATTGGGGTTATGGCTTGAAAACATGGGTCCTTTTCAATGACTGGACAGGAAAGTATCTCCCAGAGGAAGAAAGGTGACCGCTTAACTGTATAGTCCTGACAGAATGTTCTACAAGTTCTGCCCATTGCCTGGCCTCTGTGGTCCTCCCATTTCCCTACAGTTCACCTGGAGGTCTCATGGAAGAAGTTGAATCTAGAGGATAGAGGTGAGGTTCAAGGCCCAGGCCCTCTATGTCTTATCCAGGTCCAGGGATTTTCTGGACAGTATATCCAGAGGGTTGGAGTCATGGTTACCAGATACCAGAGTGTTCCAACTAGGACTGAAAATGAAGATCACAGAAGGAAAATTTAACCACGGTGAAATTCCATTACGAGGGCCATATATTTACAGACTTCAAATATTTTACTTCATAATAAAAGAGATTTTTTTTTCTAACTCCCCAAACACCTGGCAGCCAAAAGTGAGGAGGGGGCGGGAGGATGAGAAATGTATTCACCCATTTCCAAAAAGGGTTTTCTAAAACTCAATGTCTCAAAACATTTTTCTTATTTAAATAACACCATCAAGGGAAGCACATTTCGAAGATCTCCACGGAATGGAAGTGGGCATGACCGTGTCTGCCCTAGAGGGCTTGCTGCCCCACCCCACAAACTCACCCTCCCCAGAGCCCTCACAGGGGTCTCTTATTCCTCCTTCAGCCCAGCCCAGCCTGCGCTTCTGTTCCAGCCTGTCGCTGGATAGAGCACAGTTACAGATAGCCATAGTGTCCCCTGGAGGTGACTGAGCATGCCATCTGTCTCCTCTAGCTAGCTCCAGGGAGTGCAGGTGGTAAGGACAGCTCTGGGCCGCAGTTTGGACTTCTCCCTCTGTAGTTCACCTGAAGACGGCTCTGTCCTCTCAGGAGACATGTCCTCTTCTATGTGGCAGGGAAGGTACCTCATCCAGGGAGATTACAGGGGCTGCAGGCTCAGAGAGGGTGGCAGGGATCCAGAGACTAGCAACCACCTTGCCCCACAGCATCTAACATTTACCCAGGACCCACGGATACCACAGTTAATGCCTCTAGAGGGAGTGGAGGGCAAGGAGGGTCACAGCTGCAGCTGGGCTAGCCCCAGCCTCCAGCACATCTAGGGTGAGATGAGGGGGGAGCTCTCATGGGGACGCCATTCAGACTCTGTCTTTTGGGGGGAAAAAAAGCCAAAGAAAAACATGTATTTATAACATGAACTTCCCTCCTCTCCTTTCCCTCGGCTAGCTGATTAATTAAATGAATACAAAGGCCGTCTTGTTGGGAGCCCCAGCCCCATGGACCCTCTGTGTTTTCTTTAAGCTGGCCTAGCAAACAGGAAACAAAAGGCTTAATTCTGTCTGGTTTCATGAAGGAGGCTGTATGTCACAGCCAGAGGCTGGGGCTCTGCCAGACCCCGCAGAGCAGCCACAAGGCTGCTTGAGACCCCCCCAGGCCCCCAGCCAAGCCCACCACCTCCCAAACACACAGTTGTCCCTGACCCTTGGCTCAAACTAATCTAGGCTAGCTCTTGGGGAAATGCCTACACAGCAGGAGGAACAGAAAGGAAGTGGGGAGTGTCCAAGAAGAGGCTCCGAAAGGAAAGTTGTGAGCACATGGGGTGGAAGACTTTGGGGCCCATGGCCATTTCCATCAGAAGGCAGGGAAGGGGCTAAGTATAAGGGATCCATGATAGTGCAGGATAGACAACACCTATTTTCTAGCTGAGGTACTACATCCTATGATCTGTCAGATGGGCCTCTTTGTCTGGTAGCTACACAAGTAGTATGATCTCACTACACAGGCGGAGGCTACAGCCCAGGTGGGGTTGGAATTAAAAAAGTATAAGCCACTTAGGCACTTTCCTATCTCATCCCTATAGACTCTGTCTGTCTGTCTGTCTCTCTCTCTCTCTCTCTCTCTCTCTCTCTCTCTCTCTCTCTCTCTCCTCCCTTTCTCGCTTTCAGGATTTGCTGTCTCTTCTGTGACCATTCTCCACTGATATTTTCCAACCCTCTTGGAATCTCCAGTGTGCTATAAGTGGAGGAATTGCTCCTGTCCCCTATGATGGTTTGTATATGCTCCTCTCAGGGGATGGAATAGGTGTGGCCTTGTTGGAGTAGGTGTGGCACTGTGGGTGTGGGCTTTAAGACCCTCATCCTAGCTGCCTGGAAGTCAGTATTCTGCTAGCAGCCTTCAGTTGTATGCCTGGAGGTTACCATGTTCCCACCTTGATGATAATGGACTGAACCTCTGAACCTGTTTAAATGTTGTCCTTGTAAGAATTGCCCTGGTCATGGTGTCTGTTCACAGTAGTAAAACGGTAACTAACCCACCCCAATCAGCAACAATCAGTGAAGAATTTCAGCTTCATTCAATGTAGCCCTAGAAGGACATCCCCAAGAGCACCTCTGGCCAATCAATGACTCTGAGTGGCAATAGCAACTATGCCTCATTTGGGTGTCCCTAGCATACATCTCCCCAAAAAACAAAATTCCTCTGCGACAGGGAAGTTCCCCCCCCCACTTCCTTCTCTAAGGTATCAAGGACAGAATCAAAGGGAAGTCTGTGTTTATCTCCAGTCTACGATCTCAGATCATAAAGGGTTCATGGAAACCAGGACCCCTGGGACATCAGTGAGATCGGGTGAGGAATGATGTCGGAGAGAAAGTGATTCCCTTCTCTAAAGACAGTAAGCGTGGATTAAGGCAGCCTAGTGGATCTCTGTTGTGATTTGTGTCTAGACAGATCGGGTTCCCAGCTGATGGTTCTGTGAAACCCTTGGGATATAGGACCTGAGGGAAGGCTGTGGGCCATTGGAGGCAGTCCTGTAGAGGATGTAACCCACCCCCATCCCCAGAACCACTCGTGGCTTCCTGATTCATCAAAACATACAGATACCACAGACCAAGGTCTTACCACCACAAAGTGAACCACTCCTGCCATGGTACCTGTATTCCTTTTAAGTATTTTCTGTGAGGTGTTTTTGTCAAAGTGAGAAGAAAAAGTAGACAAAAGTTTACTGACTCCATGGATGGGCTAGTGCTCTGGGCTCTGTAGAGACACTTCCTGTGTGAAAACAACAGGCTGCTGCTTACCAGAGCTTGCAGTTTAGATGAACATTTTAGATGAAGATCTCCCTCTGGAAGAGAGGCAAAAGAGACTAACCAAACAAGTGCCCTGCCTGAACCATTCATTCATCTGCTCCTCTATCCCTTATCAACGGTACTGATCCTGTAGCGATACTCAGGTGGACCTTGATCTTGACTTTATAAAGCACGGCTAATGAGCAAGTTAGATGTTAAACTCCAAATAACACACACACACACATAATATATGACTACAAATCACAATGGCGTCAATGAAGACACGGGGCATGGAAGATGCTTAGGCTTGAGTGTAAGAGAAGCAAGGACAAGAGGGGTAGCCAGGGAGATAATGGGAGGAGGGGCATAGGCTAAGGGGCCAAGGGCGCCATCTTAGAGAGGTGTCAGGTCAAGACTTCCAATTGACAAGTCTTACAGTTGAGCTAAGTGGAAATGAGAGGAAGGGTCAAAGACAAAGATGACACCCAGGCATTTGGTCCTAACAGCCTAGGATGTTTGGTGAGGTGAGGTAGAGAGGAGAGATACAGAGGGGTTAGAGAGCAGGTTGGCCTGATCCTTCTTATTACCTCTCTTACCTCTTTGTTTTATGTCCTCGTATGACTAATGGCCATGATATTGACAAATGAAATGCCTCTGTCTTTCAGCCAAGTTGCCATCAGAAGACCAAAATGCCAGCTGCCAGGTCTGGTACACACTTGGTGACAGTATGAGGTGCTCTCCACACATCTGGCCTAAAGAGGCATCTTATTCACTGTCCTACAGACGGGAGATCACAGAGAAGAAGTGAGCTACCTGCCCCTGCTTCCTTACCACAGCAGAGGTTCCAAAGCTGGATGTGTAAGTCAGAGAGTCTTATCACAAGCTAGGTGCTCAGTCCACAGGTAGATGCTGCTTCTGTTCTTCTAGGCCATAAGAACCAGGAGAGACCATGTAATAATCTCTTTTGATTATTTTTATTTTATTATTTTGTGTATATGGGTGTTTCGCCTGCCTATATGTCTATGTACCACATTCATGCCAAATGCCTGAAGAATCAAAAAAAAGGACATTGCATGCCCTGTAACTGGAATCACTGACAGTTGTGAGCCACCATGTGGGTGCTGGGAATTGAACCTGGGTCCTCTGAAAGAGCAGTGGGAGTTCTTATCCACTAAGCCGTCTCTCCAGTCCCAATGCTATAAAAAGTCTTAAACAGATCAGAAGCCCCACGTTGCCGTGAAGAAATAAAATAAGCTTTTGTTTGTGGAGTTTTTTTTCTTCCTTTCCTCTTTTGATTTCTTCATTTCTTTCCTCCCTGCACTGTGTCCCTCAAGGTGTAGGAAACCAGACTCGGGCTTTTGTACTTCTTACAAATTCTCTACCACTGGGCTGTATTTTGAGCCTGACACATTGCTTTCTTTTGCAATCACTGATTTAACTTCCTAATTTAATTGGACGGTAAATTGAATTTGTCCTAGTGAGTGTGCAGGGGGGAGGGGGGGGCAGGCCGGGAGTTAGACAAGGCTGAACGTGAAAACAAAGCTTGGAACAAAGCTTGGAGAAACTTGTATTGAACCCTGCCAGAAGTTCTCCAGCATCTTCAGAACACTCTGGAAGCCGTCCAGACTGGTTTAGAACTGTTCCTAGAAAGGCTCAGAGGAACCAGCCTGATCAGTTGAGCAGAAATCCACATCAAGTTATCGCCTGAAACTGGGCTGGGAGTATGGGGTGGAGGCAGTAGACAACCACCCAGGAGAAGAAGAAAGGAAAGAGAAAAAAGGAGAAAGAAGAGAAAAAGGAGGAGGAGGGAGGGGGGAGGAAGAGATGGAAGAGGAAAAGGGTGCGAAGTAGAGGAAGGAGATAGACCTTCAGTTGGCAAACGCCAGCTGAGGTAGCCCACTTCTGTGTGAAGGGGCAGATACAGTAAGACTGGAGATGATCTATGCTGAGGTCGCCATGACCCCTTCCCAGGAGTCTCTCCAGATCTAGGAACAGACAGCTACCATCAAAGCCCAGGGCTGTGTACCAACTCCTGAGGATTCTCAGGGGACCCTTGTTACCCTGTCAAAGCTACAAACAATGCCCCTTTTGCCCCTACTTGCTCAGGGAAGGATTGTAAAGCAGAAGGATTTCACCAGTATGCCACACTCCCAGCCTCCCAGCAGAACTTAGACAGACAGCTTAGCCCTCCAAGGAAGACCAAGGCTAGACCCTGCCCCTTCGGTAGCTTTAGATGTCCTGGAAAAGGAGAGTTTAGGAGAAGATCTGGGGGCCTAACCTTTGGCTTAAAAGACCCAGTAGGGAGGCTCTAAGATCCTGTGAGCAGTCTGGGGGAACCAGAGGCTATCTCTTGGCTTGCTGCTCATCCACCCAGATAGCCTGGGCAATCATTAAGTGAATCTGAAGGTCACTGTATCTATAATTAATTGAGAGATGTCAGCTCCCTCCCGTCTGAGATGTAATGAGCAACACAAGGACCAAGGTGTCCCCAAGCATTATCATTCAACTATTTCAAAGCCCCACTTTCCTTGGTAAGGAAGGTCTTCCAGACAAGGACCTTTAGTGCAGTGCAGTGGGCAGACATCTACTGAATGTGCGAAACATGGCTAGTGAGCTGAATTTCTAATGGGAGTTCATTTGAGTCCATTTAAATTTGTATTTAAGTAGCCACAGAGCACTTGGGGGAGGGTGCAATCAAATAATCTCAGAGACATACCTTCTCCACACTGACATACTAAGAGCTAATACAAAAACCTTTTCTCAAAGTCATGGTTGCAGGAGAGACACTCCCTGATAAGTAGAAGTGTCTTTCTTATACGCACTAGAGATCAGGGCTATTCCAGTCCCAGTGTGTAGTCCTTACAGGCCAGCTACATCTCTGGTCCAAGAACTGGAATCGTGGGGAAGGAACACCTATGGATGGGGCTTAGATGTGCTCAGATACAGTGTCTTTCTTTGTTGTGCTGATGAGGAAATCCAGGTCCAGTGAGGCTGATTGTCCCAGGTCACAGAAAACAAAAAATGTAAGAGGTTTGACCCAGGCAAGACTTCACTGGCTTTTGGATCCTCTTCCTCTAAGCAACCTGAATATCAGTCCATGACAGCTCCTCTCCTGTTCTCAGCCAGGATGAAAGCCTGGTTAGAAATGCAGACTGGCCTCTCAGGATGATGCTTGGGAGATCCTTTCTACCACCCAAGGGCTGGAATACAGGCCGAGAATAATCTCCATGGAAGAAGGCCTCTCGCCTCAGTAACCTCCCAGAGTCTGGTCCTCAGGCAACAGGAGCCAACTCAGTGCTTAGTCCAACATCCAACTCAGTAGAGTGAATAGATGAGAGGCCAGAGGGCAAACATCAAGGCAGGTTGTGGGGTACATGTAGGGGATACATGGGCTCAGAGAAACTGACCTCCTCTGGGCTAAGAGTCTGGAGGAAACTGTAGCCAGTATACATCAGCACACGCTTTTGTGGGAAAGTCACCCCTTCAAGGATCCTGGCACAGATCTCTGTACCTAACACCCAGAGACAAAGCTGAGTCTTGGTAAAACATGGGCTCTTAGGCTTCTTACATAGAGCTAGTGCCCTGCCCAAGTAGCGGTAGGGCCTAGAAAAGTGATTCTCAACATGTAGGTCGAGACCCCTTGAGGAGGGTTGAATGACCCTTTCACAGGAGTTTCCTAAGACCATGAGAAACCACAAGGATTTATATTATAATTCATAACAGTGACAAAATAACAGCAAAAATAACTTTATGGCTGGGGTCCCCACAACATGAGGAGCCGTATTGAAGGGTTATAGCGTTAGGAAAGTTGAAAACCATTGGCCCTAAAAGCTCTCGGCCTGAATAGGGGGCCTTAGTCCCAGCATTCTGAACCTGACCTACTGTATCTTAAGACTTCTCAGGATGATGTTGCCACAGCTGGAGCTTCACAGCCGAGAGTAGCTTCGTGTCAAATTCTCCAGAGAGAGTTTTATCCGAGTGTCAAAATGACCCAAGCACATTCAGAACCTCCATACCCAGAATCAATTCTGGACTTTGGAAAGCATATCAAGTGTCACTTGCTACCAAGAGGAATCTTTCCCCGGGTGTTTCCAAATGAGGCTCTTATCAACAAAAACGTGTCTTTTCTTGTTGTGAGTAGCATCTCAACCTACCGAACTGTCCCCTCTCCGGCCTTTCTAAAGCAGACTTTTATCTAGTACCTGGCCAGTCTCTGGGTTTTCGTGGTTCTTCAGAACGATTCTGGAGCCTTTTCTCCTTTTGCAGTCTCATTACCTTAATCCGGGTCTCACCATCTGAGGTGGATATAATGTGTCTGTCTGTGGTGGTTAATGCTAACTGACAATTTGGCAAAGCCTAGCTCCTCCTGGGAGAAGGGCCTCTGGGCCTGCCTTTGGAGAACTATCTTGGTTACATTGATTAAGGTAGAAGGACTGACTCACTCACTGGAGGATAAAACCATCCCTTGAGAAGGGGAACCTGGGTTATAAGAGAGTAGAAAGAATAAGCTGAATAGCATCATGCATGCAGGCATTGCTCTCCTCTCTTCTCAACTTAATGTGACGTGATTATTTCCCGGTCCTGATGACCTGACCTCCCTGTAATGATGAATACATCCTGGAACTGTGAGCTGAACAAGCCCTTTCTCCCTTAAGTTATTTTTGTGGGGATAAGGGGTGATTTTATCACTACGGCAACGGGGAAGAAGATGAGAGTGTCTCACAAGGCTCTTATGTTGGGAACTTAGTCCTGATGCACAGTTGAGAAGCGGGAGCTTTAAGAAGTGACAACATCAGGAGGTGAGTGAATTAATGTTGTGGCCTAGGAGCGGCCTCCTGATAAAGGCTGAATTCTGCTTCCTTCCTCCTCTCCTGGATCTGTCATCTCTCCTTCTGCCAGGAGATGATACAAGAAGGCCCTTGGCCTTGGCCTTCCCAGCCTTTGCAAGTTAAAAAAAATAGATAAATCTCTACTCTTTAGAGGTTTCTCTGTCTCAAGGACAAAACAGGATGTATTCGGACACCTTTCTCTTCACTGCCAAGTCCTTTCCCTTCTCCCTGCCTCCCAGCTCTCCCACATCCAAATCACCTTCATCTTTTAAAAAAATTAATTTTATAATCTCACTCACTTGCCACTGTGAATTATAGGTAGATATGAAGTCGGTGACTTAAGCCAGTGACTGAGGAAACAGGAGCACAGTGGGAAATATAGAAGATGCTTCAGAGCAGGCCAGAACGGGTTCGAGTTTTGTCTCTGCCTTCTCCTGGCTGGGCATCACTGGACAAGCTCTGAGGTTCCCCTGAGAATCATTTTACATCTCAACGTAAATTTAGGTGCGGTAGAATGAAAACCGTTTGTTGTACAGTGATTAAATGCTCAGGCTGAAAACCCAACTCCCTGGCTGTTAATCCCGTCTCCCCACATTACTAGCTGTGTGATGTTGGACAAGTGCCTTAACTTCTCCATGCCTTGGTTTTACCATTTACCAGAGCGTTGTGAAGATGGGATTTGTGGCAGGAATGCAGAACAGGGTTTGGCATACCCAGTGCTGAATCCATGCTAACGATTATGACTAGTAGGGTTTGTGGTGAGAATTTAATTACCTGGAGCATACGCCGCACTGAGGCAGCTGGCTGGCATGTTGTAGACGCTCAATAAATGACAGCATCTTCCCCTTCCCTAGAAATGCATCGAATGAGTCTGCTTTAAACTCTTAGAGCTTCACATTAGTGGCAAAATATCCAAGTGGGAGCATTCCAACACAAACAGTTAAGAAAAGGGAGATGATGCCTCAGAGACGTTGAAGCAAGACTGGGACTGGAATTCTCTATACCGAGGGGCCTCACCAAAGCCTCAGGAGGAGCTGAATGTCCCCTACTATCAGCCAGAGTAGTCACAGCCTGTGCGCACAAGGACCAAGTCTCCCTGTGTTAAAGAAGCTGTCATATGATAAAGACCCTCATGTGGGGACAGAGCCAGGACTGGGAACCATGAGCCTCACTGGTGTGACTCTCCCACAACCCATCAGGCACTAAGATTTGCATGAAACCCAGAGAAGGAAGGCTGCCTGACTTCCAGGTGGGAGGCATCTGCAAAGACCAAGAGAGAATTATTGATCCCAAGAAGGGGCAGGGATTGGGACTGGCTGGGGTGGAGAAGGGCTATTAATGGACTCTCAAGAAGAGATCGAAAATCTCTGGGCGCAGAGGATCCTGGTGGAGAAGCAGCAGTAAAGTTCTGACTTCAGCCTGTGTTACACAAGAGCTCCAGGCTCAGGACTCACCAGAGACTAGGGAGGCAGGGCTCATGCAAAGGCATGAGATTTGACTTCGGAAAGCCCTGAGACATCACATTGCTCTTGGCTGTTCTCCTTCCTAGGGGGCCCTGCCAGCAGTTGAGAGCTTGGAATAGCTTCTAGCCAGCCCTTGGATATTGCTTATGAAAGGCCTTTACAGTCATTAGCATACTTGAAACTCAAAGTACTCTGGTGAGAAATGTATAACCTTACCCCTGTCCTGTGAGCAGAGAAACTGAGGCTCTCAGAGGCTCCATGGTTTGCCTGAGGTAGTACATGTGCTTCACTTAGGCTGTAAATTCTAATTCCCAGATCTGAGCTTCTGCCCCACCACCACTGCCTCTCATTAAGCCCCTCATCTATTGGGCTGTACAGGCTAGGCTTTTGTTTTTCCGTGTGTGTGTGTGTGTGTGTGTGTGTGTGTGTGTGTATGTATATATGTATGTATATATGTATGTATATATGTATGTATGTATGTATGTATGTATGTATGTATGTATTGCCCAGACCAGAGGGGACAGTGCCACCCCTAGACAGGTGGTCCCGGGTTACATAAAAAAGCAAGCTGAGTGAGCCAGGGAAAGCAAGCCAGTAAGTGTGCCTCCCTGGTTCTGCTTCAGCTCCCAGTCTCCAGGTTCCTGCCCTCACTTCTCTCCACGAAGCACTGGAAGCTGGAAGATAAAACAAACCCTTTTCTCCCCAAGATGCTTTTTGGTCAAGTTGTTTGTCAAAGCAACAGTCAGCAAACTGGGACACAGATTAAGAACACAAGGTCTTAGCTTGCACAGTTCCTAGGTGTATGTGTCTCCTTGCATTGAGACTTCCTCCCTGGGCTTCAGTGGTGGAGATGCAGGGAGGAGTCCAGGTTGTTGCAGATGCAGGACAAAGCAGCTGAGTCTCTTGTAAAAAAGGAAGAGCTGGTGCTATATTATGCCCACATTTGTGAGTTATAAGCATTGCACAGAGAGAAGGAGGCACATAAATTAAAGTGGCCAACTTGTATGCACACATGCACACTGGCACGGACAGAAGGCTGGCTTTAAATGGAAAAAATTAGCAGCTTGAAACAGTAAAAAATCCTCAACTTTGCCTCAGAACGATGCAGGGCAACTTCACAAGAGTTTTATGTGGCCCATAAATTAGGGCTGAGAAAGGGCCTCTGCAAGAAATTCCTCGGCAAGACAGGGGCTTTCCGCCTGCAGATATGCCGTGTGGCAGCATTACAAATGTCCCGAGCAGTTTATATACAACAGCACAGCATGAGTTTGCTGGGGGATATTGGAGCTGGTAATTGCTATTCTAAAACTGGCCTTGTAAGCTTGAAGAAATGTTTTTTTTGGGGGGGAGAGTCAATTTAAGAGCTTTATAAAGCCATAAATGCCTTCTGAGCAAACCAAATGTAATCTATCTAGAGAGACAGGCCATCCCTCAAACCCAATGACAGACCCCTGCCATGTTGCCCAGAAGAGAGAAGATAGCCTAAAGGTACCACCTCAGCCAGTGCTTCACCTGCACAGAGGAGACAGGGAGCTGGCCCACATGACTTGGGACTGTCATTGGATTACCTGAGGCAATCTGCCCCTCACAGCCCTTGGCCCACTGACAGTTCACAGTGAATTCTCTGCCAGTGCCTCCTCTTCTTTCCCCTAAGCTAGCAAGACCAAACCCCATCAAGCTGGCTGGCTGTGGCCTCCTCTGTCCTTCCCAGTTGTCCTTCCCTCCCTGTGGCCCTTGGAGACAGGGAGGCAGAAGACTCAGCAAACAAGGCAAGGAGTCCTTCACTTGGCCTCAGTCCTTATCTAGAAAATGGGCCAATATTTGCCTACCAAGGCTATGAAAAGGCTGGAGAAAGAAGCACACACCAGCACCTGCCACTCGGCACTCCGTAAAGGGAGACTGCATTCTTTTATTGTTGTTATTACTTAGAAGGAACCAGGTGCCCTACCATTACTTTGGCGAGCCCCCACCTTTCCCAGAAGTGACTCCTGCCAGGATCTAGAGCATCAGAGTAAAATATCATTTATGTCTCCCCAAACCTCCAACAGCACACAAGATGGACACAAGCCCAGCTTTTCCTGGGAAATGATCCCAGTGCCTGTTTCCTGACTAAACTGGTCCTTATCTCCCCAAGGTACCGTCAGACACATATTTCAGCCACTATACCCACAACTGAGCACACAGCCCTGCCTCCCTGGCACCACTGTGACAGGACTGTGAGTCCTCAGCCAACCCCAGCACCACTGAGAGCCTTTTCATGTCAGTGAGATGTGTGAATTTCTCCAGGTTCCTGATAGAAAAACCCAGATGCAGACAGATTGGTCAGCTACCATCTGCCCTCATCCATCCCACCTCAGGTTCCCTGAGTCTCCTCCCAGTGCCCTCCAGTGCCTCTGTAATCCACTCTGTTTTCCGACGTCGATATTTCATAACAGAAAACAAAAGCCATAGAATTCGAGATTACCCACTCTCCATTGCGTTTAAACAGCTCTGTTGACAGCACGCAGCACCACACAGGAGCAGTAGAAAGGGATCCCAGATCAAGCTTCCAGTGAAATGTGGTTTTGGTTAGAAGTATTTTTGTAGTTTCTGCAACACCTTATTAAAGTTGAAAGCTATATATATATATATATATCAGCATTACCGGTGATGTTTTTCAATACTGCCGGGGTTGGGTTTCTATGCAGCCCAAAGCACATGTGACCAGCTGCCTGAAGACAGACGTTCCCATGCCGTCTCCTGGACCTCATGAGTGGCTCACCCGCATCCCACTCCCGCTAACATCCATCCCACCACAACTTCTGAATCAGAGAGCGCAGAGAGGGGTCTTTCCTCTAAGGAGCTCATAGAAGGTATCTCTACTCCCTAAGCCCCAAATCTTGATGCTCTCTTGCTTGGCCTGTCTCCGCCCTCCAATCCTCTCACCTTTTTCATTTTCAGACTGCTTATTTTGCTTTCATTTTGAAATTAGCATGCACAATAGTGACGTTCCTTATGGTATCTTCACATACGCACATCATGGAGTCACCTCACATTTACCTCTGTTGCTTTCTTTAGTGTTCCCTCGGCCCCCCACTAATTCTCATCCCCTTCTACCTTCATGTTTCATGCACACACAATATGTGTGCATACATATTACGTGTGTGCATATATATATATATATATATATATATGTTAGTATGTACATGTGTGATATGCGTGTGTGTATGTGTGTGTGTGTGTGTGTGTGTATTTTTAAACTCTAGCCCATAGGAAGTATCTTGTATCATTGCAAACATCCCCCAAGTTCTACCAGTTTTCTAGCATGAGGATTTTGCCACGGCCCACTCCTGGTTACATTTCTACTCATCCTTAAATTAAAAAAAAAAGAAAGAAAGAAAGAAAAAGAAAATGAACACAGAGCTTGACGACCAGAAAGTATCTGGCCTGATCACAATCTGTGTCTGAAGCCTGGCCCTGCTGTTTGAATTAGCCAGACCTCTGAGCGACTCTCTTGACTTTGTCTTTCTCGCTATCTTCCATTACTCGTCTACAAAACCGGGTCTAAACTACGCAAAGAGGAGGGGCTTTCCCAGCTGAGATTTCTGAGTGGATGTTTATTAAGTGTTTATTTTACACTTAGTAGGCACTTGATGTTATCATGGCAACAGGGGGGATGGAGAAGATGCAGCTCCTGTCCTCAAGGAACCTGCAGTTTTATAGAGGACAACAGATACACGAAAGCAAACTCACAGTTAAGCCTTCCAGCTCTGGTTCAACACAGCAATCTACAAAAAAAAAAAAAAAAAAAAAAAAAAAAAAGCCATGAGGCAGTACGTGATTAGATGCCAAATGGATTGTGCAGGCAATAATTGCTCTGGGTTGAGGAGTTCAGAGGACAAGATCACTGAGGGGTGGGCTAGTCAAAATCATGGTACTCACAAGGTTGGAATTGATGCTGGCCTTAAAGCATGAAGAACCCCTACTCCAGTCTATGGGAATGGCCCATGCAAGGGGACCTTAGTGAACAAGTATTCACAGGTGACTGTCACTGGGCAGAAGCAGGGCACTGAACAGTGACTGATTACAGCAGAACTGAGATCTCATCCTGAGAAGCTTGGAAAAAGCAACACGTTCACCACGAGAGAAGCCAGGCTGTCGGCGAGGGTTCTAAGTGCCAGGCTGCAAGGTCTCTTGTAAGCAGCAAGGATCCAGTGAAGTGATCTGGGAAGAGCTGTATTTTGAGAGAATTAATCAGGCAATGATTTGAAGAGTGGATCAGAAGTGTGACACAGTTGAAGTCATCTGGCAGGAGGCGACAGTGTGGGATTAGGGAGACAGCAGTAGGAATGCAGTGACATGCCAGGCACGGACAGAGGGCAGCCTTGGCCCCTGAGAGGTTAAAGTCTGGCTAACCATTGCATTTAGTGTCTGAACTTGGACACTTTTCAGAGAGGAAGGGGAGATATTAACAACCACAGTGGGGCAACAGGCTTAAACCAAGACCCACCTGGGCAAATGAGAGGGGTAATTACTGTCCTAAGAAAAGGGTGTGTGTGGGGGGGGGGGTAGACAAGGAGAGAAGTCTCCAGGACTTCAAGCCTGGAGGGCAGATGAAAATACCACATTTGGCAAGGAGGTTCAGGTGGGAGGATGGTGGGGGGAAGTGGATCCAAGCACAGAAGAGGGAGGCTATGAGAGGAGTTCGCACCAAGTTGCCAAAAAGACTCTCATTTCTTTGAAGAGAACTGTGTCTCATCTAGATGATTGCAAAGATATTCGTTTAGCTGCATTGAGACAATGAAGAGGTGCTGAGTGTTATCTAAAAGGGACTGTTGGGAGAGCTGCCTACGCTCACCCATAGTTCACGTGTACCTGCTTGGAATTTCAGTGGTGATCCTTCTTCATAGAATTGACCTGGTGGCCATCTGTAGCCCAGGGAACCCTCACAAGGACTTGGCAGCATTCAGGAGGCAGAGACAGGCAGGTCTCTGAGTTCAAGGCCAGCCTGGTCTACAGAGCAAGTTCCAGGACACCTAGGACTATGCAGAGAAACCCTGTCACAAATAAATAAATAAATAAATAAATAAATAAATAAATAAATAACATGCCATCAGAATGGCCAGCCAGGCAAAATAGTTCACCAAAGCCTGCTTGGAGCACTAAAGGGAGGGGGATTCAGGACACCTGCGACCCTTCCTAAGACTACAGTGCAGAGGAGGAAGCCAGAAAGGAAAGAAAACCAACCTTTAAAAATAAGTCACAAGAGCATCAACAGCCTCCCCCTGCTCAGAGATGATCTAGTTTTTTATGGACAGGCATCTTCCAGCCATACCACTCACAATAACATCTGGGTCCCACCCCCAGGCTGAGGATGAGTACCCAGCCACAGGACTCAGAAGACTCCAGAACTGTTGTACAGGCTGCCAATCCTTGGGACTCCAACTGGGACTCTGTTCCAGGTTCGTGTTCACACTTCTTCAAAAACAAAGACCCAGAAAGGACATGCAGTCCCCTGGTTAAAGGCTGCACCGCTGCCAGAGTAGGATCTTACACGGCTTTCCTGACCCAGAAATTTGAGGCAGAAACTAGCCATTGGCTATGAATTATCCAGGCACCTGTGGCTGCAGTTACTTGATAAAACTGATTCCACGGGGAGTGTAGATTACTCCGGAGTTAACAGTACAGGGGCTTGGGGTAAGGACAAAGTTGCCAGGCCCAGCAGCTTCTCATTACACAGAAAAGCATTTGCTTCCCATCCCCCACAGGAACTGTGTCTTTGAACCTTTCGAGAGCATCAACTCTGTAAGACCCTAGGTTATCCGACCTCAGCAATAGCAAGGCGGAAGAGTGAGCCGTGGCTGGCAGTAGCTGTCACCCTCTCCACCACTGCAGACCCAGGTCACAATGAGCTCTTGTCGGTTATGGCTCACAGTGACGATTCCCTTATAGGGGTGATCGGCTCCAGCCATGATCTGATCTATCAGAATGGGCTGAGGGATAGCGTGTGTTTGAGAGCGCCTTCTCCGGTTCTGTGGCCCTAGGGGGCATTCTGTGCACCCCACAAAGAACAGCTGCCAGCTTCTATCCCCGGAGAATTAGCAAAAGAAGATCAAGTCAAACTACAAACCGGCAATTACAGTGAACTTAGGAACACTCACCAACAGTGCACACACGTCACCTCATTTCTTAGGATTCATTTCCTCCTCTGAAGTGGGGGGTGGTAGTAATAAAGACTCTGTTTCCAAGGGCTGTTGGGGCACTTGAGGTAATAAAAGTGCCTGCAACATAGTAGGAGCTTCACAAATGTGCAACATAGTAATGTAGAGTGAAAAATTATAAAGGCCATTTTACGAAATATGTGTAGATTTTTCGCCTTACAGAACTCGGAACTGAAAATAAGATTTCAGGCCTTCACATTCCAGGTGAAGGACACTTGCTGGATTACATTCCCCAAGCCTCGCCCAAGGCAGGAAGGCATTCCTGACTACAGATAAAGATGCTACCACCTAGGTGGGGCCATAGCCCTATAGCCGGAAAAAGTAAAGATAGTAATCTGAAATGGCAGGATAGGACACAATAGCATGGTGAAAACCACATTTTTGAGAAGAATGAGTGTGCAGAGTGATCTCACATGACTCTAGATCATTTGGGCTAGATTCTCTGAAATGTTCCACTGTTCTTGGTTACCCCTCCCTTGGTCTTCCCAGTGCTATGTTCAAAATTTGTAAAACAACCAATCATGTGTAAGCGCGCGAAAATACAACCATTCATGTGTAAGTGTGCAAAAATGCCTTCCTCCCCCCACCCCATGCTATAAAAGACCCTTTAACCCACCACTCGGGGCCAAAAACCCTGCTCTTGGAGCTAAAGAGCTTGTCGTTTTTGACCACCAGCTCCTCCCCTAATAAACCTCTGCTGATTGCATCCAGGTATGGTTTCTTGTGATTTTTGGGTGGCTGCAATGTCCTAAGACTTGAGGAAGGGTCTCCGGAGTTTGGAGCTCTTCAGTAGAAGCTTAATAAGTGTTGCGCTTTTAGTTCGGCTGACATTTTAATAATGCGGTTAGTGCCACCATGAAATGGATATTTTCTAATTAAAAGGCATTTTTTTTTCTGAACAAGACTCTAAATATGACCCTCGGTCAGAAGAAGCCATGTGTTGAGTAACAAAAGCAAATGAGCACACCCAGCCCTGGGAGTGACAATTATCAGGTTCAAACGGCTAACAGGAGACTCGGTGATGAGGGACTAAAAGTCTGTCTTCTCTCCCCTAAAGAAGGAATCAAACAAGATGACCACTGTCCCCTCTGCTAGTCAACCCTGGCTTCGAGTTCTGGCCAAAGCAATTAGGCAAGAAAAAAAATTAAAAAGAATCCAAAATAGGTAGGAAAGAAGGAAACACTTCTATTATTAGATGCTGTGATTCTACATAGAAAAAAAACAAAGAATTCACAAGAAAACTAATAAAGAGATTCAGTAAGCTTACAAGGCATAAGATCACACACAGGAACTACCAGACATGGAGGAAAGACACTGGAAGATGGAGATACCTCCAGTGTTCATGGATCAGCAGAATTAATATTGTGAAAATGAACATATTACCAAAAGCAAGTATAGAGTCAGGGCAGTCTCCACCCAAACTTCAATACATTTTCTACATAAATAGAAGAAGCAACCCTAAAATGTACACAAATATACAGAAGAGTCCAAACATTCAGAGCACTTCTGTTCCAAAAGGGCAATGGTAGAGTCACCATAATACTGATTTTAAATTATGTTATGTATCTATAATGGTAGAATAGTACTCACATAAAAACAGACATGCAGAGCAATGGAAAAGAATAGAGGACCACGAAATAAAAATTACACGTGTACAGCTAACCGATTATGATCAAGGTACAATAAACATATAAAATAAATATGTGTTGGGGAAAAGACGGCCTCTTCAACAAACAGTTCCGGGAAAACTGAATGTCCCATATAGAAGCTTGAAATTAGATCCTTGCCTCTTATCCTTAAAAAAGAATCCATTTAAAAAACAGATAGATCAAAGACATCAGTAATAAGCTGAAGTTTTGAATCTATTAGGGAAAAGCATTTCAGGATATGGGTATAGGCAGCAATTTCCAAAAAGGTCTCCAGTAGGTCTGCAATGGCAAGAAATGACAAATGGAATTCCATGAAATTAAAAGGTGCTTACACACTAGCAACAAAACCATTTCCAGGCTAAGGAGAGAGTTTACACAATGGGAGAAAAATCTTTCCCAACTGTTCCTCTAGTGGGAATTAATATCCAGCATAAATAAAGAACTCATAAAACTAAACACCAGATGAACAAAAATTATTCAATTAATAAATGGGCAAAAAAAAATTGGACAGTTTTCAAAAGAAGTATAAATGATAAATGCATGGGGAAAATGCAAAATGTCCCTGCCAGACAGTGGTGGCACATTTTTAATCCCAGCACTTGGGAGGCAAAGACAGGAAGATCTCTGAGATCGAGGCCAGCCTGGTCTACAGCCTGGTCTACGGAGAGAGTTCCAGGACAGCCAGGGCTAACACACAGAAACTTCAAAACAAACAAACAAGCAAACAACAATAAAAACAACTCCCCGCCCCCCCCCAAAAAAAACAAAACCAAAAACCTAATTTATTAAGGAAATTAAAATCAAAACAATACTGAGAGTCCATCTTACCTCAACCGGAGTGGCTCTTTTGTCGAACAAGAATGAAGTGCTAGTGAAGATGAGGAAAGAGAGCACAGGGAGGGGCCAGAAGCAGATACATAGTGGGTGAGGATTTACTTTAGTTCAGCCACGTAATAATCAAAGTGAAAGTTCCTCAACACACCACAGACAGAAAGCCTATGCGATCCAGATACACCCTGCTGGATACACACCTAAAGGAATCAGTGTCCGACACCTGCACGCCCATGTTACTGTAGCACTGTTCACAGTAGCCAATCTGTAGAATCAGCCTGGGTGCCCATCAACAGATGAATGACAAAGCCAGTAAGACACAGACGCATAGCAGAGTTTAACTCAGCCATAAAGAAGAATGAAATCCTGTCATTTGCAAATGGGTGGAACCAAGGATCTTTGTGTTAAGCTTAAACTCAGAAAGACAAACGTTGCATGTTTTGCCTCATAGGCGGCATCTAGATCTTTTTTTTTTAAGACACAAAAATAGAAGGGCTGTCATGGAAAAGAAAAGGAGGCAGCGGGACAGGAAGGGCTTGTGAGTGAAGGGATAAGTTTGGTCAAAGTATATTATACAAGCGTATGAAAATATCATGACACCTATTTTTGTCATAAAATATAGTGATAAAATTGTCTAATATCACATACAAATTGGTTGTGTTTCTATATGCTAGCAGGGAAAAACTAAGAAGGCAATTTAATTTAAAATACAACCTAAATAACCTGAATAAACTGTCTAGAAGTAAGTTCGGAGGAGGGGAAAGACTTGTATTCGAAATGCTACCAAACACTGCTGAGATCAGATGTAAATGCACGGGAAGATATCCCACGTTCACAGATAAGAAACCTCAACATAGCTAAGATGTCAATGCTGCCCTTAAGGAGTCTACAGGTGGGAAACCCTGCTCAAATTCCAACAGCAGGGGAATTGGAGAGATGCCTCAGTGGTACACCGTTCGCTGTGTAAACATGAGGGACAGTAGTTAGGATCCCCAGTGCTGACATAAAAGCTAGGCATAGTGGTGTCTCTGTGCAGTGCTAGGGAAGGCTGAGACAGGGAGATCCCTACAGTTCACTAGCCAGCCAATCTAACCAACTGGTGTCAGCTGAGTGAGAGATCCTGCCTCAAAACACGAGTTTTAGAGGAAGATCGTCAGCCTCTGGTCTCCACATGTACACACCTATGCACATCACACACACACACACACACACACTTTTGTGGCTAAAAAAAAAAAAAAATTAACAGCAACTGTGTCTCAGCCTTTTGGCAAAGATCAAGTGTAAAACTCCAAGGGTTTTTTTCCTCTAAAATGTAAAATCCAATCTTTAAATTCAAATGGAATTGCAAAAGGCCCCCTAAGAGCCAAAACAATCAAAAAAAAAAAAAAAAAAAAAAGGAAGAACAAATTTGGAAATCTTATACTTCCAAACTTCAGACTTTACCACTAATCCACAGTAGTCAAAACAAGGTGCTGCTGACATATGGATGGGCAGGCAGGCTAGTAGAATAGAAGCCAGACTCCAAAGACAGTCTCATAATCTATGGCCAGTTGGTTTTTAGCAAAAGTGCCAAGCCCATTCAACAGAATAGTCTCTTCAATAAACAGGGCTGAAGTAGTTGAATGTCCATGGCCAAAGAGTGTGGTTGGATTCTACTTTATAACACACACACACACACACACACACACGAGAGAGAGAGAGAGAGACAGAGACAGAGACAGAGACAGAGACAGAGACAGAGAGGGAGACAGAGAGAGAGACAGAGAGAGAGAGAGGAGAAAGAGAGGGAGAGAGAAAGAGAGAGGGAGAGGGGAAGAGAGAAGGAGAGGGAGAGAGAGAGAGAGAGAGAGAGAGAGAGAGAAAGACTTAACTCAAAATGGATCAATAACCTAAATTTAAGAGTTAAAACCATAAAAGTTAGATTTGGCAACAATTTTCAGATAAAATCTAAAAGTAACTAAAATCAAACGCAACCTAAAGAAAATATATGAATTAGTCCTCATTAAATTTTAAAATTTCTGTGCATCAAAGGATATTATCAAGAAAATGAAAAGACAGCCCACAGAACAGGAGGACGTACTCACTGAGCATATCTCTAGTAAGGGTTTAATATCCACTATATATAAAGAACACCTACCACCTGACCACGAAAAGCCAAACTACCCACGTTTGAAATGGGCGAAGACTTGAACAGACATTTCCCCAAGAATATAATCAAATGGCCAATGAGCACACAGAAAGACCCTCGATGTGGGAGGAATCCTCAAATGAGCCACAATGAACCGCTACTGGAAGAACTTATAGTCATAGGTATCTATCGGCAAGGATGTGGGAGTATTCCAACCCTCATGTGGTGCAAGTGGGCATCTAAAGTGGTGCAGCTACTGTGGGGGATGTGTTGGTGTTTTGTTTCCTAGAACCTTAAACACAGAAGTGCCCAGCAGCCCTGATCCTAAATGTAGGTCTAAAAGAAGTGAAAACAGACTTAAACAAAAACCGGTCCTCCAGTGTCCATTATAGCACTATCCCCAAAAGATAAAACAACCCAAGCATTTACAGACAGATAGTTGGAGAATGAAAGACGGCTTATACCCACAACAGCTATGGAGAGTAGTCAAATCCATAGAGACAGGATGCAGATTAGAAGTTATCACTAGTTAGTGGTGGGCATGTAACTCAGTGGTAGAACTCACACAGAGTGACAGGGAACTGGGGAAGGGCAGAATCACCGTTAAAATGACTACAGAGTACCTAGCATTGCAAATATAATTAATGCCACCGTATTGCACTCTTCAAATTAGTAAAGTGGAAAATTTTATGTTATAAACTGCAGTTTTATACATGCTTAAAGCTTATATTTTTAGCACAGGCAAGGAAGTATGTATGGGAAAGGCTAACCATTTAATTTTACATTTGAGTCTAAACTGGAGAATTAAGTCAAATAGCCGAACTCTTACCAGTTCAAACTGGTAGGGTGTCAAGCATGTGGCCTTTGCAACACTCTACACAGATTAAGACAGCAGACTAAGATATTGCTCTGAACACAGGGACCAGGGAAGTGAACTAACTCCAAAAAGAAAGCCCAGAAATGGTTGTGCTGTGATGGCACATGCTTTTAATCCCGACACTCAGGAAGCATAGGCAAGCATCTTTCTGCGAATTTTAGGCTATCCAGGGCCACCCTTTCTTTAAATAAATAAATATTAAATTTTTTTTCAAAAAAATGAAACAATGCAGCAGAGAGGATGAGGGGGAAAAACGACGCTGGGACCAATGTCCCCTAAGCACAGCTTACCTTCTATTGGGAAGAAGTGACCCACAGAAAGGAAAAAATGGAAGAGGTGTCTGGCTGCAGACTTTAACATGAATCACTAGTAAGATACCAACAGTCTCCTGTCAGGAAACATCTTGGTTGCAGATACATCACTTGCCATATCCCTTGAAGAACCTTCCCAGACTGTGAGCCCAGTCATGGGAGTTCCTGAGTGTTGACTGCCAATGGAGCCTTAGTGGATACAGGTTTTCCTCAGACCTGAGGAAGTCCTCATCCCAGAGACTAGGGGGCCCCTCCCCCACTACCCCCTGCACCCCCACTCCACATCCTTCACCCTCCAACACTGACAAGCTCAATGGATTCCAACCAGCAAGGAAGCCTTCTATCTTCCAAAAGGCCAAAGGGGAAAAAAAACCCTATTTAAGGTCTCAGGAGACCCTGGGTTAGAGACAATAATTCCTACTTTGATCTCTCCCCCTCCCCCTCCCCCTCCCTCTCCCCTCCCTCTCCCCTCCCCCCCTCCCCTCCCCCTCCCCCCTCCCCCTCCCCCTTCTCCTCTAGTTTTCCTTTTCCCCCCTTCTTCTTCCCTCTGTCTCTCCCGCTCTCCCCTCTCCCCTCTTCCCTCCCCTCACCCTTTTCTCCTCCCCATAAAAATCCAAATGTCCTTCCCTAGCTCCTCCCAGGAGCTTCTGTCAGACCAGGTCACAGCTGGGAGCAGGACAAAGGCCATATGGAGAAGCTAGAGGCTGCAACCTCATTCTAGCCTCTCAGACAATGAGGGTGCTACTCTGTCTGCCTCACACACACCCCCCCCATTGTGAATCAAAGCAATGGCTCAGCCTGTTACATATGACATCCACCAGATACCAGGCATTCACCTGCCTCGGGACATATAAACAGCACCACAGTCTGGCTATCACAGCCCCCATTTGTACAATGGGGTCCCAGAGATGTAAATTAAGGCACTAGACCACAGTTAAGCCGACCATATACATGGGCAGGGACTGGAACTTTGGTCTGTTTCCTTCTACTGACTTCTGCTGTCACGGGAAGGGTGAAAATCTGAGCAGAGGGCAGTGGACCCCCAGTCACATGACATCACCCCATCCTGATTGACTTATCAGGTGACCAACGGTTGTTGGCCAGTGCTGCACAAGGCAGGCCTAGTTATCATTCCCTGTGAATTGACTGGAGATGCTGTTGGCTCATTCATTTTACTTCCTGATACTGGGGAGCAAACCTATCCGAGCTGGTTGCCAAACAGCATCTCCCAACATATCCAAAGATGGCCCCCAAGTGTCTCACAGAAAACAACACCACCAGAAGCCAGCACCAGCCTAGCGGACCCTCATTCCCAGGGAGCTGTTGCAGAAAAGGCAAAGTTTTATGAAGAGAGTCCAGCAGCAAATTCTGCGACCCTTTGTATTTATGAGCTCTGTGCTGTGTGTTCCTTCACAACCTCGTTACCCTCTCTGGACATCTCTTTGCTCAGTTGTTAAATGGTAGAGTTGCTCAGAGCCTAGAGACTTAGTGCCTTCCCGTTCTGATAGTCCCTGAGTGCATTTCAGAGCATGCATTTAAAAAAGAAAAAAATCTTGGAACTTAAGACACAATCAATTCCATCCATTCACTCATTCATTCATTCACTCATTCACAAGCATTGCTTAAAGCCTTACTCCAGTTATGTACTCTTCTGGATTCCAGCAGAGAAAAGAGGTGGGGGTGGGGGTGGGGGAAGGGGACCAGGGAGGTAGGAAAGGGGAGGGATATATAAAATAATAATGTAGAATACGGTGCAGTCCAAAGGCCAGGGTATCTGTGTTGCATAGATAAAGCCCAGGGTTTGTTCCCTAGCCTTGCATAGATAGATCAGGCATGATGATGCAAGCCTTCAGATCCAGCATGGGGACCAGAAGTTAGTTCAAGCTCATTATCAACTAGATACAGTATCTAGTTTGGGGTTGGGGAGCAGTACAAGGATGGGAGAAAGAGATTCCGGTTTGGCTACAGCCTTTGGAGGGGATCACAGTATGGAACAGAATGGCGGTTGGGTGCAAGCCTAGCTCAGGTACAGTGCGGAGCAACAGATATGTAGGGGAAGGGTGCTTGGGCTCCTGCAACAGCGCATGCAAAGGCCCTGAGGCGGGAGCATGTGTGATTCATTTCAGTTACAGCAGAGGGGCCTAAGAGGTGAGGGTAGATGAGACAGATGAGTGAGATAGAGGTGGTGGGAACTGGATCCCGATCATGAGTGAGCTGGATAGTGCTTATCTGAGCGAAGGCCAAATGCATGGTGCACTTGTTCACTGTGATGTCCTCCTTCCATGATGGACCAGCAAGCAGGCTGTGAACTTTACTGATTCCATTTAGAAAGACAACCCCGGGCAGTAGGCACCTCCTTCCCAGCCCAGGCCTGTGTCAGGTCTTAGCCTGGTCTCTACTCCCACTTCTCAGTCTAGACTCTGCTACCTCTCCTGAAGCTGCAGGGGCCAGACTAGGTTTCTCTCCTAAGTTTTTCCTGGGCCTTTGATCCTCCAGACCTGTCTCTCTTCCCAGGCCCCAGTTGCCTACCAGTTCTTCCTCCTCCCCAGGGCCCTTTGGACCCACCATCCCATGCCTGAAACACAATTCCCATCCATCTTTACTCTCACATCCCATCTCCCTGAGAGTTTCCATCCCTTACAATGTCTTCCTGGTCACGGCTCCCCATCCTTCAGGAGCTCTTAGAGCCTTGTGT
This sequence comes from Arvicanthis niloticus, assembly GCF_011762505.2. NCBI lineage: Eukaryota > Metazoa > Chordata > Mammalia > Rodentia > Muridae > Arvicanthis > Arvicanthis niloticus. The sequence goes on from NC_133434.1 coordinate 6,046,028, forward strand.
CTGTGTGGAGTCTTAGTTTGTTTTAGATGGTTGGCTGCTTTTGGCTTTTTTGTTGTTTTAAGACAGTGGCTCATGTAACCCAGGCTGACCTTAAACTCCTGAGTCTTCACCTCCCAAGTACTGAGATTACAGGACTGAACTGTCATCCTCCGTGTGTGTTTTTACTCATTCTCTCTCTCTCTCTCTCTCTCTCTCTCTCTCTCTCTCTCTCTCTCTCTCTCTCTCTCTCTTTCTCTCTCTCTCTTATCCTCTGTCTCTCTCTTTCTCTCTGTGTGTGTTGTATATGTTTGGGGGCACTGTGCATGCACACGTGGGGGTCAGAGGCCAGTGTCAGGTGTCTTCGTTTATCACTTCTCCGTTTTCTATTTTGAGCCAAGGTCTCTCCGTGGACCTGGATTTTACTGTTTCAGTGGGTCTGGCTGGCTAGTAAGCCCCAAGGATCTTCCTGTCTTGGCCCCCTCAGTCAGAAAGATACAGATGTGCCACCACACCTGATGTGACAGCTTGAATGAGCATGTCCCCCATAGGCTTATACGTTTGACTGCTTTACTTGGTCCTGAGCTGGTGGACCTATTGAGGAAAGATTAGGAGGTGTGTCGCTGGAAGCACGCTTTGGGGTTTCAAAAGACTCCCATCATCCCCAGCGTCTCGGTGAGCTGTCAGTCACTGCCCCACTCAGCTCTGTACCCGCCTGCCTTCTGGCTGTCATGCCCCTTGCCATACTGGTCATGGATTCTAACCCTCTGGAACTGTGAGCCCCAAATTAAGCTTTTTTTATTTTTTTAAGTTGCCATGGTCATGGTGTCTTATCATGGCAGCAGAAAAGTAACTAAGGCATCTGGCTTTTTAATATCAAGACACAGGCTACGTCTACTGATGCCCTAACCCAGGCACTGAAACACCCTGGGAATCCAGTCTGGGCACCCCAAAAATTTTCTGCAGAGTAGTTACATGCAATCCTGAAAGAATGAAGGTATGCCTGGGGACAGTGGAAGAGGGACAAAGGTGGAATGTGACCAGAACTGAGAGTGATGGTCTAGTGATCTTGTGTGTCATTTCATGAGGGTGGATGCCATCTGAGTTGACAATTGCTGTCACATCTCAATGGCCAGGGAACTGAGGCCCTGGGTTAGCTAACGTGTCTGTGGTTTCCGTGATTCCAAGCACAAGAGTCAGCAGGATGAGTAAGAATACTCGCTCTGTGGCTGCTGTGGACAGGGATGGGCTTGGTCCCTAATGCCTTGTCACGTGGGTGTTTATGAAGTTAGAAATCAGAGTGGCTCTGGGTATAGCATCTCTGGGTACCCAAGGTGCTTAGGACCCAACTAAGGCTGCAGCAAGAACGGGGAGGGCATACCTGAAATGTACAAAGGCAGCTCCTGAAAGCTACTCCCTGGGGGCAGTTGATGCTGTAGGAAGTGAGGCATAAGTCACCTTTCCTGTGACAGTGCCCAGCTCTAGTTCCCTGCTATGCCCCCCATACCTGAAAAGGGTGCTCAGTAAAAGCCTACTGAATAAACAATGCCAGCCGGGAAGAAAAGGAGGCCTACTTTCAGCTGATGAGCCTGGCACAGTACATGGAGCTCCCTAAAGGACAGTGTGCAGGCACACAGTAGGCACATCGTTCTGCCCAGGTGGCTCTGACCTGACGTCTGAAAAACCGCCAGGCACTCAGGAATCCCCGAGGGGACCATTCATGCCCCAGTAGTGGGGCAGCCGTGAAAAGGCATCCTGCCAGCTTTCAATCACATCAACATGGTTGTCATCACGCTGTGAGCCAGCGTGAGGGGGAGAGTGTATTTGTGTGTGCGCGCTCTGTTTTAAACTAATAAGAAACATATAGTCTGTGCCAACTGGTTTTCTCCCCCTCCTCATGTTACATGTGAGGCACTGTGTAGGCGCTGTTACTTTGGCTTATACAGCATGTGTAACACATCCACATACGTTAACTCTCATCAAACGTTGGCCCAGCCTGGGTGGTTGGCTTCTTCACCATCTGCACTGTCACCCTCCTGTCACCCTTATCCTATCACAGCCAGAGCCTAGAACTCACTCACCCTGCATCGTGCAGGAGGACCCGGCGAGCATGCCATTCTGGGTACTCTAGACCTTACCATACAGCAGTCAAGAGAACCCTGTGAGCACACTGCCCACAGGATGCCCTATCCCTCACCCCATATTGTGTGTGAACATCCTATGAGCATGCCACTGTACAAGGGAAAGGAGATAGAGGAACCTAGCAACTTCCCCATAGCTCCTTGCCCCAAGCAGCAAAACTCACTGGGCCCTGACATTGGAGATAGAATCATATACAATCTCCTGAGTCTTGGACCAAGTCTCCAGTTCTCTCTAAGTCTCACTTTCTTTCTTGGGTCTTTGGTGATAGATAGCTCAGTGTCGGGAGATACTCCCAGGCAGGAGCTGGGCAGTCATAACACTGGAAGAGAGCCTCCCGGATGTGAAGAATCTGTCCTCTTCCAACACTGAGAGGGGCATAGCCGGGGAGGAGCAGAAGTGGCTATCCAGACTGCTCAGGACCACAGAGGCAGCACCTTCTAGTCCCACACCACCCAGCTCTCATGCCTGGCTTCCTCCAAGGCTGGAGAGCTCAGCAGGCCCCTCCATGGGTGCTCTCCCTACCCCTGTATCCAAATAAGTGCATCTTACAATCTAACGGAAAGTGGCTAGATCCACAACCTATGGGCTGAATGTCCCCGGCACCAGGCATCTTAATCATCAATGAAACTTGTGGTGATTTACAGACCGGTGCACACATTGGGCAGTCAACAGCATCCTCATGCTCATTTTGCAGCAGAGCCAGAAAAACCTAGAAGAACAACCGTTTAGCTTCCTTTCCTACAAAATGATCGGGCATACACTCCGAGAAGCTAAGAGACTGAAATCACACACTTGCTTAGTCGCTGTGTTAATCTGGTCTAAGGAAGTGAGGCCCACACACTCACTGCCCGTGGATAGTGGCCCAGGCTACGTCTGTTGAGTGACCAGTGGAGCCTTAGGGAGAACACAGAAATGAGAATAAACCATTGTCAAGCATTCTGAGCCTACAGCATGGTTCTCTGGCTTGGTCGGTCAGTGCTCTTGGTCGTGCAGCTACAATAGGAATTCGGGAGGAAGCAGGAGCAGCTTCCAGAGGGGAGGAAGCCTACAGACCTCCTACAGACCTCAGGCAGAAAGAGAGGCACTTAGCAACACTACAGAGAGCTTCTGAACAGCTCTACAGACTGGACAAACCAGCTTGGAAAGGAAGGAACCTGTGTCTTGTGAAGAATTAGACCTTGTTACAAATGGCTAACTGCACTTTGACTTCTCTCAGGACTGATGTCTGTCAGACAGGTCAGCTGAGGATCCGGTACTCAGGCCTCAAGGACTTTTTACACACACACACACACACACACACACACACACACACACACACACACACACACGGCCCAGCCAGCTTCCCTCAGTCACTGTCTCACTCTCTTGTTCATCCCTCCTCACCTCTGTGTTTAACACAACCTATTTCTGCTGCTTAGCCTGACCCTGTCTGGCCTGGGGCTTATAGAAGTTAAATATATAGATATAGATATGTCTTCCAGGTTTTTGGCTTCCATAACAGCCCGTAGCTCTCCTCGGCATTTGTCAGACAAAAGGCTGGTGATGGGGGAGGTGAATCAAGCTTGTTTCTGTTTTAAAAAAAGTAATAATTCTCAGGAGAGACACAGGTAAAGCCTGGCAAGTCAGCTGCAGAAGCTCAGCAAGGGGCTGAGTCCCCCACAAAGGGAAAGGAAAGTGGCAGTCAGGGAAACCTGGGCCATCTTAAAGGATGTGTCTTGTTTCAGACAGGTAGGCATATTGTCACACTGGCTACTCTGAACTTCAGGTTCTCCTGTGTGTAAAATGACTTAATGATATCCATTTGGCTCGCTTCAGAAAGTGAAGAGGATCAGATGGGAAATTTTTTCTTTTTTTGGGGGGAGGGGGCAGGGGGCATTGTTGGAGACAGTTTTTTTGTTGTTGTTGTTTTGTTTTTTTGGTAAGCACTGCCTAGCCTGGAACTCTCTTTGTAGACCAAGCTGGGCCTGAACTCACAGAGTTCACCTGCCTCTGCCTCCAAGTGCTGGGATCAAAAAGTGTGTCATCACAGCTGGTGGGAACATTTTTCTTTTTTTAGAGAGAAAACTACCATTCCCAGAGGGCCATGTGCCACTGCTGGGTGTCTTTATCCTAGAGTTTTCACAGGTCCTCCAATGCCTGGTAATCATAGTATCATTTTTACCCTACTAAGAATACCAAGGCTCAGAGAGGTTAAAAGATGTGCCAAAGACACACAGCTCAATGGCCGCAGAATCAGGGACAGACTCCAGATGCAGACATTAAAGCCTTTCTCCCAGCATCCAGCTGTCTCTGCAGGAGAAGGGAAGCTGCTTTTATTGACGGTGCCTCACAATGCAAATGCTACTCCCATGGGTCCCAGGAAGGCCACTGGGAACATCAGATCCAACCCTCTGTGCACACGCCCCTTGGTTCCCCAGGGATGGTGCTTCTGCAGTTGTTGCATGTATGTGTGTTGTTAGGACTTTGAGCTTGGGTTTGTGTTATCGCCGCTGTTGTCATGTGGCAGGAAACATAGACTCAAGGAACTTAGAGCTGAAGGAGACATCTGGGAGCAAGTCAAAGCTCTGGGTTGGGTACCTGACAATACTAACATCCAGAGAGGGCAAGCTCCCTGTCAAATGTCACACAGCTAGTCAATGACAGAGTCTGAAATAGAACCCACTGTCTGTCACCCTTACACCTGCCCCCTGTTCTCTCCATCATTCTAACACACTGACTATTCTGCTTCACGATCCAGAACATGGTCAGGCTAGGGTTGAACCTGGAGTCGCCACTTTTTTCTGCTTGGGTTGTAAGGAGGGTGTGGATTTTATGCACTAACTGATTAAGCTGCACTGCACCCAATAAGAAGTCAGACCAAAAAGTCCCCTCAGAATCTACCGTGCATAGAAAGGAGCAGCTATGTCTGGACACCTGAGACAGACAGAGGGACTGAGTAATTCTTTCTAATCCAGGCTGTCCCCACCCCACCCCACCCCCAGTCACCCTGACAGTCTAGCTGAGAGCAGAGCACTGTGACCTGGGGAGTGTCGGGTTTCACCCCTCCCCCTGCAGCCCTCCCTACACAGCTAAGAACCTCCCCTCAGTTCGCCTCCTCAGAGAAGGGGCTGGTTGAGGCTACGCAGCCCTGATTACTTCACCTTCTGGGGCCCACACTTGCCTCCTCTGGTTAACAACTGGTGGGCACCTTGTCTCTCCCATATCTGTGATTCTCTCCCTCCTGTGTTTGTGTCCCTCCGACTCCCAGCTGCCCTGGGACTTGTACATCTCTTTTCCTTTCCAGCTTCCCAACAAGGGGCTGAGTGCCCAGCTTGTGCCAGTGACCTGCAAAGTGGCCCATGCCTGGTCCCAGAGAAGCAAAAATAGAAAGGAAGACGCTGAAGAAAAAAAAACCACCTATTTGATTCTTGTTCCAAAAAAATTTGTGGGAGGAGAGAACCAGGACTGAGCTGCCTGCCTGGCATAGTCCTGGGCAGTTACATGGACTCCCTCCTCCAACCCCGCCAGCTATGCTCCATCATCCCCCAGGTTACAGGAGAAAAAAAACAAAGATCCTAAGCAAGTGTTTAAAACCCATGCAGATGAGGAGCAGAGTGAGGCTCTAAAGGCACTCTCCGATGATAAGTCCAGTCAGAGCCTCTGCAAACACTGCACGCCAAGTTCTAGCGGTGCCCTGGACTGGCCCAGACACACCAAAGGCAATGAGTGTGTGCTGCCTCTACCTAGGAAGGCAGGACAGGCGTTCATGATGGATTCTACAGGAATCTCAGTCAACTACCTGTTCTTTCTCCCCACCGCTCAATTCAGGCCTAGCACATGAAGGCTCCTCCCAAGGCCAGGTGGAGAATGGCTGGATTTCTGAGCCTGAGAGTGGAGGTCTCATACACTAAACGCAATCACTAGCTCTTAATGAAGTGAGGTATCGAAAGGCTCCTTGGCGCTCTGTGACTTACACCTTCTGTGGCCCCTTTCTGGTTCATCTGCATCGGCCCCTCTCTCAGCACAGCCTCCTCCTTTGTTCCCCCTACCTAGAATGAGCGGTTCAGAAACTGGCCACAATCCTACTAGGCAAAGAATAGTTACATCTCCACATCCGCCCCCAGCCCACTCCCCCCAACCCTGTCTGAAGCCTCCAGAGTCTGCCCAGGGCCCCAGGGCCAGCTGTTTTTCTCCACATTCCAGCCAAAAATAATACGAGAACCAGGCTGTTTGGTGGAGCCTTAATCTAATCTTCATTGCTTCAGTTTTAAAATATCCTGCCTGGTTTAGGGTTTCTTCTTACACATAGGGATGTGTTTTTAGTGAGATAGGTCTTAACAGCAGCGGTCCTTCTGGTAATTAGAAACCCAGGCAGGCAAGGAAGACCTTGGGATAAGTGACCAAGTCAAACATATCCCCCTCCCCTGTTTCATCAAGCTCTTTCCTACTTTCATGGAGCACGATGAACCACGCTGTGCCAGGACTTGGTGCTCCCTCATGCCTGGGGTTTCTAGAAGACTTCTGGGAGAAAGACTCATCCTTCAACTGCCACAGCTTCTGCCTCTCTCTTGGGTCTCATCCGAGCCCCATCCCCCAATCATCTCACTCCCAATCAAAACGGAAACCAAAATGTGACCTGAAGCCAGACCAGCCCGAAAGGGTGTATGGAAGAAAAGCTTCCAATAGAGTAGCAGAGAATTTTAAAAAGAGTACCCATTCTACTGAAGCCATGTCTCCGGTCTCAGGACATGTTCAATTTAAACTCGGGTACTGGGACGGAAGAAGGAGTCTTACAAGCAAGGGTGAGCTTTTGAAGAAGTGGCAGGTGTACTTCTTGGGCTCTCTCCCTTAGAATCTGCTTTGATCTGCCTGAATGGAGACTGCTGAGTGAGTGAGGTCCAGGCCATGGCTCATTCCAGATCAGCACCCATCACTCCCCCCAGACCCCAGCAGGACCAGATGTTGCACACCAATCAGGATTGGGCCCTTATTTCCCGCCCCCCCACCCCCAGTATAAAAAAAGCAGAGCTCGTATTTCTGATATGTCCCATTCCTTGTACATTGGAGGCATGAAGGGTATTCCAGAGGGAAATCACTGAGGGAGAAGCAGGCTGATTTCCCCCAATTCAGCCAGGACAGCCTGGCTTGGCAAAGTGGCTGGTATAGGAAATCACAGTAGAGTTTTCAGATTCATAGATGTAAGGCAGGAGACTAGTCTTTCACGAAAGTCTAGAGACTCCTCACGCATTATGAGGATAGGCTATGGAGCCAGGCAAGGAAGGAAGCACCTTCGGGAAGAACACAACCTTGCTACTAGGAGCCCTGTCTCTGCAGTCTTTACTATTTACAGTGAGCCCTGTACTTGCCCCGTGTCCATTCTTCGCTCCTTGCAGCCTAAACAGCATGTGCTACATTCCGCTCAACAGATGAAGAAACCAAAGCCTGGCAGCTGGGGGACCCGCTGGAGCCATAGAGCCAGGCCCTCAAATTCCAGCCCAAATACTAGCTCAGCAGGCTGACCCGCCAGCCCTGATTACCATCCACCGCTTCCTTCCTGTCTTCCTCCCTACTGTCAGGTATTAGATTTAATTAAATTAGCAGAGCCCCATCACAACTATCCTGGCCAGGCCGCCTGGGTAAAACCCAGCAAGTTCAGCTCCTCCCTCTAAATTCTGCTTCTCGATATAATTCAATATCAATAAGTCATGGGTCTCTATATGAAGTGTCTTATACAAAGCGTGGTGTATTGGTTAGATTCAAGGCTCGTGATGACTTCGGTTTTCATACTGCTTCGTCTGCCTCTCCTGCATGTACCCTTGCACCCTCTCCATCCTGGGGTCTGCATTTTATTTGATCCAGATACTTTGCCTCACATGCTGTCACCTCCAACAATCGTTGGATATACATATGTGTGTGGATATATGCATCATATATAGAGAGATCATATATATGCATCATATGCAAGATATATCTTATATATATCTTGTACATCTATATATATCATATATAATATATATTCATATATATGTATATCATATAGAATATATATACATATATATGTGTATATATGTATATGTGTATATGTATATATAATATATATATATATATATATTACAGACTGATGCAGAGGACAATGAAAAACTCATAACTGCACAACTTACTTGCCTCCAATTAATTTTTAAAATGTGCTCTATATTAAGTAAATCAGGAACCAAAGTCCAAAATTGGAGGTTGCATTTCTGAAAGGTGAGGTGGGGGTGTAAATAAATACCAAGGAAATTTTGCAACATCTTGGAAGCCTATAAATTTTATTGGTTGTTTCTTTAATAAAAAAAAAAACAACGCAGTATTATTAAGCGTCTAACATTTAAAAATCTAATTTGCCCCCGCTCTGTGGCTGTTTATATGGCCTCATGCGTTTGGTAAGGGCAGGGAAATCAGGTTGATCTTGATCGTTCCCTCTGCTTCAGTTCCTAAACGGAGCTAATAGAGACCCCTTTTTAAATCCAGCCTTCTGCTTTCTAGGCATGCACGCCTTGGTCTCTAATGAGTTACAGCCCAGGGTTGAAGATGGACATGGCAGAAAGAAATTTAACACACACTCTGGTGTACCTATAAACTTTAAGGCCGAGAGAGGGAAAGTATGTTTCCAGTTAACTTAGAACTCCGTGAATTCAGGATTCTCCGCTCACGAGACAGTAATTCTCCTTATTTCATCACTAACTTACTTCAAATGTGTTTATACAATTTATTGCTACTGAACTTCCAGGCGACTGGTGTAGAGTTAATGAAACCCAGCTTGGAGAAGCTTTGAGCTTTGAGCAAGTAACCACAGTTTAAATGGTTATGACATGTGGTCAAAGCCACAGGCAGGCCCCACTGCAGTTTCTGTGTTAGTCAAAATCCTTGTCATCTCACCTTTTGTGCCAAATAGATTGAAAGGAGGAAGGAAAAAAAAAAAAACCACTGAAAACAGCCTTTCTTGTTCTTTCTGGGGTTTCCAGCCTTTAAAACAGATCCATCTTGCTGATTGCAAGGCAAGGCCCCTCCCCCGGGGCACAAGTAAATATTTTAGTCTGAATTAGTAACCGCGTTAAAATCCTGGAACCCAGTTTGTGTTGTTGAATTGAGGAGGGTCAGGCTTTATATAAAGCAGTGTGGGAGGGGGCTACCAGAGAGGCAACGAGCAACCTTTAAAGCTAGCTAGCTTCTGTGAAAGCCCAGAGGCAACTGGAGGATGCACAGATGAAACTGTGAATGGGGGAGAAGTTAACTTATCTTCCTGAATTACTCGAACATTGTCTTTTATTAATCCTCATTTTCAAATGGTGTCCTTCCCCTCACCCCCAGCCCCCAGCTCTGTTCATGTGGGAACCCCAGCAAGCTCCCTCTTTCTAAATGGGCCCATTTTGGAAGAGTAAAGGGTAGGTACTAGATTTGTCGCTGCCACACAATAAAAAGGCCCCCTTTGAAAGCCGCACTTTCATTAACTTAAAGCAATCTATAGACTTAAAAGCACAGAGCAGTAAACTCCTAAAAAGGACCATAAAACAGCCAGTCTCGAGTTGGGTACACTTCGCTGCGATTTGCACGAGGCATTTTACTGTGGTTGTTGCTAGGCCCATCTCCCTTGAGTAACCCCCTGGCCCTCATTCCCTGCAGATCCTCTTTCTCTAGGCTTTCATGCCTTTCGATCTCACAAAAGGGAGGCGGTGACCAGGGAGTCTCGGTGGGGTCACGGCTCCCTCCCCCGCTCAGCTCTGGGCTGGAGAAGAGCGCGCAGGAATTCCAAGTCTGGAAAACAACAGCTCCTGGAAGCGGTCGCCGCCGCGCCCCCCGGCCGCGGTGGCCATTCTTGGGTCCTGCGGCTTCAGTGCCCCAAAGGACTGGATGGCTTTCTTAATCTATGGTGCGAGCATGCACAGAGAAAATCAACTCCCAACACACACACACACACACACACACACACACACCCCTACCTACCTCCATCCCTCAATGCACTCTTTATCTAAATGACCAGAGTGTAACACCCTCCAACCCTCCCCCCATCCGCTCTCCCCCTCTTTAGGACCCCTCCACACTCCACCCACTGTTGAGCTAGGCCCGAGCCTTGAGGGAGCAGTCTGAGTATGAGATGTGAGCCCCCAACTAAGAGACACCCCACACCTACCCACAGGCATACACACACACACACACACACACACACACACACACACACATTTGCACCAAGGTCCAGGGGCCACGGGAAGGTCAGGAGGCAGAGTGAGAGGGCAGAGGGGCCAGAGTTTATCGGGATAACACCATGTTGCTTTTGAGCACCATCATTTCTCAGATTTGGGTGTGTGTGTTTTGGGGAGCGGATGTTTAGATCTGCTTAGGCGCGTTAACTTGGATTCTACTAGTTGAAGAACATTTGAATTCCAGAAACCCAACAGCCTGGCAGAGTCCCAATAAAACATTCGTGAGGGTAAGGAAACCCCGAACTTCCTCCTCCCTCTAGGGCAGAACCTTGTCCATATGGGCCCGCCTGTGCGCTCTCCGACATTGCCCGGGATAAAGCAAGCATCGCTTGCAGATAAACAGGCAGCAGGTCCGATGAGGAACCCGAGTTCGGGAGTACCTTTCCTTCGGCGGCAGCCACGATTCCTCAAACCCTAGTGGCACCACTCTACTAGCGGCCCGCTTGCCTGCGTCGCCGACCGCTGTCCCGGAGGGCCCCCAGCAACCAACCCTCCGCGCTGAGGCCGCAGACCGCAAGTGACTCCCGGAGCCTGCTGAGTCTGCAGGGCCAGCTCCTCGGCCCCACTCGGACCCGGATGATGCTACCCGATCACTTAGTGCTGAATCTCCCTATTTTGGTCTACCTTTCAGAGCCTTTCTCCTAGGATTCAGCCCTGTGCACCCAGATCCTCTCATCCTCAAGATTCGCTTTAGGGAGAAAAGGAGCAGACATTCGGGGCTCGCTCACCATGGCTGGGATCAACTACTTTTCTTGCCTACGTAAAAGCTTTTCCTCCCGCACGCTGTTAGGACCCGGACGCGCAATTCTCTCCACATTTCAATAACCTGATCCCGAATCTCAGTTATTTATAAAAACGTCACCCACACCGGAGTCAAGCCTCGGATGTAACCGGGGCTCCGGCGCCTACCTCCAGCCCTCTGTCTTTGCTGGCGTGTAAATTACACAGTGGCCCTTCCGTCCCAATTCTGAAAACAGCCTTATTCCTGCGACCCAAACTCTAGCCTGCCCCGAAGCCCAGCCCTCCTTTAAAGGCTGATCCGCATCCCCCTCCCATTCCCAACCCGCGTCTTCCGACCGCGCGGGAACCCCGGCTGCCCTGTGAAGGACTCTCCAGACAGCGCGGCCCACTGCGCTCGTTTCTTCCTTGGCTTCTGGAGCCAGCCTAACCCGAAAGAAACAGAAACTTCGCGCGGCACATTCAGGACCCTGCCCCATCTCCTTCGGCTTTCTGCTCGGGGCGCTTTCCGTGCCCACCCCTTTTTTACGAATTTATCTTCTGGCTCTTCGCCAAGGACCCCTAATCCTCCTCCCGTCCCCGGCCCAAAGACCCAACAATATGCAGAAAGCCCGTGACCCTACAAATTCTCCTCCTACTCCTAGTTAGAGTCCCTGAGCGTCTACCCTCGGGTTTTGGTTTCTCTGACTGACACCCCCGACCCCTTACACACACATATGTTCCCCTGTCCCCACTGATCCTCCTGAAAACCTCTCTACTCTCTCTGCCTCCCCGGGCCCGGCAGGACGCAGCCGCCACTGCTTGACTCCAGCCACCGGGCCCCAGGCTAGGGCTGCTCCCGCTTCCAACCACTCGAAGGCAGCTTGGGGATGGTGACACCCAGAAAGCGCCAGCCACAGGACTCCTAGAGCCCGGGCAAGGAGAACCCGAAGCCCGCCCGCAGTTCCCAGCCTCGCCCCCACTGAGCGCCCAGCCTGGAGCCGCCTGCACGGGGACTCCGGCCGACGCGCTCGTCCCTGGGCTCGAGTCCCGGGAAGCTCCGGGCGCACGGCTCCCAGCCCGCCCGCTACTGGCTCTCGGGCCGCTGCGCTCTGAGTCCGCTGCCCAGATGCTCCCAACCGCAGACAATGCACGCCCGGCCCCGGACCCGAGGGGAGCGGGGCGAGGCGGCGGCAGCGCGGCGGGCACGGAGCTGCGCACCGGCCGGGTCCGGGAGCCCGCGGGCCGCGCGCTTCTCGCCGCCTCCTCGCCCGGCCTCGCCTCCCCTCGCGCCGCTTCGCTCCGCGCTCTCCCGGCGCTTCCCCAGCTTCTCTCTGCACGCTCCCGCCGTCCCTCTCTGCTCCCTGCCTCCCTCCTCCCTGCTGCCTCCCTCTCTCTCCTCCCTGCTGCCTCCCTCTCTCCCTCTCTCCTCCTTGCCCTGTCGCAATGAATAATACTCTGGCTTGGGGACTGGAATAAAACACACGCGCTCTGAGGCAGCCGCCCGCAGCAGCAGCCGCCGCCGCTGCGCCGCCGCCGCCGCCGCCGCCTGCAAAAGCGTCTCTGACATGGAAATGAATGACAGCTTACCTGATGCCAATCTTCATCAGACTGACACCGGCGTGACAACACAGCCTATACTTCCCAGCACTGCTCGGGACGTCAGCGGCACAGGGACCCGCCCCCCGGACTCCCTCCCCCCCCCCTCCCCGCGCGCGCACACCTCCCCTCTCCCCACTCCCCCTTTCTCTCCCCCCCCCCCCATCTCCCCCACCCACTCCTGGCCCCGGCCGCTTCCCAGGCGAGGAGCTGCTAGAGTGTCTCCCTCTACTGGAGGCTCGGCTCAGACATGAGGCTCCGGCCTGCTGGCTGCTGGAGAGAGAGGCAGCAAGGAGTCCAGACCTGGGGTTGCCTGACAGAGGTAGTGCAGTGGACCCCAGAAATTCAGGCGCACCCCTATCTGTGTTCTCCTTCGCAATCAATTGGTGCAGAGTTCCAAGACACCAGGTGCTGAAGAGACTTGAGAGGAGGTGAAATTTTCTGTGGACCTCAAGAGAACCCCAAGAAAATAGAAATATTCAAACTGGCGAGACATGTTCCCTCCGTCACACCCCCACCCCATTCCTGCCCGGCTGGCCTCATTTTTATGATTGCATTTGAATAATTCTCATTACCTTGGCCCCAGCAAAGGTGCTTAGGTGGTTAGTTATTCCTGGTCTCAAGAATTGTTTTTTTTTTGTTTTTGTTTTTTTTTTGTTTTGTTTTGTTTTTTCCCTACTATAGGCTTCCTCTGACGCTCAGTTCATCCGAGGGTGTGATGGGGTAGTTCCGGGGGCGACATAACAAGGGAAGGGACCTTATCAGAAGCTATCCCTTGGCAAATGTCAGGCAAGCGCTTAGAAGCCACTGCTGTTTCATTCTTCAAAGTGCTTAGCCAGCCGGTGTGTCCCGGGGACTGGGGCACAGTAAGGTTAGGGGCGGTATGTCTCAGTTTGGGCTTGCTGGGGTGGTCAAATCTGTTCCAGACACCAAACAGGCTCCTAGTCTCTTCTACAGTGGAAGGCCAAAGCAAGCCAGTGTAATCATGCATGTCTCCATTCAGTCACCAAAGATGACTCTCCTACTAAAAGCCAGTATAGGCTCAACCTCCCAGGATACAGATGGGCTCAGCTCCTACAGGGAGGACCAGAGCATCCCTTCTGCCCGTCTGAAGCTGTTTCAGCCACAGGCAGGTGGCAATGGATCTTGTGACACTTGCCCCAGGCAAGGAGCCTGGATGAAGCCTAGACAAAGTCGCTGATAGAAGCAAGGACACCTAAGAGGGAAACCAGACATCGAGGTTCCCAGAAAAGAATCTAACCCGAGAAGACAGAGGCTACCCTTTGTTCCATTCCAAGCCTCTGGGTCATTCCTCTCCTGCCTCAGCTTCTGGCAAAAAAAAATGAGAACCATTAGATCCAAAGGCTCAGACAAATCTGCACCACATTCCAGATGTGTTCGTTATCCAGGTCCTGCCAGCAACTCCACATTCACCTGCAATGTTCCTGCAGGGTAGGGGAACCTTTCACCTATAGATCCACTGGTACGGATGGGGTTGAAACATCTTCCCATAGATTCCCCCAAAGACTTTCACTAGGTAGAGTTATGTCACCCCAACCTCTGATCGGTGGTCAAAGACTATGTCTCCTGACAGCATAATTGCTGGTATATATTTCACATTGTATAATAAGATAATAATAATGAATCCACTTGCCCTTTTTATGTAGTGCAGAAACACCAGACTCACTGACCCAGAAGCTTGGAGGTCAGGCTGCCATAAAGTCTCAGGAGAAATGTGCTGCTTAGACTGAGAGAAAAGAGAACCCTTTGGCCCTCCCTGCCCGGGACCTGTGGGGAAGGGGTTGCTCTCCTTTGGAGGGTTGCTGCTGAGGTGTGAGAACCAGTAGATTCAGATGGAGAATCAGGCTGAAAGTAAACACTTAGCTCCATCAGAGAAATGGCAGTTCCGATGTCAACTCCTTCTTTAAGACATCAGACCTATGGACTTCAGCTGTTGACTTGTGGAGTCTTTTCAAATAATACATAAACCAGTAGCACCCTTTTCCTCCTTTAAAACGCACACTAACTTGTAGTCGCTACAGCCTGCTTTGATTGTTCTTGTACCTTGCAAAGGCTTTAAGAAAAAGAGATGATCTAACATGTTACCATCCTTTTTATAATTGTCGGAAAGAAATATTGGGCCTGTGCCTACCACTAAAAAGTAGTGTTAAGGGTAACAGAGACTCAGCGGTCCACATGACAGCTCCCTCTCCCTTCCTCAAGTCATCCTGATTCTTGTAAAAGGAAACAAACTTAATATATAAAGCAGGAAAAAAAAAAAACCAAAAACATCCAGGATTCCAGCTGATGGCCCATAGTGAATAATTAATGAACAGTTGTCAATATGTCAAATTCCTGGGTTCTACATCTAAATCCTGGGTCTGTCCATGAAGAGATAGAATAGACACTGTAGAATTTGTTTCAGATGTACAGTTTATAAGTAAGAATGTCTTCTTTATCACACACTCACTTGCCCTGTAATTCAATAATGCATTGGTGTAACCAAGCAGGTTCCTGCAGATGCTAGAGGTCCCTACACACAGACACACACACACACACACACACACACACACACCCCTGCATGCTGGAGTTTTTAAGAATCTCTGTTTCTGTTTGTCTGTCCTCGGGTGAGCAGTCCACACCAGGTAGTTACTCTATACTCCAGATGTGTTCAGACAATGGCCCAGCTGAATCCTGCCTGTGTCATCCTATGTGTTAAAATTTAGAACCTGCCTGGAAAGGATGGTGCACACCTTTAATCCCAGCACTTGGGAGGCAGAGGCAGGCAGATCTCTGTGATTTAGAAGCCAGCCTTGTCTACAGAGTGAGTTCTAGGACAGCCAGGGCTGCACAGAGAAACTCTGTCTAGAAAAGAAAAAAAAAAAAAGTCCTCTCCTCAAAATTAGGACCAGTCTGTCTGCATCTGCCTAGGCTGCCATAACCAAACAGACACTTGTTTCTTCACAGTTTAGGAAGCTGGAAGTTCAAGATCAGAGGTGCTTTGCTTTCTGCTGAGGCTTCTCCTCCTGGCTTTCAAAAGGCACCTCCTCTCTGTGTCCTCATGTGGCCTCTCCCCTGTGCATAAGGCAGAAAGAGATAATTCCAGTGTCTCTTCCTTCCAGAGGCCCCATTCCAATTGGATCCCAGCCCCAACTTTATGACTTCATTTAACCTTAATTACCTTACTAAAGGACCTATCTCCAAACACAGTCACATTGAGAGTTGGGGCTTCAACATGCAAGTGGGTCAAGTCATCCACCACACTGACACCTACCAACTCCTTCCCTTCTCAGCTTGATTGTTTTTAATGAACCTTGATAGACTGTGATGGGAGACAATATCTCACTTTGTCTTAGGATGCCTAAGGCCTGGCACCATGCCCAGTCTAGAAAACATATTAAAGAAATGCGTATAGAGTCGAATTGAATGGAATGAAACTTATTTCTCCATCATGTCTCCAGTTGCAGGAGAAGAACTAATCACAGTCACCTGGGATATTTTTTCCCTAAATGATCTAAAGGTCTCCAATTCCTGCCCCTTTGGTCAATTTCTTCTTAAAACAAAAGTTGGATCACATTTTGGTTTTCCCTCCAAGTCACAGTGATTATCCACTACCTGAGAGACTCAGCCTAAATGTTGGTTGAATTTTTCGTAAATAACAAAACCATTTGCATGTGTACAAATACAACAATAGAATATTATTTAGCTGCCAAAGAAATGAAATGCTATCATTCATGGTGCTACGGATGAACCTGAAGGATATCACATTAAGTGAAATAAACTAGCCGAAGAAAGACATATACCCGTGTTTTTATATCTGGAAGCTTAAAAAACAATGTTGATGCCGGGCCGTGGTGGCGCATGTCTTTAATCCCAGCACTTGGGAGGCAGAGGCAGGTGGATTTCTGAGTTCGAGGCCAGCCTGGTCTACAAGAGTGAGTTCTAGGACAGCCAGGGCTACACAGAGAAACCCTGTCTCGAACCCCCTCCCCCCAAAAATGTTGATGTCAAGTAAGTACTGAGTTGATCACGTGGTAATGTTGAAATGTTACACTATGATTCACAAATACACAGCATCACTGTATGTCAATGATACATGATGTCTTAGAGTTTTATTGCTGTGAAGACACACCGTGACCATAGCAGCTCTCATTAAGGAGACTGTTTCTTTGGAGCTGGCTTACAGTTTTCAGAGGTTTAGTGTATTATCATCATGGTAAGAGGCATGGTGGCTTGTAGGCAGACATGATCCTGGAGAAGAACTGAGAGTTTTACATCCTGGTCTGACAGGTAGCAGAAGGAGACTGTGTGTGTATATCACGCTGGGCATATCTTGAGCATTATAACTTCAAAGCCCACCTCCACAATGATACACTTCCCCCACAAGGCTATACTTACTCCAACAAGGCCACACCTATTCCAACAAGGCCACATCCCCTAAGAGTGTCCCTCCCTATGGCCAAGAATTCAAACACATGAGTCTAATGGGGGCCATACCACCACATATGAAAAATGCTTTTTTTTTTTACAAGTTTGTTGAGCTAAGGGTCAGGGTTGTAACTCTCAGTTGGGTAAAGTACTTGCCTGGCATGCAGGAGGCCTTGTTTTTGACTCTTGGTACCACATAAGCTAGTTACTGTGGCTCATGCCTGTAATCTCAGGACTTAGAAGGTAAAGAATCAAAAATTCAAGGTCACCTTCAACTACATAGCAAGTTTAACACCAACATGTAGTATAGGAGGAGCCTGCTTCGAAAACTAACCAGACGACCACAAAAAACCCACAAAGTTTATTAGGCTATATAACAAAAGGAGGGCCCTTTGAGGCTATGTTACCAAGAGTGGCCTTCAAAGTCCTCCTCTTTCTTTTTCTCTATCTCCTCTTTCTCCACTTCTGTCCCCTACCTGTCCTCCTCCATTTCTTTCTTCCCCTCCTTTCTTCTCCCTCTCATTCCTCCTCTGTGAGCTCCTGCATAATCCTCTACTCATGTTTCTCTCCCTCCCCACTCCCCACCATCCACTG
This sequence comes from Arvicanthis niloticus, assembly GCF_011762505.2. Taxonomy (NCBI): domain Eukaryota; kingdom Metazoa; phylum Chordata; class Mammalia; order Rodentia; family Muridae; genus Arvicanthis; species Arvicanthis niloticus. The sequence continues at coordinate 6,063,703 of NC_133434.1, forward strand.
GATCACAGTGTGTGGATCGCCTGCATCAGAACCTCTGGAATGTCTTGATTCGGGTTCCAGGTCCACGTCATAAGAAAGCAGTCTTGGAAAGGGCTCCGGAAAATCCACGATTCAGGAGCCATGACTGTAGGAAGAACCGTTCCTGGCACCGCTAGGCACAACACCATTGCTCTCCTGCATTTGCTCCAGCTATTTCTTTACCAAATTCTGTCTTTAAGACTTAGCCAAAGCATCGTCTCTTTCGAACACGGCCTTGGGTCTTGCACCAGCTTCTGGGTCAGCAGGGACCTGGCTCAGATCTCCAGCCTGTCACAAAGGAAGCAGCCATCTGGGGTGTTGCCAGTGCTCTCAGAGTCTTCATTTCTGCCGATGTGAAATGAAGGTGGCAATAGGAACTAACTCACGGGACCACTGGGGATTAAGTGGAATGAATGCGAGGCGCTTAGCACAGTCCCTGGCACATGGGAGAATCCTCAATAAGCAGCAGCCATTAGGTTTTATGGCCCTATCTTCAGGCTGCCACAGCACTTTGCCCCGGCCTTTATTGGAGTACTTATTTAATTGGCCTGAGGAAGAGAGACACTGTATACAAGAATGCTGTGACAGGGCCTAAAGGCCATAACACAGATAGTGAAAGCCAAAGGAAGGAAGGAAGGGGAACCCTGGCTGCCATGGCCTCCTTTCTGACCTTGGCCCCAGGTAGGGCTGCAGTGCTTGAGGGGCCAGGATCCAGTGAGAAAGGTCTTTCCTGAAGACGCGCAATGGGACTCAGTCCTTTGAGAAGAAACTGCACAGTGCAAAATCCAGGCCATAGTGCGTCTCCAGAAATGTGGGGCTGCCGAATTCTGGTTGGAATCCAAGCCCCTGGGGTCTGGTTGGATTCCTCACTCTTTCTTTACATTCCCTTCCTTTTCATTCCTCCCATCTTCTTCCTTCCCACCCTGGGACTGCATCTTTGCTGAGCCTATCCCCACCTCTGAGTCAGGGGGATAAAACTTGCCCTCTGGGTGTGCAGTTGGCAGTACAATCCACAAGCCATGTCCCTTCTCTTCCTGTCTACTTCTCAGCGTCTCCCAATCCTCAGCTACACACAGAGGTTCAGGTATGCTCTCCGTTCATTCTCCCTCCCTCCCTCCCTCCCTCCCTCCCTCCCTCCCTCCCTCCCTCCCTCCCTTCCTCCCTCCCTGCCTTCCTCCCAAGTGGCTTTCTTGCCCAACCCTCAGCCCCAAACAAGAGGCCCTAAGACAGCAGTTCTCAACCTTCCTAATGCTGCAACCCTTTAATATGGTTGCTCATGCTGTGGTGACCCTCAACCATAAAATTATTCTTGCTGCTACTTCATAACAGTAATTTTGCTACTGCTATGAGTTGTAATATAAATGTTTTTGGAGATAGAGGTTTGACAAAGAGATGAGGACCCATAGGTTGAGAACCGCTGCTCTAAAGTGCTTTGAGTGATTTTTCACTGTCTATCAAAGTGTGAGAACTAGCTCTAGCAATTTCAAAGAATGGAGAGAGAGAGAGAGAGAGAGAGAGAGTGAGAGAGAGAGAGAGAGAGAGAGAGAGAGAGAGAGAGAGAGAGAGAGAGAATATTTCAATTCTGAGAAGGTTAAAAAAAAAAGAATATGTCATGATGATTTTAAAATGGAGTCATTTCTCAGAAATGGTATCCCAAGATTGTGGCCACATAAACTTGCAAAAGGATAACTCGGGCATGCACTGTCCAATAAGGAAGGCCTAGCCGCATGCAGCACCTGAGCACTTGAAACCTTGCCAGTTGGAACTGAGGTGGGCTGCCAGCCGAGTACACGGGGTAGATGAACAGAACTGGCATGCAATGTAAAATATTTCATTAAGAACTATTTTAGAGCCAGGCATGGGGGTGCAGGCTGGCAATGTTAGTATCTGGGAGGTGAGGGTGGAGGTGGGGGTGGGGGTGGGGATGGGGGTGGGGTGGAGATTGCGACTCCACAGCATGCCCTGCACTACACAGCAAGATTTTATCCTTTGTCTAAAAAAAAAAAAAAAAAAAAAAAAAAAAAAAAAAAAAAAAAAAAAAAAAAAGTGAGCATGGGGAATCCTTAGATCTGATCTCTAGAAACACACACACCAAACACATTACATACACCAAACAAACCACACACACACACATCAGACACATACACCACACACCACACACATTACATACATCAAACACACCACACACACACACACACACACACACACCAGACACATAAACCACACACCAAACACACTACATACACCAAACATACCACACACACACACACACACACACACTATTCTAGGGCTTGTGGAGAGTCCAGTGGTAGAAGGCTTGCCTAACATCACTGAGGCCCTGAGTCCAATCCCAGAGCGTATACTTTAAATACATGAAGTTAAGGGGATAAAAACCTCCTTTCCATCTGTTTCCTTTACTTTTTAAATACAGCTACTAGAAATCGAAAACCCTATGTTTACTGAAGTCTCATTATTGGGGTTGTTGTTCTGGCCCAGTGTCAGCTGTGTTTCTATGCTGAAGTCTTTGTCATTTGTCACTGTAACATGTCACTCTGGCTCCATAGCTCTCCAGTCTCTTTTGCTTCAAGCCCCACCTGCCTGCATCGAGGAAGGAAGGGTATGTTAAGATATCCATTGCCTTCTTCAAGCTACAGGAGGGGAGGGGGAACCTCCATTTCTACCCAAACAGAGACTCCTCTATTCCACCCTAAAGGATCCACCTGTCTCACCATCATCTCGTGTCACCCTGCCCTCACCACCTGTCTCCTTAGCCCCACCCATCCCCCTTACTTTCTCCTCCTCTTCTTCTTCCTCCTCCTCCTCCTCTTCCTCCTCTTCTTCTTCCTCCTCCTCTTCCTCTTCCTCCTCCTCTTCCTCTTCCTCCTCCTCTTTCTCCTCTTCTTTTTCCTCTTTTTCCTCCTCCTCCTCTTCTTCCTCCTCTTCCTCCCCTTCCTCCTCCTCTTCCTCCCAGGACCACCCTGCTTCCTTCTGCTCCTGTCTGCCCATAGGGATGAACTCCGTCTGACACAGCTGTTGTCTTTGATGTTGCCTCCCACCATAAACCCTTCTGAGCTGAGGATCTTGCATGGTTGGCCTCAACCTCATTCTGGCAGCCAGAGCCTACAGACACCAGATGATAGGGTGAGGGAGATGCCACCAATAGCTCTTGAAAGGCTGCAGGTCACATTTTCCAAGGGACCTGGGTCTGTCTTTTTGTGCAGTAAAAGAAGGTCTACACAGAATGGCCAAATAAAGGAGAAAGGGGAACAGGGTTCACTTAGCAAGGAAGAACAAAGCAGTGTATCGATAGTAACAACAGTTAGTGACTATTGGCCGTTTCTCAGCTCCAAGACCCTGATTGTCCATCGCCTCCCCCACAGCATCCTAGTGAACCCGCTACTTGTCCATCACCTCCCCACAGCATCCTAGTGAACCCGCTACTTGCCACCAGATATGAACTCAGAAGCTACATTTGAGGACCACCATCCTGTAATTCGTGTGTAAGAGTCCTTATCAGCTCATTCATGGGCTGACTCTCTCATTCAGCCAGCACCTGTAGAAACCCCTATGCAATTTAGCAACGCCTTGGTTTCCGGTCAGCATCCAGGCTAGCCAGACAGGTGATAGACCTCAGGACCTCATAGATGAGAATGTTGCAATTCCCGGAGTCACAAAGGACTTACAGGTTTTTGAGGCCAAGAGAGAGGCAGAAGGGTCGAACTCCATCTTCAGGTCCCACTTATGCCTCACAGCAGAGAGACTGAGGCCCAGAGAGCAAGGCAAAGGGAGAATTTCAAGTCAGCTTGGATCCTTAACCCAAATTAGAATTTGGTTTTTGTGCCCCACCCATCCTGAAGACTGTGCAAATGTACTGTGTCCTGATTGGCTGCCCTGTCCCTCCAACCCAGTGTGGTTTCTTCTGCTTCATCTCCACTGGGTAGTGTCATTATGGTAATGCTCACACCCAAGTCAGAACTCACCCCTTCTAAGACCTCTACTTAGGTGCCAACCCAGATCCAAAGCCCTTCTGAGTCCGTGTTCTCAATACAGCATGACGCACCCATAGCTTGCTTTGTTCATGGTCTACAATTACCTCCAATCCATAGGGACCAGGGCAAGGACTAAATACTTCTTTTCTATCTTGCTTTCTTCTTTCCATCTTTCAGCATTTGGCAATAATCCCAGCCTATATATACTGATAAGCAAACGCTAAGAGGTTGATCTGTCGTAAGTACGTCCATCTGTCTGCCTAGGGTAGCATCCTGGTCTAGTATGTATGGCGATAGTGCTTCGGTGTACAAGCTTCAGAGTCAGGATGTGAACGTGGCTGCGTGGCTGTGTTTTCCAGCTATTGTGGTCGTGGAAGCTTCGTCACACACATCGGCACAGTCCGTCCATCTCCAGACATCTCTCATGATAATTTCCTGCCAAATCTTTTGAGTTGCGGTTAAGAAAGTAGATCATTTGAAACGTTTTCCTCTGCACGGTGAGATGGATTATAATCCTAATTTGGTAAAGGCTCTTTAATGATTCATTAGCCACCCTTGGCTTCACCGTGGGTCAGCCTGCTTCCCAGAGCTGGAGGCGGCTGGCAACAGAAAGCCAGAGCTCCAGTCATTACGTGTCACCACGTCGGCAGTCATAAGACAAAAGACACAACGAAGCCTCGATAGTGCAGCAGCCCTGGAATCTATTTTTCTTCAGCTTCTGCCTTTCAACAAAGCCTCTTATTTTCTGACAATGAAGATGCCCCATCAGGGCCTCTGGACTCCACCAGGAGACACTGAACGCAATCTCCACTGCACAAGTAATAGAGCTGTGGCCCCATTCCCACCACAATGTGTCTCCTAGGTCATTCCACCTCCTTCCCAAACCCAAAGGGTGTGGCTTCCTGCTAGATGTGGCAATTTTAAATTATTTGCTGGCCAAAGCCACATAATAGATCCATTCTGTTTCAGCCTACCAGGGCTCTACAAACACAAGAAGAGATTGGAGGTACCATTCCCTGGCCTGCTGGGAGAGCAGCACTTCCCACAGTTCTGAACATAGATGATGAGGCAGTCACAGAAGCCAAAGCCACAGTTTCCCTCAGGTCACCTACTATAAACTGTAAGAACCTAACCCTAACCCTAACCCTGCCCCCATGAAGCCCTGAAATGCTATGTGGACTCACGTGGACATGTGGGCAGTTTCAAAATCACACATTGGATATACTCTTCATACTTGGCCATGGAGACTTCATAGACATGGTAACGTGTTCACAGTCAGTCATATTAACACATAGACATGCAAAGCATCACCTAAACACACACCGTCTCAGAGACACACAGACATACTCAAAACCATGCCAACACATAAAAACACAAGCAAACGCATACACAGTTCAACAGTTACACAGACACACTGACACCGTCATGAGGAAACACTGAAACACAGGCAAACACATACACAGACACATGGATACAGTCATAATGACATACAGGAAATGTTCAAACAGATAGATAAAGTCACACAGTCATAGATATGATCAATCACACAATCCTAAATATTTTTGATGTACTGGCTGGTTTTGTGTCAACTTGACACAAGCTGGAATTATCACAGAGAAAGGAGCTTCAGTTGAGACAATGCCTTCATGAGATCCAGCTGTAAGGCATTTTCTCAATTAGTGATCAAGTGGGGAGGGCCCCTTAGGATTAGTATTATCCCTGGGCTGGTAGTCTTGGGTTCTATAAGAAAGCAAACTGAACAAGCCAGGGAAAGTAAAACAGTAAGTAACATCCCTCCATGGCCTCTGCATCAGCTCCTGCTTCCTGCCCTGTGTGAGTTCCAGTCCTGACTTCCTTTGGTGATGAACAGCAGTGTGGAAGTGTGAGCTGAATAAACCCTGTCCTCCCCAACTTACTTCTTGGTCATGATGTTTGTGGAGGAATAGAAATCCTGACTAAGACACCTGGTCATCCAGATACCTTTAACCTTACTGTCACACAGTCTTATAAACACACAACCACACAGAATGCCAAAGATAAGCAATCATGCAGCCACATGATGAGCACGCAATCTCAAGCACATGGTCATAGAGAATCATAGTCACATGGGCACAGAGTCACGGAGATGGGAGCTTGCATGGTCACAGACTTACAAGTACACAGAGAGTCAGAGATACAGATAGTCATAAAGTGTCACAAGTACCCATAGTCCTTAAACACACAACCACAGGGCCACCCAGCTACAGAATCAATAATAACATGAGTACATGATCACATGGATAAATGAACATATATTCACACATAGACACACAGTCATACAGCTCCACAGTCACATGGCCACAAGGACACTGTCACATGACCACAAGGACACAGTCACAGGACCACATACAGATAAACAGATTTATACAGATTTACAGTCACATTGCCACAGATGCAGGGTGATGTTACAGACTCTCTGATTGGGTTTGGCCTTGATGAGGTTGGGGAGGAAGGAAGCAAACGGCTGTCTTTGCTACATCTCTATAAATGCGGCCGTTTGGTCCTGGATGCTCCGGTGCCATGATGCAAAGTCAGGATGGAACAGTTAGCAGTTAGTTGGTAGTGAGCCTTGATAGCTGGACCAGGGTTGCTGAATTCTTAGGTGAAGAAGTCTAGAGGGAGGGGTGTGGCTTCCTGAGTCAGAACCAAGCTTCTTGCTGAAATTCCAGCTCTGTCCCGCCCTGTTCTAATCTCACTATCTCATGTCACAGGGCAAGCTTGGCTGAGATGAAAATCCTCTCTCAAAGTTCATCCCTACGTTTGGTCAACGTGACTGATGCAGGACCCCTGAGGCTATCTTCTTTGTCAACATCCCTCCTTTCCTTCTAGTGAGTCCAGAAAGACCTGGGCAGGGGAGTAATTGACAGTCCTGTCTTCTTGTTCCAGACTTGAAGCCAAAAGGGACAGAGAGAGTTGTATAAATCAGAGCCAACTTGGCTTCCATGGTCTTTGCAACTCCACAGAAGAAATGGAGGGCAAGAGGCCATAAAGCTGTCTGTGGGCCACATTGCTCCATTTTGGGTTAGACCAGAGAGACAAAAGGTTTGTTTTTTGGGAAGACAGACTCTTTTAAATCGGGCAAATCAGCTGGCAGAGACCTGCATGTCTGCGTACTGAGAGGGGGAGGCTGGCATCACTTCCAGGACAGTAGACAAGTGTAGGCACCCCTTATCTCTGGGGCCCCATTTCAACACCATAAGTGGGGGGACTCAACAGTGACAACAGTTTTGAAATGTCAGGGTCTAGTGAGGAGGGGAGACTCTTACCACAGATGGCTGGTAAGTCGATTTTTCCTTCTCTGAAATAAAAGTCATCAGGTTGAGGGGATGTAGACAGCGCTGGGTGGGCTCCAGCCATCAAGCCACGATCGGGAGAAGCAAACTTCATCTATGCAGACATTAACTGAGCATCTACTACAGACACAATGCTATGCCTGGTGCTAGGGACATGGGCATGGGACTAAATAGAGTGCAGTCGTGTGACCCTGTTCTGAAGACACTCGCTGATGGGAGACACGGGGGCGGTTGCAGAAACCCACAGTGTTGGCACAATTATCCCTTTCCTCCTTTCCTTGATGAGCTTTAGAGATCATGATAGATCTGTGCCTTGATTACTCTGTTTCCTTTTCCCTTAGCCAGAACGGGAGCCCCCAAAAGAAGGAAAGAGAGCCTGTGCCAACGATGTGCAACCTTCAGGCGGCTGATGGTCATCTCACCTCTGTCCCAGTTCACACGTGAGAAGGCTGAGGCTTGGAGGGCTCCATCTTCTTTCCCAAGGTCAACAGAAAGAGTATGGGAGAACCAAGACTCAACCTCAGTCATGGTGGCTCAAAAACACATCTTGTCCCCACACACTAACCAAGGTTACAGTTCTGTGTCTTCACCATCTGAAGCCACAGCTGACCATAGAAGCTGCTGTCACAGCAGCCTGGAGAAGAGGGGCTCAGAACAGTGTAGGCTTGGTGTTGGGGAAGGCTTTGCCATAGGAAAAGATTAAGGCGAGAACAGACATTGTCCTAATGACAGGATGGCCCCAGCTAGGTGAAAAGTCAAATGACAAAAGGCATGGAGACAGGACATGGCGCTGTGGACCTCACTCAAGACCTTGCCTGCCACTTCCAATCCAGGCTCAGACATGGAGACTGGGTAGGAAACACACACAAGGGCCTCTTTGTGACAGAGTGGGCTGGTTTGTTTTTGTGGCCATCAGTTCCTTTCCTGAGACTGGAATGATCATTTCTGTGATGGTAGGGACTCAGTCTTCTTCACTAAGGAGTAGAATTCCAGCATCCAGGGCAGTGCCTGATGCTGTCATAAACCAACAGAAGTAGACCAGAGAATGGGGTGCTCTGTGCATCTCTGCCTACTTGTGAGGCTGGTAGAATTCCATAAAACTGGAAGCCCTTCCTGTTTGTCAGGGAAACCAAAGGCCCAACAGGGACTGAGATGAAGCCAAAGGTGGTGAGAGCCCCAAGTCTGTGAGCAGTTGCAAGCCTGCCTTGCCAGTCCATCTGTGCTGCTTCCCCCGGGGCTGACAAGGACACATGTTCAGGCAGCAGGGACACACAGCAGACCCTGGGCCTGTCCCTAGTCTTCAACTCATGCTAAGGGTATAGTGAGTCCTTCTAGGGCAGGAGCCTGAAAATATCAGTATTGTTTAAAACCATGAAGAAAAGGAGCCTACACACACACACACACACACACACACACACACACACAAACTGAGGAAATTCATGAATGCTCTGAGATCAAAGACGACACCTGTTTGCCCACCATCCTTCCCTGGTCATGTGCCCATCACCCAGAGAAGCCTATGTACCCCCAGCCCAATGTCTAGAAAAGGACTAATCGGGGACAACAAGACAGAAATAGGGAAAACATGTATTCAAGGGCTCCACAATGATTTTTTTCCTGAAAGGATGGAGATGAGTGGTAAGCCAATTAGCAGAGAGGAACCACAGGCTTAGGGGTGCTGATATGGCTACTCACTCCACAGAGCACTGAGCCCAGAGCACAGGGATACCCTCTGGGGTACCACACACTGTGGACACAGACATGTTTATCTTGGCAGATGGGGATGTTGTTGAAAACTTTATAGAAGAGGTCTCCACTCATCCTGAGTGGCAGCCAGTCTTCTCTGTTCTTCAAAAACCAGTAGTGTTTCCTTCTGATTAAGTGAATAAGAGTGAAATTGTACTTGGGGATGCACAGCATCCCTCTAGGAGACAGGAAGAAATTAACATATCCACAGTGCCTTAGTTAGGGTTTTATTGCTGGGAAGAGATGCCATGACCATTGTCAGCTCTTATAAAGGACAACATCTGATCATGGTGACAGACATGGAGGTATGCAAGGAGACAGGGTGCTGGAGAAGGAGCTGAGAATCCTCCATTGTGATCTGCAGACAGCAGAAGAACCTAGTCTAGCTTGAGTATCTGAGACCTCAAAGCCCAGCCCCTCTTCCTGCGACTCCTCACCAAAGTCACACCTGCGCCAAGGCCTAATAGTTCCACTCCCTGTGGACCTACGGGTGGCATTTTTATTCAAACCACTACACAGAGTCAAGCCCCAGTGCGAGAGAAAGGATTGCTTATCACCTGATGAGGACACTAGGCGACACCGTCCAGCTCCACTTCAAACCTCCAGAATCAACTTATAGTGTTTCCTTCTTAGAATTTTTTTTTTTTTGTACTGAGGATTGAACCCAGGTCTTTACAAATGCTAGACATGTGTTTTCCCGCTGAGCCGTGTTCATACAGCACCACATATTTTATTTAAAAGCCTCAAGTATAAAAAAGGAAAACTGAAATAAACGGGGAAAATGGAGATTCTGGGGCAACAGAGGTATTTCAAGGAGTAAAAGATAAGGCAGAACAGAAGTACATCAAAAACATTTTATTGTTACCAAAAATAAAACAAAACAAAAAAAAACTGTAACCATAAACCATGAATAAGAGATAATGAAAAAGGAACATTTTGATTTCAAAAAGTGTCTGTGGGCCCAGGTCCAGTCATCAGTGTGGAAAAAAATAAAGGTGATTTTTAAAAATTAAAATTAATAATACAGCTAAATTTATTTCTCAAAAAAATAAACATACGGCCAGCAAGATGACTCAGCAGGTGAAATTGTTTCATACCTATGCACTCACACATACACACACACACATACTCACACACATACACACACACATACACAGACACACTCACACACACACACCTACACACACACATACACACACACACACTCACACACACACATACACACACACACATACATACACACACATACACAGACACATACACACACACACACTCACACACACACATACACACACACTCACATACACACATACATACACACACATACACAGACACATACACAGACACATACACACACACACACTCACACACACACATACACACACACTCACATACACACACACATACACACACACACTCACACACACACATACACATACACACACAGACACATACACACACACACATACACACACACACTCACACACACACATACACACACATACACACACATACACACACACACAGACACACACACACACAAAAGTAAAGGTTTTCTTAAATAATTAAATATTGCCGGTCGCGGCTCACACCTTTAATCCTAGCACTTTGGAGGCAGAGGCAGGCAGATCTCTGAGTTTGAGGCCAGCCTGGTCTACAGAGTGGTCTGCAGGACAGCCACGACTACACACACACACACAAAAACCCTGTCTTGAAAAAAAAATAAATTAAATATAAATTTTAGAAGTTGAAGAAATCTCCCAAAGAGATTTTGTTCCACAGGGAATGGCACTAGTGGGAGGTGTAGCCCTGGAGCAGGTGTGGTTTTCTTGGAGGAGATGTGTGGCCACTGCCCTGGCTTTGAGGTCTCAGATGGAATAAATAGAAAAAAGAATTGGGTAAGTGAGTACTAGGAGATAAAATATTCTGATTACCCCAGCACAAAAACAAATAAAAATAAAGACCAATATCTACCAACATTATCATCCGTACAACGTAAGAGATTTTAAAAAATTCTAAATCTTTCTTAAAAAAAAAAAAAAGAGAAAAATAATCAGGAAAAAAAAAAAAACAAGAATGAGAACAACATCAAACTTTTTAAAAAGCAACCCAACATCACAGAGCATTAAAAGACAGCCCTGGAATATCATCTCAGTTCTGAAAGAAAATGCTTTTAATCTAAAATTCTGTATTTCAATAAATTATTAGCCACATTTCAAAAGGGTGTAGAGATATTTGTAAATATTCAACAGCCCAAGAAATTCACCCCCTGGCATCCTTTCTTAGGAAGTTATTGAAGGGACCGACATAGTAGAGTTAGGTGATAGTCCAGTGTGGAATACATGGTATCTGGGAAATAAGGTGTCTGACACAAGAAGACAGAAAAGAAAGCATTCAGAAGGCAGGAAACTGAGTCCTCCAGAGCACAGTTATCGAGTCCTAGAGTGGCCCAGCCATGTGCATGGAGAAAGCATAAAGTTCTTTTTTTAAAAAAAAAAAAAGATTTATTTATTTTTACTTATATGAATACACTGTAGCTGTCTTCAGACACACCAGAAGAGTGCATTGGATCCCATTACAGATGGTTGTGAACCACCATGTGGTTGCTGGGACTTGAACTCAGGACCTCTGGAAGAGCAGTCAGTGCTCTACTGAGCTGTCTTTCCAGCCCAAGCATGAAGTTCTTACAAGCATTCCCATAGGACATAGAGTGGAAGTGAAATCACTGAGCTTGAACGGATGGAAAATAGCTATCGGCAGGAAGACAGCAGGACTGTTTATATATCTTAAAGAGTAAGGATTTATACGTTCAAAAGTATGTTTAGAAATTAGGTCAATAAAAGGAGAGGCAATAATCAACTTGGGGTTCGGGTGGGGGACAGGAATTATATAAAAACAAAAGACCCATGATTTCGGTGTGCTACTTGATTCAGTAGTGAATAGGATTTACTTAGTAATTAATATGAAAACACATACGGAATGAACAACAACAAAACATTATGTTAAGACACAAAAGGAGGTGAAGATCAGGGGTAGAGTCAGGAAAGAGGAGAATAGAATTGAATTCTCATCTTCCATGGCAGAAAGCTCACATACAGTTTCTAAAACTGGTAAATCAAGATATATGGATTTAAACATAGTTTTAGAAATATACCACATCAGGCAGTTGGCCCACAACCTCCTCAAACTCCAGCTTCAGGGAATCTGGTGCCCTCTACTGGCCTCTGGAGGCATCTGCACACACATGGCAAACACACCTTCACATAAATAAAATAAAAATAAATCTTAAAAAAAAAAATATGGGTGCCGGAGACATGGCTCAGAAGTTAAGAACACTAACTGCTCTTCAAGAGGACATGGGTTCAAATCCCAGAGCTCATATAGCAGCTCAAAACTGTCTATAATACCAGATACCCTTGCACAGACATATATGCAGGCAAAATAGCAATAAACATAAAATGAGAATAATTACATCCTCTTTTAAATATTTATTTATTTATTTTATGTATATGTGTACGCTGTAGCTGTCTTCAGACACACAAGAAGAGGGCATCAGATCCCATTACAGATGGTTGTGAGCCACCATGTGATTGCTGGGAATTGAACTCAGGACTCTGGAAGAGCAGCCACTGCTTTTAACTGCTGAGCCATCTCTCCAGTCCCAATAAATCATTTTTTTAAAAAAGATACATTTAAATATGTTAAACAATGGCCTGGAGAGATAGATGGTTTGGAGGCTCTTCCAGAGGTCCTGAGTTCAATTCCCAGCAACCACATAGTGGCTCACAGCCATCTGTAATGGGGTCTGATGCCCTCTTCTGGCATGGAGACACACATGAAAATAGAACATGCATATATTTAAATAAATAAATCTTTAAAATATATAGAATGAGTGTACATAAATATGTACATATGATTAACAGAAACGAGCTGTGTTTATGTGACTGTCTTTGGGAATTTTAAAGTGTCAATAAGACAAATACTAATTTCTAAGCTCAGTATACATAGTCTCTGGTTTAAATTAAACTTTTCTTCAAAGCTAATGTTCCTCACACATCATCCACCTTAGCTCTTCAGGGTACGGGATCAAATGGTGATTTAAGATCAAAGCCTAACTGAAATAAATAATGTACATTTATTTCAGTGTTCATAGAGACCTCTTGGGGGACCTATCTCATATTGGGTCATGGAGATGGCTCAGTGACAACCCCTATAAAGGTGGAAATAAAAATAAACCCACAAAGTTATTCTCTGACCCCCACATGTACACACATGCACACATATATCATGCACACACATGTGTTGCACACATAATAATAATCCAAGGAAAAAAATCCAAAGATTAAGAAGCCTGATTTTAAATCAGGCATGGGGGCTCACATCTGTAATTACGACACTTGGAAGACTGAGATAGACAATAGTGAGTTCAAAGCCAGCCTGGGGTCTATAAGAAGACTATCATAAAAGGATGTGAAGGAAGATTTGTGCTGGGGATATAGCTCACCACGCGGTCTTACGTTTGATTCCCAGCACTATAGAGAAAGACAAGGAGGAAGAGGAAGAGGAGGAAGAGGAGGAGGATGAGAAAGAAAAGGAAGAGGAGGAGGAAGAGGAGGAGGAAGAGGAGGAGGAGGAAGAAGAGAAGAAAGAGAAGGGGGAGGAGAAAGAGGAGGAAGGGGAGGAGGAGAAGGAAGAGGAAGAAGAGGAAGAGGAGAAGGAAGAGGAGGAGGAGGAGAAAGAAGAAGAGGAGAAAGAGGAGGAGGAAGAAGAAGAGGAGGAGGAGGAGGAAGAGGAGGAGGAGGAGGAGAAAGAAGAAGAGGAGAAAGAGGAGGAGGAAGAAGAAGAGGAGGAGGAGGAGGAAGAGGAGGAGGAGAAAAGAGAAAGAGAAGGAAGAGGAGGAGGAGGAAACTGTAGCTGCTGCTACCATTTGATTTCATCCCCCAGTGCAGACATTCCAAGCAATTCTCAAACTATTCAGACAATTAGGATGTTAAGATGGTTGGTTTTAATGTCAACTTGCCACAATAATCCTAATTGTCAAATTAGGATTATTAGGCCTGAGAAAGGCCTTCAACTGATGAATTATTCTGATTGCCTCAATGGATGTGAGGAGCCCCACCTCAAGTGTAGGTGGCATCATTGGATAACAGTGCAGACCACAGGGCAGGAAGGAGAGTGGTGCCCACTTGATCACGTGGTTTCCCCATTGCTGCTGAGTTGATTCGTCCTGTTGCTGCTGCTGCTGCTGCTGCTGCTGCTGCTGCTGCTGCTGCTGCTTCCTTTGCTGATAGCAAAGCCAGTGTTTCCATCCTTGACTAAGGACTGGCAGCTCTCCAAGAGCCTATTATGTTTGCAGACCCAGATTAGGACTATGGAGGCACCTAGTCTCAGGGACTGAGCAACTGCTGGATTCCCTGCCTCTCAGGTATGAGACAACTTGTTACTATTTTAACATAGCTGATTTAATACGTTATATGCGTGTACATATTTGTGAATACAGATGCCACAATAAACAAACATCCCAATACCCTACTTGGTGCACTTCTATCTAAACTTTACTGCTTAGCCGTTGCTTACTCTTGGAAGCTCTCCCAGATGTCTCTTCCCAGAGTTCTTGCTCCCAGTTTGGTCTGATCCTGTCCTGCACCCATGTTGCAGCTGTGCATGAACTGTCTCTCCAGCTACTTTGTGACCATTTATGTAGCCATCAGCTCATGAAACTTACGTTACAGGCTAAACCTTCACAAAGTTTCAGTGGCTCACCACACAAGTGCTTAACTCTCTGTTTGCCTAATGCTACTATGCCTTTTCGATGTGAGAACTTGCTAGAAGCCTAGTGCTATTCTGGACATGCCCCCCCAACCCCCCACCCCCGACTTCCTGACAAAGAAAAGGGAAAATTCAGGCAAAACCATGAAATGTCCCTGAAGGCATCTAATCAAAAGTGACGACACAGCATTGCTGCTGAAATCTCATTGGCCAAAGCAAGCCCACACAACGATGGCTATTTATATTTATACCCACAGATTAGTGCAGCAATAGGTACTCAGTCTTAAATGGGATAGCTATATCAAATCCCCCTCCCTCAAGGCTGAGGGAACTTTGCAGGGGTAGGGAGAATGCGAAAGCTGGGGGATGGTGAGAAATGCCGTGCAATGCTGTTTTCTGGACATGGCATGGCCCTGTACACATAAACTCACCTGCACGTAATCAAGCTAACAAGATCAGTCGATACTCCAGCAGGCGCCACTAATTGGACCCAGTGGGTTATTTAAAAGAAAAAAAATGGAGAGGACATGAAGATGGGAGAGGGAGGTGTTGGAGAATTGAAAAGGAAATATGATCAAGGTATATACGTATGAAATTATCAAAGAATAATTAAAGGATTAAAAAAATTCAGCACGGATGGAGGAGGCTCATGAGACCCACCCTTAGCCTAGGAGCTATCGCCCGCCAGTTGATGGCTGCTGAGGCGGCAGATTCATTTTCTTTGGCCACTTTGGCCACTGTGGCCACTGGTAGGTTGCTCATGGCCCCGCACCCATGCACATTCTGGCAGCAGGTTTTGGGGTCAATGGGTTATAAAGAGAACAGGAGATGAGAAGTTGGAAGAGAGATGTGTTGGGGACAGACTGGGTGGGGGATGAGTTGAAGAGAGTTTGGGGATGATATAATCAAAACACATTGTGTTCATGTATGAAATTCTCAAAGAACGAATAAAATTTTTATTTGCTAATACACAGAGACGGGCGAGAGGGAAGGAGAGAGAAAGAGAGAGAGAGAGAGAATAAAGGTTGGGGAACAGTGAGATATCTCAGTGACTAAAGAGACAACACCAAGCCTAATGATCCCTGGAAGCCATATAGTAAAAAGAGAGGACTAACTGGTATACAATGTACCCTGCCCTCCACAGTCACACTGTGGCCTCCCTACCAAATAAATCAATAAGTAGGTGTAGAAATAAGGTGAAGAATGACAGAAGAAGACACCTGACATGGACCTCTGGCCTCCACATGTGTATGAGCAGAGGCATGCACACATGCACAGACTCACAGGAACAAGTACATGCTACATAAGTACCCAGAGAGGTTCAGGGCCACCCTCCATTACAGAACAAGGCTAGTGCAGGCCTATCTGAGAAGACAGATTTAAGAGGGGTTAGGACCTATGTCAGAGGGCATCATCCCTGAGCTCACAGCATGAGGAAAACCACCAATCACCAATGAGGATACCAGAGTGCCAGGTAAGCCCCTGAGATGCCAACCCAACTGAGTGTGAAAGCATACTTGCAAGGAGCAAATTCCATTACCTTACAGCGCTCTGTGGGGAGAGCCATGATAAGCCCAGCCATAAATACGATTGTCTAACTTTTAATCTTATGTGTATGTATATACGCATGTATTTATGTTGTATGTATGCACGCATGTGTATGTGTGTGCACACATGTGCGTGCCTTCAGAGGGTTAACAGGGTATTAGATGCACTGGAGCTAGGATTTACAGGGGTTTTTGAGCCCTCCAATGTGAGTGCTGGGAATGAAACTCTGAGGTCCTCTGCAAGATCATCTCAATCACTGAACCATCGCCCCAGCCCCAAGTCTATATAAATATATCACTTAAATATATATATATTTATATATATATATATTTAAGTGATATATATAAGTGACTTAAAAGAGAGACTTTCAAAAGCTGCAAACATAAAGCAACAGTAAGAAGAGAATGCAAATCAGCCAGATTGATCAGTGCATATTGTATACACATATTGAGATGTCATGCTGTACCTCATAAATATGTACAATTATTATGTGTTAATCAAAAAAAATTAAAATCTTTAAGGAGATGGAAATGTTTGTCAGACTGATTTGATCATCCCACACTGTATACATGTATTAAATTATCACACTGCACTCCATAAATTTGTATTACAATTAAAATAATAATTACTCTGTGTGTGTGTGTGTGTGTGTGTGTGTGTTATGTACTTGTTCATCTGGGTGTGTGGAGGCCAGAAGTCAACAATGAATTTCTTTCTCAATTACTTTCCATTTATTTATTTATTTATTTATTTATTTACTTACTTACTTATTGACTGAGCCAGGTTGACCGGCCAATGAACTTCGGGTATCCTTCTGTGTTACCTGACCCCCACTCCAGCCTGAGGTTACAGACACACACTGCATCTGGCTTTTTTTTTACAGGAGTCCTGGGGGATCCAAACTCGGGTTCTCATGTGGACACATCAAGCACTTTACTGCCTGAGCCATCTCCCCAGCCAATGACAACTTTTATTTATTTATTACTGTTACTATCTTTAAACAGGGTCTCATTAAGCAGCCCCAGATGGCCTGGAACTTGGTATGTAGACCAACCTGGCCTTCAACTCACAGAAATCCTCCTGCCTCTGCCTCTCAGGTTCTGAGATTAAAGGTATATGCCACCATACCCAGCCGAATAAGTTACCTTTTAAAACCCAGGGTATGAACTACGTGATCTCTTGGGTCCTTTCCAGCTCTAACCTGTCAGGAGTTGTTATGGGACCCCTAGCCTACCTGGTAGCTTCTCTTAAGCATAGGATCCAGGCTTAAGATTTGGGAGAAAAACCAGTTCCTGAGTCATGTCACGTGCTACATGACTATCTAGAGGGTAAAAATCCGTCCACGTCAGTAAAATGTAAAAGTGAAACTGTTTCAAACCCGACTAAGTTCTCGACAAAGATGTTAAATGGCAAATGCATTTTCAAATGAGCCATTTCTGTTTCAAGCACATCATTCCAGTCGCAGGGAATGTGCGGTTACACAAGAGCTACTTGTCACATGAAATCCAGAGGGGTGACGACACATCTGAATGTGTTAACCCTGAGTCCAGGTTCACGGCCTGTCTGCTCCAGAAAACCTGCCTGCCATTCCTTCTCGTTGTTCAGAGCTGGGGCCTCCTGCTTGCACTTTTGGAAACTTAAAGCATCACTCCTAATCAAAGTACAATTGCTTGTCCTTACCCTTCTGTATTCATACCTGGGCTTTAGTTTTTAAAGCTTGAGGGTGGGGGATGGGGCTAAACTAAAAAGGGTTAAGGGAATCTTGTGGCTAATGGACCGGTGTACTCAGATTATTTAGCAGATGCTGGGTGCTGAGGCCCGTGTTCTCCTTGTCAGAAGGCAAATGCTGAGGTAGCCCCGTGTAGTTAGAGAAACCTGTACCTTTAAGTTCTACCCGTGAGCCTCAGACATGAGCTACAGTGTCTGCTCCACTGGACAACGACAGTGACCTGAGCTCCGTGTTTTTATACCACCTTCTTTACATAAGCTACCACAGACACTCTAGAAATCACTGTTGCCATCACCTCTGCTTTAGTGATGAGATTATCAATTATATAGCATGGAACTGACCTGCCCAAGGTCACCTATCAAGTAGCAGGAGATGGCTTTGAACCCAGGCGGTCCGGCTCCAGAATGTATTCTAATAGTCTTTTATATACTATGTTGTCTGGGTAAGTTGCTTTGTGACTTGGGGTTTGTTCCTGAACACAGACTGAGTCTGGGGCCCACCACCAATCTGTGCCTAAAGAACTTTCTCACCCTACACTCACACCAGCCTGGGAGACAGTGATGTCCACCCTGTAACAGTGGGTTCCATGAACAAGATAAATGTGGCTTTGGCACAGTAGAAAGGCTAAATTTCCTGTCTGCCTCCATTCAGGTTCTGACTGGGTGCCCTCCTGCCTGGTAGGGGAGGGGAGGGGTATAAGAAAAGGTGACCTGCTTTAAGGACAACAGGGTCCTGCTTCTCATGGTCACTCCATCCCTAGGCAAGGCTTTTTCCCGTAAAGACCAATCAATAATGCCCCATCCCACATCCCCACCTTTTCTGCATCTCTGTCTATAACTGCTATCGATTACAGCCAAGCAGGGAAGCAAATGCCAAACTATATCCATCAGTCCAGTCACCAAGGTGGCAAAGAGACTTATTAAGGCCACTACACCTTCTTCTGCTTTCCTGCCTGCCCTAGCTTCCTCCGCCCAGGGGCCATTTCTTTTGGAAGGCCTCCAAGAACTTTGCAGACATGATCTGACGGCTGGTGGAATTTCCTCTCTATTTGGGGAAAATTTAAACCCAGAGAAGGAGCAAGAACAAGTCCCCCAGTGAGAAGATGAAAACCAGGTGTGTGAAAATGTGTGCTGTGTCTGTAGGGTGTGTGTATGGGAACGTGCAAGGACCTGTTTGTTTAAAGAAAAACCCTAGGACTTAGTCACATCTCAGAAACATTTGGTAATTATCGCTGAAATTTTTACAAATCAATTCCTTCTGGTCGTTTAATGTCCTTCACTAAGTGGCTTAATTGTAAAATTTCACTTTATAATTGGGTTCATTTTAATGCAGAAAGAAGTAGATTTGCATAAGCAAATGACAAACAGTTAACAAAACCCATTAACAGAAAAACAAGGTTCCTAGAGCCACACACCTGGGTTGTCAGCATGGACTGGAAACCTTTGCAGACTCCCAGTCCAGGCCAACCTGACATCCCTTACCCTGACTAAGGCAGGGAGAGAATGGAACCATGGACCAGGGAAAGATTCCAGCAAGGAGAGGTGGGCACAACAAGGAAAGGGTTTGGTTTGCTAATGAAAACCCAGAGATGTTTCCCTTGCAAGGAAACTCAGTGGGTTTTAAAAGACCCATCAGTCTTAGACAGCTCCTTGATTATTCCTGTTGCAAGGCCAAATAGAGCTTTGGCTTCAGAGACTGACTTCTAACTTCCCTCCACTGTGCCACTAATGACCAAGACCTGCTGTGCCTCAGTTTCCTCTGCTATAGAGGAAGCTAAACTAGATCCCATTGGAATAGCTGTGTTTCAGAACCCTTACCGTTACTCATTCACCCACCTACAAAAGCTCCTCTATATCGAGCCCTTGCTGTGAGCAGGTATTACAGATATGACAGAATCACCAAGTGACGGATGGGATCAGAGTGAGGTGTCATTTCTGGGGAATGTTTGCATAAGCAATGGCAGAGCCTTGTCCTTATGGAACATGTTATCCGCTGGGACGCTAGGGTCTGAAGTGCAACCCTACCCTTGACCTTCAATGTGTCTTATAGTTGAGCCGGGCTCTTAAAGGAAGTTATAAGAATGGGGCTCAGATCCAAGAAGACTGGTGTCTGTATAAGAATTAGAAAAGATGAACTGGGCAGGCATTGCGGTCATGACTTTAATCCCAGCACTCGGGAGCCTGATCTTTATAGTGAGGTTCCAGAACAGCCAGAGCTACATAGTAAGACCCTGTCAAAACAAAACAAATACAAAACAAACAAATACCACAAACAAGCGGAAGAGGCCAGAAGGAGGGGTCTCAGCAGAAACTAACCTAACTGGCACCTTAACTTTGGACTTCTAACTTCCAGAACCATGCAAAATACCAGTTTCTGTTGGGGTTTTGTTGGGTGGCACACACTATCAAGAAGGAAAGGGAACAAGCACGGTGAAACAAGAGCTCAGGTTAGGGCTCTACCAGGCTTCAATAGGGAAGGTTTTCCATAGGTTCTGAAGGGCTGGGAGGATTCAGAGGTGAGGAGAGGGAATACTGGATAGGGCACCTGCAAGAGAGGATGCAAAAGTGAGAGCATTGGGTCCACTGGGAAAGACTCAGCTCAATTGCTCTCAGTGCAAGGGTCAGAGGGAACAATGCCAGAATGAAGAAGGGCATGAATGGGGGGGTTCGAGTAAATACGCCCCAAAGGCCAGCAAGCTGCTAGAACTTTGAATGCTTGAGATTTATCCCATGATGTTTCTGCTTCTGATAAACAAATGCCAAGGTGGGTTGTGCAGGTGAAGAGAGACGGACGGCTGCTCTTGCCCCCAGGTTGGCAAGCCTGCATGCCCCTCCTGGGCAGGCTTTGCTTGTTCACACAAAGGCTTCCTTCTTACCTTTCAACACATCTTCTAGGAGAGTCTCTCCTTTAGGTGCAGGCCTTCAGTTTGACAAAAATCCCCTTGTTTCTTATTAATAACCTCTGGCGTTTATTGCGTTAGTTAATGCCGACCGAGCATGAGGCGTTGTTTTAGAGGCTTTATGTGAATTAGTTCTTTTAATCCTCACATCAACATCATGAAGTAGATTCTATTAACTCCAGTTTATGGATGAGGAACCTGAAGCACCCGAGATTAAGTCACCTGCTCCGAGCTACTCAACTAACAGAGAAGGCCAAGGTTATAACCCTGGGGCAGCCTGGCAGTCTGACTTGGTGTTCATATAGTTTGTGGTCAGAAGAGAGAAGTAGGGATGGAGGGAGAAAAGAAGAGAGAGAGAGGTAGGGAGGAGAAGAGGGAGGGAGGAAGGAAAGGAAGGAAGGAAGAAAGGAGGGAGGGAAGAAAAGAAGGAGGGAGGGACAAAAAGAAGGAGGGAGGGACAAAAAGAAGGAGGGAGGGAGGGAAAGAGGGAGGGAGGAACAAAAAGAAGGAGGGAGGGAGGGAAAGAGGGAGGGAGGAACAAAAAGAAGGAGGGAGGGAGGGAAAGAGGGAGGGAGGGACAAAAAGAAGGAGGGAGGGAGGGAAAGAGGGAGGGAGGAACAAAAAGAAGGAGGGAGGGAGGGAAAGAGGGAGGGAGGGACAAAAAGAAGGAGGGAGGGAGGGAAAGAGGGAGGGAGGGACAAAAAGAAGGAGGGAGGGAGGGAAAGAGGGAGGGAGGGAAGGAGGGACAGAGGGAGGAAGGGAGGGAGGGAGGGAGGGAGGGAAGGAGGGAGAGAGGGAGGGAGACAGAGACAGAGAAACAGAGAAAAATGGAGACTGAAATTGGGTCTTGACTAGGTGCCCCTGGCTAGTTTGAGTACTATAGCCAGGATAAGATGCCAGAATCTGGGCTCCTACCCACTTGGAAGTGCTGCCTTTTGAGGAACTGGAGAAGAAGCAGATGGCTTTGATAGCTCCTCAGGAAATAGATTAGATAAGCCTGTCAGGAGGTCTATGACAAATAAAAGGAATCAAGAAGGCCAGCCAAGCAGACTCTGCAGCCAAGGATTCATCATCTTGCGGCACGTATTCCTCACACATTCATTCTTTTACTCATTCATCAGATGCTTATTCTGAGTCTCCCGTGTCTTGGGCACCGGGTTGAGAAAAGCAAGCAGAGGGAAGCCAACGATGGCTAAGAATGCCCATAGTGTACACACCAGCCGTCTAGATGGCCGGGTTCATAAATAAATAAACAGAACAAATTATTAGAGTGTGACTACATCTATAGATCAATATATTTCTCTTCATCAACCTATACGATCTCATAAAGAAGATAGCCTACCCCTGCCTGCAGAAATCACTGGACCCATCACTCTAAAGGTGGTACCGATAGAGCCAGGCAGAAAGGATGATGGGAGCATCCTAGAAGAGCAGGTGAGATCCTCAGAGCTTGCCAGCAAGAACGTGATGGATGCCTGCACTCCTGGACCACAGAACCGCTGCATTAGAACTGTCAACACTGAAAGGCTTACAACAGATGAGCAAACGGAGCAGGAACAGGCTGCTCCAGGAAGCGTCACATCTCAAGGCCATGCACATTCGAGTCCCGTCACAACCTCAACCCTTCGTCTCCGACATGGCTTGCCCCAGGTTTACACCGGCAGCCGGTGGCTGATATTCTACAGCCAATGGTGCAGAATCATTACAGCCTCCACACATCAGCCTTCTGGCCTTTGTGAGTACAGTTGCGGCAAATAATGCAGAAGGAACAGGAAAGAGGAGCGAGAGAAGCCACGGAATTCGGCGCAGTCTCTGGTTGGTACACCTGTAAAAATTCTAAAGCTCCTTGACTTCCTCCTTCCAACCCAGTTCCTAGCCACGAGTCTTAAGTTTTGAAATACAGATTGCTTCCCACAGAGCCTTTCCATTCTCTCTCTCTCTCTCTCTCTCTCTCTCTCTCTCTCTCTCTCTCTCTCTCTCTCTCTCTCTCTCTCTCTCTCTCTCTCTCTCTCTCTCTCTCTCTCTCGACTGCTCGACCAACTCCACACGTGTGGGATAAGGCCCACAAAGTCCCCACTCAAAGATCAAGGGGTTGTAGTTCTACTACCAGCCAGGAGGGGGCAGTCCTGCTTCGAGTCTCTGTCCTGCCCAAGCAGCCCCACCCCCAGCCTAGTCACAACTCCTTAGAGATGCAAATTGAGAGGCAGCCTTCCTAACCAGAGAGGGCTGCTAATTCTCCGACGAGTATGCAGATTTTCATCTTGCCTTTGCCTGGGTTTATTTGTTTTACTTTGCAATAAATTTAATACAGACTCCCTGAAGCAGGGAGGCAGATGGACTATAAACTCTGCATTTTGAGCAGTCTTACTTACTAGGTTAGTGTGTGTTTTGATCCCTGCTTAAATTATATCTATGAAATTTGACATGGATTTGGGTCTGGGGTTTGCTGGCTTGCTGGGGCCTCTGGAGCTGTTCTTGGGGAAATTTACAAGGGTTGATTTGATTACTGGGGCTTTAATTTCTCACAGAGGCTAACGAGGAGGCTGAGGAGCCTGGCTGGGGCACAACGGGGAAGATGGAAAAGCAAGCGAGAGGGGCTTCTACCTACGGGATTCAGTGATGACGTCATCAGCATTGTTTCACACGCCTCTTGCAAGGTCTAAGGCCAGACCCTGTGGACCTATGTGGGATCCTTCTGCCTTCCTTGAAGGGGTTGTATTAGTAGAAAGAAGTCCTGGGGAGGAAACCTCTGGCAGATAGAACTAAATATTGAGAATAGCACAAATTAACATTTCATATAATTATAAGTTGGACTGAGTGGATGCGACAAAAGGAAAGAAACGTAACTGCCCCTCCAGTGAACACTCTCGACTCACCTCAGCGTTTACAGTCTCCCTTGTCTCTGCTTCCTCCCACGGATCACTGAAGAAAGACAGTGGAAGGAACCAGGAACTGTACAACCTGGATTCTTGGCTCAGCCTCACCGATTCCTTCTTTGTACAAATATTTGGGCAACATATTTAAGCTTGCCCGGCTTCAGCTACTCTAGCTGCACAACAGAAATCACCTGGTTACCAGAGGAAGATAACATGGAAAAGGATGTACAGGACTGGACTGTTAAAAGTGTGTCCTGGGTAGACGCCACGCTCCAGCTGCAAAATCACCACGATTAGAGTCTCCCCCAGAGGAGAACTGTGAGTGGAATTCCCAAGCCCTGTCAGGGAGGTGGACATTCCCCAGGTTGGGTTCACCAGTCTAGCAATGTGTGATGGCCATCTGCCTTTCTAGGCTCACCCGTTTGCACAACTTGTCTGATAGCCAGGAGAGGGTGAGCATCCGGGAAGCTTCTAGAAGAATCCAGGGATTGCTCCACAGAACTCTAAGGAGGTCTTGGATTGGTGTGGATGAAGGCAATAGTGCAATAGGCTTGGACACCTCCCCACACTCCATTCACAGAGCCCAGGCAGAGTCACAGTGAGGGGGGGAGGGGAAAAGAGAAGGACCTGCCTTTGGCCTCTCCCCTCAGTGCCTGTACAAACCAGAGGCATCCGGGAATGAAGGGCCCCAAGAGGAACACGTTTGAAGAGCGAAAAGCTGAGAAGTAAAGATTTGGACATTTGGAGAAAAGAGACAAAGAGGAGAGAGCAGAGAGGGGACAGGGAAAGGGGCAGTGACATGTTGACACTTATTAAACTTTGGAGAGAGTCAGCCACAAGAAGGGAGAGGAGAGAAAGGAAATGCCCAAGCTTCACATAAAGGAAGGGGTGGGCACCCAGGATGGGGAGGCTGGGATTAAATGGAAATAAGGGGCTTGGTCACCATGGAGAAAGGAGCTGGGAGCTTTGGCAGCGGTTTCTCTGTTAGCAGGAAAGGCGGGGGATCAAAGAAGCTGCAGTGGGGCTATGCACACAACCGGCTTGGAAAATGACTAGCTTGGATTCCGCCCAGAGCCAGGGGCTGGGGGGAGGGGGAGCAGGAGGGGGAGGGGGAGGGGGAGGGGGAGGGGGAGGGGTAACTGGTTGAATTTCTTCTAAAACAATTGTGTCTGCCCCCCACACACACACACACACTCCAGGCTGTGGCCCTAATAAAGCCTGAAATTAAAACTGTTAGTCCTAAAGACTTTGTTCAATGAAATGAGGTGGCTTTGTCCTACTGGCAGCACCATAATCTTGGGTTTGGGAAACCCAAGGCCTGTAGCTGGGAACTGAGGAAGGAGATGGAGGCTGAGGCTGAGGAGAGAGGAAAGTCAGATGCCACAGCGAGGATGACACAACCAGGTGTCTCTTGGTTTTCACAGTCCCTGGTGAGGAGGGGAAGTTAGCCAAGGCCGAGGGAATTGCCACACCTTCTCTAGGATTGTGCAGGGCCGTAGCATCAGGTCTCTCCCTAATCTTTTGGGAAGGGGAGAGTTGAAACAGGGATTTTGCTGCAAAGGCCAGGATGGCCTTCAACCTGCGCTGTCTCTGTCTTACAGATTGCTGGGATTCTGAGCGTGCCGCTACACCTGACTAGCTCTCTTTCAGAGCACTCCTCCCTCAGGGGCAAGGGGCAGTGAGAGAACCCTCCTCTCCCTTCTAGATCCTGCTCCAGGTACCCAGGCCGGATAAGGGATGGCTACTTAGGTTAGAGTGGAAATGAGCCAGCAGGGGTAATGGATAGATCCAGGACCCAGACCACAAGGTTCCTTGGAAGACAGAACAATGCTAAGGAGAGGAATTGAAATGAAGCAGTCAGGACGACGGCTTCCACTTGTATCCTGGCACTGGCCTATATGTGACAGTCTAGAAGGTGTACAGTCCAACGCAGGGCAGTGAGCATAGCAGAGGAAAGTGTCGAGGAACGGGCTTACAGTTCATCCTCTGTGACATTAGGAACTGTGACATTTTTAAAATTTCCCTCATTGTTCACAAATTCACATCTGATTGGCTCCTATGTTTACCAGGCTCCTCTGGCCCTAGGCTTAAGACCTAAGAGGACTACACCATGCTGATGGACCTTAACCACATTGGGATCAAACTGACAGTCTCCAGCTATAGATGGGGTTGTAAAAGAATGAGTCTATTTTTAAAGGTTCTGTGCCACATGGGGAGTGTGGCCATACTGATCTCTGTCAGTGACTGTCAGAGGGAGCCAGATTGTCCACAGAATCAGAGCAACATCCCCAGGGTAAAAACAACATTCCTCTGATCCTCCAGGGGCTAAGGTCTAAACTGATAAGGAAGAATTTCTTTGCCCTGGGAGGCCATCTTGCTTCAGTCCCTCATGATGATGGGGGGAAGGGGAGTCAGAAGTGTATAACACGTGATTTATTTCTTAAGTACAGTAGAACCCCTTATCAAAAAAAAAAAAAAAAAAAAAAAAAAAGCTCGAAGACCCCCCCACCTCTTTCACATCACTTCTGTGCCTTTGGGATCAATTTAAATAAAATCAGGTTTGAAGACAAGGAATGAGATGCAGCAGCCAAGGTCCTGGTAACTGCTGGGAGGTATCACGAGGGCGGCTGTGTACCTGGGATGTACTAGACACAGGCAGGGATGGAGGAGGACTTGAGCTTTCAACACAGTACACAGAGCACTGCACAGTCCAGAACACAGACGTCAGCTACTGCTGGAATTCTGCATTGGATATTTTCAGGCTGCCACTGGCCTCACGTAATGAAAACCATAAGAAGGAAGAGAAAGGACAGGGCTCCTGCATACTTCACAGGTCCTATGTCAGGAAACTGTTCTTCTTCCCTCACCTAGAACTCCCAGACTCCTACAGGGGCGTTTTAAAATTGCTGTCAGAATCCAACCTCTAAAATGCTACATTCCACAAAGAAAGTAAATACATACATACACACACACACACACACACACACACACACACACACACACACATCCATAACCATCCTACATTAATTCTAAGTCAGTTATAAGCACAGAAATGGGAAAATAAAAATCAATGATTGTCAAATGAAAACTGACAGAAAAGAGGACTTTTTAATCCAGAAAGCTTTTACACTGTTATGACAAACAATAGAGAATAAAATAAAATTAAAACAATAAAAAAAAGTATACCCAGCAGTGTCCTGTTAAATAATTGGATGAGATTCATCAGGGTAGCAACTGGTACTGAGCGTTTTTTAATTTTCTCTCTGCTGGATATTCTCTTCTCACAGTATCAACAAATAGATTAACTGCTTGTCAGAGATGAGGCCCTAGCAGAGCAAAATTGAATTCTTTCGTATTTATTTTCGCCTTATGTCCCCTCCTCAAAGAGGAACATCTGATATTTTTACCCCCTCTCTTTTGACAGAAGTTCATGCTGTCACTTTGTAACCCAGACTAGCTTACAACTCGGTCCATAGCCCAGGCTGACCTGAGATTCACGGCAATCCCCCTGCCTCAGCTTCCTGAGTGACAGGATAACTGGCATGAACCATCACACCTGGCTGAGCACTTTTTCAGAAATCCCGCAAACTAGGAATGTTTCATTCTGCTCCCAAGAACTGGCTAACTGCATCATGCAAACACCTCCTTCCGGGATACATTACTTCCTGTCTCTTCTTCTGAAGGCAATGAATTTCAGAAGGGCGAAAGGCAGAGGCAGACCTAGTGTTTGCGTTGTGTCTTTGTAGCAAGTAAAGACAAATGTAGCCTTTTGTGGACGTTCAAATCCTAGGAGTGGTGGGGGTAAGAGAGGCAAGGCACTCACGTAATGACATAATGACGCATAACCACGACAGGCAATGTGTTTGTCCGTAACAGTGACTTAGTTTTAGGAGAACATTACAATTCAAATTGGACAAATATCATCCATATAGTTTTAATTACTTAATTTATTTTTCAAGACAAGACCTTACGTATACCAGGCTAGGTCCAATCAACCTCTTGAATGTTGGGAATACAGTCATGTACCACTATGCACAATTTCTATGGTGCTGGGGCTTGAACCAAGGGCTTTGCATATGCTAGACCAGAACTCACATCAACTTGGCTATGTTCCCCAGCCCCGTGATATATATTTTTTTAATTTTTAGAATTTTGTTAAACATGTAGTTATTTTTAAAAATCTATAATCACTCGGGAAGTTACATAACTTCTTTGAACTTTTAAGTTATGTAGTGATATAAGTGATGTAGGTCAATATTAAATGTCTGGGAGAGTGTTTTTCCTCGTTTTAAAATGGGTTGCGGCTGGGGGTACAGTTCAGTGATGAAGTACTTATGTAATGTGCTTAGAGCCCTTGATTCAATCTCGAGGGGCCCTGAACATTAATCAGCTTTGAAAAACAATGACGGAATGAGAGAATTTTGAACGAGGAAATCAAAATGTCTTGAGGTTTAACCTTAATTGGCAACCTGAGCCAGTCAGTGGCTCAGCTGTAAGTTCCTAGGTATGTGTTTTGTTCCCTTTCAGACAGGCTGAGAACTCAGTATGATGACAAGTTAAACGTAATAAATATGGAACAAGTGTGCAGAAGAGTGTTTTTATAGCCTGTTGTTGTTGTTGTTTGTTGTTGTTTTGAGACAGGGTTTCACTGTGTGCCCTGGCTGTCCTGGAACTCTCTTTGTAGATCAGGCTGGCCTTGATCCCAAGAGATCCCCCTGCCTCTGCCTCGTAAATGCTGAAATTAAAGGCATGCAGCACCACTGCCTGGTTAAACAATTGTTTTCATTTTGTCTATTTATTTTTGGTTTTTCCTTTTTAAATTATTTATTATATGTATATGAGTGCACTGTTGTTGTCTTCAGACACATCAGAAGAGGGCATCAGATCCCATTACAGATGGTTGTGAGCCACCATGTGGTTGCTGGGAATTGAACTCTGGACCTCTGGAAGAGCAGTCAGCGCTCTTAACCACTGAGCCATCTCTCCAACCCTATTTTTGGTTTTTCAAGTTAGAGTTTCTCTGTGTAACAACTCTGGCTGTTCTGGAAATTGCTCTGTAGACCAGGCTCGCTTCAAACTCACAGAGATCTACTTACCTCTGCCTCTTAAGTGCTGGGGTTGAGGGAGTGCACTACCAAGCCCAGCTAAACACTAATCACTCTGTAAGAGGCAGGTCATTCTTGTGTTTGCACACTCAAAACCGGTGAGATTAAAGAGCCACCACCTTCGTCCTGGTAAGATGAGGAGACGTCATGGCAGAGAAGAGGAGAGTACAGCAAGGGGCAGATACAGCCCACTGCCCCTAGCTCAGCTGTTTATCCCCCTACACACCATGGGGATGGAGAGAGAGGTACCCTGAAGTCTGTCCAGGCCCAGTTCTGCATTCTTTGTTCTTTAGCTCTCAAGATCCACTTCTCATTAAGTCTGGGAAGCGAGACAGAAACAGAATCACTTAATGGTATCTGGGAAAGACAGTTGTCAGTTTTCCTGCCCTGGCCCTGGTCCAACTTTCCAATCAACCGAATTGCACTCAAGGTTGGACGCATCTAAGTGAAGCTAGGGCAGATCCAGTTCAATCAAGACATTTCAGGGGTTGAGTTCTTACCAGTGGGGGGGGGGGTCTCAAAAAGATTGGGAGTGGTGTAAATTGGTGCTGAATAAGCAGGGTTTTTTTTAATAATATGAAATATAAATCAATGAATTTTTTTTGGTTTTTGGTTATTTTTTTTCTATACTGAAACTTGAGGTCAGAACTCTGTATATCAGTTAGGACAGTACTCTAACCACTGAGCTACATCCTGCCTTAAATTCATGACACTGTAGTAGGCAGTTCATACCTTTGACACCAAAAGGCAGGATATTGTTTGATATCAGCCTAGCTCACCAAAAGAAAATAAAACACAAACCTTTTTTTTTTTTTTTTTTTTTTTTTTTTTTTTTTTTTTTTTTAAGAGTTATTTATGGGCTGGAGTGATGGCTCTGCTCTTCCAGAGGTCCTGAGTTCAATTCCCAGCAACCACATGGTGGCTCACAACCATCTGTCATGGGATCTGATGCCCTCTTCTGGTGTGTCTGAAGACAGCTACAGTGTACTCATAAACACAAAATAAAGAAATAATTGTTTTAAAAAAAAAACTTGATTTTTTTTAAGTTGTTTATTTAATCTGTGTGCTCTAGCTGCATGTACACCTGTGTGCCAGAAGAGGGCAGTAGACCCTATTACATGTGGTTGCTGGGAATTGAATGCAGAACCTCTGGAATCCAGAGTAGCCAGTGCTCTTAACCCTTTTTAAAAGTAAAAAAACAAGCTTAAAAGCCAATGTAAAATAGGGTCCCATTGACAATAGAAAAAAAAAAAAAAACCAACCCTATAAGACACTGGGAAATTGGGAATTAAGAACTTGTGTGCAAGACTTTTTGTAAAGAAAGTCCCTAAACCCTGTTAGGGCCTCTTAAAGAGCATTTGAGAGAACCTGAGTAAAGGGGAGATCCTGTCATCCTTGTGTAAGGGGTGACTTCCCTCGGTACCTATCCACGTTCCCTAGACTAGCTAGTAAATTTTATTTATTGCAGTCAAAAATCCCAGTAGACATGGTTGTGAATATTTCGCACAGAGCGCCCCCCCACACACAAAAGACTCTAAAATTTATAAGGGAAAATTATGATTCACTAACACCGAAATGGTTTAAAAACGTAAGAGCCAAAACCAGGAGGACTTGGCATCCGGCACTGAGCGACATCACAAAGCCAAGCTCCTAACACAGTGTGGTACAGGCTCAGGATGGAAAAGCAGTGCCGGGACACTGGAGAGTGAGCCCAGAGGCAAGTGGAAAAGGTACGTGAAAACCTGCCCATGATCCATCTGGCACTGTAAACCAAACGCTATAAAATATGAACTCTTTCGTAGATGCTGAAATAAGTTCAGGTCTTCATGTCATTTCCGAGTGGGAAAATAAAGTCTATAGAGACTCAACCCTAAATGCTAGATGTAAAACTACGAAATGATTAACAGAGAACACTTGGTCGCGTGTTGTGACCTTGAGATAGGGAAAGAATTTTAAAAACACAAGATTCAAAAGCAAAACCACGAAGAGGGAGATGGGCGGACTTTTACATCCAAATTAAAGATTTCTGTTCAGTGCAGTGCTCCACCAGCCAACTCAGCAGACGGATAATGCCTGGAAAAGACATTAGCAACCAGCAATTGCTTGGGGGAATCCCAACAAATTAGTGAGAAAGACAGGAATCAACAGAAAAAAAAATGGGCAAATTATGAGCAGGTAGTTCATAGAAAGAGAAACCTTGACTAACAAGTATTTGAAGTAATGCCTAATTCCTGGAATGAGAAAAATACTGAAGATCTTATTTTATACCTAATAAGTTAAGAAAACTCAAAGCTTGATAATGTCAAGAACTGGTTAAGAATGTGAGAAACAAGGAACAGCCCTGTGAGAAGCAATGCAGTAGAGCCTATAAAAAGAAGGCTGCCTGTGCCTGTGACCCAGCATTGCCTCTTTGTTGATAACTGCACCCTGGAGAAATCCCTACATGTGAGTATTCATCACCCGCTAATGACAGTAGCAAAGCCCTGGCAGCTGCCTGAGAAGCTGCCGGTGGGGATCCAAGGAGACCTGTGGAAAACACACAGTAAAACTGCAAGGTGTCCACGGTAATGTGGCAGTTCCACTCGAAGCATAGGTAACTTTGGAGGTGTGGGCTAACCGGATGGACATTACCGCAGATAGCACAGTGTTGGCTGTCACTTCTTTCTGGGGTCTGATCCACCCAACTCTCCAATTTCAAGGCGTGTTTGTGACAAGGCTCAGGCTGTGACAGAGAATTTTCTCGTCAAAGTTATGCCCCTCTTAGGGGAAGGCCAGTAGTCACTGATTGGTTGATGCTGGTGTGTAAAAGTCTCTGGCATCTTTGCTTCAGTTTGGGAAACTTTGAAGGATCCAGAGTGTGTGTGTGAGCTGTGCTCAGTTCTCAGCTGCCTCCACATGGCTTCTCCTTCAGTCCATCCTATGTCCCTTCCTTCCTTCCTTCCTTCCTTCCTTCCTTCCTTCCTTCCTTCCTTCCTTCCTTCCCGTGTGTCACCTTGCAAACAAATCTGCCTGGAACACCCATCTTAGCATTTGTTTCTGGGGAGTTCTGCCTAAGAAACACACTTAATAATCAAGAGTGAGAGGCATCTGTGCGGGAAGTAAAGGTGAAGAGAATTTAGTAAATTATCGACAATGAATATGCCTCAGCTATGCTACCCAAAGACTAGAGTAAAAAAATCATGTGAAACACGTAACAGCTCTCGGTGTTTCATGCAACGTGCAAACCTGCCCCTCCTGCTCAAAGCAATGTAACAGCATTCACTGTGTCTGTAGAACAGCAGTGAGCAAGGAATGGGTCACACAAATGGAGTGAGAGAGATGAGCCAGGACTCCTGTTTCTTCTCCGAGTAACCAGGAACATCCTCAAAAACTAGGTTGCAAAGTAGCTGTCACCCAAGTCTGTACTTCCTGCAGAGAGCTGAGAGAGATAGTGACATCTTGTCCAGTATGAAGAAATAAAGCAAGGCTGATATGTATGAGTGTGTGTGTGTGTGTGTGTGTGAGAGAGAGAGAGAGAGAGAGAGAGAAAGAGAGAGAGAGAGAGAGAGAGAGAGAGAGAGAAAGAGAGAAAGAGAGAGAACATGGCAACACCTCAGGCTATGAACAACCCAAGATTCAACTAGTGATAGATTTTGTACCACAGAGATAAAGGCCTTTATGGCACTTGAGGGAGCAGGTCCTTACACCTGGGAGGCTTGTTAGCCTCTGAGCTGGCTTCTGCTCAAACCTGGATGTCTCCCACTCTCTTCCTCTCCCTTTGCCTACCTCTTCCCAACATTCACCATCTTGTGAAAGTCCTCAGCCATACAAAGGGGTTTACTTCCGTACCCCCTGAGCCAGCAAACCATCTCTCTGTCTCCCTGCTCACCTCCAGAGCCTGCTGCCCTCCTTGAAGCCTCTCTGGGTGTCTGGATTAGTACCACACGCCTGGACACTGTGGAAGCTAAGGAGAGAGCAAAGCAATGATCCCAACTGTCTACAACAAGCCCGTGAGGCTGCAGTAGCTAGAATCAATCCTCTTTCCCTGTAAACAGAGGATTGTGCTCCAAGGATCACAAACGGAGGGTAATACTTTCCTCTACATTGTAATGTTTTCCTGCTCTCTAGGTCCTAACAAGTCAGAGGCAGTCCATGGGCCTTAGGAACATGAGGTTGGCTGGCAGGCAAGACGTGCGGACAAAAAAAAAATTGGTGGTATAAATTACAAGAAAGTTACTGGGTGGCTCTGGATGTTCAAAGTAAGAAAGCTCCCTTCACAGGGAGGAATCAAAGGGGTTTGCAGGACCATTTAGCTTTTGAGAGGCAATGTGATTTATAGAATTTGTTATGTCCAAAACTAATTTTAATGTGTTTGAAAAGTAAATTAAATAATATTAAATGAAAGGTCATTAACAATTCTTTGGCTTTTCTTTTTTTAATATTTATTGATTTTATGTGAGTATACTGTAGCTGCCTTCAGATACACCAGAAGAGGGCATCGGATCCTATTATAGATGGTTGTGAGCCACCATGTGGTTGCCAGGAATTGAACTCAAGACCTCTGAAAGAGCAGTCAGTGCTTTTAACCACTGAGCCACCTCTCCAGCCTCCAATTATTTGGCTTTAAAAATAATTGTACAAAATAAGACATGTTCCCTTTAACAATTTTATTCCAGCCCTCACGAGTAAATTTGACAAGTTGATGTGTTCAGTGGAAATTATCTCTTTTTCATGATTTGAGGGTGGGTGAGACAGAGTCTTGCTGTACAACTAATACTCAATCTCATAATCCCCCTGCCTTGGTCTCCAGAGTGATCTGTGAAGTCTATTCTAATGCTAGATTTATATAGTAAAATGGAAACAGAAAGATTTTTAACTGAAGAGTTATGTAATCGTAGCAATGTTTCAGAAAAAAAAAATACAGCAGGCATGTATAGCTTGGATCAACGTTTAAAAAATTAAAAAAAAAAAAAAGGTTTTAGAAGGGATGAGCGTGAGGAGGATGGGATGGCGTGATTAAAAGCCATGATGACTTCTGCCAAACATGGTAGACCGGTCATCCTACTCAGATGGCACATCTGTCCTGCCTGGAAATTCCTGCTGAAGTAACTGTCAATGAATGAAAGAGGCATGGACTCTCACAGGCAGAAGCTGCAGCAGAGTCTCATGCATAAAGAGATGGGATCTTTCAAACGTCTCTCTTGTAGTTGCTCCGGGTGTTTCCCACGGCCTACGTGAGGCTGGAAGCCGGCAGTCAGTTAACCCAGCCCACCTCAGCCCAATCCTCAGCAGTGCAGGACTTCCCTGGAGACAGGGATTAACAGGGATCCACACAGAAAGAGAGTAGCCACAGATGAAAGTGGAGGTGAGGCATTACTCAGAAACCAGGAGACAGGGGGAACGATTTCACACTGAATGAACCCTGAAGTTCCCTTTCTGACTAGAAACATGCTGGCAGCCAGGCCTATGCTGGTCTCTGTGGAGGATAAGAGAATTCCTTTCTTGGAAATGTACCTCCCCTAGAACATGGTTAACTAGCACAGAACTTCCAGCCTCCCATCCTAGGGACCAGATCCTTGTTTAATACTTGTAATGCTACCTAGCCACCCAGACCAAGTCACACGCACGGCACAACCACAATACTGTGCTGTGCTCCCTGAGGCATTGTTTTAAAATGCCAATAGGCAATAATTACTAAAAACTGAGAGAGATCTCTACCACGAAGGACAAAAGTTAAACTGATGGAATTTTGAGAAAACAGACAATTAAGGAAAATAAAAGGCAACTTCAAAAATAGAACAAATGACTTCAGTGTTGAGAATTAAGAAATGAGGGGTTGGAGAGCTGGCTTAGTGGTTAAGAGCACTGACTGCTCTTTCAGAGGTCCTGAGTTCAATTCCCAGCAACCACATGGTGGCTCACAACCATCTGTCATGGGATCTGCTGCTCTCTTCTTATGTGCCTGAAGACAGTGACAGTGTACTCACAAACGTTAAATAAATAAATTATAAATACATAAATAAATAGAAACAACACGTATTCCCTAAAGTGAAGAAGATGATATGTAAACAGAGAAAAAGAACTTTTTCATATGAAAACAAAATATCAAAGAGAAGAGTCACTTGGAAAACACGAGAGAAAAGAAAACCAATGAAAAGAAAAAAATAGAAGAAAAGGAACAACCCCTGAGAATGTATCTACCCAGCAACTGGGTTTCAGGAAGGGAGGAGAGAGAATTGGCAGGGAGAGACGAAAAGATACAGCATACACACTAACACTTCCTTAGCAAAAGGTCAGAGTAGATAGAGCTGGAGAGATAGCTTAGTGGATCTGGGCTTGAATGAGAATGTCCCCCACAGGCTCATATATCTGAATCCTTAGTCACTAGGAGTAGAACTGTTTGGGAAGGATTAGGAGGTGTGGCCTTGTTGGAAGAGGTGTGTCATTAAGAGTAGGCTCTGAGGTTATAAAGCCTATGCCAGGCCCAGTCAGTCAGTCTCTCTCTCTCTCTCTCTCTCTCTCTCTCTCTCTCTCTCTCTCTCTCCCTGTTGCCTGTGGATTAGGATGTAAAGCTCTCAGCTACCACTCAGTGCTATGCCCGTCTGGTTCCTGCCGTGATGATCATGGACTAAAACTATCAACAAGGCCCCACTTAAATGTCTTCTTTTATAAGAGCTGCCTTTGTTATGGTGTTTCTTCAGAGCAATAGAGCAATGACTAAAACAAGTGAATAAAGCGCTTTTGGTACAAACATGAGGAACAAAGTTCAGATTTTTTAAAATATCTATCTATCTATCTATTTATTTATTTATTTATTTATTTATTATATGTAAGTACACTGTAGCTGTCTTTAGACACACCAGAAGCGGGCATCAGATCTCATTACGGATGGTTGTGAGCCACCATGTGGTTGCTGGGATTTGAACTCAGGACCTCTGGAAGAGCAGTCACTGCTCTCCATTGTACACTACATGTACATACTATAAAAAGAAAAGAGGCCACAATGCCCTAGCACTGAGCATCTATCTCTGTCAGCACAATAAGTGAAGCGTGGTATGCAGGAACATCACTGCACATCTTCAGACAGTCAGGGATAGGAAGGAAATTCTAATCGTGGGTGATTTGTTCATAATGGTCAACATGTGGAAACAAGCCGTCTGTCTGTCCATCAACTTACTAATGGGTAAGCAAGTCAGGATCTCTCTATATAATGGAACATGACTCAGCCTTAACAAGAAATGTGCGATGACACAAGTGACCTTGAAACATTACGCTAAGTGAAAGAAGCCAGTTACAAAAGACCACATCAGTACAGTCTTGTTTACACACACACACACACACACACACACACACACACACACACATAATCCAGTGTGGACTGATCTATCGGGGCAGGGTGGAGACTCGTGTTTGTCTGGTGCTGAGAAGGGGTTGGTGTTGAGGGTAGATGGAGACTCATTGTTTGGTATGAGGTAGATCTCTTTACAGGATGGTGAGATGTCCTAAGACTGGTTATGATATATTTACCATTTAGTAAATACAGTAAACATCACTTGGACACTTTAAATGGGCTCTGAAGGTCTCTGGATTGAATCTCAGTAAAGGTAGAAGAAGTAATATCGAGCCCAGCGTGGTGGCACACACCTTTAATCCCAGCAGAGGCAAGCAAATCTCATGGTTCAAGACCAGCCTGTGGAATAAGTTCCAGGACAGCCAGAATACATAGAGGAGACCCTACCTTGAGTCCCCTCCCCCACAAAACTCTGAATGTCTGGGGACGGGACAGTAGCTCAAGGGCAGAGTATGCACCCAGCATGCATACCGGCCGTGGGTTCAACCCTCAGCCCTGAAGGAAAAAAAAATCACAAAAGCATTAGATTTCTTGAAATATAGGCCAAAATATAAGAATAATGACAGAACAGGATTTTTTTTAAAAATATGAGGCAAAGTGACCTTTAAGTAATATTTTTATATCTTGACAAATTATGAGTCAAGTTATAAAGTTCAACACAGTCATTTTCAAAAGTGCAAATACTAAAAAAATATTTATCTCATAAATCATATAAATCGTAAATTTACTTCTCAAAAAGGACACATATGGTAGGGGGGACAGGAGGGGGGAAGAAGGAGAGGGAAAGAGGTAGACAGGGAAGGGGGAGAGAAAGAGAGAGAGACAGAGAGAGAGAGAGAGAGAGAGAGAGAGAGAGAGAGAGAGAGAGAGAGAAGACTGGGGGCCTAGGAAATCTGAGGCTCCATTAAGAGAGCCATGAAAGAAATTTCCCAAATGTTGGCCCTCAGATGACCTGCTTGATTGTAGCCAGAAGACAGTGGCAGAGCCTCAACTGAGCTAAAGTGATAAAATCCCCAACAACCATGGCCAAAGCAGAGGCACTTTCCAGTTCTCTTAGAAATTTTGGAGCAGACAGTTATGGGTACGTACAAGACTAAGGAAAATTTAGAAGCAACCAATATTAACTTTTAAAAACAACAATATATGCACACATGTATGTGATGCGTATTAGATTTAAATTATTATTCTCCATCGGAAGAAAGCAACGATACTGTCAAAGACTGAGGAGGGGGAGGTTCCAAGCCTTGGAACTACAATGTTGCTCAGAAGATAGCTGAATTTAAAATGAGTGAGGGCCAGGCCTGGAGGCACATGCTTTTAATTCTGACACTACAGAGGCAGGCAAATCTCTGAGGTCATGGCCAGCCTGGGCTACATATCAAGTGCCTGGCCAGTCAAAGCTACTCAGTGGGAACCTTGTCTCAAAACAAGAAAGAGAGAAAGAAAGAAAGAAAGAAAGAAAGAAAGAAAGAAAGAAAGAAAGAAAGAAAGAGAAAGAAGGAAGGAAGGAAGGAAGGAAGGAAGGAAGGAAGGAAGGAAGGAAGGAAGGTGGAGAGTGAGTTAGAATAGTGGCTGTAGGGATGGAAATAAAGGTGACCTGTTTGCAAGACACCCTGTGAAATCCAGGTTGAAGGGTCTACGCAGACAGCAGAAGAAAAGGAAGCAGAACACTCCCAAAACAGCCAATAAATGGAACTATTTAGTTTCACATCTGAGTGCACATAGTGAAGATGCTTGGGAAAGACAGAAGAAAGCTGAGGGCTGAAAAGGAACAGGACCTCCGTGAGCTGAGCTAGGGCTTGGGTGTCCTGCTGCCCATCCCTGTCCCCGTCTTGGTCCTGAAGGTTCTGTATCCTGACAGCAGCTGGCTGAGAGGATTTGAAATAGGAACCATTCGGACCACTCCTTCCAACTCCCTGCTAATCAAAGGGAAGCCCAGTGAAATTAAAATCCAGAGAGCAAGGGACAGTTTCGACCAACAGATGATCGACAGCATCGAGAGTTGGTGAAAGTAAAGGACCCAGGCTACAAATGCAGCACAGTTGGCCAAGCATGCAGGAAAATATAGATTCACTCCCAGCACCGCATAAACCAGGTCATAAATCTGACCCCTCAGGGTGGCAGCACCTTCTGTTTCAAAGCCAGACAGGAACATGAGGCCTGTCAAAAGAACCAAAAACCAAACCAAAACAAAAAAACCAGAAGTTCAAAAAGGACCATGGCTTTGGCAAAAGTTATTACAAGGGAGAAGTGGGGTAGGGTAGGGTGGAGTGGAGCGTAGCCAGAATTTGCAAGTGCCAAATACCGAGGGAAGAATGGATCTACCTGACTCTGCCCTGCACACAGTAGGAGCTCACAAGTATTCGTGGGTGTTGATATTTATTTTTCCTAGAAACGTGGTAGTCAAAAAAAATTTTTTTAAAGCTAGTAGCTTAGTGGGAGTAGGTTATTTAAGAAATAAAGCAGTGGCCGGGCAGTTGTGGTGCACGTCTTTAATCCCAGCACTTGGGAGGCAGAGGCAGGCAGATTTCTGAGTTCCAGGCCAGCCTGGTCTACAGAGTGAGTTCCAGGACAGCCAGGACTACACTGAGAAACCCTGTCTCGAAAAACAAACAAACAAACAAAAGAAATAAAGCAGTGGATGCCAAGTGTAGACAGAAGTAAAGGACTTACAGAAACAGCGCCTTTAGGGTGGGAAGGGGGGGCGGGGGGGGGGCTGACACATTGAGCTTTAGTAAACGGTATTGTAGTGACTAGTCTAGGAGATAGGGGTGAGAGCAAGTCCAGACTACAGGGGAAGACATGAGGGATGGATGCTCAGGTTAGCCAGCCTTTCTTCTCCCCCAACCCAATTTTTCTTTCTTTCTAACACAAGGTCTTCCTATGTAGCACAGGTTGGCCCCAAACTTATAGCCCTTCTGCTTCCATTTCTAGAGTGTTGGGATTATAGATGTGCTCCACCATACCTGGCTTCCTGGATGAGCTTGTTTGTTTGTTTGTTTGTTTGTTTGTTTTTGAGATTTTATTTATTTTTATTTTCTGCATATAGGTATTTTGCTTGCATGTATGTCTGCATACCATATGTGTACAGTGCCCAAGGTGGGGCAAAAGAATCCAGAGCTGGATCCTCTGGGACTAGTTACAACCAGTTGTGAGCTGCCATATGGGTACTGGGAATTGAAACAAGACTTTGTAGAAGATCACTGTCTTAGTTATACTTTTCTATTCCCATGGACAATACACTACAACCAAAGCAACTTATGAAAAAAAAGCACTTGCTTTGGGGTTCACAGTTCCTGAAGATAGAAGAATCCATGACTATCATGACTGGGAGTAGTGATAAATACCAAAATTCCTGCTAAACAACCCACTAAGGGTAGGCGTGCTGGCACATGCCTTTAATCTCAGCATTCAGGGAACAGAGATGGGCAGATCTCTGTGAATTCGAGACAAGCTTGGTCTACAGAGTGAGTTTCAGGACAGCCAGGACTGTTATACAGAGAAGCCCTGTCTTGGAAAACAAAAAACAAAAAGACAAAGCAAACAAAAACCAACAACCCACTACACAGAAGGCAGCCCCTCAACGAAGTGTCTGCTTAAATGTTAATAGTGGTAAGACTGAGGACTCTCCTGCTTTGGGAGTGACTGCTAGAAAATCCCCTAAGGAAGCCCCCATGGGGAAGAGAACAGCCCACAGGCCCCACCAACTCCAGCTCACAGACACAGTGACATGTTTTTCCCCTTAAGTTTTACAATAAGCAGGGGAAATCCATATAATAGAATGTCCCCCTTTGAAGGTTGTTTTTTTGTTGTTGTTTGTTTGTTTGTTTGTTGCAAACATTTGTCATTGACCAATCACTTTCTAACATTCCTATTTCTCAAACAAACTTTTGGGTAATTACCATTTTCCTGGTTTTCCAGATAAAGAAACAAAGACACAGAGAGTAAGAAATATGCCAAAGGTTGCGGAGCCAGGAAGGATGGAAGCAGGATTAGACCCTGTCAGTCCATAAGGTGTCTGTCCGCTTACCAAGACACTATGTTCCCTTTAGGAAAACTACTTCCATTTTCACTTTGACACTCTGCAAATGACCCTGCCGCTCTGGAATGTGGGTAACCCAATAGAGGCAGTCCTTGACTCTACTGCTGCCTCCCTTTCTGTACACGGGTACAGTGTTGATTACAGTTTTTCTTCCCAATGATGCCAGATATGGCTAAGGTTTCTGTAGAAAAAAAATAAATAAATAAACTCACAGGTCTCTGGGATAAGGACTATAGGAAAGCTTAGCAATCTCACCCCTTAGCAATTCACAGATGGTCCACCAGATCCACCACCATGTTCCCTATACACCCTTCTTCTGACGGTGCACAAGGAGCAAATGCCTCTCCACATTATTCTTTTTACTGGTGGAAGGACTTGGGCGGTGGAACCCTGGTCACGCTCCACTCAGCCTAGGTGTGGAATTAGCCACCTCTTAGGGTCAGGTCATCAGGACATGACAGAGGTGCTGCTAAGGGTCTGTGTGATGTGTGCACTGCCTGAAGCAGAACTCAGGGGAACCTAAGCATGACCTTCAGGAGCTGTTTCACTTCCTACATAAATCTGGCACCTGCCAGCTAGCGTTCTGTAGGCCAGAGACCTCTTGCCTGTGTGGTAACCGGTGAGCACATGTTGCTAAAGAAGGGATGGAGAAATGAATGGCTGAGCTAGAGGACACTGAGAGAAGCAGCCGGGAGAGTGCAGATAGATCAGGATGCCCAGCTCAGGCCCTGTAGCTGTGTTCTGATTCCATCATGTCTGCTCCAGCCCTGACAGCTCCGCCTCTTGGTTCAGAGGTTCACAGAGGCACCCAACATTTCTGTCTGCCCTTTCCTTCCTTTCTCTTCAATCCTTCTATGCTTCTTTGTCTGGTTCTGTGTGTGTTTCCTACTTCCTAGTGTCCAGATATGCCCTCACCTCTACATGTTCTCAGCAACTTTCAACCCACTCCCTCCTTATCACCTGCTCTCCTTCATTATTTATTCCAGAGATCCATTTATCTATCTATCTATCCATCCATCCATTATTCATCCATTCATCTATCCATCCATCCATCCATCCATCCATCCATTCATCTACCCATCCATCCATTATTCATCCATTCATCCATCCATCCATCCATCTATCCATTCATCTATCCATCCATCCATCCATCTATCCATTCATTCATCCATCTATCCATCCACCCATCCATCTATCCATTCATCTATCCATCATCTATCCATTCATCTATCCATCCATCTATCCATTCATCCACCCATTATTCATCCACCCATTATTCATCCACCCATTATTCATCCATGCATTATTCATCCATTCATCTATTCATACATTCATCTATACATCCATCCATCCATCCATCTATCCATTCATCTATCCATTTATCTATCCATCCATCCATCTATCCATTCATCTATCCATCCATCTATCCATCCATCTATCCATCCATCCATTATTCATCCATTCATCTATTCATTCATCTATTCATCCATCTATCCATCCATCCATTATTCATCCATTCATCTATCCATCCATCTATTCATCCACTCATTCATCCATCCATCTCTTCATTCTTCTTTCCTTCCTTCCTTGTTTGTTTATTTGTTGATTTATTTACTTACTTATTTCTATTGAGTCGTGCTCTTGTGTAGCTAAGGCTGGCCTCCATCTCTCTAAGTATCCAGAATGACTTTTAACCTCTCCCCCTCATGCCTCTGCCTCTCAGGTACTCGGACTACAGGCATGCGCCACCTAACCTGGCTTTATTTCTGATTTTAGTTACTAAATTATTTGGCTTTACTTTTTTCCTCACCTTGATTCTAGCTCTTGTTTAAATACTTAATAGACACAGCTTACTCATCAAATGCAATTTGGTATTCACACATAGTGATTCCCATTTTTCTAACTAAAGAAAGTCACCAAGGCTTTAAGGCCCAAGGACTGAGGTAGACCCTCACTGAGCCACAGATATTTGAAATGTTGAGACTGGGGCGAGATGGGGGATTTTTATATCATCCAGGATAAGTGGCCTTGGACTGATCTTATGACTGCAATGTGCCACAGTATTCATGCCTGGATAAAAACAGTTGTGTATCGTGGCCTCGAAGCCCTTAAGGCTGTCATTATCGCTCTTTCTTGTGTGTGGTAAGCAGCATGGATGGACAATCAAGTTCACCAGATGGACAGATTGATGTCAGTATGAACCTGAAAAAAAGGGTCACGAATTGAGTCTGCATGTTGGTTTGTCTTCTTTTGCTTCTCCCAGTCCTGAGCTTCCATGTTGACCTTGTGGCTACTGCCAAGTGAAATTCCTCCAATCCCCTCTCCCAGTATCTCCATCAACCACGTTAATGTTGCTTGTCGGTGTATCTCTAGTCTTTGATACCAATTCCCTGTTATCAGGCCTGACTGGATTCCTCTCTCAACCAAGAAGCCTGTTTCAATTCCCAACCCCATGATGGAGAGGCAGTAGCTCATAGCTGAAGCTGCCATATACTCTGGAAGGATGGTCAAAATTGGGTCTCTTGCAGGTATAAGACAGAGTCTCCAGAATCTACCATACTCTCCCTTTGGATTAGCTGGGCTCAGAAGCCCGTGATCTACTCAGAGCCCAGGGAGGAGCTGTAGATGCTTTTGGTTCCTCTGTAAACTCATTAAGGAAAAAGAAGAACACATGAGATAACGTGGCAAACACTCTGTTCCAGCCGCTTAGGGTGGAGCTGTCACCTTCCTGGTCCAAGGATCCTACCGAGCTCCTTGGAATACTCGGGACTCAAAAGAAGACTTAGAACAACTGTCACAGGTGGTGGCTGCCCAGTAAATATTGTGGAAATTAACGAAAAAGCTGTTTTAGTGCTCTGAAATATCTCTGCAGGGCTCAGGAAACGCTCATGAAGAGAAATAAGTACTAAAGCTAAATTGGTCTGGCACTGGGACAGAGTGAAATGTGTCTAGACATAAAATAGACGCCATGTCTTCCTTTTCAGAGCGCCCCAGACTCTCCCTGTGCAATGACGCTGGAGCTAATGTTGGCAGAGAGAAGAGCACGGTTAGTTATTTCCAAGCCCCTCAAATCAGTGGCACAGCCCTTCTCCATGATTCGAGGAACATCTAAGCCTACATCCGATCAAGGGGAATAGGAATTCCCGCTCCAGAAACTTAGATTTTTTTGCAGAGCTTAAGAACTTGCTGTCTCACGGCTTTAAGCTAAACAACTCTAGCTTGATTATCAAATATTAGAATTGGGGGGAAACAGGCACTGATGCAAGTAAAAGAATATTCTGCTGCTGATTTAAAGACAAGTGAATCGCTAAATATTTTTATTAGCAGCGAATTTGCTGCTTGCTGGAACTAATTTCACGCCCTGTAGATATGGTGCTTAGGTTGGAAATGGCGTTAAATTGCTCTCTCCTTGAGGCGGGTAAGGCTTCTGGTGGTAACCACTAGATGGCGCAGACAAGGTGGCTCCTGTAAGGCAGCTTTGGAGCCAATAATAAATAGGAAAGCCCACAGGAAGTTTCACCTGCACTCCCCTTTCTCATTTCGAGGAAGTATCTGTGGCCCCAAACACCCAAATCTTGCTTTAAAAAAAAAAGTATTTGCCCAGAAGGAGACACTCTTCTTAACGATCTTGAATGTCCCCATTCAGCCTTGTCCCCAGGCTCAGATCACTTGGCACATTCAAGTGACCAATCAATTGTAAATAATACAGTGTATAATGAGTTGGTGCTCTCTCATCAACTACATTCCAGGCTCTGGAAAGGAGAGGTCGCAATAACAGCCTGAACTGGAGTTAACGTGGGCGGCCAGGTGCCGTAAGTCACAGAGCCAGAACAGGAGAGCCGAGGCTAAAATGTAGCACAAAGAGAAAAGTGAGATCAGGTAAGGCTCGCGGCAAGACAGAAAAGCTAGTGGTAATGGCAGAACTGGGCTTCTGATATCGGATGAGAAATTCAAAGCAGAGGTAAGTCTGGCTGATGTTCAGGGAATGACTGTGGTTCATTACCAGAGTTAGAGGACATAGTAAATCGTGAAGGTCAGAGCAAGCTGTGGGTACGTTTATTGATTCCAGTGGGAGGAAATACCAAACATCACATCTTGACTTTAGCAGAATAGTTAATAAATCTTCAAGGATTTCAACACACTATTTAATAAATCTTCAATATTATAAATAATGTTGTAAAATGGGTCATTAGGTAAAATTGAAGCTGTCTGAATACTCACCAGGGCTGGAGGAGATCCCCAGTGCGACCAAGTTCTGGGCAATATTTTTAGTGACTTGGATTGAAACATTCGGAGAACATTTATCAAATGTGAATGGAGACTCACTAATCTCAGAGGAACAAGAATCGAGACTTTTCAAATGAGTCAACTAGGCTGGAAAGCTGAGCT
The DNA here is from genome assembly GCF_011762505.2 of Arvicanthis niloticus. Classification (NCBI taxonomy): domain Eukaryota; kingdom Metazoa; phylum Chordata; class Mammalia; order Rodentia; family Muridae; genus Arvicanthis; species Arvicanthis niloticus. The sequence continues at coordinate 6,108,475 of NC_133434.1, forward strand.
CAAACTAACGAGATAGAATACAAATAAGTATTATTATTATTATTATTATTATTATTATTATTATTATTTTGCTGTTGTTGTTTGTTTGGTTGGTTGGTTTTTTTGGTTGACTTTTCGAGACAGGGTTTCTCTGTATAGCCCTGGCTGGCCTGGAACTCACTCTGTAGACCAGGCTGGCCTCGAACTCAGAAATCCACCTGCCTCTGCCTCCCAAGTGCTGGGATTAAAGGCGTGCACCACCACTAAATATAAGTATTATTCTTATATTTAGATTTCAAAACACAGACCAAGTATGATGGGGAGGTGACGTGGCAGCAGTCAAGGACCCGGAAGCACTGGCTGTTTCAGTCAGTCAGAAGGGTAAGCAATGAAATGTGACCAATATCAAAATGAGGACCCTCATTTCTGAATCACTGGTGATCACATGGTCTCAGCTCAAAGGCAGCTGTAACAGCATTAATATTGTCTAAGCCCCTTAGAGATTTAGAAGTATCCTGAACAATACCCTAGCACTAGACTCTAAAAGACATACTGACAAGCCCTGGTTCATCTCGATCCCTGAGACTGGAATCAAGAAACAATGAAATACAGTCAGTGGGGGAGCCCTGAGGAAAGTTGGAAACTGAAGACCAGGGGAAAGATTGACAGGTACCTTCATGTATTTTTAAAAATGGCCTTCTGTGAGTTGCTACAAATGGCAAAATGAAACACAAATGAGAACGAGTCTCCAGGAGGCAGAATTTGGCTCGGTGTAAGAAAGAAACAACTTTTCTAAAATAGGCATGCAACAATGAAGAGGGCAGCTTTGGGGGACTGAGAGTACCCCAATCCTGCATATATTCAGGTGGAAGTCAAATGATCTGATAAGCGATTTGTGGAAAATATGTACAGCTGAAATATCTGCCCTTGTATAGCTCATTGGCATCTGTGAGATGATGTCCAGATTCATCGCCTCCCACCAGCCCCCACACATGACTTGCATGCAGAGCCCTCTGCCTGGGCCCCCACCTCCCTTACTTTCCACCCCAGAATACAAACATGACCTGCTTCTAGCCCATCACCTGCTTTACCGTGTGCGCGGTCACAGCACCAGATGTGGACATGTGTGTCTGCAGGCTTGTCTAATCTGCAATCATCCAGAAAGGCCACGTCCCCTGCCCCTACGGTTTCCTCCTACAGACCTCAAAATACCCTAGATTAGCCTCAGAGGTAGGCTTGGTTTTTCTTTTCTTGGACAGTAGAACGTGGAAGATGTGGGAATGCATCATATCTCTGAATACCCAGTTTCTACCGTGGTGCCATAAGGCTGCTCCGTGTAAGAAATGCATTTTGCCTGGCCTGTATTCCTTTGATCAAAATTCCATAGAGTCAAGCCACGGGTGTGAAGCATGCCAACTGAGGATTTGGGGAATCTTGATTCACCTAGAGAACAACCATCTCTCTCAGCCCTGTACCCCTCGGATTTCATACCAGACTCCTTTGTCATTCAGGACCGTGACTCATTCTCTTTCTTGTCCTGGTTCCCTGACCTCCACTGCTCCCCCAACATTCTCTATACTTCCTACTTACATGACCACTGGCTCCTCTTTTGACTTTGTAACCAGGCACGTGTTGGTTTATTAAATAACCAAAGTGATTCTATTTATCATGGTTTACTGATTAGAATAAATTTAAATCACATCTACTGTCTACAGACCTCTGTGTTCGTATAACAAACTCATGGTAGTACTTCCAATGGAGACTTCTTTGGTGTGATGTCCCAAAGGTTAGCCCAAACACACCAAGGCTTCTCCTCACAAACAGCTACTCTCCCTGCTCAAACTAAGTAAATACAGTGGAATATACCTTAAGCTCATGGGCTGCTAAGAGTATTGCTTTCTGTTGGATCAGTGATATGGCTCACAGGAGAAAGGGGCTTGCTGCCAAGACTAACGGCCTAAGTTCAATCCCCAGGACTCTCATGTGGAAGACGAGAACTGACACCTGCAAGCTGTCCTCTGACATCTACGACTGTGCTGTAGTGACCACCCCAGCAAATAAATAGTTGTAGGAAAACCTTTTTTTTTTTTTTTTTTTTTTTTTTTTTCCAGACCAACCGTGCTGGCCTGGAACTCCCAGAGACCTGCTTGCATCTCCTTCTCAAGTGCTGGGACTAAAGGCCATGTGTCACGATGCCTGGCTAAAAAATCGTTTTGTTTTTTACTGCAGGGTCTCACTCAGAAGCCTAGTCTGACCTTGAACTGGTGGGCAATCTTCTTGCTTTTGTCTCCCAGGTCCTAGGGTTCCAAGCATCCACACCTGGTCAGAATTACATTCTTGACCTTTTAGCTTTAAATCTCAGTCCTAAGTATTTGTCCTTTTCAATCCCAGAACACAGGGCCAATCTGTGAAGTCGTTCTGTTTGAACTGTTGCAAGCTCCAGTAAAATTCCTCCCCATACTTTAAAGAGCTCAAGAAAGGTGAAGCCATCACTCAAGCTTGAGTTTGGACCTTTCTGAAAGGCCCTGATAGAACAGACAGCATGTGGTAACTGATGTGACGCCAGCTGGACCAGATCGTCTTCAGCTGCTTCTCAGGTCGGTGAGGAACAGTGGGGCCCAGCCCTGTCATGGGCCATAAACATGTCAAGACATCTGGGGATTTGGAAACTCCATGGTTCTTCCAATACTCTCACTCCCTTAAAGCATCTTAAGTTTCCTTCCTACCCCCACCCCAAACCACCAAATGTTCCTGTGTGGACTCTGAGTTTTCTGCCTGTCCTCTCAGCGGGTGCCTGGTGCTTGTCTCTCCTTCAGCCCTCTGCATTCATGCTTCACAGGAGTTGAGGAAATCAGAACTCGTGGAATCCTTCTCTTGCTGGCCAGTTGATATCTGGCCAGGACAAGATGCCTGGACTGCTAACCCAGCTGTGGAGACGGCTGGGGCGGACAAACTCATAGTCTTTTGTTTACTGTCTGGTTTTTTTTTTTTTTTTTTGAAAATTTTTTTTATTTTTTAATTTGTGTGTGTATGTATGGATCCGTGTCTCCATGTGAGTGCCAGTAGAGGCCAGAAAACAGAACCGGTTACCAGGAGCCCTAGTTACAGGCATTTGCAAGCCTACCTAGCCAACCAATATGGGTACTGGGAATAAAACCCGAGGGTACTCCAGAAGAGCAGTAAGAACTGAGCCATCTCTCCAGGCCTACCTGGTAGTTTTATGTTCTCTTCCTAATTTGTGGAACAAGGAAATATTAATCTCCACTTAATCATAATCCCGGGAAGAAATTCTACCTGCCCCATAGAGGAGTCGTGAAACAAGCCTTCCCAACCAATACAGGAGAAGTCAGAAAAACCTACTGTGTGGTTTGGTGTTCTAATAATCAGCCCTTCCTAGCAGGGTCTGTAGTAACCGAAAGTCATCCTAGGGGTTGTCTGTCTGTCTGTGACAGTCAGATCATGTCATTTTCCAGCTCAAAACTCCTCCTGTCTCCCATCTCATTCATAAAGAAAAAAAAAATGTTCAAGCTTTTCAGGACCGTAAGATCCCCTATGGAAATGCCCCATCACTCCCTCCCTATGGACCTCTCATGTTTGCTTAGCCCTTAGGGCTTCCCTAGACAGCTCTTCTTCTCCCTTTCCTCAGGCTTTTTACTTCATCAGAAAGGTCTTGCTTGGCTACCATCTATAAAGCACTGTCCCCCATCACTGTGTCACTGTCCCTCTGTTCTACTTTGTATCATGTATCATGTCACCAAGTGTCATCAGATGTGTGTTTGCTGATTTCCTGGCTCTGCTGACCAAACTGAGAGTTCTATGACAGCAGGGTTTATGACACTCATTCCTTACTCTCAGTTTCCAAAAGCAGTAGCAGGAACACAGCAGCAACAAGTGAATGCCCCGAGAAACAGGTGTGGTGCTTAGACAGTGTCTTAGTGAGGGCCTCATTGCTGTCAGGAGACGCCATGACCACGGTAACTCTCATGAAGGAAAACATTGAATTGGGGCTGGCTTACAGTTTCAGAGGTTTAGTCCACTATCATCATGGTGGGAAACATGGCAGCATCCAGGCAGCCATGGTGCAGGAGAGGTTGCTAAGGATTCCACATCTTGATCCACAGGCAACTGAAGGAAACCATGTGTCACAGTGGGTGTAGCTTGGGCATGAGAGACCTCAAAGCCCGCCCCCATGGTGACACACTTCCTCCAACCAGGACACACCTCCTAAATAGTGCCACTCCCTATGGGCCAAGCATTCAAACACATGAGTCTATGGGTGCCATACCTATTCAAACCACCACAGCTTACAGAACACCAGCCTTATCCCAAGGAAGGTCCACACTTCCCGAGAAAGGAAATAGATGGAAGAAATGTTGTCCTGATGCAACAGGCTTCTAGAACTTTCTCTGCCCACTGAGTGTATAATTTTGGACAAGAGATTAACTTAATCTCTACCGATCTTTGATACAATAATACTGCCTGACATCTAAGGAAGGTTTGTTTAGTTTTAATAACCAGTTCAGTTCCAATAAATTCTGTCAGCTCCACGTCTCCCCAGATCCACAAGCTAACAACTGATGTGCATGTTATTAGTTGCCCTGAGAGGTAAGTAGATGGTAGCTGGCCAAGAAGCAGAGCCATGTCCCTCCATTGTGTTGTCTAGAAGGCAAAGCGTACAAACTGAACTAGTCTATGACTTGTTCCTTTGTCACAATACCTGTCTGTCTTTCTTTCTTTTCTTCTTTCTTTTCTTCTTTCTTTCTTTCTTTCTTTCTTTCTTTCTTTCTTTCTTTCTTTCTTTCTTTCTTTCTTTTTTTCCAAGACAGGGTTTCTCTGTGTAGCCCCGGTTGTCCTGGAACTCACTTTGTAGACCAGGTTGGCCTCAAACTCAGAAATCCACTTGCCTCTGCTTCCGAAGTGCCACTGCTGCCGGGCTAATACCAGTTTTTCAAGTGAATAGGAACATCATCCGAATTCAACTCCTTCCCTGACCCCTGACTTTTCCTGCTCTTTGGCTTTAAGAAATAAACCCTGGGGCTCTCTCCCAGCGGGAAAGGCCTTCCCAGATATCAGAAGAGTGAACTAGATATGACAGCTTTGTGTCCTGAAATATTTAATTTGGTATTTACCAATGTTAAGGCTGGCCAAGCTCTCCTTTGTCTGGGTAAAAACAACCCTTTCAGAGAATACACAAAATATCTGCTACCCGGTTATTGAGCCAACAGGTTGAATCTTCTCTAAAAACCATTCCAATTTGTACGTAGTAGCAAATACTTCCTAAATCAAAAGCATGTTACTTGTCTCGTCTGTTTCTGAGCTCCCCAAAGAGAAAATCCTCCTCCTCCTCCAATACTGGAGGGTGGGGGTAGGGGGGAACAAGGCTTTTCACAAAACACAATGCTGAAGGAAGGGATCCAGGTCTGCTTTCTGTTCTATTGTCTTATTCTGTCAGCTCCCACATCTCCCCAAATCCAAGCTTAATAATTTACAGCGGAAAGACATTTAATGAGTAACCGGCAGGATTGGAGCTGTCAGCTCCACACAATGGGGTTGTTTGCATCTTCCTGCTTGGCGACAGCACCAACTCTCTCGGCTCACTTCAACTGAAACAAACCCATTTGCTATTTTCATAAAATTAGCTCCTCTGCAGTTTCTATTAATCAGAACATTCTTTGGAGAGAATTATGCTGGGATTTTATCACCATCCGAGTTCAGCCATTCTGTGTGAGTCTGATGAATTTTTATCACCTCTCGGTAGCAGAGGGTAAAACTTGGGTGGGCTGATGTGAGCAGGCAAGGCCTGACAGACTGGGAGACCTGAGTCAGTCTCCACCACTACCGGACACCACTACCGGAGTCCGAGTGGTCTCCCCACCCAAGCATCTGTAATCTCAAATACTCTTGCAGTCACGGTTTTCCTTTCAAATTGTTTAAGAGCTACCGCTATTCCACATCTGTATCACTAAGCCACACAATTCTGGTGGGTTCGTAGACCTCCCTTCTTCTGCCTTGCATACATACAGCTACCTATGGAGTTCAGAGTTAAAGCTGTGTGTGCTCTGAGTTCTTACAACCATCCTTCTCTCCCTTAACAATCTTTAGCTGGAAAAAAAAAAATCCTGAGTCTCTAAATCCCTTGGTTGAAAGAGAAAGGACTGATTTTTTTTTTTAAAGGGAAGATGTGAGAATGAAAATTTTCATGATAGCTGCTATGGTTTACACAAGTGTCCCTTAAAGGCTTCTGAGGTTTGCAAACCATTGGGAGGTTGTAGACTCTTTAGGACATAGGGCAGAAGAGAAGGAAGTTAGGTCCCTGGGGGTGAGGGGTGTGCCCTGGAAGAGGCTATAAGGCCCAGCTCCTTCCACTTTCACTGTTTCCCAGCCATGGACAAATAAGAAGCCTTTCTCCATCACACAATTCCCATCATGATGTGTTGCTACAAGCCCTTAAAACATGAAACCGACCAAAGATAACTGTAGCCTCTCAAACTGTGAGCCAAGATAAACTCTCCTCGTCTGAAGTTATCTTACTGTCCTGTCACAGTCTTGGCACGTTGGTTAACACAGTGGTCACACACTTTTTGAAAAGGGAGGAGGGGGGATGGAAAAAAGAAGTATTTAACAGGTGTACTGCACAGTGTTAGTGTAAATGAGACCTGGGATTCAAACATTGTGATAGTTTTGGTGAAAACGTTCTATGCTGCCAGCTTACAGAACACCAGCTTCATCCCAAGGAAGGTAAACACTTCCTGAGAAAGGAAATAGATGGAAGGAATGTTGTCCTGTCCTGTTGGGACAGGACACTATTTTAGGCTTTGAACCCTGTAGTCTTGGGTAGTGCTCGATTTTTGTTATTGAGGAGAAACCAACATAAAAACAAATGAGTTCCCCTGTTTGGCAGTCAAATGTCAGTTGTGGCCATAGAAACTTGAATTCCACATAACAAAGTGATTTTGTTTTGAGAAAATGTACACACACAAAAAAATCATAGCTTTCAAGCAGAAAAGGTTTTGGTTTGGAGTGGGGGCAGTTGTTGTTGTTGTTTGTTTTGAGACAGGATTGTTTCTCTGTGTAGCCCTGGCTGTCCTGCAACTTGTTCTGTAGATCAGGCTGCCTGGAACTCAAGAGATCTACCTGCCTCTGCCTCTCTGCCTCTCTGCCTCTCTCTCTGCCTCTCTCTCTCTCTGCCTCTCTCTGCCTCTCTCTCTCTCTCTCTCTGCCTCTCTCTCTCTCTGCCTCTCTCTCTGCCTCTCTCTCTCTGCCTCTCTCTCTCTGCCTCTCTCTCTGCCCCTCTGCCCCTCTGCCCCTCTGCCCCTCTGCCCCTCTGCCCCTCTGCCCCTCTGCCCCTCTGCCCCTCTGCCCCTCTGCCCCTCTGCCCCTCTGCCCCTCTGCCCCTCTGCCCCTCTGCCCCTCTGCCCCTGCCTGCTTCGAGTGCTGGAATTAAAGATGTCACCACACCCAGCTTTGTTTATTTTTAAGAAAAGATTCAATGGCTCTCAGCCTTCCTAATGCTGGCACTCTTTAATACAGTTCCTCATGTTGTCGTGACCGCCAACCATAAAATTATTTTTCTTGCTACTTCATAACTGTAATTTTGCTCTTATGAATCATAATGTAAATATCTGTGTTTTCCAGTGGTCTTAGGTGACCCCTATGAAAGAGCTGTTAGACTCCAAAAGGAATCACAACTCCTGGTTAGGAACTGCCATTATAGCATAACCTAAGCCAGCCCTGAATTTATGGTGATCCTCCTGCATCAGCCTCCTAAATTTTAGGATCACAAGTATTCACCACACCTGATTCAGAAAACACTTCGGTAACTAAAAAAAATTACAAGCAAATTTTGCTCTCCTCATGAGATCGTAGCATATATTGACCTAACACACTTAATGGCTTATTTTGACACCCCCCCCCAAAAGAGAATTTTTGAAATAGGCCGAAACTAATAATAATAACAGGGCCCTTTCCCTAACTTAAAAGTGCCTGCCAGCAGGTTTGGGCCCATTTAATTAGTTACAGAGGAGGTGGAGTTTACAAGACAAAGGCTTGTTAAAAACATCCTAGAAACCGACCGGCCAAGAGAGGAACTACACCCTGCCCCCATGGAACGGCCTGCTAGTGTTCAAAAAAGTAAAACAACCAATCCTGTGCGCCCTCGTGAAAGTTTGCTTTTTCCCCACCCCGCCCATATGTAAGCGCTAGACCCCTGAGCCACGAGGTCAGTCCCTCTATCCCCTATGTGAGATATGGGGATATGGGCTGGCCCAGAGCTCTGATTTAATAAACCACCTCATGTGCTTTACAGCAAGACGGTCTCTCGTGTGTCCTTTGGGTGCGTGCTATCCTGTGACTCTAGTGGACCTCCCTTCTGGGGAGTCCCAGACCTTTCAACCCCACCCCTGCCTCTATCAACACAGAACAAATGATTTTACACATTTGCGAGAGACAACTGAACATTATTACTTCTAGTTGATTTTGCTTTGGTTTGCTTGAGAGAGAAGAAAACTGTTTGATAAAAGGACCTGGTTGTCATGGCTTGGATCTATAGCCTGCCTCTGATGAGCTTTGGCGACTGCATCTGGAGGGCTCGTCAGTGGGTTAATTTCCTTAGATGGGTTCATAGTTAGAACTAGCACAACCTCTTCTGACATTTAGGGACGTGTGCATGCAGGTGGTACACAGGTACCATGTAGGCAGAACACTCATACGCAGGAAATAAAAGTTTAAACAAGAAAGTGTTCTCAAGAGTCGAGCTTTATTTCTTGTGTATCCTCTCAGTTTCTAATAGTCCATAGCTACAGTAACAATGACAGTAACAATGGCTCCTCAATGAGTCAGCTAAGGTTCAGTGGTTAAAGGGGTAGAGACCTGTAGATTCCTACAGTCAGTAAAATGAGTGAAGCTTCCACTTCATTCATAATTCAGAATCAGAGTGCACTGAAAGCCAGGCTAGTGACCCACGCCTTCAATCCCAGCCTGGTCTATATAATGAGTTCCAGGACAGCCAGGGTTACATAGTGAGAATCTGGAGAGAAGGGAGGGGGAGGAGAAAGAAGTAGAGGGAGAGAGGGAGAGACAGACAAGAGGTAGATAGGCAGGCAGGCAGATAGCCAGAATACACTCAGACCCAATTGTTTGCTTCCCAGTGTTTCCACATTTTGTCTAAGGGCACCGCTTCCAGGACCGACCGCAGTTCACAAATCTGATACTGCTTTTGATTTTTTTTTCCCCCTTCATGCTTGCACAACGAAGGATGCAGATTTTGACCCGTTTCCTTTCACTGGCTTGATCTTTTGATGGAACACCCTATAGCCTGGACACAAACTCTTGACAAATTCTGGGTAGCAGTTAGGAAAGACCATTCCACAAGTGTGGACCAACTTCCGGTATAGCCTGGCAATGACGAAAAAGGTTTATTTGACCTCGGGCCTTTTCCCAAGTCTGTCTCTTGGTTTCACTGATCCTTGCTTCGTCGGTACGTGTCAAAAGCTAAGGGAAGAAAAACGACCAATAAAATAAGGCTGAGTAAGGGTAATAGAATGTGATGTTATTTTAACTAGTGATCTGGATTCAGTTCAGGAGGGATGTTAGGGACCCTGAAATGCCAAGCCGATTTGATTGCCCCCACAATCCTAGGCTCCTCCCGTGGACATCCCGCCGTCATCAGATGGCGGGACAGGCGCTGGTGTCTAGACCCCAGAACAGCTCTCTGCAGTCTAGACTGGTCGGAGCAATCTCAACAGGAACAGGGAGAAGCTATTAAACTGTCTTCCCGCTGTTGTCCAAGGGTTTAATGGTGACAGAGGTGTGATTGACAAGCAGTGTTAGCCAATCGAAACTGAGGATAGTGCATGTCGACCAATCGGAGGGCGTACAGGAGAGTGACGTACACACCACCCACCCACCACGCCTTGCGTTGCTGTGGCAAACGTCAGCTAGTAAGGAAGACGCTAAGTGCTAAAAGAGCGGCTTTCATTGGCCCATCATAAGTTTTTTAAATGAACCCCTACTTGTGATTCGTCCAAAGTAGACCAAAGCCGGGGTGAAGGGGACAGAGAGCGCGGGGTGAGCCCCGGTGAGGAACCGGAGAGCCAGGTGAGGACCGGAGGCTGGCCGCAGAGGCCTGGACGGTGAGGGCGGGATGCGCGCGCGGAGCACCGCAGGACATCCCGGAGGCAGGCCTGGGATTACTGCTCAGATCCCAGTGTTCCCAGCTGCGGTGCTGGGAGCTGATGTGTGCTGCAGCCTGCAGACTGAATCGCTGCCTGCCCAGTAAAAAGGGCAGGACGGTGATGCACCCTCTTTCTAGGGTCAGTTAGGTGTCACCTGCTCTTTAGGGGGGCGTGGCAGCTGATTTTGTCCAGACCTGCACGTGATTGACCAACAAAGATGGAGGCATTAGCCTAGGTCTTGTTAAATAGCCCAGGCTGGCCTCAAACTTGTGGTCCTCTTGCCCCAGCCCTTTGAATGCTGGGGTGACAGATGTGTATTACCACGCCAGGCCATTCTAACTACTTTTGAAGGTTTGGAATAAGCAAGCAATAAAGAAAGTTGGGAAGAGAGCCGGGTGTGGTGGCGTTAATCTTTAGTCCTAGCACGCTGGAGACACAGGCAGTCAAATTTTTTGAGTTTGAAGTCAGCCTAGTCTACAAAGCTTTTCTCCGGAAAGGCAATTCTGTCCAGATCATTTTCTATTGCTATCAAGGAGATGGTTCTGAAATTTGGGATATGGGCAAGGTATCATCCACCAGAAATCGTAAACCTCACTGCCTTATCTGTAATCTCCATCTGCCCCAGACAGTAAACTGTCCTCTGAACTGGCATTAATTTTTTTCCCTTAAGATCCTCAGCTTGTCTTGCTGTGGTGGCCCACACCTTTAATCTCAGCACTGCAGAAGCAGAGGCTGACTGTTCTCTGAGTTGGAGGTCAGCTTAGTCTAATTCCAGGACAGCCAAGGGTACACAAAGAAACCCTGTCTCAAAACAAACAAACAAACAAACAAACAAACATCCTTCTCCTGGTGGTGAGCACAGTAGTTTTCATCCAGTAAGCCCTGGGTGCAGGATTTTTTTCGTTTTTTTCTCTGGAAACTGGGTAAAAGGGCCTGTAGAACCAACCTTAGGTGGAGGAAGAACGAAGGACATACACATTCAAAAGGGTCTCGAGAAACTTTACAAGGAATCTCACAGCCTCCATCACAGGGAGAAAAACAACAAAGCACCTGGCCTAGGTGATAAGAGTGTGTTCATGTCTTCTAGGTTATTGTATGATATCCAAGCAGTTCAGCTAATGCTGATCCCATAAACGTTCCCTTCGTGGCAGCCCCGTCAGCTCAGCTGGTCACGATAGTTGTTTCTGACATCCCTTTTGACCCCTTTCTAGTTCCATAGCTAAGACAAGTGTTCTTATCTGGGGAGTTGTGGTAGTCTCCTAACTGATCACGCATCTCCAGTCCCTGCTCCCTGCTTCCAAATTCTGTAACGTACACTCTGATATGGGGGAGATTGGTTCTTAGCAAGAGCTCTACCTCTGGATAACTCTGGCTCTTCCTCACGGCTAATTTTTTATTTTTGCTAACTTTATTTTCAGTCTTACCAAATTGCCCAGCTGGGCCTTGAACTTGAAATTCTTCTGTGTCAGCCACTCAGGGAGTTGGCCTGAAACCACTAAACTGAGCTATTAGTTATCTTATAAAAGTTAAGAAGTCTCAAACATCTCAGCCTGGGGAGATGGCTCAGCAGTTAACACTAGCAGAGGACCTAGGTTCAATTCCCACCATCCCCATGACAGCTCACAACTGTCTGTAACTCCAATCTCAGGGGATCTGACACCGCCACACAGACATATATGCAGTCGGGAAGACCAATGCACACACAGTAAAAAAATAAACATTGACAACAGTTTTAAAAGTAAGTCTCACAAGTGTTTAAGAGCTAAAGGCTATTGAAATCTCTAGTTTGGGGAATTTAGTCAATACTGGTGTCTGCCAGCCAGATTAATATTGACACTCTGCTCATGGTTTTTATCTTAAAGAAATGAAGCATCACAAATTGTTAAAATTCCTTCTGTTCTTGCTGGTCCCATTCTGTTTTCTTTCTCCCTCCCAGAGACACCAGAATTGCTGTGTTCAACTGATAATCATTTTTCTTTTGTCGTTTATTATGTGCGTTCGGGGTTGGTGCACGTACGTGTGTGTTACGCGTGAGGAAGTTGGAGGGTACCCTCAGGGGTCATCCTCAAGAACTCTTGTTTACTTCATTTGAGACAGGGCCTCACTGATCTAGAGTCTAACTAGGCTAAAGTGGCTGGCCAGCCAGCTCCAAGGATCTGGAATATCTACCTCTCCAGCGCTGGAGGTAAAAGCATTTCTCACATAGGTTCAGTAATCTAATTCCTCCCACTTCCGGGACAAGCACTTTATTGACTGAACCATTTCCCCAGCCCAGTAATATCCATACCGTTATACTTTTGATGTGTGTGTGTGTGTGTATGTGTGTGTGTGTGTATATACATATGTATATTTATTTGTGTGTGTATGTGTGTATAATTGAAGATAATGTCTTTTAAGTTCAAAATGTAAATCATATGCTTTGGATTTCGGTTTACGGCGTACTTTTATTTACTTTTTCCCCCCCTCAAGCTATGATTTTCTTTTATTATTATTACTTTAAAAAGCTCCATGTTTATTTTGCTTTCTGGCTCCATGCCTTCAACGGATTCACAAGTTTTCTCCTCCTCAATAAGGAAAGCCACTTGAGCCCGTCTGGGATACACTCAGCACTGGTGGATCCACCATAGGACAATCTCATAAGAACTTTATGTCTTACAGCAGGAACCCCTTGAAGTCCACCTGGGCACACACTGCATGTGGGTTTAGGCGTTTTCCCAACCTTCTTGGTATAAAGGTGAACCGTCCTGTTGCCAGGGGCTCGAGACAGCCTAGTTTTCTTAGAGGCTGTATTGTAGGAAAGCTTACGACAGCATCCCAAACACGGGACCATGATGAGTGTCTCTAAACTCTGTCCCTCAAAGAGGAAAAGGAAAGGACAGCTGTTTATTTGCTTCTGTACTTTTGTATGTGTGTATTTGTGTCTGTGTTTGTTTAAGGTAGGACCTCACTGGCCTGGATCTAGAGGTGCTTCTGCCTCAGTCTCCATATTACAGACATATGTCACTGTTCCTGGCTTGCAACCTGCTTTGTTGCTCAACACTGCTTTTGAGATATATTCGTGTGCCCATGTATACGGATCAAGTCCGTTCATTTAAAGCGTCCATGACCAGAATATAATAAATCCATTTGACAGGTGTGCAGCTTTTACCTCTTCTTTGCTATTGAAATTACAATGAATGCCCTCCTATGTGTCTCCTTATATGAGAATTTCTAGAACTTTCTTTTTGAACTTTCAAGGGAGGCGCATGCTGCCAAGGGACATTTGAGGATCTGTGAGGCCATATTTAGTTATTATTGTGTTTGGAATATGCCAGGGTATTGGATGTTGTGGAATGTTGGGACAGTCCTCAAATGAAGAGTCACCCTGCATCTTGTACAACTTTCCAGTGCCCTCTAGGATCGTCACCTAATAAGTCTCTCGAACCTAACTCCATTTTTCCCGTGTTAACATAATGTAATTTTTGGCACAGTTCAGTGAAGTGTAATTTCCAGGAATGTAATTCAAGGGGAAATTATAATACTGATCTGTGGTTTGGAACTTGTTCCTTGGTCTAGAAAAATCATCTAACTGAAGGCGGCACAGCTCGTGGTATTTGAGTTGCCAGCACAACACACCTGCATGGTCTGCACGCGGGGCTTTCGTTCCCACTCATGGTGATGCTAAGTTTAGGCGAGCATCTGACTACTGTACTTCATTATGTATTCCTGTGTCGTCAGCCCAAACGTTCATACACTTAAACATATGCCGTTTCATTATGAATTACTTCCACTAAAAATCGACTTCTGTACGTGCTACAGAGTAGAGGTTGAGTTTTATTGTTTCCTGGTTAGATAATCGTCTGTGTCGCCACCACTGTGAAACCCTTTACACACTGGGCCAGAGAGCCAGCCACTGCCTAGGGAGTATGAAGTTCTCACAAATACCCAGATCTGTGTCTGGGCTTTCAGTTTCCCGAGATTGGTCCATGTGTCTTTGTCCCACTGTCACACTGTTTTAATTACCTTGGTTTCATAACGTGTCTGTGGCAGTTGGTGACAAGAAAAGCACATTTCCATTCCTTGTTCTCTGTTGGCTATTCTGGGCTCTTTACTCTCCTGTGTGAATTTAGGATTCGTTTTCCCATTCCTTAAAAAAAAAAAAAAAAAAAAAGTATTTTGGGATTTTTGGTTAGAATTGCGCTGAGATTTCACGTTAGGAAAAATTGAGATCTTTTAATTAAACCATCTCAACTGAAAGCGTGAGTTTCTCTATGCAGCTTTATTCCACTATCCAGGTATTTTTCAAAGGCCTTTGCATAAAGTTGCATAATTTTAGCTGCAAAAATCTTACAAATATGTGTTGTACTTAATCATATTTACACATTTATACACATGCACGCCTATTTTTACTATGCAGTTTGAAATTCAAATGTTTAGAAGATAGTGAAGGTCATATCACCTCACCTATCACCTAGCTTTAAGAGATAGCTCATGGAGCCGGTAAGATGGCTCAGCGGTTAAGAGCACTGACTGCTCTTCCAGAGGTCCTGAGTTCAATTCCCAGCAACTTCAGGGTGGGCCTTAACCATCTAAAGACAGAGACAGTGTATTCACATACTTAAAACAAATAAATAAATAAACCTTTTAACAAAAAGAAAGAGAGATAGCTCATGACCACCTGTTTCACATCAGCACCTCATTTTGTCCTCCACAACCCCTAAATGACACAAAATGCCCGGGTACCACATTCTGTTGTCTGTCATGTGTTGTATGCGACTGAGTAGATTCATGTGTCATAAAGAATCACTACCCTCTTTTTCCCCAAATATTTATGTATTTTATGCATGTGAGTACACTGTAGCTGTCTTTAGACACATCAAAACAGGATATCAAATCACACTACAGATGGTTGTGAGCTACCAGATGGGTCCTGGGAATTGAACTCAGGGCCTCTGGAAGAGCAGTCAGTGTTCTTAACTGCTGAGCCATCTCACCAGCCCCAAATCACTACCCTTTAAAAAGTTTATTTCAGTTTTTTTTTTTTTTTAAAGGTAGCTGTCTTTATTTTATTAACTGTCCAATGACCCTTGAGTCATCTCAGAAAAGGTTTTATAATGAAATATAACACATCCAGAAACGGCATAAACCCCCTGTTGTGAAGCTAGATACGGATTACCAAGGTTACAAAGTCAGGTAACCAACACCCAGATCAAAGAACAGTTTTATCATCCATGCCCCATCCCATCACTCAAGGCAAACAGCCTCCGACAGTGCCCTGGAGCCTTGGACCTGTTTTCGAACATTATATAATTGGAGTCTACCATGAACTTTTCGCTCTGCCCTTGGCTTGATGTTTGTGAAATTCACCCACATTGTTGGATGCGGCCATGCGTATGATGGACTGTGTGCACAGTGCTCCACGTCCCTATGGACTGACTGCCGTCGATGTCTTGCCCATTCTGATAGACATACAGAGATTCTTCACTTGGATTTATTTGCATTTTTCTCGTGGCTAGTGAGGTAAGGACTTTTTACATGTATTGGCCATTCAGCTATCCTCTGTGGGAAGCTGATTCCCACTTTTCTCTGTTCTATTTCTGAAATAATGATGAAATCCATTAACGTGGGTGTTATCGTTTATTGTAGTGCTCTTGTCTGACTGTCGGTTTAGAGGGTTTGTGGTTAGGTTCATACGTCCTCCAGGTTACATCTCTTGACTAAATTATTTCTCTCAAACCTGTTCTTATTGATACTTTCACATCTTTACATATGTTTTCTTGTCACAGATATTGCTCCACTAACTATTTCATCTTGTTTCACCCTTTTGTGGCAAACCACACGAGACGAAGTTCCCCATCCTAGCCGTTTGCAGTGTGCGGTTCAGCAGTGCTCAGCGTGTTTACGTGACTGTGAGGCAGGTCTCCAGGACTCTCATCCTGCAAGATGAGAGCTCTGTGTCTATTGCTGTCTTTGCCTTCACTCCCTTCTTTCCTTGTGGTTGCTTTCCTCGTGTTTGCCTTGTGTATCTTTTTCAAATTCAGTGTTTTCTCATTTGCCTTTTCTGCCACTATGTAAAGAGCTACTTTGAATTTTTTTAAAAATCCAGAAGGAGAATCTCTCAGCAGTCAACTCTGGGGTGCTTACATTCACTATGATAAAAATTTCGCACTCTGTGTGGCACAGAGGATTGTATCCACAGCCTCATTTGTGGTAGGCAACCGCTCTGCCTTTGATCCCAACCTCCCGGCCTATTTCATATTTTTAAATTTTGTGTGTAGGTTGGGTATATGTTTATGTGGGTGTGTGCTTGTATGTGTTCAAGTGCTTGTGTGTGTGTGGTAGTTCTTGTTACTGATGTGCAAGTGTCTGGTAGAGGCCAGAGGCCAATGCCAGGTGTCTTCTTTTTGGTTGCTTCTCCATCTTATTCTTCAGACAGGATTTTCCACGGAGCCTGCAGCTCACCAGTTGGCTAGATGGACCACCAGTCAGCTCCAGGACCCTCCTTTCCCCACTTCCCAGTGCTGGGATTGAGTGCCAGAGATTAGAACTTGGGGCCTCTTGCTTGTGCAGTGGGCACTTTACTGACTTAATTGCCTCCTTAGTCCCCTCAGATTTATTCTTGAAGGAACTCTGCATGGCTGCTGAGTGGTACCCTAACAGCAACTTTACTTCAGCCTCTTGGGGATCCTGCAGGTTTCTCACTTTTATTGTAGTTTCTATGAGCAAGCCCACGTTGCCTAATAGTGGTACCCTAACTGCGCTTGCAGGTAGTGTAGCATTGGGATTTAGATTTCTTTCCAGTTGGACTTTTTCTTTTGCCACGAGTCACTTGGCCAGTTTTCTTCAACCAAGTCCTTAACCGACTTTTCAGGGTCTATTGAAACACGGGTTGGCCCTTTGAGGGCCCAGCATTATGAACTGTCCCTGCACCATGCGCTCAGGTGCTCCGAGAGGAACCCTCTTAGGCCTCCATCTCCAGTCAGAATCACTGCGGACTTTGATACCAGTCCCTGCTTACCCATCGGGCTTTGGGAGGTACATTAAATTCAGAGCAGTTTAGAATGTTACCTTTTTACACCTATGGTTTTAAAAACTTCCATTTTGCTAGGCACTTCCGCTGTTCCGCAAGGCACTTCCGCTGCTAGCCTGGTGCGGCGCGCTAACCAGCAGTTCCCATCTTCCCCGTTAGCCCCGCGCAGCCTCTTAGCCAGCAGTTCCCATCATCTGTCTACACCCTGCCACTGGGGCCTTATCTCCCCATCACTTGAAGTTTGCAGACTGGTCAGCATGTCTTCACCAGCAAATATTTGTTTTACATAATCTTTACGCTGAGAACTGGAGAGAGCAGGGTGGGCCAAACAACTTCTGTCCTCGGGAGTTTATTATCTTAATAAGAGATAGAACATGAACTTGTAAACAAATGGACGGAAGAGCTAACCGTGGAGGTGGCTGCTGGAGATCAGTAATAGGACATTTGCCTGGCATGCAAGAGCCTGGGTCGTTAACTACAGCAAAAAGTGCTCTGAAAGAAAGAGAGTAAGTCTTTTGGGGAGTTACTTCAGATGGCAGGTCAGGGAAGGGTCTGAGGACGACCTTCCTCTGATGAAGCCACATTATGAACTATGAGGACAGGCCAGTCCAGCCACACAAATAACCAAATAGCAGGTGCCTGCCTTGCTGGGGGCTGACGGTAGAATCCTACCTCTGGAAACATCAAGTGCGGAGATGTGAAGACAGGGAAGTACTTGCCGTACTCCAGTTACTGACATGATGTCCGCGGGGCTCGAATGCGGGCAGAGTGCTCTGCAGGGAGGACAGAGGCAAGCGGGAACTCCCTCTGCTCTGCCATCCCACCACGCGGGTCCCTTCCCAGGTGTGCAAGTGCTGGTCCCCCCTTAACCTGCTCACTGTCTCAGCTCTCTCAATATGCTTTGCTTTTGCTGCAAATGAGAATGTAATATGGATAGGTGGTTGCATCACGCGGCTCTCTCAAAGACCTTAAGCTTTTGCTGGAATATGTATCTTACATACCTTTGTCTTCCCTAAGTAGGAGCACAGTGCTTTCCATGGTGGGCACAGCCTAATGTTGGTTGAAGAAACTTCCTTCCTTTCCCTCCCCCTCCCTTTCCCTCCCCTCCCCTCCCCTTATGCCTCCAGTAACTGTCATCTCCACATGACATTTCTCTTCTCTGCCTTCTGTCTGCCCATTATCACCAGATTTAAGGTCTAATCCCACGGGCAAAGATCCTTTTGCCAAATAAACCACATTTACAGATGCTCAAAGTTAGGATGTCTTGGCGGTGGGGCGCCGTTCTCTCCACTAATGAGGCAACACCGTTCTAGAGCACGTTCCTGAGTTTCCTTTTCATAGTGTCAGAGACAGACCTTGGGAAAACAGCTTCTTCCTCTGGTTTATGGGGTTTTTGCCTGATGTTTTAAACACAGTGGAAATAGACTGAGGTATTCCATTATAGCTTGTTAGGGAAGAGACTCTAAGTATGAACTGGGAAAGGAAGGGAAAGGAAGGAGGGAAGGGAAGGGAAGGAGGAAAGGAAGGGAGGGGAAAGGAGGGGAGGGTACGGGAAGGGAGGGGAGGGAAGGGAAGGGAAGGGAAAGGAAGGGAAGGGAAGGGAAGGGAAGGGAAATGAAGGGAAGGGAAGGGGCAGACAGAAGACAGAGAAGAGAAATGTCATGTGGCGATGACAGTTACTGGAGGCACAAGCCAGGAGATACCTGGAAACTGGAAAACCCAAGGAAGCATCCTCCCTTAGGTCCTGTAGGGGGCGCGTGGCCACCTGGACACCTCTATTTTAGACCTATGGTCTCAAGAACTGAAAGAAGGAATTCCTGATGTGAACCACAACTAGGAAACCAACACTAACTTGCCCCTTGTATGGCTCGGATGTAATATCTTTCTGACTGCCATGACTAAACAGGCCCGGTCTTGTATAGCACTTAGCATATCATAAGTACCCAAAGGGGTGGTGTCTGCTCTTCTAGGTAGTGGATGTTTTCTTCCTTCGGTGAATGAGAACTTGACAACAGAGTGGAAATTTCTGTCTTGTGATTGCCTGCTGAGTCCAAGTTCATACCTCCGGTTTAACGGAAACCTTGGCTTTCTACAGCCTTCGGAGAAGACTTGGTTAGGGTTTGAGGAGGAAAAGAGCTCAGATTTCTAATGTGGGCTCCAGAAGTCAAAGTGGAGCTGAAGAGGCTGAATTTGAAATGACAACAGGCTGAGCAGAGAGCAGCCTTGCTCCACCCCTGATCCCCGCCCCCCAAGTCCTCACCCCTCCCTTTTCACACATAAAGAAAGCTCTGGGTTCTGCATTCTTGGTTTTCATTAAGGGACTCTGGGGCTGGACATTCCTGAAAATTAAAGACCCTCCACGAGTGAGCCTCCTGACATACTGGTCATGCAGATTCCTCATACTGAGTTCAGGTTTTCTGTGTTGACTGAACAGTAGGTGCACACAGAGGGATGGGGGGTCCAACCAGAGGCTAACGCTGCTCTCTATCCCCTAGGATGTCTGGCATGGTGCTGGGAGTGGGTGCTGGCGTGTTCCTCCTCGCTCTGATCTGGGTGTTGGTGCTGCTGCTGTGTGCGCTGTTATCCAGAGCCTCTGGGATAGCTAGGTAAGGCATTCTTTCCAGCCGGGAGTCCTAGGTAAAAAGCAATTAGAGGCAAAAATCGCTGACGCTCATTAAACATTTAGAATTCAGAAGATCATTTTTGTAATTACTGGCAGTTTGTACGAGTTGCATTTTAACCTCTTATCATAAGCACTAACTGTGTTATTTATGCTCTGAGGCAGAGGGAGGGAGGGGAACGGAAGCGGGTTTTTCAGTTCTCACTGTGGAGGAGATGGAGGGTGGGCGGGAGACCAGAGATGAGACCAGAGAAAATCCGTTTCAGCTGCTGTTGATTCCTTGGGAGTTGTAGGTAGAAGTTTTGCCTAATTGTTCAGATTTATGGCACATGCTAGGTCCAATCCTTAAGGCTTTTGCCTGGGCCCACAGACACTGAAGTTTACAGCGAGTTGGCCTGGCCCTCTGTAGCAAGCCATAACCTAATCCTGGAGACACTTGAGATACACACTCTGGCAGGGTCATGTCAGTAATAAGCAGGGAGCCTCAGTGTTTGTTGAAGCGTTCTGGTCTGAAAGAACAAAGGTGTGGGAATGAGAGGCATTGTGTATGTCTGTACTCATGAATGGACACTGTACAGAAAACTATGAATTGGGAGTTACCAGGAATAAATAGGAATATACCCAGCTGGTACCTGTCCAAGGCTTTGGGATGGAGGACTTTGCAGACCTTCAGGAACTGTGACCCCAGGGATAAGACAGCACAGGCCTTTGCCCCCAACACAGGCCTATTGGTTAGAAGCTGACTGTCTGCAGTGCTTCTGATACTCAGGTCTCTTTGCCCCCCAGGTTCTCCATCGTCTTTGTCTTCCTTGGTGCTCTGATCATTACTACAGTTCTATTGCTTTTCCCTCGAGCCAGTGAATTCCCAGCCCCACAAGGCGAAATGAAGGTAAGGCTATTGGGTTTCATTTAGCCCTTAATCTCAGCCCTTCCACCCTGCCTTGCAAGCTGGTCAAACAAGAGAGCTGCAAGGCCCCTGTCCCTTTACCCTGGAAAAGGGTCTTATGAATCCCACCTGCAGCACCACCGGACAGTGATTTACCTGGTGTGCTGTTATTTGTCACTTGCATCAGGTTGAATGACAGTGTGGAGAGCCACTCCCTACTTAGAGACAGGAAGAGAAAAGAGTTAGGAACTAGGAACTGACTCGCATAGGCTGTCAGTGTGGTGTTCCCCATGCCTGGTAGCATTGGTTCAGAGTCTCAGATCCTGGTCAGAATGAGTGTAGTGCTGTCAGGGTGTCGAGTGGCATGATTTTCCATCCCGAGGTTGACTTTTCCCACTGTGGTGTTGAGAGAACCCTGGGTAAGAGGAGCCTTTCCACGGGAAGCAGGAGGAGAGGTGACAGATGTGTTCTATGCTGATGATTGTCATCGTCATCCCTTAGACCACATCTGCCAGCCCCTACTTCTATAAATTGATTTGTATCACCTCTGTCATTGCCCCATTTCTGCAGACCTCACCTGGTCTGGCTCATTCCTGACCTGGGGCTCTGGTGCCACCATGCCTGGTAGCATTGTGCTCAGACCCATAGGCTCTTGGTAAGGGTGCTGACCTGTCTGTCCCATTACATCTTCTTGTGGCATTCTGATCCTCCTAATAGCTATTTTAATTTTGAAGTAGAAGCCATGCTAATAGCTAACATTCTTAAAGGATCATTGTATTCGGATACCTGTGCTAAACACCTCGTTATACATCGTCTCATTGAAACCACACAGAAACCCTACATTAGGTGCTATTGTTTTCTGGATAAGAGTGTCGGGTGACCTGCCCAAATTCACATTGTCCAGGAAAAAGCAGAGCAAGGATTTAAACTGAGCTCTGTCCTCAGAATCATCAAACTTGCCGGGCAGTGGTGGCGCACGCCTTTAATCCCAGCATTTGGGAGGCAGAGGCAGATGGATCTCTGAGTTCGAGGCCAGCCTGGTCTACAGAGTGAGTTCTGGGACAGCCAGGGCTACACAGAGAAACCCTATCTCAAAAAAAAAAAACCCACACCCCCTCCTACCAAAAATCTTCATACTTGTTGGAACTAAATAGAATATCAATGACCATTCTCCAGATCTGACAGATTATCAATTTGATATAGTTCACAAAATTACATAATTTCTTGAAATAAAATGAACACGCACTTTCAGCTCTACCTAAGACTAATGACGGTGAGAGGAAGAAAATTAGCTCTAGAAACTCTAAGGGAAATTATGCTTACCACACAGATTCCGGGAGTTATTCCCTTGGGTGTCAGGCTCTTCTCTGCAACTGGCATACCCCAGTTTCTTTGTTTTTAGGAGAAAAGAGTGATACATGCTGCCATATTTGTGATTATTGCAGATATGACTACTGGAAAGGCACAAAGCAAGCCCCCTTTCTAAATCAATCCCTCTCTTCTGTCATATGGGTTTCGGACTCAGGTGACAACCGGGACTGAGCGAAAATATGTTTGTCAGCATGGTCAGCAGTCAGAGTTTTCATTTCCAGGTTCTGAGAGCTGGCCCCTGCAGCAGCCTGGCTCAGTACTGTATCAATAATACATGGCCTGGGCCTTCTGCACCCAAGGCCTGCTAATTGGCTAATTAAAAAGTGAAACAGTCGAGCGAGCAAACATGTAGCCCGCGAGAGACTTGTTCAGTACCAGAGCCAAGGTCAAAGTTATGTTAAAGCTGTTTTATCAAACTGACCTTGGTTGTAAGTTGACTGTTGGGGTGGTCTCCGGAGCAGCTGGGGTGCCACAGCCTTCTTCTTGATGTCTTTGGATCTCACTCTTACCACTGCCTAGATTGTTCAGGTGCTTTGTGCATCAACACTGTATTAGCTTTCTGTTGCTGCTGTAACAAATTCCTGCTGGCATAATGGTTCCTACCGTAAATTTGTTATCCACAGTTGTGTGGGTTAGGAGTTCATCGCCAACCTCCCTGAGTTACAAACCAAGGGTGAGCAGGGCCGCACATCTTTCCAGCGGTTCTGGAAGAATGCCCACTTGCTGACTTCTCCCAGCTCTAAAGGCTGCTCCTTGTGCCTGGCCCACGGCTTCCATCTGTGGCCATCTGCAGAGCCAGCAGTGTGTCACCTCTCTGGCTGCATTCACCTCACCTCTCTTTTCCTGAATGTATTTTCAGCTTCTTCTTTCAGTCTGTTTTGTTCCTTGAGACAAGGTCTTACTGTGTAGCCTTGGCTGGTCTGAAATGCAGTGGAGATCCGCCCACCTCTGCCTCCACCTCTGCCTCCATCATGCTTTTAGCTTTTAAGGACTCTGTTAACACTGGGCCTCCCTGGATTGGACAATCCAAGCTAATCTGCCGACTTCCAGGTCACAACCTTAACTGCACTTGGTCATGCAATCCATGAGTTCACAGGCTCTAGGGATTAGGATCTCTGGGCCGTTCTTTAGATTGTGACCGTTACTGTCAGGTATTTGGGAAGAGCTCCAAGAAGTGGGCTCTCATGGTTTCTGTGAAGTAAGCGAGGCACTCATTTGGTTTCCGATACCTGCTTTCCCTGCCCACTTAAGCACCGCTGCTTAGCTTTGGGGAGACCAGAGCTCTGTTCCTTAGAAGTGGGTGGCAGACATCTGGGCAGAGCCAATACCAGATACAGGTTTTTGTCAACAAAGACCAGTAGAAGTAGGGCTCCCCATATGACTGGTTACTAGGCAACCAACTGTATGATGGGGCAAGTTACATACCCGTTTAGTGCTTTAATATCTTAGATAAGTGGCCACTTTCCCTCACTCGCTTGCAATTAGGGTTCAGAACTCTGCTGATGAAAGCTTCGGAGTCACCTCATTCGGAAAGCTACTCTCTCCCCTAAATGGAGCCATTTGTTTCCTGTACCTTGTCATTAGCAGGAGTTGTTGCCCTTGCTCTTCCTCCTCCTCCTCTTTTTCTGCAAAAACCTTGTATTTTCTACTCAGGAAGCTGAAAGTTTTCTTATCCAAATGTAGAGGGAACCCAGGGCAGGATGCTACTTGAAGTTACAAAGAAACTCCAGGCACAGCCATCCGATCTCAGGTTCACACAGGCAGAGCGCTGGAGTGGCAGAGATTCCGTTTTTGATGTTTTCTCTCTCCAGATTGTGGATGCCTTTTTCATCGGCCGCTACGTCCTGCTGGCTTTCCTCAGCGCTGTCTTTCTTGGAGGCCTCTTCCTGCTTCTTACTCATCATGTGCTGGAGCCAATCTATGCCAAACCACTGAGGTCCTGCTGAGCACGGTAACTGGAAACACCGGAAACACCGGACATGTTGACATCGTGGATGAGCGCAAAGGCGCTTGATCTCTGGAGCCTTGACCACCTTCATGTCTTCAGACCAGAGGAATAGCCATTTGTCGCTAAGGCAAACCTCCTGAGCCCAGAAACTCAGTAGCAAAGCAGAGTCCATGGATGTAAATTGTCCCCATCAAGACAGGTACAGCTGTCTTCTCAGAACCCGTACTCAGGATTTCTGTCTGTTTTGAATGAACGATAGTAACAGCGATCTGCCTTGGGTTCAGGCGAGCTGTGAGTCGTAGATTTGGGGAAAAGGAGTTTTGGGCTCTGTTGTCCAACAGAAGAAGCTGGTCCTCTTTTTTTTTTTTTTTTCTTAATAACATAAATTATAAGTTCTCAGTTGAGTATTTGGAACCATTTGGAAGAGAGAGGCATTCAAACACAAAACTGCTTTAATGAGATAGTGTGGAAGGTGCATTAGGCAGTGCTTATTGACCATCCCTTCTGTGGAGGTCCACAGAGCTCTGGAGAGACAGTGCGCGGCACTTGCCCGAGTTCTAATAAAACAGTGAACAACTACCAAAGGGCTTCTTGCTCTTCAGCCTCCTGGCTACAGCTTGTGTGGATTTACATTTGCAGTTTACTTAGAGATTAGAAAGGAGATATGGAAGTATTCGAAGTCTTCTCCCTGCCATGTATCTTGGGTCCGTTTTCTCCCAAATTTGGTGGCCTTTGAGTGCCTTATTTGAATATATAGTGTTGTGTACGAGTCCACTTTGGGCTTTGGCCTGTTCTTTTTCCTTTTTTTCTCTGGCAGTACTACAGATTGAACCCAGAACCTCAAACAAGAACTCTGCCATTCTGTCCCTCTACATACATTTTATCTTGAAGAAAAATGGCATTGTTTCCCAGGCCGGTCTTGAACTTGCCATTCTGCCTTAGTTTCCGGGGTACCTGGGATTTTAGGCCTGAATCATCAGGCCTGGCTCTTTTTTATCTTCTTGGTCAGTTGATTACTTGGTTGATTCCATGGTCTCACTGGGGACCCAGAGCTCGCTTGAGCTCTGGCTCCTTCCGCCTCAGCCTTCTTGGGTACTAGGATTACAGGTGTGCCCTCTCCCTTCCCCCCCAACATGCCTGCCTCTGTATCTTCATCTTGGAAACTCTTTCTCCAAAATTATTAAGGGATGTGTATTCTCAGCATGGTAATATAACTTCACATTTGACTGATCAATAAAACTTGTCACTAAATGGGGTGGAGGGTCCAGTCTGGTTCTGCTTTGGAAGGGCCACCCTGCATCTCCAGAGCAATGTAAAGACATTGTATATTTACATTTGAAGTTTACTTAGAGATTAGAAAAGAGGTATGGAAATGTTTGATGCTTCGTGTCTGCATCTGAGAGCCAAAGAATGAGCTGGAAAGGTGTCGTGCTAGCTAGATGCCTGGGCCCTAGCGATTCCTTTGAGATGTAAGTTTTATAACAATTTATTATTGTCACTCTTATTTTTAAATAGAACAATCCTGACGGTTAAGGCTTCACACGGCAGCCGGTTGGCAAACCCAGATGTGGCAGAAGCCAGTCACTCTCACAATAGGAGAAAACCTTCTACACCAGTGATTCCCAACCCTTCTGATGCTGCAACCCTTTAATCCAGCTCCTCCTGTTGTGGTAAACCCCAACCATAAGATTATTGTCACTGCTACTTCATAACTGTAATTTTGCTGGTTATGAATTGTAATGTAAATATCTGATATGCTGGATATCTGATATCCTACCCCCGTGAAGGGATCATTTGACCCCCAAAAGGGTCATAACACACAAGTTGAGAGCTTCCGCTCTAGGATCTGTGACCCCTTGGTTAAGAACTTGAGAGAGGTTAGGGCCACTTCTTTTTCCTATCTCTCCTTGATACTGTTGTTGGAGTATAGAAACGCCCACTCCTACCGTGTCATAGGAACTCGGCCCAATGACAAGAGCTGAAACCAGTGACTCTTGGGAGTCCCAGCTGGCAAGGAGCAGATACAGTTGCCCTCCACTTGAACTGGCTTCTCTATCTGCTTAACTTGGGGGAAACTTTCCAGACGAGCTTTTACTCAGAAACCTTCAAATGAAATTGATTCTTAGTCTGGCCTGGGGTTCGTGGGGGAAGCAATAGAGAAATGTTCTGAGAACTGTGAGGGAGGTGGGCGGTCTGGAGCTCAGGCTTATTCTCCTCAGTGCACAAAAGCTTCCAGGTACCTGAGAGCCTTCCTATAGGATGCCTTAGCCAGCCCAAGCAGCGCCGTCCCTGACAGGCACAGACTGCCGTCTGCTTTTCCTCCCAAGAAGCCTGGCAAGGCAACTCTGGAAAGGCTCACATAGGTACCTGACCACGAATCTATCTTGTTCATTCCTTTGCAAAGGTATCCACCTACCAACTAGAGGCCAAAAGATACTAAAAGATACTAAAAGGGGGGGTGGGGGTGGGGGTGGGGCTCTGATCCCTGATCTAGTTCATAAATGATTTAGGGTTACCTAGATCAGAGCGATGAGAGCAAAGCTGCAGACAGCAATAAAGGCCCATTGAGGGCAAACCGGTCAAGAGAATGGAGTCTCTGACCCGAGTAGGGACCTAACTTCCTAGTTGGGCCAGTTCAACCACCTGGCCAAGGGATCACTGCCTGGATGGCAGGTTTACTTTATACTAAAGAATGGCAGGAATAATTGTGGTTTTAGTGAGATACTACACCTAGGTAGGTCTGCTTACCTTTCTAAATACTGACTCAGAAAGAGACAAGTTTTTATTTTATTTTTTTTCTCTTTCTTTCAGATGTTGGCCGGAACCTAAGCATGCTTTTTGTGATAGTTTGGGCTTCCTTACTCTTCCTCTGGAGCCACTGGCCTCCCCGCCATGTGGTGCCAGCTGCCAGTCCTGGATGAATGCTGGTACCACGAAGTTTTTTCCTTCTGCGTTCGTTTTCTTCCTCCAGGGAACTCCTGAGATCAACAGCTTGCCTGTTCTGGAGGTGTTCTTTTAAATTCTAATAAAATTGTTCTTGAGCTTAAAAAGAAAAACTTAGAAAAGCAGGGCTAAAAAGATGGATGACTTGGTGGCAGGCTAGGTCAGCAGTACCCTCGCAGCTCCATTACGGTAGAATATTTGTCCAGTCGGTTGAGCGATACCGTGTAATATTTTAGAAATGTCTCAGACCAGCCAAGCATATTGAGTAATATTTTGATAAGCAACTTAAAATTTTCTCACTGGTAAATGGGAAGAAAAAACTCGATTCTTTTCTGATCAGGAGTTTCAGATAATTAATGTTAAAATGCACCAGAGGAATTGTGTCGGTGCACAGGCACTGAGAGCACAGCATTCCCTCCGTGTAAACCACGCAGCTGCACTTCAGCACCGATGTGTGCCCAGCCCCAGCGGATGTGTGCTGGTGGGGTGAGGCAATGGAGGGGGTCAGGGTGGAGGCACCCCAGGGATTCCAAGTGTGTTTATTCTAATACAGTGGTGGGTTTCCTGTTCTTCAAGACCTAACCTTTCCTGTCAACTCAATTCCGTCGCTGAAGAAGCTAGGTGTTCCTATTTGATTCCCAACGTGTAAAGAAATGTGCTGTTATTTCAGAGATGGGAAACAGGCCAAGGAGAGGGCGGGTTTGAAAGTTCACAGTAGTAGTGACCCTGAGACTTGACGTGCCTGCACTAACTCCTCATCCACTCATTTCCATCGCGTGCCTTAAAGATCAACTTCTGTTTTCAAACAACGCCTTAGCTTCCCATTGGTTAGCTGTTTGCACCCACCGTTTCCCTCACATCTATAAAGGCAAAAATTCTTTAGAGCTACTAACACCGATAAGAACAAATGATAAATGTGTCATTCCAGCCTTTGGCTTAACCAGATGCGAGAATCAGATACAGAAAATAATCTGGAAACGTGTTGATTCCCCTGAGTGGAATGTGACAGTTTAGGACTGGGAAGGACTTTTTATAGTTGATAGGACTGACCTTTTAACCCCAACCCCAAGCCTAGAAATAAGCACTTGTCATTCACACAGACATGACAGTCTTTATTACCTGCAGCAAAGATGCCAGGTATTTCTCAAAGCGCACTGTAAGCACGTATGACGTCATGTATCAGATCTATTAAGCGGGTCTTGTTACTGTCCCCGCTTGACCCAACTGGGACAGACTGGGGGAATCAGGAGTCAAGGTTGGAAGTGAGCAAGGTTGGAAGTGGGGCAGTTTGGCTCAGCGTTCAAGTTCCTAACACTTACATTACACGATGTGTCTGTAAGGTACAAACAGGATTAAAGCTTCCCAGCACTGGGGACTTCTTTTGCTTTCCTATGCGTCTGACTGTAAGTCAACCATGTCCTGCTTTGCACTAATATTAGTTTCCTGTTGCTGCTGTAACACGGTAACACATCACAAACGTCATGCACATGTATTATCTTACTGCCCCACAGGGCTAAGGACAAAACTGCAGAAGACATTCTAGGGGGAACCTATTTGATTTTTTTTTTTTTTTTCAGCTTCTAAAAGTCACTCACATTCCAGGGTTGGTGAGCCCTTTCTGTATTCAAACACCAGCAATGTGACATCTTCCAATCTCTTCCACCCCTGCCTCACTGTCATTGATGAGAGCCTTGTAGTTATACTGGGCTCACTTGCCAACCCATCTCAAGGTCTTGAAGTCTCACGTATCATGTAATACAGTAATATATTTATGGGTTCGAAGAATTAGGGTATAGACATTCTGGGTGAGGGGCATTACCCCTACTACAGAATAGAGGGTCCCATTTCCCAGCTATAAGGACAGCCTCCTTCCATAGTGAAAACCTCCCTTACCCCCACAACCTCTCGGACAAAAGGTCTGTTGCTTTGTCGAGGTCTCAGGGCTCCCCGAAGCAGCCCTCCCCACCCTCGGCTTCACACCTTCAGTGAAGCCTCAGGATGCTCAGCTCTACAAGAGGCTCCTTCCCTTCCAGCCCCTCACACACCTGCCCCTCCTCACACACACTAGCCCAGCCTCCCAATGGATCGCTAAAGGAGAAGCACAAAGAGTTATTGCCTTTTAATTACACGTGCTATGGTAGCATCTATAAGGAAGAACATTTTAAGCTTAATTGAGACCAAATGTGAAGTTAAATTAAATGAATAACTAATTAACGTAATGTTCCTGCATTAGCCCCGTGTGAGTGCAGAGGCCCTGTGAGAAGGCAGGTACCAGGCCTCTGGTGAACAAAATGTTCGCAGAGCTGGGGGATTGGGGAGGGTTAGGGGGGTGCAAGAACCTGGTCTGGCAAGTGAGTGCAAAACGGTACGTGGGGGTGGTGGTCCCCCAACCTTTGGGGTTTTCCCCAACCCCCTTTCTTACACCTACAGCCAAGGTAGGTTCATTTTCGAGGCCTGGCTCTGGGCTCCCACTAGTCTTTTGAATCTTTCTAATGTCTCTCTTGCCTGCCTGGAGTGCATGTTTGTTTGTTCATGCTCTGGTCCTTATGCTAGCATAGGCTAGGATGACAAGATTTACATTAGCTTCTTCTGTTCTCTACTTCTCACTGCCTTGTCATATTGATCATCCAAGGCCCATGAATTCTTCCTTCAGATGCTATCACATCTGAAGCCACCAGGATCACCCCTACCAGCCCTATCCACCAGCCCTGTCACATCAGGTCTGGACTAATGAATGATGCAGCCCTCAACTTTAGGTCACTGCTGTTTGGCTTGTGTTGTTTCTGTTTTCATATTCGGTCTTCTCTGCTAAGGAGGAAGCAGCAGCAAGTGTGACTAAAACACTTAAGACCCTGCACACCGATCCTATGCCTCGAGCAGTGTTATTCCCCTGTTCTAGATGAGGAAACAGGAAGACTGTGGTGAGCAATGAGGCTGGCATGGGGAAGACCTCAAAGAACCACTCCTTCCACCCTGACCTCTCAGGAGGGTGGTAGGGCGGAATCTGGGAGTCAGGAAAGCAGTGTTCCTTCTCTGAAAAGGAACGGCCACACCTGCCTGCCATGGACTCTACCACGGGATGCTATCGCCATCTAGTGGCTTACAGAAGTAACACAGCTTTGCCTTAAAGTCTGTCCTATGCACATAATGTCAGATAGTCCGGAAGGTCTTGAATGCTGAGCAGACTACCATGTGTCAGCCCCTGCCCTGGACCAGGTCCTGAGTTTAAGAGGTTCCTGACTAACTGCTTCCTGCAGAACCAAAGTGAGGATCGGACAGGTGAGCTTTATATCTTATTGCAACATCCTAGTTAATGCAATGGATGTATCGTGTATGGGGGGGGGGGGGTAGGTCTAGATTCCTGCTGTATTGCATGTGTTATCAATGTCATGAGTAATGCCCTCTGGGAATGCCAGCTGTCACGGCCCCAGAACACCAATCTTTGTTGTTCATGTGACAATGCTTCACTGCCCCTCCTGAGCCCCACGGCTGCTGCTATGCCAGGCCCGACCAAGGATAAACAGAGGCACAGTTGGCAAAGGAAATCTGTATTGGTGCTGACGGGCAGCTTAGAGGTCAGGCGGAAATGCCAGCAGTCAGCCTGGCATGTCGTGAACCAGGACTCAGAGTGGAAGGCACGTGATTAGAACACCAGGCAGAGGGGTGGCTGCAAGATGTCTCCTAGCAACTGCTAAGCAGCAGTTACTGGGATGTTTCCAGTGGTGTCTTCATTTCTTGCTAAACTTGGCACCCATGTTCAGGGTTAAGTCCTTTCCATGGCCACTTCCTGTTCGTTCTCACAGGAGAGCTGCCAGGATGTGAGCACCCAGTGCTTAATTCACACTGGCATTTGCAGTTGTATACAACACCCCTTAGTCTTCACAGCACTGACCCCAATGTCTTCATCCACTGAGGCATCTTCAGGGTGAGGAAAGGGAGGTTCTGGGCTCTGAAGGAGGGCTTGGTCAGGAGCCTGAGAGCGAGTTCCCCTACATTCAATACTCATGACAGCCCCCTTACCCCAGCCAAGCCTTGGCTTCGCAAGGACAGTGCTAAGGCTTCAAAGTGGCTGAGCTATCAACAGGATCGAGTGCAGGATAGATCAAGAGGCTCCTACTTGGGGGAAATACGCAAAGAGTAATTCACGGACAGAGACAGAGAGAGGCCCGGCACCTTTGAAACAAGGTGAAATCCCTCTTAGGTACAGGATAATTACAGAGGTTATAATTTAACATGGGAAGGAGAGATGCACCTTTTCCAGGCCTTGGAATCCAAACAAGCAAGAGTCTGACCGTGTTCTTCCTTTCTGCTTTCAGCCCATTCCTTCTGATTGCAGCTCCGAGAGCTCAGGCCTTGAAGTCTGCCATTTACCCATGCTTGGTGCTCAGCAGTCCCTTCCCATGGAGTCCTCTGTACCCTTCCTTAGTGGCAGTGTAGCTTTGGGCTGGGCCGGTTAGATCAGGAGGCTTAGCCTCCCAGTGATGGAGGTTTCCATTCGCTTGCTCATAGGGAGCACATTGGGTACCCAGCAGGGCCGGCCCATGCTGCTCTTCCAATTGAGGCCTCAGATCTGTTTGTACCTGCATGAACAGGGGAGACGGGATGGAAGAGAAAGTAAGACACAGCTTAATGAGCTTCTGCCTTTCATGTCTACTGTCCATAATTAGGGGCCCCCTTCACTTGTTGGGCAGGCACTAACCAGCCAAAACAACACGGAAAACAAACTGTTTCTGCCACATTTGGCCAGTTCCCAAAAAGCATCACTCCCTACCTCATCTTCTCTGCACCTCAGACCAACTGTACCAGGCATTTGAGGCAAACATCCCATTATGTTCAACGAGGCAGAGACTGAGGACTTTGCCGAGGTCTTACATAGAGGTGAGTGTATACAGAAACCAAGAACCTCCCGGGACTTCAGGTTCTCAGCCTAGAGCTCTCCCTGCCCCAGTAAATCACTATCCATTTCTTAATGGGCCTTCCAGGAAGAACCAGCCTGGGAGAGCTGTAGTTACAGAAAGACAAGCCACCCCCACAAACCTGGGTTCTGTTTTAGGTTCTGCCAGGACTGGCTCCTCACTTCAAATGAGAATACCTGCCTCTCAAGGAGGCTAAGAGCTGAGCTACAGTGAGGTGAGCCTAGCCTCCATTCCAGTTCACTATGGACTTTCCTCTCTCTCTCTCTCTCTCTTTCTCTTCCTGGCTCCCTCCAAGCCTAGCCCAGAGAGTGTAGGCGAAAGGAGAAAACTTATGCTGTCCAGTCCCCTGCTCCTGTCCTCCAGAGCAGGGCAAGGCAGGGCAGGGCAGGGCAGGGCAGGGCAGGGCAGGGCAGGGCAGGGCAGGGCAGGGCAGGGCAGACCCTGTGAATGCCTCCACGTGCCCCACTGCTTCCTCCTTGCATGATGCCTTCTTAAAGAGTAAGTGCTTCCCCAGATGCTGTGTGGGTTACCATGACCCGAGGGGATGGGTCTTCAGTTACCATCCAGCCCAGGTCCAGGCTTTGCCAGCTCCTTTTCTTAGTAAGATACTTGTGCCAGACGAAGAGCCAGAAAGGCCCCAGGGACAGTCACCCAGTCACCAGCACCTCAGCCTCTGACTCAGTCACTGACCTCTGTGACTTCCACACCCACCACCTCTGGACACCAGGCAGAAACCACACCAGACTAAGCACTGTTTGCGATTTGTTCCAGAGGCTTTGATTGGTTGTTGCCCTTTTCTACACAGCCCAGGCAGAGGGGTCAGATGACTCTGATTTCTGACATTTAGGAGGCAGACAGAGCTCAGCCTCCATTCAAAGAAGAGAAGATTCTGGATCCCTGGCCCCTTTGCCCTACGGGTGTGTTCAAAGCCCTCGGTAGCATCTCAGATGCCCCGAGAACTAGTTCCCAAGCACCATGCTCTGACTAGCTTGAATCTCCAGACCTGGCTCCCAAGGAAACAGAGAAAGCTGGAGGGCGGGAAGGAAATCA
Organism: Arvicanthis niloticus; assembly: GCF_011762505.2. Classification (NCBI taxonomy): domain Eukaryota; kingdom Metazoa; phylum Chordata; class Mammalia; order Rodentia; family Muridae; genus Arvicanthis; species Arvicanthis niloticus. The sequence goes on from NC_133434.1 coordinate 6,141,369, forward strand.
CAGGAGAGGAGAAGCTCCCCAGGCAGCCCACATTCCGATGGTGGATTAGTCATACTTGAAGAAAATACTCACAAAAGTCATGGGACTTGAGGAAAATACTATCTCGGGTGGGTTAGGGCCAGACTAGAGCTATGGAGACACACGGGGACAACAGAGGCAAGGTTAGTAGTTGTGAAGTGGGATGGGGGGTCCAACAGCAGCACATCAAGGGGGCGCTGCTTCAGGGTTCCTGAGGCCCACGATGGACCAGCACAGACTGCGTATAGAGTAACTGAGCCCTGGGTGGAGTCCTAGAACTGAGGTTAGGTGTATGGCTTTCACTGCTAGGAAACTCACCCACTGTTTCTGCTCCGGGCCGACTTCCAGGCCAGGATCTCTTTGTACACCAACCTGCAGAGGAGCTGTGGAGGGTTCAAGGTAGAAAGGGAAGGGGAGACACTGTGAGCTTCCAGGCTCAGCTGACCCATGGGACTGGTGAACAGCATTCCTCACAGGAGGAAGTAATTCTGAGCAAAGGGCGGCGGCCATTCTCACCATCCCAGAAGCCCCAAGGTTTTATATGGGAGTTCCAGTCTGTACACAGAAAACATTCCCCAACGGACATCTGTGGAGCCCGAGACCTCTTACCAAGCAAGCCAAGACGTCGGCAGAGATGAGCATGTAAAACACATTGTTCCAGCCTGTGGGGGAAATGAGTCCGGCCAGCAGGGGCCCCAGGGCCGCACCTATACAGAACGGTTTCAGGAAAGCAATATACAGACCTTCCCCAACAACCTTGGGCGGTGCACCTGGGGATCCACCCATAACATGGCTGGGACTCAGCTGCCCGGAACCCAAACCAGTAACCAACCTATGGAGCCGGTGCCGTCGATAATGGCCGTGACAGTGGAGAGGGCCTTGGCGTTACCCTTCAGGCTCTCGTGTGTACCCTGGGGAGACAGAGTCGAGTGGGACAGCTCAAGCTAAGCAAAACCACTCGGGAAGAGCAGTGCTGAGAGCAAGCTAGCTGAGGTGGGAGGTGATGGGGCCCTGAGGTTGAAAGGAAAGAACCCGTGGAGGTTCAGCAGGACAAGAGATGGAGCAAGGGAGAGGGGAAATGGACTTGCACACAGAGCCCCGCCTGCACCCTCAGACCAGCCTGGTGCCCACAAGTGACCCACTCACCAGGTCAGCGGAGACGGCTGTGGTGATAAGCGCATAAGGGCCATTGACCAGGACCCCACAAATAATTAACATCACTGGGAAGACAGCAGAGATGGCATGATTAGAGATGAGAGGCTGTGCGCAGCCTCAAGTCCAGAGCAGGTGATACCCTTGCCCTTGGCTCCACACCCACATCATGGAGTTGCCCAGGCAGAGGCACACAGTGACCGGGTGTCCTCACCTATGGAGCTGGTTATCCCATTCTGGCCAATGTAGTTGTACAGGAACATCTGAAGGAAGAAGGACATGTTTTCTTCGTGCTGGGCTAGACCTGAGTCTGGACTAGCCCCCTGCCTTGTCTGGAATTCCACATATCACTTGGTTTTCCTGCCTTGTATTTCCAAACTCCCCAGGTCTTTATATGTCTCAAAATAGACGGTCTAACTATGGTAGTCTCTAATTTCCTTTTTTTTTTTTTTTTTTTTTCCTTCTGGTTTTGAAATCAGTATCATGCAACCCAGGGTTTCCTGAAACTCACTCTGTAGCGGAGGAAGACTTTGAACTCCTGATTGCCCCTGCCTCTACCTCCCAAGTCCTGGGATTACAGGCATGTACCTCCATGTATGCTTCTGTAACATCCCTCTCCCTGAAAACATATTCTCTTATGTCTATCCCCAATCTCTTTATTGTCCCTTGGTCAAAAACAAAAAACAAAAACAAAAACAAAAAAAAACAAAAAAAACCCAACCTCACAGCTTGTGTCTCTCTTCTCCACCAAGGCTAGATAATCACTAATCCCATTCTGGGATTATTAATTCCAATTCTGGTCTCTTTCACAGAGCCTGGTCCTCTGATGACTCTCACTTTTTTTTTTTTTCTTTCTTCTCTACATGTGCCCAGGAATACACATATACACATGAACAAAGACATAGCTATGTCTGCAAACATAGAGATGGCTACACGGGTGCGAGGCCCCTGATCCCAAGCTTATGCATGCTGACACTGTACACACCATGGGAGCAGCCAGGATCAGCATGATGCAGCAAGTGGTGGCCCTGCCACTGGTGTAGTCGCTGATGAGTCCGGCCATGATGCCACCTGAAACACATGCTCACTCACACGCTGTCCCTGACGCCACCATGCTGTAGTTCCTTACCTGCTACCCAGTTTTGTCCCAACACCCAGCCCCACCCTGGGCTGGCCTTAAGAATCACCACCCCCCTCTGTAGTCTTCCCTTGTTCCCATCACTCCGAGAAACCAGAGCGCAATGATCGTTTTCCTCAGGCCCACCCAGTCTAGCGGGAACAGAGATGAGAATACACTAGGAGGCCCTTCCCTCTCTGCCAGATCACGGCCAGCTGTCCCTTCTTTCTGTACCTCTGCGTAGAAGCAAAGAGAAAGACAGCATGCCAGGACAAAAGGACAGGGCCTCACCTATGATGCCACCAACATCAAAGAGCGTGGATAGGTCCCCGGCCTCCTTGGCACTAAAGTGGGCTATGGGAAACACAAAAACATAATCAGACACTCGGGGAGGTTTTGGAACAAAGCTCCTGAATGACACTGCTAGAAGAGTTCCCGTGGCACATAATTCCAGTCCAAGGAAAAGGCTGAGGCTCCCGGCCGAGTGACTGGCTAGAGCTACCAGGTGAGTTTGCAGCAGCTCGACATATACCCCTTCAGGGCCAAAGTCCTAAACTTCTCTTTCCCTGAAGGATGCCCTAGACCTTTCACAGCAAGGCTCTCCTGCAGGCCTGGTACCTGGCCCATGACAGCCTCTCCAACTCTTTCTCCTGGAGTATAAATGGTTCTGACTGAGCATGGGTGCAGCAATCTCCTTGACCCACTCCTGACTTAGAAGCAAGCTCCAGAGGGGCTTTTCCTTGGCAGGCCACCTTAGGTCTGTACCGATGCTCACAGACAGAAGGAGACCTGTAGGAAGACTCGAGGGACTCGAGGTTTAAAAAGGGGAACATCTAAAAGCTTGACTTGTGACTCCACCCTCAAGGCTGATTCATACTCTGAAGTCAGCAACAAAGCCACAAAACAGGGTCACAGTGTCTGCAAAACTGCCGTGGTGCTCTTGCCAGTATCAGAGACAGGGGCCCCTCATGTAGAGCTATAGGTCAAGCTACAGCTTGAGATCTGGCCATGACTAATCCCCATGGTTTCCTGGTCTCCCATTCAGAGTGTGTGTGTGTGTGTGTGTGTGTGTGTGTGTGTGTGTGTGTGTTTGCTGTCTTTTCCCACAGCTGGGAAAGAGGAAAGCAGCTCTGGGTATAAGGTCTTGGGTAAGGGGTATGGCTCTCTGAATCCTGGGGCCAGCAAAGTAGAGCAATGCTTTTGTTCCTAAGACCCAACTAGCTCCAAGGGGGCAGGTGGCTGGAGACATACAAGAGCCTGCGTACTGGAATGAAACCCAAGTATGGTATCCTCCCTGCACCAGAAGTGGCCTTGGCCTCCCCAGAGACCCTTTCTCTCAGGTCCTGCCCCCCTGGGACTTACCCACATTGAAAATGTACAGGGGCAGCCAATAGAGAAAGGTGTAGCTGACCAACTTGGCAAAGAGCAGACATAAAGAGAACTCGATCACACCCTGGGAAGCACAAGAGAGACAATGGAAAGGGGCTCAAGAGATTCCCCAGTGTAGTGGAGGCAGGCCCCCATGTGGCTTGAGCTATCCCATGACTATCATCATTCCCACCCAAAGCAACCCCAAATATACACCCAGCCCTAATGGCAGCAGTGTGCCTAACGCTGCCTCCTCTACACACTGCCCTTCTCAAGGGGCCCCCCAGAGTCTGGATGGAACTCCTTGAAACCGCCTGTCACCCCTAGCACCCCATCCCCTCGAATCTAATGAAAAACACTGGAGATTCTCTTCCTTTCATTCCACAAACATCTCACCGGGATTTTGAGTGCCCCCAGGAAGCTGATGGCTTCAGGCTCAGGGCCCTGCTCCTTGGAGGAGCTGGCTGCAATGTCCACACTGCTGTCCCTGCTGCTGTAGGGACTGCTCACAGGATCCTCAGGATTGTCCTGTTCCTTCTCCGGGTCATCCTGAGTAAAGAAGATGGTCCCTCCTTGTGGGCAGGCCCATAACCAACCTTCTCTAAGGGGAAGGACAGTCCTGTTGAGAGGTAGGGGACGCCCATCCTGGGGAAGGTGTATGTTTCTCTCCTGGGCTGGCAGGCGCATCAGGTTGTGGGGCATTTAACCCAAGAGCCCAAAACTGGGTCTGTGAAGTCACTGGAAGACCACAGCTCTCTCCTCCAACTCTGGCCCTCCCATGGTCAGTTCCTGGGATGTGGTGAGGAGGGCAGGGCTAGACTGGAGTAGCAAACTCACATGATGCCGAGGAGGGGTGCAGTCCACATCTTCTGGATCTGGGGGGATAAACAAGCACCTTTCTGAGAAGGTTGCTGATAGGTTAGACCCTCACTTTACAGTGGGTCTAAGCTAGTGCAGAGTTAGCCCCACGAGTCCCATGTGGCCCCCAGCATTAAGGGAGTAGACTTTCTAGGCCTGCCTGACTCTTCTAGAAACCATGTCCTAACTGCCTCTTGGACTAGTAGCTGTAACCTTGCCAATTCCGTGTTGTCAGGCAGTGGGAAAAACCCAGTAGCTGTCTACACAGCCCTTTGGCAGAGCACACAGTACAGACAAAACACTAAAGCTACATTGTCCCTCTTACACCTTCAAAAGTCCTACGGAGCAAGCATTACTGTCCCTTTACAGATGAAAAGACAGTTTCAGGGTCACCGAGCTAGTCATCCAATACCCTGAGCAGCAAGGCTCACAGGATATCCAGCCGCTTGGTCCCATGCGCACACCTTAGAGCATGGGGGTGGGGTTGGGGGGGAAGGGTCCACTCACATTCAATGAGAAAGAGAAAGGTGATGACGCCCATGACGGCCGTGATAATGCCAGGCACGATAAATGACAGGCCCCAGTGTTCGTTCACCCAGACTCCAGCGATCAGGGAGCCCAGAATGTTGCCCACTGATGTGTGGGAGTTCCAGATGCCCATGATGAATCCTCGCCTGAAGGAAAGGGACGGGAAGGGGGTGGGGGGTAACTGGAGCGAAGTCAGTGAGTGGCATGTAAAGTAAATAAGTAAAATAATATAAAATAAAAAAAAACACACACAAAAATATATGTAAGTGGTGTATGCATAGTTTTCATTGATTGAATTCTATTTTAAATTAGCTTTAAGTGATAAAATTAATTTTATAATTAATTTTATTAATTTTATCCTTCTCTTTCACACCCATCAATATCACTCTAAAACAGTAGTCTTCATTCAACTGGGGGGGGTAATTCTGCCCCTGGGGGGGGACATCTGGAAACATCTGGAGATTTTCAATGGCCATAACTTGCTGCCTTTCAATATTGGCATCTAGTGGGGAGATGCCATGCATACTGAAAAAAACAAAAACAAAAACAAAAACAGTAACACCCAGAGCCAACAGTTGAACAGCTCAGACCATCAGTGCTGAGGGCGAGAAACTGAAGCAAGCTAACACAAAGCCAGGCTAAGAAAACAGAGTGGTGGGGCCTTTTATCTTCAGTGAAAAGTAGAAATCCACCCATTACAGGAATTATAACTAAGGCTGCCTGCTCTTTGGGCTGGATCCTAAAGATAGAGAAATAGCACTCATCGTTAGCTTCAGAGACATTTCTTCTTAGTGGCTGAGACCCAGCAAGAAGACACATTTTCTAATCTATTCTCCTGAAATTACTCCAGAACCCTCACCATCCCGTGCCCCCAATAAGGGTCATTGACACTCCCTCATTACACTCACTTTCCCTTCCCAAACCAGTTGCCAACACAGGTCACCACAGACGGCCAGCCGGTAGTCTGAACAAGCCCATTGCAGATCTGTAGGAGAAGGGAAGGAGGGTGAGAGTTACCTCAAGTGCCTGGGGTAGAGGTAGTTCAATGACGTGTCCAGGAACCCCACACACACCCTCACTTGCACATTCACACACAGTGTCGCACCAGCTGGCTTCTCCTAGCTCAAGATCATGTGAGCTGAGACCTAACTTCTCACGATCTCAAGCAGATTCAGTATAGTACCCGAGGCAGGCTCACTGAGCCAGTCACTTGAGACTTTGGGGGGTTGGAACAGGGTCCTGAGCAGGGTGACAGAAGGGACTGAACAAGGAGACCAAGTCTCCGTCTGCTCTGACCTGGGGATGGCCAGGGACCCAAAAGGACCTCTCTTTGAGGGGAGCAAAGACCCAAGTGCTATACAGACTCATACCTGGATGAGCACAAAGTACCAGAGCATGTGGATATTCCAGAAGTACCCCAGGCCAAAGAGGGAGGTGAACAGACCGCTTAGCACCATTCCAGCTGAGAGGTAGTAACGCAGGGGTAGCCGCTCCCCAAAGATTCCACTGGAGAGAAAGATGGGGCAAGCTCCAGGTTAATGCTATGTCCACTTTATTACCTCCCTCTCCCAGCCCATATTACTGAAGCCACAGTGGCCATGGTGGCCAGTGCTGATCTGTGTCCTACTGCATTCCAAGGCTGACCCCTGTCCTCCCTTCCAGGGATCGTCTGCTTTATTTGACATGACCCTGACAACTCTGTTGCCCACATCCCTCCTCAATTGGCTGACTACTTCATGTCACGTGTTTCCTGCCAGCACAGTCTCTGTCATCAACTTGATGGTTCTACCTGTCATGATGCGTGAAACATCCCCTCCTGCATGTGTTTGGGCCCCATGGGTCCCTCCGTGCTCCGGGGTCATATTCAGATTGCTTTCTGGATACCTTTACTTGGCTGTCCCTACAGCAATGCAAACTCAACACTCTCTGAATTCTCCCTCCTTTCATCGTGGGAGTCTCTGAAATACCACCTGTCCCCCCCAGTTCGGCAGCTTAGGCAGCAGTCATGCTAGCTTGCCACCTTCCTTGTCTGCCTCAATCCTACCTCAGCTTCTCCCTCATGCCTCGCTCAACTCCTCCCATGGCTCTCCCGTTCCACACTCTGGAGCAGGCTCTCTGCAAATGATCTGATCCTTTAGCACCGTCTCCGGCTGTTGCTTCTGTACCCCTTCTGGTGACCCTGTGAGAGGCTCCACCTGCACTCCACACTGTTCCCTCCTCACCCCACTGTGCTCCCCGGTGCCTCGAGCCTGGGTGTCCTTCCTCACTGCCCTCACCCATGGTTCTGCACATGTCAAGGCTCACCTCCTCCGATGCCTTCCTTAACTCCTTGTCTTCGATCTAAGCTTGCGCTACATGGCTACCCAGCACTTCAACAATGCTCAATTAGCTGCTAAACTGAGTGTCCTCCTACTATGCTGTGAACTCCCTGAAGGCCACACCCTGCCTTATCTACCTGTGATTGCTGGCAGCAAACTCCTGTTTGCTAAGTGAGACCGCACTGGTTATATAGTTTAGACAGCCCTGGGTAAGCTCTCCTTGGGAATCTACATGTCCAGGGCTGTGCTTAGAGAACGCCGGTCATACCCACGAACACTTCCTTAAATGGAGTATCCAGGAAGTTTTATAGGAAAAAGGGCTGCCAATAGCAGGAGTCCATCAGCAGCAGGAGGAAGAACAGTTTGGTGACCACAGAGAAAGAAGAAGGCTGGCCATAGGCTGATGGCTTGGATGGGGCCTTGGCCTCAGCCCCACATGGAGGCATCTCTCTCACATCAGCCTGCAGCCCCAGGTCAGTCGGGAGAAACAGCAGTTATGAAGCACCCGCCCACCCCGGCAGCCCCAATGGGCACGGGCTCTGCCTTTCTCTTACCTGATAAACATGCCTATGGCATAAGCCACTAGGAAGGCATTGTCCACAGCTCCCAGTAACTCCTTGTAGTCATCTTTGTCTGAAAGCAGATGAAAAGGACAGAAACCTAGCTGGGTGGCTGTCCCCACAGGAAAGTCCCTTTCACTTCCAAGGAGGGACTGGGGCTTAGAGGCGGCAATGTGCCCTGTTCTTACCGAATGGACTCCAGCTGCACCAGGTGGTGTCATTAAGATCATGGGTGTCGTTAATGGGTCTGACCACCTCTGAGCAGTTCTGGTGCAGGCGGCTCTGGAAGGCAATGGCATACATGGGTCAAGGGTCATGCCATCTCCTGGAGTCCACTTGGCCCAGAGAGAAGCAAGAAACCCGCTACTCAGTCATAAACACCACTGCTTCCTACCACAACCCGTGCTCCTTCCCGCCAGAACCTTCTCTAACAGCGGTAGGTGGCCATCCAATATTCATGAACGGAATCCACAGAGCCTGGACCCCCTGCCTTCTTAGCTTACCCACACCAACCAACGGTCCTGTCTGGGAGGTGAACTGTGAAAGGAACTGGTAGGAAACATTGCAGGAAGGTTGTAAGAGTCACCAACAATGGGTGTCTGCCAGGAGGAGGGGTCAGGCCCAGTGACCAGGGTAAAAGTAGGTTGGGAGGGTCTAGAGCACACACCTGCCAGGCCTAACATGTCCCGCATTGTTCCTTACCAACCAGCCTCACCTTCACGATGCTGATGGGCTTTCTGGACATGTGATAGCAGGCATAAATGAGGAAGGTGAGCAGCAGGATGAAGCCACGGAACCTGGAGGAGAGAGGAGCATCCCAGCCTTCAGAAGTCAGGCTAGAGCATCCTCAAGGCCTTGGTACCACCAACATTTTGCCTTTAGGCTCTCTTCTAGACACAAGTTCCTGGGGCAGAGGCCAGGAGTGTCTGGGAGCAAAGGACCTCTATGTATGCACACTGCACATGCGTGTGCGTGTACACACACACACACACACACACACACACACAGAGAGAGAGAGAGAGAGAGAGAGAGAGAGAGAGAGAGAGAGAGAGAGAGAGAGCTTCTGCCACCTTCTTTCCAACCTCTTAGTCCCTCTAGGGTCTCCCTGAGGCAATGCTGTCTTAGTGTCTGTTTGTGCAGAACAGGTATGGCCACAGACGGGCATGGGGTGGGATTAAAGGAGAGAGGGGTCTGTCTGCAGAGTGAGATCCATATTTCCCTTGCACTTAGGCGACAGTGGACTAGGCCCCGACTATAGGAAGAGCTGACTCAGCTGAGACAGCTGGTGACAAAACCTGAGTCCTCTCCCTCAGGGACCAGTCCCTGGCTAGTCGATTCCACTGGACAGAAAGATCGTTATTTCCTCTCTGGCTCACATATTCCATGTTCCCTCCTCTGCCCTCCTGCTTATCTCATGGGCCAGCCAGATGGAAAGAACAGTCTAATGGGGAGTCTCTCGAAGTTTCCACAGCAGCAGACCCACTTCACCCACCCGAGGGTCTGCGGAGGATCCCGCAGCACCCTGCTGAGTCACTGTTTCCCCAGCAAGACATCAGCTGAGCTGAATCAGCAACCGGAAACCAGGAGGTATATGGAAAATAGATCTCAGAATGGGGCTGAGGTTATAGTTCAGAGGCAGGACACAGGATTAGTATGCTTGAAGCCCCGGGTTTCAACCCACCAGCAAACAAACCAGCCTGAAAGAAAATGTTAGACAGTAAAAGGCTTGGTGCCTCTGCTCACTAAAGAATAGGGTAGGGGAAAAGGGTGAGCAGGCCCTGGAGCGCTCATCTCCCTTGGCTCCATGAACGTAAGGCGGATACTGGATGCTCACCCTGCCCTGTCTGGTAATCTGCCTCCAAACTCCAAACTCACTTCCCCCAAGCATGTAATTAAGCAATGCAGGCCACCTCTTGTGAAATGAAAGGTGTTTCTGCAGAACCTGAATTGAGTTGAGCTACCAAACAGTGTCTCACTTCACCCTGGATTTAAGTTTCCTACCCAGACATCTGTTTCTATTTTCTGCACTGTATTCTTGATTCTAAACCTTGGATGGTTGTGCACACCTGTTGTCCCAGAATTTAGGAGGCTGAGGCAGGAGGATTGGGACTCTGAGGCTAGCCTGGATTACATAATGAGACCCAATCTCAAAGTACCTCTTTGGCTACTTATTCCCAAGGTACCTATGTGAATTCACACAGGTCTTCTAGGGATGTCAAGGAAGCCAAGGCTACCCCCGATACCTGCCTGTCCCAGTGACTGACATCAAAAATCTTGGTGACACCAAAGTTTCTCAGGTCTACCAATTGCCATCTAGCTGATTCCTAGTTCAGGGATTTCTAAAATTTTCTGAGAAACTTTAGAGAGCTAGCCTGGGCAAAAAGCAACAGATGAAAAGAATGTGCAACCTTATAGTTAACTGGGATGTTGTCTAATCCAGGATAAAGCAGGCAGCTTTGACTGGCAACCTCCACTCGCTCACCAGGCAAGCCTTTTCTGCTTCTGGCTTCTTCAAGGGCATCAGTCCCAACCCCACCTATGTCACTCTCATCCTAGTTCTTGGGTACCTGGGGTACCACCTTTAAGTACCACACAGCTCAGCTTGTATGGTCACTCATCTTGGCTGACCACACAGAGGTGCCAGGGCCACAGATGTAGGTGGCCACAGTCATGACATATCAGGTCTTTTCTGCTTAAGACCTTTAGGGATGCAAGTCCCACTGGATTCCCTGAGAGCACACCAGTGATGACTAGTCAACAGAAGACCCCAGTGTTACCCGGGAAGTCAGAGGCTGTACCTCAGCAGACATGCTAGATGCCAGCTGTTTGAACCCTTCCCTTCACGTCAACTCCCAATATCCACACTGCATCACTACCACATACCAGGAGCATCCCAAGGAGGCAGGTCCAGCCCACCTTTTCATGGCTTCTTCCCACCTGAGTTCCCAGGTCTCTATCCTTATCTGTTCCATGCCCTTTTCATCCAGAGCCCTGACCCTTCCAACTGTAGGGAGGAAAAGCCATTGCAGAGAACAGTCATACTAATGTCCAAATCTAAAAATACAAATATTCTTCGAAAAAATCGAGACTCCCCTTGCAACCACCTACCATGTCATACTAGGGATTGGGCCACTGCAAGAGAAATGGGAAGAAAGACCCTGCCTTCTGCAGCTCACAGGTCATTGGGGGAAACAAACACTCGGGGAGAATTGGAGTGACTGTACCATAACAGCAGGAAGCCTTGTGTCCCAAGGGAACACAGAAGGGGACACCAAACCCGGTGGGATAGAAGCAGTGTCAGGAAAAAGGTTCTAAGAGAGATGGTTGCTTTCAAAATCAAGTAGGAGATGGCTAAGTCAACCAGGGATGGGAGATGGGCCAGGAAAGAAGCATCACGGAAGGCACTGGTGTGAAATAACACTGCCAGTGTGGGAACACTGCACGGCTTAGGATATCTGGAAAAGGAGACTGAGCCAAGCACAGAAGCAAAAGTGGCTAGATGAGGTAGGGCCCAGGCCAGGTAGGGCTCTGTGTGCCAAGAGGTAGAGTTTGGGCTATCTCTTGAAGAGAACAAGAAGACACTGGGTGATGCCTTCCTAGGAGTGGGAGCTCTGGCTATGAGCCGGGTGAAGCCAGGGGGAAGCCCCATGGGAGCTTCTTCACTGCGGGGTGGTGCCCATCCCTATGCCTTTCCATCCTGCTAGCCACTTCTAGATACACAGCAGGCATAAACGAGCAGGTTTACTCCTCGGAGGAGAAGGGCTTTCTCACCTTGTTCACAGAAGTATTGACAGATGCTTGTTCTAGATCTTACAGCATTCCTGATACCCAGTGGACACTTTAAAAATGGCTGGTGTTGTTTCACATTAGCACCGGAAAACAAAACAAAACAAAACAAAACAAAACAAAACAAAAAAAAACCAGACCTCTTGATTTTATAAGGGGAGTTCTAGGACTTCGTTGCCTGGCAGAAAGTTGGAGGCCATAAGCCCTTCCTCCCTATCTCTCAAGGATGCCTACCTAAGTCTCCTAGAACACAAAGACCTAGGGTTGCTAGTTTCTTCCCTTGTTTACAGAGGGTAGGGTAGCTGCAAGAGAGTCTGCAACCAATTATACAGGAAAGTGACTCTGAGTAGCTGAGGTCTTCCTCAGGGCAGACAGGAAGACCAGCCAGTCCATACTGGTGTTCTGATCTGTGATTTTTTTCCCCCCAGCTCTGCAGGGAGCTAGATCCCAATCTCCCAACCAAAAACCTGACCCCTAAGTTAGCAAGAAAGGACAAGACCCTTGAGAGCCAGGGTTTCTAGCCTGTGCTGTATGATGTTAGCCTAACACTGGTTTCCTCTGGGGCTTCCTGCTTGGCCTCTAGAGGGTAGAAGGTTAAGTTCATAAGACTGCTGGGCCCCAGCTGTCATCAAAGGGGCCTAGGAACATGGGGGGTAGGTTAAGGGTGAAGCTAGACTGAGACTTCAAGGAACTCAAGTTCACAGCTGAGGACTCTGAGCAGGGCAGGACCTGAAGGTTTCACTTCTCACAAGCCCTTTCTTCTCTCAGGAACCAAGAAGCCCCATAGGGGGCACAGGGTGAAGACTTGTAGAGGCACAGGGCAAGGAATGGCTACCCCAGTGCAGAGCAAGCAGTCCAGGGGCCAAGGAACATGTCAGGGAAGGCTCCAAGACTACAGCTATCCCATGACCCTGTTAGTCTTTTCGTTAGCAAGAGGTGGCACTTCTAGGAGTCCCACCTCCTCCACCATATGCTGGTTACTGAATAACCAAGTCAGATAGAGAAGGGCTACTATCTCTTAAGTATTAGCTGACAATCTAACTTATTCTTTCCCAAGACCTCGATAATAGCTTTATCAACTTCATTAAGACTTTGCACTAAGAATGATTCCGGGCTATGAACAAGGAACAATGTGTTCAACAGTAGCAACAGATAATGAACAAACACCACCCTTAAGTACCTTCATCGCTACCACAAGTCATCATGACCCCAAGAGCAGCCTCTGATCTCTGGAGAGGTGGAAACGGGTCCCTCTGCTGAGTCAACCCTGTTCCCCACCTTCTTCGCTCTACACCTACTTCTCTGATAGCCTTGCCATGACTTAGAGACAATGGGGGTTTGAACACTCTCAGTCACTGATCATCACCCCGGCTTCAACCTGGGACAGCCTCGATGACCGACATCACCATGTGGCTGCAGGTGACCTTGGCACTTCCTCTGAAGAGGTGAACCCGGTGACCTGTTCCTGGGTGTGCCGGTTCTAGGGTCAGCGGGTTCTGAAGAGGATAGAGGGCTGGGTACAGTAACAACCAGACCAGGATCAATTTGGGCTGGGCCACCACCCTCACCTTCTACCAAGTCCTCCACCAACACTGGGAGATATCCTAGTGGGGAAGGGCCAGCCAAGGACAGATACCCAGGGGTAGAGTCCTGAGTCATGTCTGCAGCAAGAGGGAGCAGGGACAGGACAGGCTAGGATGGCTTCTGAGAAGAAAGCTTTCTTGGGACAGGGAACAAGCCCATGGAATTTCAGTCCTCTTCCTTCTCCTCCTCCTCCAGCCCCTCTGAGAGATGGAGATGGCTTAGGGTTCAGCTAGCTAAGAAATGAAAGTTCCACCGGCACACCCAGGAACAGGTCACCGGGTTCACCTCTTCAGGGGAAGTACCAAGGTCGCCTGCAGCCACATCCTGACGTCTGTCTTTGAGGCTTTCCCAAAGGGGTGGTCAGTGACTGAGAGTGTTCTGGATAAAGGCTGTATTCTGAACAGAGCACAGGTGGGAATATGGTGACGGACACTCAGGGAAGTAGGATGCTGGCTTTCCTTCTAGGACCCTTAGAACACCTGGTCCTAGCCTCAGCCTCACTGTCTCCTGAGCATGCAGAACTCAAGGTCCAAGGCCTAAGCTACAGGTTAAGAAAGTAGTGATACGCCCCACCCACGTCCCTCACCCACCATCACACCAACTTAGTGACAAGTAGATAGGGGCAGAATCTGATTTCGGGGCTCTGTCCCTATTGGCCAGTTCTTCTGAAGCCCACAAACTTGCACCCTTAGCAACTCAAGCTCTGTGCATTCATTTGTTCTGGGCTCTTAGGGCTTCTCTATTTGGCTTGGCTTCCTTCTCAAATATATATATATATATATATATATATATATATATATATATATATATATTATATAATATATAATATATAATATAATATAAATATATATTCCTCTTTCCAATAAATAAATAAACACCTTAGCCACAAATTTCATCTAGAAAGTTCTAATTCCTGTGGTTACTGGCCAGTGTTTTCTTCTCTAAGAAGGATCTTAATATCCACTGGATTGAGACCCCCAGCCTTATGTCCACTGGATCTCTCTAATCCAACACTCAACTCCAGCAAGAAACACGGGATTCCATGGGCCGGCTTGTAAACCCACGACAGCTTTTGTGCCTTGGGCTGGTGTTACTTCGGGACTGTCTAACTCCAATCTTAGTGAGTACTGGTACAGCTGGACTGAAGAAAGATCCTGACCAGCTATGCAGACAACTCCAAGCCATTTGCTGCCTCCTGGACAGTCCACACAGGCTGAGCTGGCAGCCCCATTCAGCGCAGTGGGGCTTGGGGGAGGGGGTGTCACATGGATCTGTCCTTTAAGAAGGGAAAGAGGAAACATCAGGGGGAAAAGAGGAAGCCCAGAAAGCAGCTGCCTGGAGCTGCAGTAAGATGTGGGGGATGGGCCTCCTGGTCACATGCTGGTAACAGGAAGAAGATAGGCTCCTGTATCCTTGGGATCATTCCTCTGAAGGACAAGGCAGCCCCGGGTTTCACCGCTCTCCTTAACCAGTTTTGTCTGGTTGGTTTGGTTTTTTTGTCTGTTTTTTTTTTTTGTTTGTTTGTTTTTTATGTTTTTTTTTTTTTTTTTAAATATATGAGCACACTGTTGCTGTCTTCAGACACAGCAGAAAAGGGCATTGGATCACATTACAGATGGTTGTAAAGCCACCAATGTGGTTGCTGGGAATTGAACTCAGGGCCTCTGGAAGAGCAGCAGTCAGTGTTCTTGAGCCATCTCTCATCCCTTAAGCAGTTCTCTCTGCTGCCTTTATCAAGCATTTCTTTAAAGGAACCAGGAAAATAAGACGAGAGACAGGAACCATCTGGAACTCAGATCTGATTCCAGCCTTCTGGCCAGAGAATAGGGAAAAGGACCTCAGACTTAAGCCAAAGAAAGCTGAGGGTTCATTTCCGGTTCTGCCAACTTACTGTGACTTTTGAGCAAACCGTTTAACCTCTCAAGCCTCAGTTTTATTTTTAAAATAAAAGAATAGAGCACTGCCCAAAACCGTCAAAGGGACTGACAAACTCAACGGGTGCACAAATATCCAATGCGGACAGCATCTCTCCGAGTGTTTGAGTATCTTTCTGCTCTAGCTTCCTCACCAACTCCAGCATCACCCAGCTTCCCCGGGAAAGATTAAGGTATGGGGAAAACACAGACAGTGTGGGAGTCAAGCTCTCGCTCCTCTTGCCTAGGAAAGCTGTCTCCTTCCACACCCATTCCTGCTCATCCAGCTGCCGAGTCACCCTGCTCCCTTCTCCAGGTCCTGAGTTTCTCCTCCTCAAAAGGCCTCAGGAAATTCACCCAGCCCTCTAAGCACCAGCCACAGTCATTTCTCTGGAAAGATGCCTATGATGCCAGCTGTCCCCAGGCATGTCCATGGAGATATTGGCACACAAGGAACCAGATGGACCCATGGTTAGGGACCCCCTTGGGTGTTTGGAGGCTCAGAAGCACCATGAACTGGTTGGTGGTCTATTTGGTCTTGACCGGGTGTGGACTCACACCTACTGGGCTGAAACTCCACACCTCCACACACCTGCTGCCACCTGCTCCCAGCCCCACTCCAAGGATTGCTTTCTGGCACACTGTGCTTGCTCCCTCTGGCTGGAGAACCAAATAACCAGCACCCAGACAAAGACTGACAGATTTAATGATTCAAGGTGGCCTCCTCCCAACAGGCACATCCCTTCCACAGCAATCTCAACTGCCTAGCAAACCCTAACTACAGAGGCCTAAGTGCTTTAAAAAGCTTTCCATTTACATATGTATCTTAAAGATACAGAGGCTACCAACCTGAGGGAGAGGTTTGAGGGAGGGGAGCTGGGAGGAGAAGTTACAGGAAGGATAATGAGGAGGGAATGTGATATAATTCTATTTCAATTAAAAATATTCTTTTAAGCCGGGCGGTGGTGGCGCACGCCTTTAAGCCCAGCACTTGGGAGGCAGAGACAGGCGGATTTCTGAGTTTGAGGCCAGCCTGGTCTACAGAGCTAGTTCCAGGACAGCCAGGGCTACACAGAGAAACCCTGTCTTGGAAAAGAAAACAACAACAACAACAACAACAACACACACACACACACACACATATATTGATAATATTTTTTTTAAAGAACTAAGTAAATGTAAAAATCAAGCTTCTCACTTAATCTTATTAATACCCTGAAGTATACATATTGACATTTCCCTTTTAACGTTAAGGAAATGTAGCCTCAAAGAGATTAAGTGGTTTGTCTAAAATGACAAATGACAGTGTAATTTCTTATTTTCCACCCACGTGATCATCAGTACAGTGGGAAGACGAGAGGCTTAGGAGTCAGATTAACCTGGATCCAAGTCCAATTCAGTCACTTGCCAGCGACACAATACTGTACAAGCTACATGCTTTTCTATCTCTCAGTTTTATCGGTATGTCCCATGGGGGGACTAATGGTTCACTTAAAAAAAAAAAAAGGCAAATTAGTAATCCGTGGTATACAGTAGTATGGAAAGTTTATAGAATGACAGTCAGTAGTAAAGCTTCTTCAGGACTTAACGCAAGCCTGGCACCCATCCAAAAACACTTTCCCGTTTAAACCTCAGCGATCTTAGGAGTAGGTATCCTGTTATCCATATTTCACAGGTGAAGAGTCCAAGACTGTCTGTTATCTTCACGTCTATTTTGATGTTCTCCTTGGGGCCGTGTGAAAGCAATGTGCGACAGGGTTCGTTTCTAACTTTCTTTCACACTCTTAAGTCTTTATCCTGCTGTCTCCTACCTCAGCTTATGTTTGGTTTAGCACAGGAAATCTGCATTGGCCTGACATCCATCTGTGATGCTCTTCGGGAACCACAGAGAGAGTCGCGGTCACTGCAGGCTTCTTACATGCCAAGCAATTTCTACCTCTACCTCGATCTCATACTTTACACTCGCAGGAGGCGGTTTTCTTCGAAATCAATTCAACCGACCTGAAAGAGCCCCGTGAAAATATGAATCATTGCCCTTTGACACTCAAGTGCATGCAGCGCTACCTCTAAAATTGCTAACTCAGTGCTCAGTAGCACAGCACTTGCTCGGCTTCCCCAGGACCTTGGGTTCCACACCTAGGGCAACCAAACCAAATAAATAAAACAAAATAAAAAGATCAATGACTGCTGTGGGAACAGCAGCTCGCCAGCTCTCCCATCAATTCCAAGGAGGTGAGGTGATGCCTTTATTTTCTCTGGGACCCCCAGAGTTCAGTATAACATTTTTTTTTTTCCAGCAGAACTATACTTGGGTTCTTAGGGCAGGGGAACATCTAAAGTCACCACAGAGAACATCTGTGAAGGGTTCAGTCACAGAAGTCAGACATCTTTCCATGAACTATCAAACATACCCTCTAGAACTACCCTGCCTCTCCTGATGAGAACAAAAAAAGAGACTCTTAAAAGTGAACGACTCAAAAGCACGGAGTGGTAAAAGGATTCCTATCCCTGTATGGCTTGAACTTTGGAGAGCATCGCTGTTAGTCTCACTTTAAGTGTGCAAGTGGGGCTGAGCTGCAGGCTCAGTTGGTAGAGTGTTTGCCTAGCATACACAAGGCCCTGGGCCCAGGAATTCAAAGTCACACTTTGCTACATAGGCAGTTCAAGACCAGTGTAGACCCGAGCCCTTAGTTTTAAAAGACATTGCACAAGTGTTTTGAAGACTGTGTGGTGTGCATTCCTGTGCTGGGAGGCTGGCCTGTGATGGATTCTTTATCACGATTCACCCTCCGTTCTCCCTGATATGTGCCACTTTGGGCTGAGGTTGTAGGTTGCTGGTAGAGCATTTGCCACTTATGGTTATGGGATGTATTTTGTGGATGGTTAATGCGAGTTGCCTTGGATTGTAGTAGGTGCAAGGGTTAAGTCTGGAAAGAAGCAAGTGAGTATGATAAAATCCTGTCGGGGCAGGCTCAGGCTTGGAGACTTGTTTCACGTAATGGTGAAAATCAGGGTTCCCGGAAAACCAAACCATCTAGATTTTATTGTTTACCTTTTTAAAAAGAGAAGTACTGATAACTAGAATGGCTTTGCAAACCAATGCTAGTCAGTTAGCATTAGCATCGCTGGGAAATCAGGCGATAAAAGCAGTTTTCTCTCTACATTAAACTCATATAGATAAAATGCCATCATTTGTATAAATAGTTCAGAAATTTCTGCATGATAAATTACACAGATTTCGGAAGCTGTCTCTGACCATGTTTGTTTTTGTTTTGTTTTGTTGCCGTTGTGATTTTGTGGTATTTGGGGATTGAGACTAAGGGTCCTGCGTGTTCTAGGCAAGTGCTTTACCAGTAAACTGCAAGCTCGGCATTTTCCTATTTTCTATTTTGAAATAGGGTTCCCCTACTTGCCCAGGTTGGCCTTGAATTGACAATCCTCCTGCCTCAGCTTCCTGAGTATCGGACAATTACGGGCCTAGCCACATGTTTCCACTGATCCTGCCGTTGCTTTGTCTGATGGCAACATGCAGAGTTGGATACCATAACTTCAGCTACCAGCTAAAATGTTACAAGGATTAAAGCTCCTTTTCTTTAATTTGAAATACAGTAAGTTCCCAGGCCATCGATCCTCCCCTACAATCAGATGCTTAGGGACTGACCCCAAACTTACTCTTTTGTTGTTTACAGTCTTTGCATATTATGGGAATGAATCTCAAATTTCTTAGGCAGGTATTTATTTTTAGTTTATGTGTTTGAGTGTTTACCTGCATGTATATCTGTACACCACTTGTGTGCCTGATTCCCATGGAGGCCAAAGGGTGTCAAATCCCCTGGAACTAGAGCGACAGAAGGCTGTGAGTTGCCATTCGGTTGCCGGGAATAGATCCTGGGTCCTCCAGAAGAGTAGCCAGTGTTCTTAATCAACGAGCCATCGTGTCGGCCCATCTCAGAATTTTTGTATGTTGTATCTAAAAGTTTTCTTCTCTGGAACACGTGCTTGTTCATCCTTATACACTGAGCCCTTATTCTTCTCACTTGAACAACGTTAAGTACATGGTGGTGGGCAGTTAGGGAGATGCTTCTGCTTGTCCTGAGAAACTGAGTGCCAGAGATTGCTGAGCCAAGATGTGCAGAGTCAGCACTAATCACACAAGAAATAAGTGAACGACCAGTGACTGTCACATATGCTTGGAATGTTATTACAGTGCTCCATTTTCAGGATGCCAGGATAAGGAAGACCTTTGTCTTTCCTCCTAGGTGATCCATAACACATGACAATTTAATAGTAATAGGCATTGTGGTTTGTTTTGTTTTGTTTTTTTCTGAACTCCTCAGAATGCAGAAACTTGCAGTGACTCTTCTTGTTTTAAAGGGTGGTGTGGCTATTTGTAAAGCTTCAATAAGAATCTCTTCTTTTCTAACAAGAGTGTATTTAGAACTGATTATATAACCAACGCCTTGCCCGGATGTTGTAGTCGACAAGGATATCTATCTAATATCAACGACATCGGCCCCTTTGAAGGAACCGAGGCTCACTGTACGGACTCAACACTAATAGAACACTCCAAGGAAGGTGGTTTTCTGAGTTCCCCATCTTACAGGTAGAAGAAAGTCAGTCAGTTTTTCCGGAACTAAAAGGATAGTTGGGGGGTGGGGCCGTAAAGAAAGAGGGATCTGCTCAAATCTACAAGCAGGTGGAATCTGGTGAAGACAGGTTTTTTTGGCATCAGTCAGCAAAGAGCTTGCTGCACAGGCTGAGCTTCGCCCTCAGCACCCAGGTGGTGCTGCATCTGTGCTCCCAGGGAAGGCAGAGACTGGCTGGAGCTACCAAAAGCTTTGCGGAACTCACTGGTAAGGTCTGGGTCCCAGTGGGAAATCCTGTCTCAAAAACTAAGATGGATGGCTCCTGAAGACAGACACCTGAGGTTGACTTCTGGCTCCACGGAGACACACATGCACCACCACTGCCAAAGGACGGACACACACACACACACACACACACACACACACACACGTACCCCTGAAATCTTTTTAAACATTCCTTGTGAAAACTTCCAGCACTACAAATTTAACATGTCTATGACCTACCTGGTTAATTAACGCTTCTGCTGCACATAGGTAAACAGTGAGATTAAATCTAAGGAGACCCACTTTATTTTGTGATCAAAATTTTTTTCTTAGAGATGAAAAAAAAAAAAACCTGAAATAGAGTCTGTAAAGAAAATGATGTTTTAGAGAGAGGACACCTTCCAGATTATCTGAATCTAGTCTAATTTCAGATTTTCTTAACATTGAGCAATTTTACTCTCTGAAGGGTCGCTAATTGATAAGTCATATAAAATATGTCCGCTAGTGAGATAGCTTCAAGAGTCTTAATGTACAAATGAGTTTATTTGCATTATGCTTTTAAAAATCGTGGTAAAATATACATAGCATACAACCTTATCACCTCAACCACCTTTAACTGTAAAAGTCAGGGACAGCAAGATACCGTGTGCCACCCATCGCTGCAATCCACTGAAGGGTAAGTCTCCACTCCCCTCTGAATTCTCTTTCTACCAGGTTATGACATATTCTAGCTTCTTCAACAGAGGCCAATACACTCTCACATTCATGTTCATCTCCTTTTGAGAGTCATTTTATGTCCTTTTAAAAACACAAAGCTGTTTAATAGTTCCAAATTTTTAAAGGACCACATAAACCATCTAAAGGATTTTGTATATGTTGATTAGCCTTCTAGGCCTGGAAACAAAATGACGCTTTTTAAAACCAGGCCAAATTGATCACTAAATATCCGCCCAAGCTAAAGGTGACCCTTAATTTAGTTTGAGAATTTAGATTTGGCAATGCTGTGTCATCTGGTTTTTTTTTTTTTTTCAAAAGAAGCCAGCAACTATTCTGTTAAATTTTATAGTTTATTAATGATGGTAACTAAGAAAATATTTTAACACCCTCCCTTCCCCACCTCTTGCAGACCAAGTATACTGCTTCAAAAGCTCAATGGGGATTGGCTAAAACCTTTTCTCCCAGCACAAGGGCGACCTTGTGGTGGTGGGGACAGCTGCTGTAAATGCCAGCTCACGCTTTTAAGGGTGACCACCAGTACTGGAGCAGCTGTAGATCTGATCCGAGATTTGCCCTAGCTAGGTATCCCTGAGACTGGAACGGTGCCCCAGGCAGGCTTAACAGAATCAGTGATTTCTGCCTTGCTACCTAATCCAATCAATAGGGGACCTAAGCTTTCTGGCTCCATTTGTATTCTACCAGTTCTTGGCCTCGGTTCCCCACAGGCAAATCCGGATCCCTTAAATACACAGATAAGACTTGGAGGCACTCTACAGGTACCCGCCTGTGCGCCTGTGTTTGCAGATACAGGTGGCAAACCAGAAAGGATGAAGACTCCTAGACACTCTGTTCTTCACCGGGGTTATACAGACATCTGGGCTAATGTGGAAGTAATAGTTCTGTGTTACCAACCTTCCACGCCGGCGCCACCGGAGGAGCCCTGCCAGATAGAACTAGAACCCCATCCCCCACTGCAGGGACAAGCAGAAACATCTGCTGCCTGAGTGAGTCTCTGAGCCTCTAGGCAGCCTCCCTCCCCAGCCCTGCTCACCAGCTGTCCCTAGAGAAGGCACGGAGGAACCAGACTCCCGGAGCCAGGGAAGACCGCATCTTGTGGCGCTGGTACTCGAAGCTGGGACTATGGAGGGTGCAGAGCCGGCGCGCGTCCCCGCCAGCGTCCACAGCGATTTAAATGCCCCGCCGGCTGGCCCGCCCCAGGCAGGCCCGTGGCCAGAGCCCCCGCCCCTTGAACAGGACCGTCCTGCCCTCTAGGTCGCGCTGAGTGCAAACCCTAGCTACCCTTCTGTGCTCAGTAGCCTGTTTTCTATGAACTGCCATCTGTTTTCTCGAACTTTCTCTCCTTGTCGAAAACCATCAGTCTTGAGTTTCCTGGGGCTCCTCTTTCTTGTCTGTGCTTTTGCGTTTCACTACCCATGAAGGGATGGGGAACTGAAAAACTGCAGCCCGACAAGTCATCAACTCTGTGTGACGTCCGGTCTCCCGCAGTGCTACTTGTCTTGAGTGATTCTGTGCCCTGACATAAAGCAAATCAGGTGCTCTGTACGAGTGAGCGCAATGGGAGCGCCACACTGACACATGATCTGCGGGAGCTCTTCGGGAGCCCTGAAAGTTGTCTCAGGGAGGAAAAGGATCCCCAAACCCGCCTCTCAGGTTCAGGTTCTGCCTGCTTAGATTCCAGTTTACTGAGCCTGCGAGGAGCCTTTCTAAAGCTCCACTAGCCAGTTCTGCCAGTAGCCAACACGCCCCTTCCCAGGCACGCCGCCAGGTGGCAGTGAAGAGCTACAAGGGTCTTCCGTGCTCATAAAAAACCGACTGCCTCTAGCTTGAAGATTTCAGGGTATATTTCCACCTATAAAAAAGGCGCTGTGAGGAGATTCTTGTGTAGGAAACCGAGGGCAAAATACCGAGGGTGGAAAGGGAAAGTATGCGCCTCAAAAGTAAACTTGTTAATAGTACATAAAATAGGAATGTGTCTGTGCAAATGGGTTTCAGCCCTTACCCCACCCACCCCTAACTCCTAGGAGTGCCCAGTATTCAGAGCAAGGTCAGGGAGGTGCAGCAACAAACAGCTCCACCAAACAGTGGAGGACTCGGGAGAATGGGCTTGGCTCCTCAGCCCTGGTATCAAGCAGAAAGAGGGTAAGCAGAGTTATAAAACTCTTGGATAATACCAGCAGTTGGGAGTATGGGTCTAGTGCCAGAAACAAAGGCAACAAGTCAAGGGCAGGGGTAAAGAAAGGATTAGAGGAAGGAGAAAGGTGATAGTCAGGAGGCACAAACACCAAGAGTGTCACGTAGTACGTATGGCTCAGTGGAATCCCTAAGTACAGGGTCTGGGGAGATGGCTCAGTAAGAGTATTTCCTCTGCAAGCATGAGGACCTGAGTTTGAATCCCCAGCATGCACACAAAAAGGCAGGCATGGCTGCCCAGGCCAGAGACCACAGCACTAGGGGATGAAGACAAGTAGACCCTGAAAGCATCACTGGCTGGCCAGCCAGCCCACCCAAAACCGAGTATTTGTTATTCAAGAGGAAACCATCTTAAGACAATAATGGAGAATGACAGAAGACGAGGTCAGGGTCCTGCTCTGTGTATATGTGCATACACAGGCAGATACACCAAATAAAACACACACACCAACACTCACAATAAATAAACACACAAACAAACAAACAAACTCCACACCCTGCCTAAGTACTCATCCCTTCCTGTATCCACCCCCCCCTTTTTTTTTTTTTTTTTTTTTTTTTTTTTTTTTACCATTCAGTGAAGTGGGAATTATCAAAATGTGTAGCCTGACTTTAAGCTTCATTTTCCCGGGGCACTCCAAACCCAAGTGGCAAACACTCCTGATTAAACAGAGGACACAGTAGGGTGAGCTGGCATCCTCAGATTGTCAGCTACTGATTTCTAGGGGACTAAGAGAAGGAGCCGGTTGCGATACAAATGAGTTAAGGAAGCTGCAGGTCATCTGAGGTTACTCAGTAAGTAGGTAGCAGTAGAAGAATGGAGAGGCTGTTGCCAGGGCTTCTGTGGTGCTAGCTAGACCTCAGCAGTAAAGGACAGCTGTCTCTCCATTTGAAAGACAGACAAGCTGGGCGGTGGTGGTGCACGCCTTTAATCCCAGCACTTGGGAGGCAGAGGCAGGAGGATTTCTGAGTTCGAGGCCAGCCTGGTCTACAGAGTGAGTTCCAGGACAGCCAGGGCTACAGAGAAACCCTGTCTCAAAAAACAAAAACAAACAAACAAACAAAAAAGACAGTCTGTTTTTGCATGCTTTTCTAGAGGTGTGCCGGTGTCTCTTCCATAGTCATATCTGCTGAGTGCTGGAACTGTAAGACTAGGTGCTCAGTAGTGCTTACGCTAAGTGCTCTGAGGCTCTAAGACTAATGCCTCACCATGCACCAACAAGTACTGAGGAGCTGGGCCAGTCCTCAGTCTTTGCTGCCTATGGATTCTGGCCATGAATCCCTGTCCAGGGGTTAGGGTGGCACCTAGGGCACGTCTGTTAACCCTGGAACCCATCTGCAGTTGCCCCTGTAGGTGACCTGGCTGCGCTCTGCTTCCTGCTGCTTCAGAGTGACACAGAAGGATGTGACAACCCAGGTATTCCTTCTCCCCACTAACAACACCTCTCCACTCCTGCCTCACCTCACCTTCCTGTTGTGTCTGACACCCCCGTACAGCACCTTCTCAAACCCTTTGAAGAAATGAGGAAGGGAGGAGCCACTCAGTCAGCCACTGAGGGAAAAGATGCTAATTCCTGATATGGCAGCCTTCTAATTACTGTGGTTCAGTATTAGGCACTCGTGATGAGGAAACTCAATGTCATTCTCCTTTTTAGTCACAAAGCATCTATTTCAACTGCTACTGGATTTCAGTGATCACCCATGTGACTTTCTAGGCTTTCTGTTTAGACTCTTAGCAATGAGTGTCTTCCTTGGTTTTACGGAAGGGACAAAAGGCCTCGAATGCTCCTGAATATTAGCGACCAAATGCCAAAAGAAGTTACTGGGCTGAAGAACATAAAATATCAGCATACACACAACCATCATCTTAAACATGCTTTTCCCTCCTCTCGTTTCCGTTTCATAAAGCAGACAATAGAAGAACCATATCTCAAGGGATGTGATTGAATGGGCAGGAAGTCAGGATATTGGGAGAAATATATTACTAGGATTTTTCATTGAGAGGTGGATACTAAAAATATAAAACACTGCTTAGAGTCAGGGACAATTCTGCTTCTCAGTTCCCATCTCTGTAAAACATGGACAGTAACACCTGCAGTGTAAGGGCGGCTGTAAGAAGTGGAAGGTACTTATATACAAATGTGTATCCGTGCCTGACGTGATCAGTAGTTCTTGCAGGTAGAGAGATTGTGTGTGTATGGTTAGACATTGAATCAGAGTTCTTACAAAGAGCTGGTGGGTATAATGGCACAGGTTTGTCGTGTAAAAACCTTAACAGTGTGCCTGTGTACAAGACAAACCTATGCTATGCCACTCAATGAAAGCTACGTTTCTGAAATGTCTACCAAAGAAAAGCTCCGCCTTGATACAAGTAGTTACAAACAGGGGTTTTGACTTACCAAAGACTGGACTGATGATTAATGATGCCCTGAAGAACTGGCTTTACACTCGACATCAGCTGCTTCTCCTGTATCCAGCCTCCTCAGGACACTAGCAGACCAGCAGACCAGCAACAGCACAACCTCAAAGTCCTTATAGAAGGGGCACAGTGCGGCATGAGTGCTTACTTATTATAATTTTCCAAAGTTGCTTTGTTTAGAGGGAAACTAAGAAGTAAATGGCAAAAGGAGTTTGTCAGCCAGGCAGTGGTGGCACATGCCTTTAATCCCAGCACTTGGGAGGCAGAGGCAGGAGGATTTCTGAGTTCGAGGCCAGCCTGGTCTACAGAGTGAATTCCAGGACAGCTAGGGCTATGCAGGGAAACCCTGTCTCGAAAAACCAAAAAACCCAACCAAACAAACAAACAAACAAACAAACAAAAAGGAGTTTGTCCCTGTGACCTAGTCTCACAAGTTGTAGATGGTCTTTGGGTTAAATTAGTAATTCATTCATTTACTGATTTAATAAACGTTTGGTCTGTGTCAGTTCTATGGTAGGTGGAGGACAAACTGATAAGATAGGCATAGTGCCTAACCTCAAGGAATTTACAGTTGAATAGGTGAGAGATGTATAAGCACAGTCCCACCTCAAGGGTAAGTTAGTAGATCGATGCAAACAAGAAAGCAACACCGCAGAGTGTGTCCATACACCGCGGATAACCCTGAGATGGGATCAAGTAGTTCTTCATCTCAGAAGGCTTCACTATATGCCACATGTCCAGATTTGATGAATATGGCTAGCTGCTTACCACGTAGAGGAGATGAGAAGGTGGGACCCACAGAGCACATCTGCAAAACAACATGCCACAGAAAGCATGGTATTGAAGGACGGTCTGCATAGCCGGCAACATGGTGTTTCACATGTGCACAGTGGAAAACTACAGAAGCTATGACTGCTCTTCACTGTAGTGAGGTGGTTGAGAGTGGGGAACGGCCATGCTAACAGGTTGAGAGTTGATCCTTTGGACCGTAGGCTGTTATGAGAAGAGGGTTTCATGAAGGGTTCAGAAATTCTGAGCCTAGTGGTCCATATTTGAAACCCCTGCACTTGGGAGGCAGAGGCAGGAATGTGAATTCTCGGTTAAACCTAGGCTAACATAGACATTGCCAGAAGAGAGAAAGGAAGGTGCCTAGAAAAGTTAACCATGTCCAGTCAAAAGGGCAAAGAGAGGCCAAGCAATAAGCAGTCCACTCCAACAAGCACCAGAGAGAACACTAGCTCTCCACTCCTGTCAGCCAAGACGATAGGAGATCTAGATTTCTGCTTACACACGTCTACAGCAGATCCGATCCCCATGCCCTGAGGTGGCATCTGAGAACTTCAAATGTGAAGGAACTTTCGCCTCCTTCCAGTGATAACGAATACTCCAACCCATACACCAAAGTACCACTGGTCCGGAGTGGAGCAGTTAGAAGGTCCATTCTTCCTCCCATAGGGCTGCCAATAGAGACCTAATCAGAATGCTCACCCATCTTAATAGCAACGAGGCATACTTGGTCCCACAAGGGTGACAGTGAGGACACTTTTACCCATTGACACCTAGCAGAGTAGGTTAAAAACAAAAACACAACCCCCCAGAACATACTGTCACTTTCCTAGGAAATGTAGACTGTCAGTCAGCAAGATGGCTTAGCAGGTAAGATGCTTGCTGCCATGCCTGAGAGCCGGAGTCAGTCCCTGGAGCCCACATGATGGAAGG
The DNA here is from genome assembly GCF_011762505.2 of Arvicanthis niloticus. Classification (NCBI taxonomy): domain Eukaryota; kingdom Metazoa; phylum Chordata; class Mammalia; order Rodentia; family Muridae; genus Arvicanthis; species Arvicanthis niloticus. The sequence goes on from NC_133434.1 coordinate 6,168,487, forward strand.
AAAGAACTGACTTGTCTTCTGACTTCCACATGTGCACCATGGCACACGCATGCATACATGCACACAGAGACATTTTTTTTAAAGTCTGAAACATACTTTCCATATAGTTAAGTTTCATTCTTGGGCATGTATATTGATTACTCGAACATTTCTATCTGTACAAAACCCAGTATATAAATGACCACAGCAGCTCATCTAAATAGCAAAGAATTATAAATCTCCCTCAATAAGTGAATGGCTATGAGCTAGGTGTAGGTAGCACACTCCTTTAATCCCAGCTCTCAGGAGGCAGAGCAAAGTGATCTCTGAATGTGAGGCCAGCCTGGTCCAGGACGCCCAGGCTGTCTTGAAACCGTCCTGAAAACAAACAAACAAAACAAAACCCATACATTAAATGGTTACATTAAAAAGCCAAGTAGTACGTGGTTTCATTTATATATGTTATAGTGAAAAACTGTGAAGATGAAAAGGATATAAAGATGACCTTGTGTTAGAGATGGTGATGGGGAAGATATGAGTTTAAGTTTCCAGGGTAATACGAGGGACCTTGGTGACAGTGGAGTCATTCTGTAACTGGATCCTGTGGTGTTTACTTGGATCAAAACATGATATATTGAGACAGAGAGATATGCATGCATACATATTGGCCAGCCTTGGCGTAAGCTACCGGATAGGCAGGCTGCAAGACTCAGGGATTAAGTGTAAGATTGGCTTAAATTCCCTGATTCGAGATCTGTTTCGTCAGAAATTCTTACTCTCAGGCCCTAATCATTTTTCTGAGCACTTTTACTAAATCGTTCTGCCCTCACTTCCTAGTGATGAACGGGAACAAGATCTTTCCCAGTTTCTAACAACCGAGCTCTGGCTATAGAGCCAGACAGGCATCACTTGAGAAAAGCAGAAATATGTCAGGGGCTTCCAGGTTCTTATCACACCCTTACATTACACAGAACGAGGGTTGTGCAGCAATGCCCTGAGTTAAAACCAATCCTGGGGCTGGAGAGATGGCCCAATAGTTAAAAGTATACTGGTCTTTTGGAGAAGCCAGGTTTGGTTCCCAGCACTCAAATGGCGGCTCACAACCATCTGGACCTCCAGTTTCTTGCCTTTGGGGCTACCAGGCACGCAAGTGGTACATTCTTACATAAAGGCAAAACACTTAAAATACAAATAAGTAACTCTTTTTAAAAAAGATCTATGAACAATTATCAGGTAGCTAGAGTGCCTATGTGCTAAACAGTTGAAGTAGCTATACTGTGTTGGAAAGTTTCTGAACGTAAGGGACCAGGCAAGTTTTCACCGAGCACTTTGCCTCAAAGGAAGGAAGTGTTTAAAGTTGAAAAATTCAAAGGGCACTTCACTCAAACAAAAGCCAGTTAATCCTAAGGGACACTCCTGCCAACTGATCTAAGTGTTCCCAGCTCTCTACAACCCAAGGAGAGGCTATCAACCCCCTGAGATTTATTAAGGGGCAATACCCAATTTAAACCCATCTTAGCAAGATTTCTAGTCCCAACTACAAAGATAAGGGTTCCTGGCAAACACAGGCACATAAAGGAACCTCACAGTCCATTTCCTGCATGCCAGATAGACAGAATTATACCGCCTATAACAAGCCTGAACAAATTCCCTGTCCCTGCTGCCTCAGTGGGCCAGTGTATAGAAATGCAGGTCCAGCTGGGCTACGCTTCTAGAGGCAAACTGATTCATAAACTATATATAGACAGCCACTCATCTATACATTTCCATCTTGGCAGTTGTCAAGGGGAAGAGGCAGTAGATAAGGGGTTTAAACAATGGGAAAGCAAGAGAGACGTATTTAGTGAGCATCAACCGTCTCCAGCTACACTTGTCTATGTCAGACAGCATTCCTTCATCAATGGACTTCCAGGTTGCGCCATTACAGGTTAAGTCTACAAAGGTAATAATAAGCACCAACTGTTGTCACGAACTCACAACTAGCTAAACTGCTCTTTCCTGTCGTGTTAGTTTATGCTCCGTCCCACTCTGCTTCAGACTCTCTTTGCTCTCTCAGCTCGGCTCGGCTCGCTCCTCGTGTGCCTGCGTAACCCTCTCCCAGTCTCCACTGTATCTAATGTAAATGACTGAAGTTACTGACAGGGTGAGAACGAGTTACGGTTACACGGAGACACTACCTGATCCCAGCCCCTCAAAGACAAGAGTGGTGTTACAGTCTTTCATGTTAAAACTTTTCAGGCTTCCGTGAATCAGTGTTTTGCTGGTGTGTACGTGTGTGTACGTGTGTGTACGTGTGTGTGCGTGTGTGTGCGTGTGTGTGCGTGTGTGTGCGTGTGTGTGCGTGTGTGTGCGTGTGTGTACGTGTGTGTACGTGTGTGTACGTGTGTGTACGTGTGTGTACGTGTGTGTGCAGCATGTGTGTACGTGTGTGTACGTGTGTGTACGTGTGTGTACGTGTGTGTACGTGTGTGTACGTGTGTGTGCAGCATGTGTGTACGTGTGTGTACGTGTGTGTGCAGCATGTGTGTACGTGTGTGTACGTGTGTGTACGTGTGTGTACGTGTGTGTACGTGTGTGTACGTGTGTGTACGTGTGTGTACGTGTGTGTACGTGTGTGTGCAGCATGTGTGTACGTGTGTGTACGTGTGTGTACGTGTGTGTACGTGTGTGTACGTGTGTGTACGTGTGTGTACGTGTGTGTGCGTGTGTGTGCGTGTGTGTGCGTGTGTGTGCGTGTGTGTACGTGTGTGTGCAGCATGTGTGTACGTGTGTGTACGTGTGTGTACGTGTGTGTGCAGCATGTGTGTACGTGTGTGTACGTGTGTGTACGTGTGTGTACGTGTGTGTACGTGTGTGTACGTGTGTGTGCAGCATGTGTGTTGCTGGTTCCAGCAGAAGCCAGAAGAGGACATTGTTTCCTGTAGCTGGAATTATAGGAGGCTGAGCCAACATATGGGCGCTAAGAATCAAACCCGGGTCCATCACAAGTGCAGCCAGTGCTCTAAACCCCGGAGCCATCTCTCCAGTCCCCCTACTCCCTAGGCTGCCTTTTCTTTCAGCCAAAGTCAGTTTATTTTATGTACACAATACAATGTCCTTATGTATGACAGAAAAAGATGTTCTTGTACCTTTACTTTATGACAAAATGTCTTTAATTCCCTAGAGAAAGCATTGTGCCCACATAGGAACATAGGGTAGACTTGGCCTCTTCAGGCTGAACTCAATCTTAGCCATTCCAAGGTGGGTGGCTCTCCTTAGATGAGGGTACCTACAGCTTTGAACCAGGAAGGATTTACAAACAGGCAACAACTCACCCTCAGATTGAGCAAAAGGGAGGGCAGGTTGATTTGCAATTTAATTGGCACACCCACTTATTTGGCAAACTCTCTTGCCTTCATCTTCCACTGTCAAAAAAAAAAAAAAAAAAAACAAAAAAACAAAAACACCTGGTTCTTGTGCTAAGTAGATTTCCTACAGGATGGAGCAATGAATAAAATCAAATAATCAAATTCTATGTCGTTATAACCTAGGGACATAGAAAATGTCTTTACCTAGGCAGTAACATAAAAGCCATACCAGATACACTTGTATTGCTGTGCTCCATTAGCTCAGCTCATTAGGAGACCCTGAAACAGCAATGGAGCAACGTGCTTGTGTTGAAGAGAAGGTCTTGTCTCTTGAATTGTTCAGGAACATCTGGAACAGCTGTATAGGGATATTCACATATGGTATTAAGAATGATACTGGAGGTAGTAACTCCGCTGTTAGTATATTCACTTTACTCACTATGTGCTAACCACTGTGTGTATGCTATCTCACTGAATTCTCAGAAATCTATGGAGTTTTCTTTTCCCCATCTAAAACTCAAATATCTACGGTAACTGACTTAAGGTCACTCAGCTGGCACGGGGAAGGACCAGGATTTGAAACATAATCACAATCTTAACCATGGGGTACAAACTCTGAAGATGAAGCAAGAAAGAGCTTCAGTGTCAGAGGACAATTCTGCCATGTAGATAGTAACAAACCATACTTACAAGGAAGCAGAAACCTGGAACCTGCCTGGGTCATTTCACAGGAAAACTCATCCCATTTCTAAAACAAGCTAGATTTTATTTTTTAAAATGGGGGAAGTGTTTCTAGATTAAAACATTTATAGATTTACATAACATCAAACTACAAATTTTCAATTTCTAGAGATTTGATTTAGAGGGAAGATGCAAGTAATGTTTTTAGCATCTTTGGATTAAATGCGATGGATATTCTTATCCCTATTTTCAGCCAAAGATTCAAAGCCGTTTTACTAAACTGCCGATGTGTCCTTCTCATTTTTACCCCAAGTTCTCTATGGGCTTTCCTCCTTGATTTCTCAACTTTTATAGGGCTGGGAATTCACAGATATACTTCATAAAACCCAGCGATGAGGTGCCTCTCTGATTACTCATGGTATGAGCTATGCGAGGGAGCCTCCTGACCAACCCAGCCTCTTGCACGAACCTCACTTCTATTTAGTCTGTAGCTTCTAGGTTCGCTTCACCAAACGCCCGAGTCACAAGTTCCAAAACTGTGAAATAACATTTTCTCCTTCAAATCTCTTTATTCAGGGGAGGGGGCAACGGGATAGTAACATAGCATTTCAGGCTTAAGACCTATGCTGTAAATTACTCAAGAAAACAACAACAACAAAACAAAAACAAAAACAAAAAAACCCAAGACCAAAACAAAACAACATCAACAAAATCCTCAAACACAAAATAAAGTGGAGAGCGTAATGACTCTCACAAACCTGCCCCCCATCCAGTGTTATCAAGCTTTTGTTAACACTTACTTGAATCAGCTCTTCTGTCCTATTTTGTTGAATTAGGATGAATCTTAAGACTGAATTTCGTTTCACTCATACCTACCTCAGTATTTATGTTCATGTTGATATAGAACTTTTTTTTTTCATTACTGGCTTCTTTTTCCTTTTGGGTCTGTGGTGCTGAGGACTGACCCCGGGGCCTTGAACATGCAGGGCATTTGCTTTATTTAGCACCGAGCTGTTGAAGATTGGTCCTAATGCTTTGAATTAATCTGGCTCCCAAAAGCGGGAATCCTTGTGTCCAAATGCTGAAGGTCCTTGTCCCCAATTGGCTTTTTGATCGATCAATAAAGAGCCAACAGCCAATGGCTGGGCAGGTAGACTGAGGCGGGACTTTGAGGAGAAAGGAAGGAAGCAGAGATCGCATGGCGGTGAAGAAGGCCAGATCTAAAGGCCCACTCGACATGGGAGAATCACAGAAGTGTCCACACGGGCCAGCTCCCCAATTGTGTTTGGGTAGCATAGATAAAATACAGATTTTAAAAGATGTGAACTCAGGAGTACTGGAGGAGAGCGTTTGCTAGCAGCGGGAAAGATTAGAAACACCCAACCATTAAGAAAGCTAGTCAAGGCATATTAAAATTAATGGGTATATGTGTCTCATTCGAGAATCCAGATAGCGCTCGGGCAGGTGCACATGTGCGACCCATCGGGAGCACAGAGCTGTTAACAAACTACTGCTACACCAAGTTACATCTCAGAACACATCTATTCATTGTCACCCCTCACGACTCGAATAGCTGCGGCTCTATACGTTCTTGGGTGAGTCCAAGTTACCTTTTCCAGACTTTCTCCTCTCAGGATCCAAATGAGGTTCACACGTTGTATCCTGGAAGTCATGTTTATAAATCTTTTAGGGGGTTGGAGAGATGGCTCGGTGGTTAAGAGCACTGACTGCTCTTCCAGAGGTCCTGAGTTCAATTCTCAGCAACCACATGGTGGCTCACAACCATCTATCTGTAATGGGGATCTGATGCCCATTCTGGTGTGTCTGAAGACAGCAACAGGGGACTCAGACATAAAATAAAATTTAAAACATAAAAATAAAAAATAAATCTTTTAATCCAGAATGTAAGGCACTAGCTTGCTTTAAAAACAGTTTCCGTTTTCCTACAGAATGACCTAGGTTCTAGGTTAACTGCGTCCTCATGGTAAAACTTGTTCCTATTTACTGTGACTACTCCAGGCTTTTCTCTTTACACAGTGTCAGTACCGAGATCAGAAAATGACTCAAGTGACCATTCTTTAACACACATGTTAAGGTCTGTTCTAGATGAGTAAAAGCTAACTTATCATATACCATGGATCTTGAGAGTTTTAGGACTCAGGATCTGTTTTGTGTAATAAATTAACTTTTGGGGGGACAAAGTTTCACTATGCAGACTAGGCTGGCCTTGAACTCAGAGATCTGTCTGGCCCTGCCTCCTGTACTGTGACTGGAAGGTGTAATGTAGCTTTTACTTAACCAGAATTATATGCTATCCTCGAGTTTTCTTCCAGAAGCTGGGTTTTTTAAAATATGCTAAAAGACTGATATAAATGTTGGTATCAGAATGGGCTCCGAACCCAGTGACATCACATCTAGGCAAGCCCCACATCTGATGTCAAGCGACAAAAAGGGGGAAAAGAGGGGGTGGGGTCAGAGGGGTCTGCCTATTTATATAGTGACGTAGCCTCTCACAAAGTGAGAGGTGAGCCAAGTAGATTCTGGAAATGTGTGGCGGTTGCCTTGACAACGGATGTGGGCGTCGCCTAGATGTGATGCCACTGGATTCAGAGCGGATCCTGATACCAACAATAACCCTTTCCCTTTTCTTTTTGCAGAAATACTTTATGGGAGACATTGTTTATTTCAGTTTGCTTTTCTTTTTGCTATGCTAGGAGGGTTAGGAGATTCAGACGATGGATGACCTGCCCAATAGGTTGACCCATTGATGAGTAACTTAGCTACTGGATCCTGTGTGGAGGCATATTGCCAAAATTTCAGCTTGGGGCCATGAAGAGATGACTCCTGTTGCAACACCAAATACCTTAATTTTTAGAATCCAGTTTGGTGTGTTTGACATAGCATACCCTGTTAGGGTCATCGGCAATACACAGAGCATGGTGAGATGGATCCTTTGTTTTTACTTTAAGAACGCCTTAAAAATCTAAAGCAACAAGTTTTAAGAACTTCACCCAACACAAAGAGCTGGATACGCATTTGTTTTTTGTCTTTCTTTATATTTTCAAATCTCTCAATCTCTGATTTTTTTTTTTTGGTCCAAGAAACTTGAAAATAGCTACAAGGAGACACAAAGTGATGACTCCATGCAAAAGGTAAACTAGAGGAAATATTTTGTTTCTAACGTGAAATATAAAGATGAATAGAAAAGTGATGCCTGCTGTCTTCCTTTCTCTAATTCAAACAGCTAAAAGACAGAAGCAGTTTCTAGTCTCAGCTTACAGTCGGTGGTCAATAAAGTTGTTGACGATCCTATTCCTGCCCATCGTAAAAGGGTTAAAGGGGTAAGGGTGAGGCCTGGATAATTAAGTAATAACCGAGACAAGGGAGAGAATGTAAACATTTCCTAAATGGAAGCATCTGGGAACAAGCTCACACAGGTTGGACTAGCTAGAAAAAACGTGTCACACATATTCTGGATGGTTGTTATCACAAGGAAGCAGGCAGACATCCCTGTTGGTACATGCTCCTACACTTGTCTGTACAGCACAGCTGTAGCTCTTGGCATATGCTGGCAGGTGATGAAGGGTGTCTCTGGGTAGGAGCTGATGCTCTGCTCTCAGTGCTTGTGCCCCTCGGGCTAAGCTCATACCTTCACTGTAAGTGCTTCTGTTCTGCCTTCCTGGTGCACTCTGACAGCATCAGTGGGCAACAGAGACCTTGTTGCACCCTTACTTCTGACACGTCAAATCTACCAGTAGTCTACACTCAGCAAGAACAGATCAACTACAAAACATGGGAGGGCAAAAGTAAAATCATACTGTATTAGAGCTGTGCTGAAAATCACATTGTACAGTCCTCTTATTTTATCAAAAATCACTGCCCAGAGACATTAAATTATTTGTCCTAAACTACCAAAACACCAAGGGAATATGAAACCAGGCAAAATGAGTTCCAGTGACTTCTCTGAGGAAATACTACATTAGGTAAGACTATTTATCATGGAGAATTACCTTTAATAAATTCTCTTTATTCTGGTCAGATTACGTCTATAGAGAGAGGATAGGGAAAGTCCTAGTACAGGGCTCAGTAAGATCACATTCTCTCCATGCACGACAATGCGCTGATCACTGGGTGAGGGGATCATGCCACCATTACAGGTCCAGAGGTGAGGCATCTCTGCTCTGCTGACTCAGAGTCCAGATGCTTGTAGGAGTTGAGTTGTGGCTAGATGTGTCTTTAAAACCGTTATACATAAGTGCTACCTCCATTTACGCACAGCTGAAGTTTGCAGTTATTCTGTGTTGAACATTCTACTGAAAACAATTAACCAGAACACAGAAGAAAGAGGGGTGGGGGACAAGTTTGTTTAATTATTTAATAAATATTGACAGAGTCCAATAAATATCAGGCACAACCTTAACATTGGGGATATATAACAGAATTTAACAAATACAAATAAAAGTCCCTCTAAGAAGTATACAATCCAGTGGAAAGATAAATAAATAAATAGTCTACCACACAGGCCAAGTAGCACAAAGGAAACATTTAGAGAGACTATGGAGCACTTGTGTCAGGGGTGGGTGGGTAGGAAGGGGAGCTTCAGCTCATTAGGGAGGCCTCGTGATAAACTACGTTTGAACAAAGATGAAGGACGCAAACCAAGTATTATCAAAGGAAGACGGCACAAGACAGCAGATGAAAAAGCCTTGAAACAAGTGTCCTTGGAGTGCCCAAGTTAGAACAAGCCAGTGTGGCTAATCAGAGCAGAGAGGAAAGAGGCAGGAGAAAAGTCTCAGAGCCGCCTGAACTCAGTCATGCCCTACACAACACTGGAAGGATAAGCCTTTTCTGAGTAGATCGTAGACAAAGGAGAGTTTGTGCAGGGGTGGCATGCAGACAGATCTGTCTACTTCTGGCTACTGCACTAAGAGCAGTGTAGGAGCTGGAACTGCACACAAACAGAAGCAAGAAAACCAAGTAGGAGGCTACTCTAGTAACTCAGGGGAATGAGGTGAGCACTGTAAAACAGTGAATCCTGAGTGTATCCTAAGGATAAAACCAATAAAACCTGTGTGCAGCTTGCGTAAGAAAGAGTGGAGAGTGACTCCACAGTTTTGGTGAAGATAAATTAGACGGAAATGGCATTTACTGAGATGGATAAGCGTATAATAAGGAACATTCATTGCTAATTTACTTAAAGTGGACTGGGGTGTGTACATACTGTGTTGTTAGGAGGGAGAGAGGCCTTATTTAGAGGAAGACGGGCTAAAGTTATAGCTAAGGGTAGTAGTGCACACCTGCAGTCCTAGCACTTGAGAGGTTGGAGGCAGGAGGATGAGACATTCAAGGTCATTCTTGGTGACACAGAGTTTAAGGCCAGCATGGATTACAGGATACTTGTTTGGGGAGGAGGGGAGAAGGGCGAGGGGAGGGAGAAAGGGGAGGGAGAGAAGAGGAAGTAGACGCTTGGCATCATTTGCTAATGGAATGATGAAGGGAGAGAGAGAGAGAGAGAGAGAGAGAGAGAGAAGAGCCAATGGTTTCTACAAGGCTTTGTCATTAACTGATAGTGGGCAGAGTGAAAAGTATACATCTTTGGTAAACCAGCCATACAGAAATGCCACCTATGCAGCCAAATTTATGAATCTGGAATTTAGAGATGAAGTCAGGAGCCAGAGAATAAATTTCAAAGTTGATACTTAAAGCCAAAGACCTAGATCAAAGCTCAAAGGAGCAAGGGGAAGGAAAGACAGAAGAGAGAAAATTTAAAATTTTGGTGGTGGGGAAGGTGATAAGGTGATTAAAAAATGACTGATCACTTATGTTATATTCTTTTGATAATTAGGATGAAGTTTGAAAATGACCTTTGGATTTAGCGATGGAGAAGCCACTGGTGACTTTGGCCTGGAATACATGGTCCACCTGCCTCAGCCTCTCTAGTACGTGGACCACCACACCCAATCTGAAGGATGTTTTCACCAAAGTGGTAAAGGCAAACTGTGTAATCAAGGCAGAACATGAGAAGGAGCAGTGAGTACTGAGAACTCAGGAATGTTACTTTAAAGGGAAACAAAGAAGTTTAGTGGTAACTGAGAGTATGTCAGGTAAACCAAGTTTTTATTTTGTTTAGTTTTTCCCTTTTTTTTCTCTTCTTCTTTTTTTTTTTTTTTTTTTTTTTAAGTTGGCTGGTTTTCAAGATGAAAAAAAATTACAGCAGTTCTGTATACCTATAGGAATATTTTAATAGTTAGGAACTTTTGTTTTGTTTTGAGACAGAGTGTCTCTGTGTAGCCCTGGATGTCTTGGAACTTGCTCTATGTACCAGGCTGGCCTTGAACTCTCGAGATCTGCCTGACTTTGTCTCCCAAGTGCTGGGATTAATGGCACGTGCCGCCACCATGCCTGGCGTGGGAGAAAATGATGTAGTGAAGAGAAATACTGAGGCAATGCCTTTGAGGAGATGGGGCCCTCACTTCAGCCACAGGATGGGATAGGATAGGACAGGACAGGACAGGACAGGACAGGACAGGACAGGAAGAGAGCCTCACAGTAGCAGGGCTGAGCAGGTACAGGCAGGTGTGCCTGTGCAGATATGATGGTGGGAGTTGTGAAGGTTCCCTGTTGTCTGTCAGAAAGACTTCATCAAATAATTGTTAGAAGGAAACACCTACAGAAAATATGAACAGCTATCCAAGGGCTATTCATTTTCTTACTCAAAATATTTTTTAAAAATGTTTATGTGTATTGGTGTTTAGCTTGCATTTATGTCTGTGCACCTTGTGCATGCAATGCCTGGGCCTGTAGAGGGCATCGAATCGCTAGTCCTGGAGTTTCAGATGATTATGAACTGCCCTGTGAGTGCTGGACACTGGATGGAGGCCCCCTGGAAGAGTAACCAGTATTTTTAATCGTGGTGGCATCTCTCCAGTCCCAAATATCCATCCTTATTTAGTCTCTTTTTTTCCAACTTAAATGCCTCGCTTCTACCCTACGCATCCACTCACTCACTCACTCACTCACTCACTCACTCACTCACTCACTCATTCACTCATTCACTCATTCTGAAGTGGGATCAAACTCCCAGCCTAACACATGCTAAGCAAATACTCTGAGGGACATTCCCCAGACACACACTTTAAATCCTGGGTCCCTATTCCTGCTCCAAAAATCAAAATCTCTTTAGGATCAATTTTTATCTTTCAGCCTCTTCTTCCTTAAAGTTCTCTGCTAGGAAAGTTTACCCTTCAAAGTTTGATTTACTAGTGTCTTAGTTAGGATTTCTGTTGCTGTGGTAATGCACCATGACCAAAAAGCAGGTTGGCAAGAAAAGGGTTTATTCTGCTTATAGTTCCACACCACAGTTTATCATCAAAGGAAGTTAGGACAGGAACTCAAGCAGGGCAAGAACCTGGAGGTAGGAGCTGCTGCAGAGGTCATGGAGGGGCACTGCTTACTGGTTTGCTCCCCATGGCTTGCTCAGTCTGCTTTTTAGAGCCCAGGACCACCAGCCTAGGGGTGGCACCACCCACAGTGGGCTGAGCCCTGCCACACCAATCACCAGTGAATCAAATGCCCTACAGGTTTTCCTATAACCAGATCTTATGAAGACATTTTGTCAACTGAGGCTCCCTCCTCTCTGGTGACTCCAACTTGTGTCAAGTTGACATAAAATAGCCAGGACAACAGTCCTTCAAATTTAGGAACAAAACAAGAAACTTGAATTCCATATTTCCTTCCAAAGCACATTTATCACTTCAAATGGAATTCACCACACTGTCACCATGTGTGACAGGTGACTTGCTTCTTCTTGATCAATGCTACTGCTCTCAGACTTCTGTAAGTCACAGATGGAACCACTGGCCACTGTTAACATATAACCAGACTGCAGTGCAAGAACATTCGCATCTGTGGTGGTTTGAGGATGAATAGCCTCCACAGGCTCACAGATTTGAATGCTGGTTACCAGGGTGTGGCGCTATCACGGAGTGGCACTATCAGGAGGTATGGCCTTGTTGGAGTCAGTGTCACTGAGGTGGGCTCTGAGGTTTCAGATGCTCAAGCCAGGTCCAGTGTCTCTCTCTTCCTGCTGCCTGACAATCCAGATGCAGAACTCTCAGCACCGTCTCAATACTATGTTTGCCTGCTGCCATGCTTCCCACCAAGATGATAATGGACTAAACTTCTGAACCTGTAAGCCAGCCCCAATTAAATGTTTTCCTTTATATGAGTTGCCTTGGTCATGGTGTCTCTTCACAGCAGTAAAATCCTAAGACATCAATCTTGAAACTTTTATATATAGACTGAAACTAAAAGACTTAAAAGTTTTCTAATGATATCCAATGGGCCAATTTTATCATCATTTCACTAACTTGAGATCACACAAGTCAAATCACCTGTTTCAGAAAACCAAACTTGGAACAAACAAGCAAACAAACAAACAACTGTGTTTGTTTAAAGAAACAAAAGCCAATACAACGTATCCTAGGAAAGTAATGTTGTAGTAACACAAGAAAACCAATTTAAAAAAAATTTTAAGGCAAGAGCATAAATTTGAAGCTGGCTTAGTCTACATTGCAAGGCCCTAATCCAAAACACCAAAAAGAAAAACAAACCAAACCAAAAAACCCCAAAGTCCCCCAAAGAATACATAATAATATTAGATGCAGAAAAGCATCAGATAAAACCTCACAATTCCAGGAAAACAACCCTCGGTAAGCTAGTAATAAAAGGTAACTTCATCAAGTCTGATAAATATCATAAAACCTTAAAAATTCTTCGCTCTTTAAGTGCTGTATAATTTTGTGTATAATGTTCTAACCAGTAACAAGACAAGTAATTAGACAAGAAAAAGAAACAAAGCGCCAAGCTGGAAGTAAGCTTCTATTTTAAGAAGACAAGATTCAACGTATAAAACATTCTTGGCTGGCACTGGGGAGACGGCTCAGTGGATAAAGTGCTTGGTGAACTAGCCTGATAATCTGAGTTGTTGTAGCCTTGGATCTCAGTGGAAGGAAAAAACTGACTTCTGAGATTGTCCTCTGACCTCCGTATATAAGCAGTAGTACCACCCCCTCCCCCCCCCCACACATACACATATAATATGTCCCACAAACTAATAATTTAAAAACAAAATCCCAGGCTGAGGATGTAGTGCTTGCTCAGTACTCACAAAGCCCCAGGTTCAATCCCCAGCACTGCATCAAGTGGGTGTGGTAGTACAAGCCTATAATTTCGGCACTCAAAAAATAGAAACAGGAGAGCATCTTTCTGACTACATACTGAGTTTGAGGCCTGCCTAAGTGACATAAGATCAGACTCAAAGTGGAGAAAAAGGGAAAAAGGGTAATTTCATTTACAATAACATCAATATAATAACACTAGGAACATGTTTAACCTACATACAATTTTTGCCCTCTGTAAATGTAAAACATGGCCAGGAAAAATTAAAGCCATACACATGTGAAATCTCATCTTATGTTCATGGGTCAGATGCCAATTACTCCTGAATTAACCAGGAATTCAGTATGTTTCCCAGCAGAATTCAGCTACTCTTTTGTGGTTTTTTTTGCTTTGCTTTGTTTTGTTTTTGGTGGAAAAGTGACCTTTAAACTCATATGAAAATGTATGGACTCAGAAAAGTAAAATTATCTTTTTAAAAAAGGACAAAGAAGTAGGGCTCACACTTGTCAACTTCAAACATCTCAAAGTTATAATATTGCAGAAATATTCTATGTAAGGGTAGGCACAGGATGAATGGTACACAATAGAGATCTTGCATGTACACTCTGACATTTCCAGTCAGTTCTGTGTGGCAAACAGTAGTCTTTAACAAGTGATAGTGGATCCACATGTCAAAGACAACCTTTGACACACATTAGCTCCAACTGGTTAGTAATTCTAAATATAAAAGCAACACTTTTAAAACTTGTAACAAAAGATGTAAGACAAACATTTGTCGGATCAAATAATGGCTTTTCAGACTATAGAAAAAACACAGGCCGCAAACATATATAAATTAGACTTCATTAAATCTAAGTGTGTGCGACAAGCTGCAGACACCACTAAGAAAGTGAAAAGAAGCAGGTGTTACACTCTTTAATCCCAGCATTTGAGAGGCAGAGCCAGGGAAATCTTTGTGAGTTCAAAGCCAGCCTGGTCTGCAAAGTCACTTCCAGAACAACAGTGAGACCTTGTCTCAAAAAAAAAAAAAAAAAAAAAAAGGAGAATGGGAAAAAACAAGTGACCAGCTGCTAAGGGGCCTGTGTAGAGCCCAGCAAGAGCTCCTCTAACTCTGTTGGTTTGCTCTTGCTATCTACTGTGATGCTAAGTGGTGGCCCTCAAGACCTGGAGTCCTCCAGTAGAACTGTGACCCTGACCCCAAGCGATTTCTGATTGGTAAATAAAGATGCCAACAGCCAGTAGCTGGGCAGAAGAGACACAGGTGAGGTTTAGGTTTCCAGGGCTTGGGGTCTGAGGAAAACCAAGAGAGGAAGAAGAAGGTGTAGGAGAAAGAGAAGCCAACGTAGGTTAAGTGAGCAAAATAAGGTGGCCCTGAGGGACTGGCCAGTTGGCGTTAAGAGCAGCCCAGATGAAACACAGTAAGTAATAACCCTGGATTACCATAAGAAAGTAGATTCTAACAGCACAGAGGGCAGGTATCTGCCCTGCTCTTGTGCTGTGTAAGGCTTACTGTAAATATAAAGGCTCTGTGTGTCTTTTATCTGGAAACTAAATGGTCAAAGGCTGTGTAGAAACTCCAGGTCGGGATTAAACATTTCAACAACACAATTCCATAATAAAAAGACAGCCCAGTTATAAAGCTGGCAAGGTATCTGACAAACATCTTCAAAGACAGACAGACAGACAGACAGACAGACAGACAGACCCACGCAGCCAACAGGCACACGAAAAAATAAGCAACATAACTGCTAGGAGGAACTTAAAACCACAATGAAATACCACCTCACAGCCACCTGTCTGAGAGATGAATGTTGGTGAAGAACTAAGCCTTTCTTTACACGTTCAAGAGAATGAAACATAGTACAGCTACTTTGAAAAAGAGTTTGTAGTTTGTCAAAAGTTAAGCACAAAGCTACTATGTGATTCCAAAATTTTACTCCCATACACCATGAAATGAAAACATGTACTACACAATCCTGAGAACACTTGCTCATAGCAGAATTCACAATAACTATGTAGAAAACCCCCAAATGTCTACTAGTGGATGAATGCATAAATACTTTTATTGTTACGACTACTATCAATATTACTCAACACATTAATGAATCTGACAACACAGATGAGTCTTGACATCAGACTAACTGAAAAAGTTCAGTAAAAAGAGCTCATACTGTATATTCCATTCATAAGAGAAGTCACATATAGACTTATTTATACATAAGAAATAGATTAATGGTTACCTAGGATTAGAAAGGGATTTTAGAGTGGGAAGACTCCAGAAGACTGCCATTATTAGTTCCTTCTGTTTTTACTGTTAACATTTTTAATTAGGAACAATCATATAAAAGCTGGTTGCCATGGAGAGGGCTGGTCTGAGGGTAGAGAGGTTGTCATGGAGAGGGCTGGTCTGAGGGCAGAGAGGTTGTCATGGAGAGGGCTGGTCTGAGGGTAGAGAGGTTGTCATGGAGAGGGCTGGTCTGAGGGTAGAGAGGTTGTCATGGAGAGGGCTGGTCTGAGGGTAGAGAGGTTGTCATGGAGAGGGCTGGTCTGAGGGTAGAGAGGTTGTCATGGAGAGGGCTGGTCTGAGGGCAGAGAGGTTGTCATGGAGAGGGCTGGTCTGAGGGTAGAGAGGTTGTCATGGAGAGGGCTGGTCTGAGGGCAGAGAGGTTGTCATGGAGAGGGCTGGTCTGAGGGCAGAGAGCCTTGTGCTGCACTCTGCATTTCCTATCAGGATGCCTAGCAGTGACCTCAGGAACCAAAGGCTTATGACTGCTGATGCCTTCTTTATGTAGACGGGAAGAGAAGACCACAAGAAGAAGAGCCAATGTCCTTCCCAATATTGCAGGATTCACTTAAGTGCTCTAAGAAATGGAAGCAATGCCTGGGAAGGGACATTTAAAACTGAGATGATGAAGTTGGAACATGAAGGACTGTAGCCCAGCTTCCAGGAGGGGAAGGAACCGGGCACTCGAGCTGCCCACAGACAGCTGTCTGCATTCTTCCTGCTTAGCTCAGAACTCTGGCCCAAGATTAAAGCTACCAATCTTGGGAATCTCTATGTAGGTTAAACAAACACACACACCCAACAGTTGAGTGAGATGCTGAACAGCTTAAGCAGCAGACAAAAGCATCAGTGAGGTGGAGAAGCAGAGGGAAAGTCTGCCGTAAAAAGGATCCGATTGGTGTGTTCACAAAGGAGGAAGAAGATGAGGAAGAACAGCAGAAGCACAAGGAAAAACAACTACTTTATTTGGCTTAAATTTTTTTTGAGACAGTTTCATGTAGTTCAGCTGGCCTGAAACTCCTGATCCTTCTACACCAGACTCCATAGTAGTGGGATTAAAGACATGTACCACCACGCTCACCTAAAAATGTTTATCTGTCTCCTTGAAAATACCATAAAGGGGGGAGTATCATGATCCACACATCTCATCTGCCCTCATTGGGTTTAATTTAGAATCTGACCACAGTCACACTGCGGCTTCTCAAAGCATGAAGTTTACATGAAGTGGACATTAAGTTTACGTGAAGTATCTGGAGCTCCTGAAGTTGTATCCACATCGTACATGTTCCCATACACTAACATGAAAGGTGCTCTGTGTAACCCTTGCTTTGCATTTTGATTTTGGTATGACAAGGCATTTGAAGATGTTTCTAGCATTATGCTTTCAGCCTATGAAGTGATATTAACATCATTATTGGCTCTAAAGCCCAAATTGAAAACTGGACATAAAACATATCTGTAGTTTGTAAAGTAAACAAAATTTCAAAACCAAACTCCTGATGCTCCTTGCTTGGCATGGGGAAGATGCCTTTTGGAAGGGCTATAGCTCAGGGGTGCACTGTGAGGCTGGAACCTCTGACACTGTAGTGGCTTCCAGTAGCTTCAGGTTGTCTTGTGGTTTCCTATGTGACATAGCATTTTGCTGACACTCTTTAGCTGTGAAAAGAGAAGCTAGCATGAGAAGTGTTGAGGTTTTGGTTATTTTTCTCTTAAGTTATCATGTACAGTAGATATACAGTAATCTTTAGACACACTGAGGAATTCTTCACTGTCAGCAATGAAACCCTGAGTTAACGTACGTTTCTAGAGCCCTCTGTGCCTACATTGAAGCAAATCATATGCATAAAATAAAAATAAATAAAATCTCAAACAAATTAATATAAAATAAGATTTAAAGTCCTATATCCAATGTCACTAATGAAAAAAGAGGCAGTCATTTAAAAAGTAAAAGAGATGGGAGGAATTTTTTTTTAATTTACACCAAATTCAAATTCTTCTCATCTCCAATTCTTATATAAAACTAGAGAACCATTGGTGCTCAGAAGTCCAGTTCTTTTCTTCCTCTCAGACACTTTCACTACTGTCAAGATTCAAAGGCACAGTTTCAGAAAGGTGATAGTAAGATAATGTCAAAGATTTCTCATGAGTTTCTCTAATTAAAGAAAAAGCTTAAAATAACAATTTTGATTTTAAAAAGTCCAGCAAAAAGTAAGAGAAACCTTAATTTCCTAATTACTTTAAAAATAACAGGTTCCACAAAGTAACCAAAGAGACAAGTTTGGCAGTCAGCTTTCAATGCTGGTCCCAAGGCAGATAGACGGTTATGTGGACTTGCTTTCCTTCCAGATGATACACCGTATATATACTTTAACAGCCTTTCCTATATAATTTGTGAGGTTGATTTTAAATGAAGGTGGAAATACTACCAGTCATCGGCACTGATTTCAGACTCTTACTGGAGACTTTGTTTTGAAGTCCGTCTATGTGCAGAAGCAAAATTACGAATGGCATTTCGAAGAGTTGCGTTCCCCTCAGAGATATCAGAAGAACTGATGACAGAATGCAATGCCCGATTATATGCTGCAAATGAAGGTGTGCACAGTGATGAATATGCTAGACTCTAGACGGCTCCCCCACTTCTTCCTATTGGCACTGCTTCATTACCCAAAATGCCACAGGCATTCATTCCCACACAGAACACATATTTATTGAGCACTGACAACAGAGGCTAACTCTGTGAGGAAAGAAAAGAGATTATAGAAAATGACAACAAGTGAAGCTGTAGTAAAGCGTGCTTCCACACCACAGGCACAGATACAACGTCACCACAACAGGAAGACGGATCTGAATCAACAGCTGGGGAACCCTGGAAAGACGTGAGAAGCTGTACCATTTAAAGTGGGATTTTGAGGGCTAACAGGAGGAAAGAGACAAAGCACTACAGATAGAGAACGAAGCGTATGAGATACACCCAGGCTAAGAGGAAGTTCGATGAAGCTGGAGTGTGGCCTGAGACTAGGGAGAAGTATATAAAATACGTCACGCATTTCATACTGTCATAAGAAGTTTTAAAGTAACTCATTGGACCGATAAATTATCACACAGATGAAGCATTTTTGGTATATAAATACTGACAACATTTTCAGTAGTTTCATGAGGCTGACAAAGTTCCTATGTTCTATAAATCAATACTTACTGCTGGGCAGGAAACATTACAGAAAGGACTCACTCCATTGTCTTTGCCAGGGACTCTATAGAGCTTCTCATCTTTCTTGGTGTACCCAGCAGAAGTGACAGTCCAATATGGATATATGCTTTTAAGTCTGCATTAGACATCATTAAAGTATGGTGATAACAGACTCCTAATTTAGCCATAAAAGACAAACTTATTTTTCTCTCAAGACAGGCAGGCTCTTTCTCTGTAGCCTTCATCTGGAACTTATTCTGTAGACCAGACTGGCCTGGAATGCAAAGAGATCCATCTAACTCTGCCTCCCAAGTTCTGGGTTTAAAGGCATGTGCCACTACCACATGGAAGTGCAGGGAAGATCTGCATCTGAGTCCTCTTGTATACAGTGTAAGGAGCTGAAAACGCTTCTTCAGCATGAGCAGGACCAATCAGAACTGAAACTATAGTAATTTCCATTGTCCCAAATATTTGTTTTATAAAGGAATAAATAAAATTCTCTTAAATTACTATATATAGATATTTAATTTTAATTGCTATTGGGACTCAAAGATTCCTTAAGAAACTTACCTCTGTAGTTTTTATAGAAAATGCAGTTGTTGGCACAGGTATCAGGATGAGCATCCCAAAAATCAGGACCACAACAGCATAATGGAGGTAAAGTGATATTATAAAGCTTCATTTTCTCCTGGACCTGGGCTCGTAAAGCTTCTACATATCTACAAGAAATGACAGTGAGGTCAGGTCAGTCAACTACTAGGAGAATAGTATGCATATACCTGGTTTTATAGCCAGGTCTCTCTCCTCTGTACCTCTAGTCTTCATATGCAGTGGGACATGGCACTAGGAAAATGCAGTACTAGTCCAACAGGTCCTAGACAATGCACCCTAAATACGGAAAAGTATGAGAAGGCATACAATGTCTCTAACTTTGTATTTCTTGAGACAGAATTTCTCTGTGGAGCCCTGGCTATCCTGGAACTCGGAGATGCACCTGCCTCTGCCTCCTGAGTACTGAGTACTGAGATTAAAGGCATGTACCACCATCGCCATGCTAAAGCAAGTCTGTTATGGAATATGAGAAAGCCTACTTTCTACTAGGTCTCTTCTAGACCCAGAATTTCATGCAGAACATTTAAAATCACCTTATATATTCTTTTTCTCTCTGTTGCTGTTTTTCTCTGGCTCCTTTTGTTTCTTCCAGTTGTAGCTGGGCTAAAACATCACTTATCTTCTCTTCTGAGTAAGGTTCTTCATGACAGCTCATTTTCAGGAGTCTCTGCTCTTCAGCATAGCGCTGTTCTTCTTTCCTTTTCTTAAGTCTGAAAGTGAAACAAAACATACTTAGAATTTTCTAAAACTGTTATTTAAAATTAGCTTCCTGATCCAAATAACTCAAGAAACGCCCTCAAAAAATGAGAAGCCCAGAATCAGTTCATCACTCTAAGAGCATGTGCAGAAAGTGTTCATGCTGGCTGACATGAGTTTATCTTCTAATCACCCATATAAATCGGTTCTCAAAGGGAAATGAGAACTGGTCAGGAAAACATTTTATGTAAGAATTCCAGCATAAAAACAGGCTCAGGTTAAAAGTCCTGGTAGGTAGGACACATGCACCAAAATGATGCAACAGGGGCCAGGTTTGTCCTCATACCAAAGAAACTTAAAATGCAAATAAGGCCAGGCAGTACTGACTCTGACTGACTCTGACTTTAATCCTAGCACTCAGGAGGCAGGAGGATCTCTGAGCTTGAGGCCAGCCTTGTCTACAGAGATACTTCTAGGGTAGCCAAGGCTATATATAGAAACCCTGTCTCAAGAAAATGAATGGAAGGAAGGAAGGAAGGAAGGAAGGAAGGAAGGAAGGAAGGAAGGAAGGAAGGAGATAAAACACCAGAAACACCAGCGTTCGAGACACTGACATCAACCAGCAAATACAGTAGTTCTAATAGATGATAAATAGAAAAGTAATCCCTACTACTGTCAACAGTTAGTGCCTTCAGTGTTTTTAGACAATAGCACAGGGGAAATGCAAATGTAACCTGGTGGATTCCCAAGTAAAAAACATTTGCAACAGTGATACACTTACCAACCAAAAGGTAAAAAATAAATCATAATGTTAGATATTGTCTTAGAGTTTCTACTGCTGTGATAAACACCAAGACCAAAAGCAACTTGAGGAGGAAAGGTCTATGTTTTATCTTACAACTCAAAAGTCACAGTCCATCAATGAAGGAAGTCAGGGCAGGAACTCAAGGCAATAACTGGAGGCAGGAATCAAAGCAGAAATCATGGGGGGACGCTACTTACTGGCTTTCTCCTAGCGTGCTTACACTGCTTTCTTATATAACTCAGACCCACCTGTCCAAGGGTGGCAGACTACAGTGAGTTGGCCCCACCCATATTCATCATTAATCCAGGAAATATGTCAAAGACTTGCATACAGGACAGTCTTAACACAGGCCTTTTCTCAACTAAGAGTCCCTTTTCCTGAGATATGTCTAGGTTTGTGTCATGTACATAAAAAAACATGCACAGGAGGCAGGGAAAGAACTCACAATGAGCAAAATCGTCAAACAAGATCAACTACAACCGGACTATTGGGTTAGAGTTACATAGAAGGACATTTACATAGTTACTACAGACATATGTTCAAAAATAAGGAATTGCTGGGCATGGTGGCAAATACATATACATATACATATACATATACATATACATATACATATACATATACATCTCAGCATTCAAGAAGCTC
Source organism: Arvicanthis niloticus (assembly GCF_011762505.2). Lineage (NCBI taxonomy): Eukaryota > Metazoa > Chordata > Mammalia > Rodentia > Muridae > Arvicanthis > Arvicanthis niloticus. The sequence continues at coordinate 6,189,903 of NC_133434.1, forward strand.
AAGTGTGAGGATCATCCCAAGTGTGAGGCTAGCCTGATCTATAATAGTGAATTCCAGATCAGACTGCACTACATAGTGAGAACCTATGTTGAACAACAAGAAGTAACAGGAAAAAGACAGAAATAAATCTTCCAGGGGTAAAAGCTACAATTTCTGAGTAAAAAAGATAGTAAACATGATTTTGTCAGAGATGTAAATCTGAAAACACAAAGATAGAAACGCTAAAGCATATCACAACAAAAGGGATGCAAATAAACAGCACAAAATTAGTCAGATTAAAAATTAGATAAAGAAATTCAGTAGCCATTTATGCAAAGATAAAATACAAATGGGCCAACATGCATGTAAAACAATAGCATCATTCACCATACCAAAGAAATGCAAACCAAATTTACCAAATAAAATAAAATTAAAAAATCCAGCCAGGCTGATGGCACATACCTTTAACCTTAGCACTTGGGAGGCGGAGGCAGGTGGATCTCTGTTTGAGGCCAGCCTGATCTACATAGTGAGTTCCAGGACAGCCAGGGCTATGTAAAGAGAAACCTGTCTTGAAACAAATAACAAAAATATTATCTAATATTCATCAGAATAGCTATCATTTTTTTAAAAAGTAGCTGAGGATACCTCAGTTGGAGGAGTACAGCTAAAGAATATTATAATAGGAGGCTGGAGAGACGGCGCAGACGATGAGAGCACTGGCTGCTCTTCCAGAGGACCCATTTAGATTTATAGCATCTACATGGCAGGTCATAACTGTCTATAATTCTAGTTGCAGGGAATCTGATGCCCTTTCTGGCCTCTGCACATACCAGAAACACACATGGTACACAGATAGATGTGCATGCAGGAAACATATTCATACCCAGAAAATAAAATTTAAAAAGTACACAGTAGTAAATTTCTAGCATTAAATACATATATATTAGAAAAATAAAATAAAAAGGGCCTCAGATCAAAGACTTTAGCTTCCACCTTAAGAAATTTACAAAGAGAAAAATCAAAGTCAAGATAAGTATAAGAAAAGACTTAATAAAGTAGATAAAAGAGATCTGAAACAAACTGACAAATGGAAAATAAAAATAATAGAAAAATACTGAAATGAAATTTCTTTATAACTGTTGAGTCAGACTGTGAGAGAAAAGATACAAATTACTAGTATACAAATAAAACAATGTTGTTACAGAGTCTACTGTAATAGAGAAAGCTCAGGGGTTGGGGATTTAGCCCAGTGGCAGAGTGCTTGCCTAGCAAGAGCAAGGCCCTGGGTTCGGTTCTCAGCTCTGGAAAAAAAAAAAAAAAGAAAAAAAAAAAAAAAAAAAAAAAAAAAAAGACATAATAAGAAAGCTCAGGACAATTTTGTGCCAATAAATTTGACAACTTTGGTGAAGCTACAATGCAAAAGATATACATTACTTATAGTCCTTTAGTGGCAAGAATGAAATTATAGTTAAGAAGTTTCTCACAATGAGAAGTCCAGAGTCACATGGATTTAAAAGCAAATTCTACCAAATGCTTAAGAAAGCAAGCAAGCCAGCTGTCACTCACTCATCCACCAAGACGGGAGAAGACAAAGTGCTTCCCCACCTGCTCTCCAGCCCTAGCCTTACCCTGAGACCAAACAAAACCCCAAATCAGAAAATCAAAGGCACAAGCTAGTATCTCTCAGCATACACATAATCAAATATTGTATTTTGTCTATTTTCTTTTCTGGAGCTGAGGAGTGAACCCAGGGCTTGTGGTTACCCGGTAAGCACAGCAGTAGGAGCTAACCCCACCCCCATGCCTGTTCTGTCTATTTATGGTTGTTGACAGCGCACAGGAGTTTTAGACACCAATGCCCTGCAACCTTACTAACTCCTTGTCAAATTCCAGTGCATTTTTATAAAATGATCATGTCATTTTCAAATAAAAGCAGCTTTATATCTTTGTTTAAATTAGATTGTTGTATTTCTTTTTCTTGCTAGACTGAACTAACTAGAACTTTCAGTAGGACTGGAACAGATGTGACAAGAATGGGTAGCATCTGATTTGGAAAGAAAGCATTTAGTCTTTCATATGAAATACATCATCAGTAAATTTTCAATAGATGTCCTTTACCAAAATCTTTCCAATTGTTTGAAAAGGGTTTAGATTTTAAAAAATGGATGCTGGCTTTTGCAGTGTAATAACGAGCTTTCCTCCCTTCTCTTCCTCCACGCCTTCTACTGAATGTTAAATCAAGCCCACTTGGTAAGATGCGTTGCCCTCTTACTATGTGGCTTGATTCTCTTTGCTCAGCATGCTGACAGAAGTGCCAGCAGTACGACCTGTGCTCACAGTGCCTCGGGTGGACACAATCAATTCTATTGGAAATGGAACTAGAGGCAATTCCATTCCTCAAATAACTTGTCTGTTTTATCTGTGTCCTGAGACTATGCAAGGCTAAACTTAAAGGATATGTTTTCTGGATTGGATCCACTTCTCATCTGTGGCTTTTCACTGTTTACAGTAATGTTGATACAACCACTTTGAAAAACAGTCTGAGAGCTTCTTTTAAGACTGAGGTATACAGCTATCTCCCTGTCAGGTACTTAGTCAAGACAAGGCATACTTGAAGCACACTAAAGCTTGCTTACAGATTTCACGGGAGCTTTAAGACCAAGTCAACGCCTGTCTACAAAGCTTCAAAGTGTGAGATGACTATTTGTTAAAGCCAATGCTCACTTCCCAACCTGAAAATCCTCAGGGACTCAAGGATTATACTAGGTCTACTTCACTCATGTTCTAAATAGAACAAACATAAATGACAAAACATCCATTTAAATGTTTACTGATAAGAAATTTTGTGACAAGCCACATGTGTCCCAGGATGGCCTGGAATTCCCCATGTAGTTTAGTGTTCTAGTTTCCTTCTGTTGCTGTGATAAAATATCTGGTCCCTTCTTAATGGAAAAAAGATTTTACCTCATCCTACACTTCCAGGTCACAGCCCATCATAAAGGGAAGTCAAGGCAGGAAGTCAACCAGGAACCTAATTATCAAACACTATGGAGGAAGCAGCCTGCTGGCCTGCTCTTGGGCTCATTTCCTGGCTCGTGCTTAGCTAGCTTCTTATACAGCCCAGGACTACATGCCTGAGGAACAAGTGCCACCCATAGTAGGTGGGCCTGCCTACATCAATTAATGACCACAGTTCCTCAGAGATACACACACAGAATAACCTGACCCAGGCAAATCTTCACTCAAGGCTTCTTTCAAAGAAGTCCAGGATGTGTCAAGATGACATTAACTAAGGCTAACCAGGACTCCAGGGATGACCTCTGGCCCCCTTGTCTCTTCCTGAGTGCTGGGATCATAGGTATGCATGTACCACCACACAGTTTCTGTGCTGCTGAAATCAGAACCACCGATGTGTGTGCGCTAGGCAAGGAGTCTGCCCAGTGAGCTGTATCCCTAGACTAGCTGTTGAGTAGTTTAAGCCTACTGTTGAGAAGTACTTCTTTGGGAAAAAAAAAAAAAAAAAAAAAGGCTTTTCTGGAAAAAAAAAAAAAAAAGAGAGAGAGTAATCTTTGTTAAAAATGACCTTGAATTCCTAAGAGCTCTGATGGATATCTATCAAGAGACCAATGTTGTTTCCATACTTCCTGTGGGTAGATACATCTAATGGATCTGGGCAACGTCAACTGTAAGTGTCCTGGAAAGAACTGACTGAGGTAAGCACCATTCCTTCGGAGGCTAACTAAAGTATGGCTCAGGCTCTTGGCTGAGGCTGACCCCAAGCTTATGGTTGACACTTAGGGATCCAAAACTAAAGTGGAGAAAATAGCTACAGATTGCAGAAGAAAAAAAGATGAAAACTAGAATTTGAAGTGAAGCCTGAAGACCCACCAGCCTCTGACAGACTTGTTGCAAACAATCAGGAGTTACAATCAAGAGGTGAACAAAGAACATGGTGTCTTCATAAAGAAATCTGCTTGAGTCGCTGAGAACACAGCTGAAATGAAGGATCTACAACGCTGTAGGAATCTAGCTAATGAAGCAACGGCAGGGTTTATGAAGACTTTGCTGTTTGTTTTGTGCAGGATCTCATTACATGGCCCAGGCAAAGCTCTGACTCATGATTCTCTCCCTCCTCTACTACTTTCTTGGTAGCAGACATGCAGCCGAGGGGCACACACAACCCAGGCAGGCGCTCTTCAACTCAGCTAAGCAACAGTCCAAGCCCTTTACTCCACATTTGAAAGTATTACAGTGGGAAAATGCTATCAAGTAGTGCCACGTACCAAAGAGATATATTCATAAAAAGAAGAGGCAGTTATTGGTACTGATATCTTACTGTAAGAAACTATTATCAAGGTATTTGCAGAAGATCAAGGCTAGTCTGAGCTACACAGCAAGTTCTAGGCCAGCTTGAACTACAAAATGAATGAGAACCTTGTCTCAAAATAAAAATAAATTTAAAAAAGAAAAATTGCCATAGCCATTCAAATACTCAGTAACCATCACTTTGATAAGTCAGCAGCCATTAACGTAAGGACAAGAGATTCGACTAATAAAAAGATTACATTTTGTTAAAGGCTTAGATGATTGTAAACATTTACTAATAAAGAATTTATTTCAGGCATGGTCTCACTATGTAGCCCTAGCTGGCCTAGAACTCACTATGTAGACCAGGCTGGCCTCTAATCACAGAGATCTTCTTGCTTCTCCCTTCCTAGTCTTACCAGTCTTAGGATTAAAGGGATATGCCACTGCTCCATGTAATAATGTATTTTAAATAAAGTAACACACACACACACACACACACACACACACTTAGAGGATGGGGAGTGAGCCTAAGACAAGACAACTTTTACTAGGGCCCCAAGGCCCTGTTGGGGAACAAGCTCTAGATGACCACCAGTCACCACCCCTCAGGCATCATGCAGCAGACCATGACCAAGACGATCCCTGCCAGAGATAACCTCTACCTGGAGCCATGCAGGGAGTGAGCCTGAGCCAACCACCAGTCCAGTGAGGGGTAGGTAGAAGGGGGGGAGTGGGAAGGATAGAGATGTCAGGGGGATGGGTTAGCATCAGACAGCCAACCCTGCCACTTATCTGCCATTCAACTACAGTGGTGAGAGAGATGCCCTCCCCTGCTCTCACCCCCTGCCACATTCCACAGGCCAGAGAGCTGGCCCTGCCCCTCATGGGCTACAGCATTCAGGAAAGAGGGCCCAACATCTTCACAGTAGAACTGACTCTGGTGATAGGAGATGACTGCGGGTGAGCCAGCCAGCCCTGAGGGTATAAGATGGGGAAAGCTGGCCCAGCCCCACACCTGCTACAGCACCTCAGGAGAGTAGGTCTGATGGCTTGGTACAGGTGAGCCAGCACCAAGTACATGAGAGCTGGTGCTGTCCTTTGCTGGCTGCAACATTGGTTGAGCTAGGCAGGGTAGTGATGGAAAGCTTGCCCTGGGTGCAGGAGAGCAGGAGAGCTAACCAGCTCAGATACCTCCCAGGCTCACTCACATTCAGAGCTTTGAGTTGGCCCACTCCAATATCTACCCCATCAGTGAACTTACGGAGCTCATGAGGAGGCCGGTCCTACAGATCCAAAGCTACAGGATCTCCATGACACAGGATAAGAACAGAATATCTGAGAGGAATCCCATGAAATTCCAGTATTAATAGTGTAGCAGAAGCCAAAGCTTCAAACCAGATCAATGACTCATTGCAAGTGTGGACAAAAGGGTATATATATATACTGTGGGACACACTGTGACACACTACAGCTATCATGTGATGGTTTGCATATGTTTGGCCCAGGGAGTGGCACTATTAGGAGGTGTGGCCTGGTTGGAGTAGGTGTGTCACTGTGGGTGTGGGCCATAATCCCTCATGCTAGCTGCCTAGAAGTCAGTCTTCCACTAAGCAGCCTTCAGATGAAGATGTAGAACTCTCAGCTCCACCTGCACCATGCCTGCCTGGATGTTGCCATGCTCTTGCCTTGATAATAATAGACTGAACCTAGCTAGCTTCAATGAAATGTTGTCCTTAGAAGAGTTGCCTTGGTCATGGTATCTGTTCACAGCAGTAAAACCTAACTAAGACAAGTTGGTACCAGGAATGGGGTATTTCTGTGACAGGCCTGACCATGCTTTTGTTTAGAAGAATGTGGATTTGGGGACTTTGGATTTGGAAAGCAGTGAAATATGTAGGAGGAGCTAAGGAGGAAGGAAGAAGGAGGAAGGAGAGGAAGAGGAAGAGCTAAGGGTGAGACGGAGAACAAGAGGGGGATATGGAGGCTGATGTTCGCTTGTCTGTAGCAGTCAAAGGTAGTTGGTATATCTAGGTTGGGCATTGGGTTACACCTCTGATTGTATGGGTATCTTGTTATTGATCATTACTAAATATATAAGCCTTTGGATAATCTAAGTATTAGAGTCTCATTTGTACCGACCCCGTGCGGTTGGTGGGATGGTCTGCACAGAGCCATCTCCCATGCTGGCATCTCGTGGGTGGCAGGGCTGGTGTTTCTGGCTGTTTCTAGCTGCTGCGCGCATGTGGCCTCTGGCCACAAAACACGGTTGCTGAGCTAGGCAGAGCTGCTGCAGCTTAGATAGACAGCTTGATCCGGCCACTTTTTAAATAATTAATTCAACAGAATATGTTAAATGGGGCTTAATGAGCTGTCATAGGAGGAATATGGAAGACTTTGTTACTGAGAGTGTTCTAAATTGTATGGACCTGGCCCAAGAGGTTTCAGTGGAGAATTTCACTATGTGGCCTAGAGACTGTTTTTATGGTAATTTGCTGAAGAATTTGGCTACTTTTTGCCCTTGTCTGAAGAGTCTACCTGAGGCTAAGGCAAAGAGATTTATATTAATTGCATTGACAAAGGAGTCTCAAAAAAGCCCAACAGAGACTTTGTTCTCTGGTTAAGTCTCATGAAGAGCATTTTCAACAAGCATAGCAAGCTGAGAAAAGAAATATGTAAAATATATGATTTGAGTACTAAAAAGGCACCAGGAAATGGAGCTGAATCCAGTGTTCAAGGATATTAAATTGAATTAAGGGAGTAATGACCTTGTGGCAAGATTCCACCCAAATTTAGATCCAGTAGTACAAGCCTTTAATCCCAGGAGGCAAAGACAAGCAGATCTCTCTGAGTTCAAGGCCAGCCTAGAACAGAGCAAGTTCTAGGTAAAGAAAAACTTAAATCCAGGCTTGGTGGCCCACACCTTTAATCCCAGTGTTTAGGAGACAGGCCTGCAGATCTCTGAGTTCAAAGTGAGTCTACAGAGCAAGTTCCAGGACAGACAAGCTTAGGCAGTGAAGGAATTGGAAAACAGAAACCTGGTGATAATGTAATAGAACAAGGGGCCATGTTCCTGTCCCAGCAAGCAGCAGAGCTTGGCAGCTTTGACCACATGGCCCTGGCTTTAGAGTCCAGAATAAAAGGAACTTCTGAGAAAATGAATGCTGGTTAGCTGGAGCTAAGAAATTAGTGGTGATTAAGAAGAGACGAGCATAACTGAGGTTAAATCTTCTGGGAAGTGTTTTCTGAGAGCATAATGAAGCTCTGTTTCAGAAGTAGTCAAGGTTGTACCTTGTGCTGCAGCTATACGTGGAGGAGCCCAGAAGATCATGTGTGGATCCCAGACATTGAAACAAGAAACAGTAACACTGAAGCTGCCTTGGAGAGCCCAAGATGTTTGAGATGCTAGAGCCATGGGCTATCTGCTAAGAAAAGCTGTTAACAGGGAGTGGAACCAGCGCAGGTAAAAGAAGTTTGGTGCAGTCAACAAAGATGAAAAAAAGGAGCTGGAGATCTGAAGAGCACTTTGACATCAGACATGGAGATACAGAGTCTGGAGTTTTCCCAGCTGGTTTCCTGTCTTGCTTTGGGGATTACAGTTAAATGACTGGATGAATCTCAAAAGAGACCTTGACCTTTGAACTTTTAACACTGTTGAGACTGCTATAGACTATGGGGACTCTGTAAGTTGGACTAAATGTATTTTGCACTATGCTATGTTTAGGTATGGCCCCCCATAGACTCATGCGTTTGAACAACCCTATGGGGGCCAAGGAGTGGAATGTGATGGTTTGCATATGCTCAGCCCAGGGAGTGGCACTGTTAGAAGGTGTGGCCTGGTTGGAGTAGGTGTGTCACTGTGGGTGTAGGCTTTACAACCCTCATCCGAGCTGCCTGAAAGCCAGTATTCTGCTAGTAGCCTTCAGATGAAGATGTAGAATTCTCAGCTCCACCTGTACCATGCCTGCCTGGATGATGCCATGCTCTGGCCTTGATGATAATGGACTGAACCTCTGAACCTGTAAGGCAGCCCCAATTAAATGGTGTCCTCATAAGAGTTGCCTTAGTCATGGTGTTTGTTCACAGCATTAAAACCCTAACTGAGACGTATCACAACAAGATTTTTTTCTTCTTTTGGGAGGGGAGATTGCAAGGATGGAGGGTGGATACAAGGCCACAGGGAGATGAGTGGGATTGGAGTGCAAGATGTGAAAAGATTCACAAAAAAAAAAAAAACAATAAAATGTTTAAAAAGTATATATCATATATTTTTAGACACAATGCTATTACTCATTTAATAGGCTATAAAAGATAACTTTTACATGCAGTGGGAATACAATCCAAGTGACTGTCTTTTGTGATATTCACTTTATTGCAGTGGTCTGGAAACCAAACACAGTATCTCCAAAGTATGCTGGAATATGACTCTAAACTATGCAAACCAGTCCACTCAAAAAGCAGGCTAGTATTGCCTGGGTTTCAAGAGGGTATGGAGGGAGGGATGCCAAGGGACATGACACAAGCTCTGGGGATGCCAGATGCCTAGTTAGGGTTACTGTGGCTGTGACCTTGACCAGAAGCCATGTGGTTTATTAGGCTTACTCTTCCACAGAATAGCCCATCACTGAAGGAAGTCAGCATAGGAACTGAAATAGGGCTGCAGCCCAGAAGCAGAGCTGATGCAGAAGCCACAAACATTGCTGATTACTGGCTTGCTCACCCTGCTTTCTTATAGAACCCTGGACTACTAGCCCAAGGATGGCATCACCACAATAGGATGGGCCCTCCCCCATCAATCACTAATTAAGAAAATGCCCTACAGACCTATCATAGGGAGACATTTTTTTCAATTGTGGGTCCCTCCTTTCAGATGATTCTAGGCTTTGTCAAGTTGACATAAAACTAGCCAGCACAACAGGTATGTTTACGGTCATGACACTGATGGTGGTTTCATATATTACATATTTCAAAACTTACAAACTTTTGGTGCTGGGGAGCTGGCCCAGTCACTAAGTGTTTGTCATACCAGCATGAAGGTCTTAGTTTGGATATTCAGTACCCAAGAAAAAGGCAGGTGCAGTGGCATGTATCTGCCATCCCAGTACTGGCAAAGCAGAGACAGGCAGATCTTTGCAGGTCACTAGTCAGCTAGTCTAGCTGAAATGCTAAGCTCCAGGTTCAACAAAAGACCCTTTCTCATAAAATAAGGTAAAACCCGATGAAGAATGTACACATGTAAATACATGTGTGCACATGCACACACACACACAAAATATGTACACACACATACAAAACTCTTTATCAACTCTTATACTGTGCACACACAAAATATGTACACACATACAGAACTCTTTATCAACATCAATAAGTGATATCTAGTTAAATCTCCAATTATAACCAGAAAGCAAATTAGCAGTGAGTGCAATGAGAGAAATCATGAAAACATTCAGAAAGCTTTGACTAGGAAACATGACTTGCTAGGGTTATAACACAGTTGTAGAAAGTATGCTTAGCACCTGCAACACTGTGAGCTCAGTCCCCCAGAATGAGAATCATGGCTTGAGTGAAGGCTAGACCTCATAAATACATGCTGTCCAGGTCAACTGCTAAAAATTACTTCACAGCAAGTAAGATTATCATCTGTAAAGTAGTGGAGAACAAACTCATACTTACACTTTTCCCAAGATTGATTTACTCTACTTTATGTGTTTGATGCTCTGCTTGCAAGGTGTCAGATGCCCTGGAGCTGGGGTGGTTGTAAGCTCCAGGGGGAATTAAAGCCTCCATTTTATTAGATTAAATTAAGTTCTAGAAACCATTCTACAAAAACTAAAAGATCCGGCACCAGAAAAATAGGCAGGATATTGTCAGCATTCAGCCAATTCATCCATATTCTGACAGCTAACTACAAGCCACTCCCAGGAGAGAGAAATACAACCAACTTTAAATAAGGATTTTCTCAACTGCCTTCTCACATTTGCTGTATTTTCTGAGCTACCCCTGTAAATCTAAGTCAAGTATTTCCCAAAGCACATAAAAACTTTTTATGGTATGACTGAAACTGCAGTACAACATACAGGTATAATGGGGCAGAGGTGAGAAATCTCATTGTTGCAACCTGGGCACGGGAATCTCTTTATACCAGGAAAGACACACTTTAGAGGCATGTGAGGCACTGGCCTGGGGATGTGAGACAGGGGATGTGGAGAACCCAGCACAAGTGCACACACAGACTGCACTGACTACACGCTGCGCTCAGCATAAGCTGGAGAATGAGTGAAGACTGAAAACACACCGTATGGCAGGAGAGCCTAGGAGAGCAGCGGCTTTGGGCTAGGATCTACAAGCATAAAGAAGAGTTTGTTTTGTTTTGGGTTTTTTTCATTTTGTTCTTTTATGTTATGTTTTGTTTTGTTATGTCTTATTTTCCGAGACAGGGTTTCTCTGTGTAGCCCTGACTGTCTTGGCTGTTCTTGAATTCACAAAGATCTGCTTGCCTTGCCTCCTGAGTCCTGGGATTAAAGATAGGCTTTTTCACTTAAAAAAAAAAAAGTATTTCTTTTTATTTTATGTGTATGGGTGTTTGTCTATGTTTGTCTATGTACCACATGCATGCATGTGGTGCCCACAAAGAACAGAATGGCATTAGATCCCCTGAAACTGGAGTTACAGATGGTTGTTAACCACCATGTTGGTCTGGGGAACCAAACCTGGATCCTCTAGACGAACTACTGCTCTTAACTGCTGAGTCGTCTCTCCAGCCCTGCTCACTACTTCTTTATTTTACTGTGAACTATGCTGTGGTGACCAGAGCTTTTGAACATGGTTATAATTGGTGTATGAGCAATGTCATGGTGGCAACCAAGCATCTTTCCCCAATTCTGCTCTGTAATGATTCATCTTGATCAGTTCGACTGAATTGAGAACACATAGGGCACTAGTAAAACATTCTTTTGGTGTACCTACAAAGTGCATGTGCATACTAGAAGTGGGTTTCCAGAGACCATGGATGGAACACGCCTTTAATCCCAGCACTTGGTAAGCAGAAGCAGGCAGTTCAAGGACAGCCTTATATACAGATTGAGTTCCAGGACAGCCAGAATCAACTGTCTCTAAAACAAAACAGTAACAACAACAACAAAAACCAAAGCTCTTTGGCAACAACAATTAAAAAAAAAAGACTGAGGAAGCATGGGAGGACTTTCCTGTCCTTAATGACTTGTTCTCTCTTTGCTAACTCCTGTCTTGAAACTGTTCTTGCTCAGCCTTCAAACAAACTGTTTTTGCTAGGTTTCATCACAACCTCTCTGGACTCACCCTCCTCTGTCTACCCTGCAAGCTTGTCTCCTTCAAGCTCTAGTAGGTATTTCCCTTTTCTCATGATATTCTCACCCCAAGTGACTTAACCTATGGCTTCTGTTTCAGGTACCACCCACCGTCACCTATAACTCTCACAGACACAACAATGACATAGATTAGACCAGGATCCAAGTCTATTTATGTGTCAATTTGACATTTTCACTGGTATCTCACAGGCATTTTCTTAGGCAAAGAATCCATAGCTTTGGCCAGAATTCTCAGGATAAGAATTACCACCATAGAGTACTTTCAGAAAAGAACATAAAGTCCAAAATGATAGTGCTACCAAGGTTGATAAATAATCTGCTCTACAAACAAGTTTCTATTCTCTAATGCCTTCTAAGCTTTTTATGCAAACATACCCTTTACTGATACACAATAGAAACCTGAGAAAGTCAGAACAATGGTGTGAGTGCTTTTAGAACACTGATCTGGTAATAATAAAGGTATTCTCAAACCAATGTTAATTTTTCAATACAAGAGAGGTAAGAGTTAAGGGACTGCAAGATGGTCTATAAATTCAATAGAGTGGGCATCTGCACAGCTAAACAAGTAGATACTAACGTTTATACATCTAAAGTACACTCTAAAGACAAACTGAGAATCATAATGAAGCTGTATATAAAGTGACATAAAATATTACCTTCTAGCTGAGGAAACAATTGAAAAACTTTGGGTTTTTTTTTTTTTTTGAGACCTGGTCTCTTTAGGTAGCTGTGGCTGGCTTGGAACTCACTATATAGACCAGGCTGGCCTTAAACTCACAGATTCACCTGCCCCTGCCTCCCTAATTCTAGGATTAAAGGTGTGTACCGCCGCGCCCTACAAAAACTCTTCTCATTGCTTAGTCCTCTTCCATATAGCAAGGCGAAACACACCGCTAATTCTTTACATAGTCAAACTAAATAAAAGGCATAGAACTGAATGGGGTTATCTTTTGATTCCCTGGACTTTCTTCCTGTGCAATTATGGAAATCTGCCAACACTAATAATATGCTCAAATAAAAGGAATTTGGTTTCTGTGACTGAGAAACTAATTTATTCTTAAGTGAAAGAGGTGCTCTGCTAGAAAAACAGCTTCTCATAGAGGTGTAAGTCTGCCTCTGACTCACAGAACTAAATCCTAAAGTCTAACCCAGCACAGTCTCCATCTCTGCTCATACAACTTTCCTATCCAACCCTTTCCCCTACTCCCATTCCCTGATTCTCAAAGTACTACTCCTTAGCAATTTATTTAGCAAGGGCTAGGAATGGAGCTCAATTAGTAGGATGCTTGCATGGCATAAACCCCGGGCTCAGTACTCAGCACCGCAGTTCACACCGACAATCCCAGCACTTAGGAGATATATGCACCTACAGTCAGAAGCTCAGGGTTGTCCTCAGTTACATAGTGACCTCCAGACCAAGCTGAGCTATAGAAGACCCATCTCTAATAATGACAATGACAATAACAGGAAGGAGAATTTAGCATTTCCTCCTGAAATCTTTATGTGCCCCAGACTAAATGTATCCTCTACCCATACTTCCCTCCTGGGAGCTGTGTTTACCAGTACCTCATGCACTTGGGAGCACAGACCACAGGTAGGACTCAGCCTCAAATCCCCCTCGTGACACTGCCACCATGGTCTTGTCACGTGTGACAAGCCAAGTTAAAGATTTCTAAAGTCAGGTGATGGCACCAAATCTGGGATAAAGCCAGTTCTGCCACTTGTTACATATAATCTTATGTCAGGCAGACCGCCTAGCCTTTCTAGGGCTCATTTTCTCATCTTTAAAATAAAAAGAATAAAATATACCTTATCAAGTTACTGAAATCTGCAAATTAGCTAATACTCTAAAGTATGAGGAGTCATACCTAATACAGCTCAGACATTTGGTAGTGTCTGCTACCATGAAGGATGGCTGACTTGACTGAACACAGTGACCTGTAATACAGTACACACAGACTCACAAGGCTTTCATATATACTTTAAAATTAATTTTACTTTCTTGTCTTATTTCAATAACCTCCTAGCCATTAGTCTTCTCTATTCCCACAATGCCTTTAGCTGGGCTCCTAACTGTTCTCAGTATAAAGTCCAGCGTGCTCCCGACACACTACGATCTTGTCTTTGGGTTCTAAGGCTTACATCTTGCCCTTTATTTAGCTCTGTTCACATCAGAAATGTCTATTATCTCACAAATCGCTGCTTCTGCCTTGGCAGTCCTTTAACCTACAAGTCAGTCTTTATCTCATACAGTTCCTAGTAATTCAATACTAAGGTTTGAGAAGGCGTCCCTTCCTGCCACCCAGGCCCTCGGTTTTGGTTTAAAAACAGTTTCTGTGCTCTCACATCTTTTTTCTCTACTCTTCTTCCTTCCTTCCTTTTGAAAGATTTCATATATATAAAATCTGTCACTGTCTTCAGACACACCAGAAGAGGGCATCAGATCCCATTACAGATGGTTGTGAGCCACCATATGGTTGCTGGGAATTGAACTCAGGACCTCTGGAAGAGCAGTCAGTGCTCTTAATTGCTTAGCCATCTCTCCAGCCATCTTTTATTTCTTATAACAGCAGCCACCAACAGCTATTGAAAATGCACTACATTCCAAATTCTATGTCGTTCATTCACATAAGCTATTACCTTATTTTACTCAACACAGCACCTTTATGAGATATATTTATCCTCATGATATAAGGAGATAGGAAGCAGAGCTGGGAGTGGATGCTTTATAACTCTTAATACAAAGCACGATGATGATCGACTTATTTATCTGCTTCCGGTTTCCTCAGCCAAATCTACTGTTTTGAAGACTGGTATTGTAGTTTTCATTTCTCTTATCCCTTTATCTAAGACATCCACCAATAAATAGAAGCACCATAAGCAGCTGCTAAACTAATGGAAACCATATCATTTAATTCTCATAAGTAGGCCAAGAGAAGCAGTTATAAATTCATGCTTACAAAGCAAACACATGATTATTTTAGAAAGTGGTTTTTGCCTTCAAGTTAAAACACATAACCTCCATCAAAGAATGCATAATTTTAGTTTCTTCAACAAGAAAAAAGCAAAAAAAAAAAAAATTTAAATTATGTGTCAACAAGATGATTTAAGTCTTCTGTTGCCACCTGTAAAACAATCAGTAACTCTCATATTATTTTCTGATGTCAAGAATATAAATCTAGGGGATAAGGTTATCTAGAAGTCGGTGCTTTAAAAAAAAAAAAAAAAAAAAAAAAAAAAAACCTTAAGGAAAATTGTTTGTTTTTTAAAGGCCAGTAGTCCTGCTAAATAAAAATTCACCACTAATTATGCCACGTGTCCTAAGATTTAGGTTAGACATCAAACCTATAGAAGAGACATATTGGTTTCAGTTAAGTAAAGTGAGCTAAATGCATTTCTAGTCTGTCTTTAACCTAATGGCCCCACAAAGAACTGGAAGATATCTTTAATGTTAATTAGACCATAATTATGGCTAAAAGATAAGATGTAGTAAGATAAACCTGGCATAAGGATTACTTCCTCAGAGCTAATATTCTTACTTAGATCCTAGTGTTGTTATGAGAAAGATTATATAACCACAGTTCTGAAGACCATTGAGAACAGAGATGACCTGAGCTATGGGTGCAGTGGTTAGTTGACTGCTTGCCTAAAATACACAAAGCTGCAGGTTCAATCCAAGCAAGCCTGCAATTTCAGAAATGGAGAGGTAGAGGCAGAAGGCTCAGGAGTTCAAGGTCACCCACCACTGCATGGTCAGTTCAATAGCAACCTCAGCTACATGAAACCCTACTTCAGAAAGAAAAAAAAAAAAACTGTTAAGATATTAGAGCTCTACCAAAAACTACACTAGATAACCTCATAAGGACTTTTTCCAGGACCCACCAACCTAGCCTGACACATACACACACACACTGTCTCTCCCTCTTCCCCCCTTGGCATGTTTTATCAAGTGGCTTTCAGACAAGAGTATCATCAGTATCGTTACATACCTTGGAAGTGGGATATACATATAAGAAAAAAGACATACACAAAATAACAAACACCTCAGAGGAAATCCAGTCTCACCAGTGAAATGTCACATAAAAGCTTCCTGTGTCCTTGTACACTCTACTATGAAAAAAAAAAAAAAAAAAAAAAAAAGAAATACAGAATCTGCCAAAGTATCCTGGTTAAGCCTGTGATTCTAGCATTCAGGAGCAGTGATAGGAGGCCACAGACAACATGAGATGAAGAGATGGGCCAGTGGTTAAGAGTAGGTCTTACTCTTGTAGATCACTAGAGTTCAATTCTCAGCACTCGCTCGTATACCTCCAGCTCCAGGGAATCAAACACACGTGCACACACACGCGTGCACACACACATGCACAGACACACATATATATACATACTTACAAATAAATCTTTAAAACAAAACTGATGAAGGGAAGGTAGTGAAGGAGAATTGTCACAAAGAGGAGGAGGAAGGAGTGCAAAGGCAAAAGGCAGAGGAGAAGAAATAACATAGGGGTTGACAATTTAGCTCAGTAGTCAAGTGTGTGACTAGCAGGTACAAGGCTAGGCTTAGGGTCTGACCCATGGTAAGTGTAACAGTCAATCAATCAATCAATCATGTTGGGCATGGTAGTATAAGCCTGAAGTTATAGCACCAGGCAGATGAAATTTGAGAGTAATCTGGCATATATAGTGAAATCCTATCTCTCTCTCTCACTCTCTCTTTTTTTTGGGGGAGGGGGGGTTCAAGACAGGGTTTCTCTGTGTAGCCCTGGCTGTCCTGGAACTCACTCTGTAGACCAGGCTGGCCTCGAACTCAGAAATCTGCCTGCCTCTGCCTCCAAAGTGCTGGGATTAAAGGCATGCCCCACCACTGCCCGGCATGAAATTTTATCTCAAAGAGGCAAGGCCCAGGGAGCCCTAATGGAGGCCTCTGGCTTATGTGTGCCTGATCTGCCACCAGAATTGCCCTGTTTTCTATCATGGCTTCCCTATGGCATTGATTTTGAGATTAGTGTGTACTCCGTACTGTGCATGCCATGCCATTAAGCAGTACCTGAAATACCTCAGCACATTTGAGAACACTGTTATGTTGCAAATTGCAGAGTTCTTCATAGAAAGTTTCCTGCTCTTAAAACAAAGACTTTTTATATGTTCCTACATCATTCCTCAAGATGAAATTATTGTATCTTAAGATTGTATTAGCTGGAAAGTTCCAAGTTAGTAAATCTTTAGATTGTATTGTGTTAGAATATTTCATTTTAAAAAACTGTTCTTAAAAGTTGGTAACTGAATTTCATTTAAAAAAAAAACATTAAATACTTTTTGGCTTGGGATTAGAGAATAATTTCTAGCAACATCTAACAAGGCCAGGAACACACTTCAGCCATTGTGTACTACGAATTTATTTGACGTGCACTCTCACCATTAATGATTATCAAGTCAGCATTTAATTATTTATGTAGAACTGAGTGAGCACACCCATTTCACTGGTGTGCAAATGTGCTCATCTTTAATACATGGCAGAAGTTTAGTATTATGCTGTCTCTATATAATTACATATATGAGTATATAATGAAAGTAAATTTATGATTTGTCAGTACATTTTCAGCTATACACCACTTATAAAACTGTATACCCAGGTTTGCATAAAGATGGGTACCGAGAATAAAACATTAAAGAATGACCCCTGCTTTGAGCAATGTAATTAACATTTTTGGGTCCCCTTTTCTCCATCTGTTTGTCTTCTATTTCTTAAACTTTGTGGCAGTGATACAGACTCTTTACTGTAATTTTTATTAAATGCCAGGCACAAAAGTAAATCTACTATATATATTTCTCCAATTCATGTAATCATCATTCCAGAAAATAGGTATTATACCCATTTCAGAGGGCTGAGGTAGAGTGCCTGCAAGCATTGGGACCCATGTAAAAAGCCAGGCATGGGAACCCTGCACTAGAGAATAGAAACAAAGATCCCAGGGGCTATCCTAGCCAAAATATCAAACTCTAGGTTCAATGAAGAACTGTGTCTCAAAACTAAAGTGGAGCATAACAGAGGTAGACACCGGTCTCATCCACCTCTGACCTTTATATGCCCTACAAAAAAAATTAAAAGTTAAGACCATATTTCATGGTGAGAAACTGTAAGCTTCCATGTTTAAGTCTGAAATAACCAAGACTGGTTCTTCAACCATTTTCTTTCAACATTGTATTGGGAGCCTTAGCAAATGCAATCAGACAAGAAAAGGAAATAAAGGCCAGTGACTCGGAAGCTAATGTCTGTGTTCAAAGACAGTAGTATGTCATCTATATAGACGTTCTAAAGAATCACCAAAAACAACTCTTGGAACTAATATTAACAGCAAGGTTATATTGACAGCCATTTTCCTATGTCAATAAGGAACAGGGAAAAAGCAGATTGTAAAAAAATATATTTATGGTAGTAATCAAAAGGAAGAAGATTTGATTATGCTAGTAGTCAAAAAAAAAGAGGGGAGGAGGGGAAAGAAAAGAGAAGAGAGAACAAAGCAGAGCTAGGAAGGCGCAGCAACTGACAACACTGCTGCTCCTTCAGAGGAGCCTGCTTTAATTCAAGCACCCACATGGCAGCTCACAACTGTCTGTAACTCCAGTTCCAAGAGATTTGATTCTGGCTTTTGACTTATGTAGGCAACAGGTATGCACCCATGTATACACAGACATATATGTGAGCAACACACTCACACACATAAAATAATAAAACTACCACCCCCAATCAATCAATCAAACAAACAAAAAGACCCCCGCCCCAGTTATAAAGCCAAACAAGTACTTAGGGACTCAGATAAAGTAACTGTAAAGTTTGTGAAGCAAGAAGAGAGCTGAAACGATGTACAAGGAAAAGAATGAAGGCGGACGGCTGAAGCTCCAGACTGAACTCGCATGTAAAACATTCCAAAGGAATGAACAAACGGATTAGTAGAACAGAGAGTTCAGAAGTACATAAATACAATTAACTGACTTTTCACAAAGGAGCAAAGGAACATAATGAAGAAAAAACAGTCTTTTCAATAATGGTGCTGGAAAAAACCCGAGTGTCTTCATGCAAAATAAATTAAACACAGACTTTGTATTACTTATAAAAACTTGGGGGTTGGAGAGATGGCTCAGCAGTTAAGAGCACTGACTGTTCTTCCAGAGGTCCTGAGTTCAATTCCCAACAACCACATGGTGGCTCACAACCATCTGTATGGGATATGATGCCCTCTTTTGGTGTGTCTGAAGAGAGTAACAGTGTATGCATACATAAAATAAATTAAAAAATTAAAATATTTTTTAAAAAATAAATAAAATAAAAATAAAATAAATTAATCCAAACAGTTCAGCTAGGTATGCTGACACATATCTATAATCCCAGAGCTTCAGTGCCTTAAACAGAAAGATTATGAGTTCAAGACCAATCTGATTTCAACTGCAAGATCCTGTTTTCAAAAAAAACACAAAGCAAAACAACAACAACAACAAAAGCAAAAAACCACTTGTCAAGCGGGCATGGTGTAGTCAAGAACTAGACTCTCAGTACTGAGGAGAGCAGAAAGTAGTAACGACAGCTCAGGATTATTCTTAAATACACTGAGTTCCAGGCCAGCCTGGGTCTTGTCTAAAAAAAAAAAAAAAAAAAAAAAAAAAAACAAAACAAAACCTACCTAAAATGAACATAAAACCATACAGCTCCTAGAAGATAACAGGACTGACAAAGCTAGATGATTTGCATGCGGCAGAATTAATCCACAGAAAAGAAATGATAAATTAGATTTTGTTAAAATCTTCTGCTCTGAAAAGACACCGTCAAAGGGATGAAAAGACATGACAAGAGACTGAATGAAAATATTTCAAAAGATTTTACAAAGACCTTGTACTCCACATATACATACACAAAAATTCTTTAAAGTCAAAATAAAATAATGGTATCATTGAAATGGAGAAAGGGAGCCTGTGCTTCCTCTCCTGACTTGCACTCACGGTGCTGAAAGGGACTAGGCACGTGACTGAAGGAGCAAAATAAACATCAATATCACACAGCTACAAACATTGTAACTTACAGCAAAGACCTGCCTGCAAGGTATACTGTGCAATAGTGGCACGAATGTCATGGAGTGACCAACCACCTTCTGATCGGGTTTTAAGACCCACTCCAAGATGGAACCCACACCCAGTACTGCTAAAGTGCCTGAGAACCTGAGACTAGACAGGTGATGAACCTAAAGGAATTTTATCTTGAGCCTAATTCTATTATTCTGCTAAAGGAACATAGCAATAAAATGACTCCTAATGACATACTGTTATACCCATAGAGGGGGAATCACTCAATTCGCATTTGAAAAGACTCTTCCTGCAGTAGATGAAACTAACATTGACATCCACAACTAGACCGTGTGCAGAGAGAGAGTGAGACTTTGGAGTAGTCAGGCCTCAACAGGATGTCTTTACCAAACCCCTCCCCTCAAGGCTCAGAGTCTTTGTGAAGAGGAAACAGAAAAAGTGCAAGAGTCAGAGGTGGGGGTGGGGTTGGCTCTAAAGAAAAAGCATTTTCCAGACACAGGCTGATACACATATGAACTCAAAGAGACCAAGAAAGCATGCACAGGACCTACACAGGTTCAAACCAGAAAATCCCATCACTGAGAAAGGGACATGGACACGAAGTGCCATACCTAACCAAGAAGCTATTTGCAACTGTCACCTGATAGGAAAAGAAAAACCAGATTTTTTTCAAATGGAGTCTCACTGGGTATTATCAACTACCCCATGCCCAGGAGTACCTAGCCAACAAAAAACAGATTTCAGTGTACTTTTTGTTTTGTTTGTTTGTTTTTTGGTCTTATTGGTTTTCTTTTTTTTTTTAAGTTTGTTTTGATGTTTTCGGTTTGTTTGTTTTGAAAAAGAGAAAGAACATAAAATCACATGGATAGGGAGGTGGGAAGATCTATGGGGAATTGAAGACAGGAAAGAATATGATCAAAAGATATTGTACAAAAAAATTAATAAAAATATAAACATAAAAAATAAAAACAAATGACCCAATTAAAAATTAGACAACAGATCTTAAGAGACACAGAACCCAAGAAGATAAGCAGATGGCAAGTAAGCATGTGGCAAGACACTGCATATCCCGGGTCACCAGGGAGCTGAGCTGTGACAGTGAGATACCACTCGTCTAATACATGTTGATTAGAATGTCCAGGCTCCAAACCCTGACAACACCAAATGCTGACACGAACATGAGCAAACAGGAATTCTCTCACTGCTGGTGGGAATGCAAAAGCGACACCGTGGAAGACAATATGGAAGTTTCTTACAAAGATAAAGCACACTTGGCACATTATCTAGAAATCACACTTTGTATTTCCCCAACTGAGCCAGCAATATATGTCCTTGGGAAAAACTCACACAGCAGTTGTTACAGGAGCTTTATTCAGAAGTACCAAATCGTAATAGCATCTAAGAAGTCCTTAAGCAGGCAAAAGGATACTTACAACAGTTCTACATCAAGAAGGCAGACTACTATTTAGTTCTTTTTTTTTTTTTTTAAATTAAATATTTTTTAAAACAGCTATTTGGCCAATAAGATGTATCAACCAGTAAAAGTGTTCGCCAGCAAGCTTGCCAGCCTGAGATTGACCCTTAGGATGCAAGGGAACTGACCCATAGGCTATCTTCTGACATCCACATGTGTGAGCACCGCCCCCATACAAACAACACATTTGTAAAAGAAACAACTATGGAAACATGAAAAGGAAGTGCAGGAACCTTAGATGATGGTGCCATAGGAAACTGACCTGAAAAGCCCAGACACCGAAGGAAGTCAAACCACAGAGCAGAGGAGGGATGGCCTTAGAGGGAAGAAATGGCCAAGCACAGGTTTTCAGGGCAATGGAAATAATTATATAACAGACTGTCCTAGTGGAAAAGCTGTACACTAACAGGAGGTGGGAGGTTATTTGGAGGTTACTCCATCACTCGATTATACTATGAACTTAAAAACTGTTCTAAAAAATTAAGTTTATTTTAAAAAATCAAACAAGTAAGACATGGTAGTGCACAGAGGCAGGAGGATGACTACAAATTTGGAGTTAGCTTGGCCTAGAGAATAAGTTCCTACAAAGTGAATGTGTCTCAAAAAAAAAAAAAAAAGAAAAAAAGAAAAAAGAAAAGAAGAAGGACTACAGCCTGATAATTGCTCCTCTTCCCTCTCCTCCTGTTTTTTCTTTTGGGTAGTGAGTGGTATGATGGCTGGGACTGAGCCCAGGCTGCCACGAGTGCTAAGCGTAGGTTTTACCACCGAGCTACAGTAGGAGCCCAGACGTGGGGACTTCTAACCCTCAGTGTTATGTTAGCAAGCGTTCCATTGCCCTGACTGGTCACTTCAGTCTCAGAATGAGAATCCAAGCACTTACTTTTCAATCCTCCTCTTTTGTTCCTTTTGTCTGTTCTGTTCTTTCACTTGTTCTCTCTCAATATCCATGAAAAGCCTCCTGTGTCTCAGATATTGCTTTTGACGCTAAAGGAAAGAAGTTAAAATTATCAAGCCCATTCAGACAACTTTGCAAAGAAGGGTAATACTTTTATTCTAAAGAAGAGAAAACTGTCAGATAATGAAGTTACATGTGATAAAATCATTAACTTCCTTCTAGATTAACAATGGAACTGTTTTCAAGTACATAGCTATTTTGTTAATAGACAAACTAGTAAAAGTGAAAATTTAGTAAAAACTGAAGTAGTTAATATGATCTGAACACACACACACACACACACACAGAGGAGTGTATCAGACTGCCCTCAGTATAGTCCACTTGTCAATGATACCTAGGAAATTGTTATACTTGACACAATAAGGTACATACTATATTTACTCTGTGCTTTCAAGAAGTATCATAAAAGCAGGGCCACAGAGAAGGAAGGGAGGGATTCTGTAATAGAACAATAGCTCATTTAACCTGTAAAGACTAAACTCACATCACAAAATATACCCCAAGCCCAGCCACACATGATAAGAGAAGCACAAAGAGATGAGATATCGTGCTCATAAACAGAATGAACGTAATAAAAGCAAGTGCTCCCATACTGTGCACGATCCGTTTATGCCTCTGGATTAGCATATTCCCTTTCAAGGACACAGGCTACTCAAAGAGATGACATATCTACACATACACTTGGTAAAAGAATCTTAATTTGAAGAGTGACTCTCATTATTGAAGATGCATCAGAAGAATGTTTCTCATTTGACACTGGCATGTGGCTGGCCAGGATTTAAAACTATTAGTTTAAACTACCTTTTCACTGAAGGGCCATGGAAGAAACATATAAAAGTATCCCCTTACATAAGTTATAGTTATGTGTCAAGTATGTACAGCTAGAAAGTCACTTGAATCAAATCTTTGATTTCACACAAATGCAGCTTAAATCCCAAATACCTGTAAGAGAAGTTAAGCATATCATACTGACTTAACATCTTCAGAATTTCTGATTTTTCTTTTCCATTTTTAAAAAATATTTATTTATTTTTATATGTTCTAGCAGGCAACATGCATTTTGGCTACTCAAATCCTTCATGTCTCTTGTGCATGCTGGTAAAGTGTTCTGCATGTATGTGTGTCTGTGTACCAAGTGCATACAGCACTTGCAAAGGCCAGAAGAAGGCATCAGGTCATCTGAGGCTGTGCTATGGGTGGTTGTGAGCCACCATGTAGGGCTGGGAACTCAACTCAGGCTCTCTCAAGAAGCAGCATGTGGTCTTCCCTGCTAAGCTATCTCTCCAGCCCCAGAGTCTGTTGTCTAATGAGTTAGACTGGTGAGCTGCTTCCAGCTTCACACAGAATTCAGAAGCAGCACCCTCGCATACCTCTTTTTTGTCTTCTTCTTGATCCACTCCAGACTGAAATGCCACCAGAGGCTGCTGTTCAGTGCTCAGTCCCGACCGATACTCCTCATAGACCTGCTACAAAGTCCAATGACAAAATGTGACAAAACTACCAAAAGCTCTGTGAATCCTCTCGATTACTTACTACATCTTCTAGAAAAGTCTCAATGTTAGTTGGTACACCTACCTAAGCATTTTATAAGCCAAGCAATAATTTCTAACTTTTAAAAAGGAAAAAAAAATTACTTTAAAATTCCTTATTTTAAAAATTACTGGTCTTCAGTACTATGGGAAGACTATGAAGCCAGACCATTCTAGGCAATAGAATCTTTTGGAGGTGATGAAAGTGTTTTCATACTGACTGTGCAGGTTCAATCCTGTGAGTACTCACAAAATATTGAACTGTACACTTGTACTCACTCTCATACTCACAAATTACACACTCATTCAGATCTGTAAGGAACCCCAACATTTCCAGCACTTACGTAGTCCTTTGCAGACATGCAGAGACATGAAAGATGTGAGTAAAAAGAACGTATGGTGTCAGCTGGGCTGTTTCAGCGCTCATGACATAAATACGCATCTTTTCTGCAGTCTACTTGGTGACAAATTTGATGTGGTTTTGTGCATTTTTGTTGGTAATTTCTCTGGTAACATGATCCCCCTATTATACTGCAGATATATTCTCACTCCTAAACATAGAAAGGTTGTGATATAGATTCAATTTCTAGCACAAGAGACATGTGCGTGCAGTGGGTAGGGGTTATGACGTGTCTCACAGAGAAAATGCATGTGAGATAAGTTTTATTCAGGGTTGAGTTATGATGCTGCTGGCTGAGATCAACGTTAGGGATCAATCACATATATTTTCTTTTTGTGGTGCTGGGGCTGAAACCAGGGGCTTGTGCACATGAAGCAAACACTCTACTACTGGGTTATATCCCCAGCCAAACCATATAAATTAAATCAAGACCTTTACATAGAAATATGTAAAACAAATTTAAAATGTATATTAACTAAATGACTATAAATAAGCCATGGTACACATGGTCAGATGCTCTAGATAAGGAAGCAGAGACCATTCAGTGTGGAAGAGACAGTCTCTTCAACAAATAGTATTAGGGAAATGGCTATTCACATAAAAAACATGAAGCTCAGCCTTTAGCATCTACCATCTACAAAACTTAACTCAACATAAATCAGATCAGGAGATGTAAACAATATAAGAAAGCAAACCAATATATATGTGTATATATACACATAAACATATATACATGTATACATATACACATACATATATACATATACACATACATATACATTCTATATACATATATATACATATATACATATACACATACATATATATACACATACATAGAGGGGAAAGCTATTTAACACCAGAGTTGGCAATTTCCTGAATATGATACAAAAAAATATAGGTAACATTAAAAAACAAACAAACTGGACTACATTAATACTTGCATACAAATGGATACTCGCAGAGTAAAAAGGTAACACAGGAAATGGAAGAAATTTTCAAATCAGGTATGCTTGGAATATGACATGCTCCCCCATCTCTCCAGATGTTCATATACTGGTCCCAGGTATTGGTGCTATTTTGGTAGGCTTTAGAACGTTTAGGAGGTAGAGCCCAGTTGAAGGAAGTAGCTCACTGGGAATGTGACAGTGAAGGTTATACTGAGTCCCCAGGCTCTTCCTCTCCTGTCTACCATGACTTGAACTCCCCCTTCACATATAGCTGCCACAATGATATTTTACCCAAGTACCTGGGACCAAGAAACTATGGAGTGAACCTTTCAAAATCATAAACCAAAATAAATGATTCCTCCTTTAACTTGTTGTCCCAGAGATCAGAAGTATTATAAGCCCCAGAGTAGGTTAAGTAACTCAGACACTATTAAGTCTGTTAACCGAAACTGAATGGGTTAACTTATGCCCTAACAACAGAGCAAATCTATTTGTCATTGTGTCTGTTTTGCCTTGCTCCCTTGTGACCCACTTTCCAAATACTTGACACAGCCATCAGCCTTCCCTAAAAAGAAAAGTAAGGGGAAACGTCCAAGAAAGCCACCAGTGGGAGGACTTCCTATTCATCAGCATGAAGTTTAAAGGAACCAGAAATCCCTGGTATTCTTGGTGACCTATGGACAGCCGCAAAATCATGTAACACAATCAATTACTACAAGAGCTGTCAGGCTATGGGTAGAGCCCCAAAGAAGAACACTTGTCCAGCAAGCATGAGGCCCTGAGTTCCCACCACAAACACACAAAAAATTAATCAGCACTCCATGGCTCACCTGGCTACAGATAAATTTAGACTCCCAGAACCACCATGGAAGCTTGCCAGCTTGTAACCTCTGACAAGACGGAACCTGGGTATGAAAAGCCTTCCATCTCAGATTTGCTAGCTTGTAAACAAAGTTTTTTTCCTCCCATCACTGCCTCTCTACTTACTGAATTCAGCAACAGGAAGAGACATTTCAGTGTTATATACCAATGTGTGTTAGAGCATATTTACAAACAACCCAAGTGTCCACTAGTGGATGAATACAACGTAACACACACATATGTGTATTAAAGTGAAAACACTGTACTATGCTATAGCATCATGCTAAATGAAGCAGGGCAGCCACAAGAGGACAAACACTGTATAAAGCTATGTCATGAGGTACTTAAAGAATCAGTCTCCGAGACTGGAAGAAGGATGGTGCAGCAGGAGAGAGTGGCAGGCTTTTGTTTAATTGGTATAGAGTTCCAGATATATATGGGTAAAAAATGTTTTAGAGACAGACGGTTGACAGGCTGTCTAATATCATAAAGGTACTTACTACCACTGGAGCACATATTTGAAAATGTTTAAAATAAGCTGAGTGGTGACTGATACCTGTAATTCCAATATTCAGAGACTGAGATAAGATTTCATGTTTAAGGCTAATCTGGGCTCTATATGCTATATATGAAGAGTCTGTTTCAAAAATTCAAAAATTTACTTATATTATAAATAAAAATGGTTTACATGGCAGTTTGTTACATGTCTTAAATACTCATGTATTCTGGGAGCACAGGGTCCCAGGTACTCACTCATCAAGTACTATACTACTGTCCCCAGCCCTCTGTGGTTTGCTAGTGTTTAAACATTCCACAAGAATTTATCCGGTGATTACATGCACATATCCCAACATTTTGTTTTAAATGTTTTATAAGGTTTTCATCATATAAGAAACAAAGAATTACTTCTTCATATTTCATTATTTCTTCCCTGTATTCATTTTAAAGATTTTTTTCCTTTTAAAACTTGTCTATGGATGAAACTATCTCCCAGGCACCTGTGATAATGCCTGCATGCATTTCTGTTTGTCATACTCTGGGTTAGGGGTGAGTTTGGAGCAGTGTCTGTCCTGCTACTGGCTTCCAGTGGCTAAAAGAAGCCATAGACATAAGAAGTTAGAAACACCTCCAAGAGGGTATAAGTAGACCTAAATGTTTATATATCTCTACTACACATAAAAATATAGTATCAGAATTCGATAGTTGAGGTTTATAAAGCTGACTAATCGATATACAATGTCATTATATAAAAATGTATGTGATACACAACCCAACAAAACCCATTTGAATGAATGCATATATACATGTGTGTGTGCATATATATATACATGTGTGTGTGCATATACACATGTGTGTGCATATATATACATGTGTGTATGCATATATACATGTGTGTGCATATATATACATGTGTGTATGCATATATACATGTGTGTACATATATATACATGTGTGTGTGCATATATATACATGTGTGTGTGCATATATATACATGTGTGTGCATATATATACACGTGTGTGCACATATATATACATGTGTGTGCATATATACATGTGTGTGCATATATATACATGTGTGTATGCATATATACATGTGTGTACATATATATACATGTGTGTGTGCATATATATACATGTGTGTGTGCATATATATACATGTGTGTGCATATATATATACACGTGTGTGTACATATATATACACGTGTGTGCATATATACATGTGTGTGTGCATATATATACATGTGTGTGCATATATGTATATACACATGTGTGTGTGCATATATATACACGTGTGTGTACATATATATACATGTGTGTGCATATATACATGTGTGTGCATATATATACATGTGTGCATATATATATACACGTGTGTGCATATATACATGTGTGTGCATATATATACACATGTGTGTGCATATATATATACATGTGTGTGTGCATATATATACATGTGTGTGCATATATGTATATACACATGTGTGTGCGCATATATATATATACGTGTGTGTGCATATATATACGTGTGTGTGCATATATATACACGTGTGTGTACATATATACATGTGTGTGCATATATATATACATGTGTGTGTGCATATATATACACATGTGTGTGCATATATATACATGTGTGTGTGCATATATATATATATATACACATACATGTGTGTGTGTGTGTGTGTGTGTGTGTGTGTGCAAACTAAGAGGTCTAGTGATGAGCTGTAAGCTGTTGGCAGTAGGTGTATCTGGAGAAAAGGAAAGGCTGAGGAAATAGAATATGGAAAGGCAGCATTGATCTTTATACCGCCTATACTCCTGCAGTTAAAATTTTGCATTAAAATTATTGAAATGAATCCTAACTGATCAATTTGGGAGTACTAAAATTAAATTAGCATCTCCAGATAACAGGTTCTATCTGACTGTATCGTGAAAGATAAATTGAAACAGGATAGAAAAGTCAAAGCCAAGAAGTCAGTTTCCTAGATCAGACAAAGTGGAGGCAGACACTGGGTGACAATTACAAGACCAGCTAAGGCATGGCAAAGGCCTGAGCTAAAATGATGGCAACAAGAATAGAAAAACCCAATGTGAAACTGCCTCCATCTGCATCATCAGGAGGATCTGAGGAGGCAGGATGACTTAAGGAAAGGTGTTGGCTGCACAAGCCTGGAGACTTGAGGTTGACTCCTAGAACTCAAGGAACTGTACAAGGGGACTACTATTCTAGTTTGGTTCTCCATTGCTGTGATGGATAAACACTAACCAGAAGCAACTTAGGAAAGAAAATGGTTTATTTGGCTCACAGATTATGGCCCACCATTGAGAGAAGCTAATGCAGGAACCTAAATCAGGAACTAAAGCAGAGACCGTGGGAGGATGTTGCTTCTAAAGCCCGCCTCCCTGGCTTGCTCATCTACCTACAGTATACAGCCCATGACCACCTGGCCACGAACAGCATCCCTCACAGTCAGGGGGGTCCTCCTACATCAAATACCAAATAAGAAGATTCCCCTCATACATGCCCACAGGCCTCTCTGATGGAAGCAATTCTTCAGCTGGGGTTCCCTCTTCTCAGGTGGGTCAAGGTGGCAGTCAAGCTAATGATGACTTGACTCTACAAACTGTCGCTGACCTCTACACACAAACACACACACACCATGGAATATGAATCACATTATATCATGTCATAAACACAATAATAATATTTTTTTTCTAACTGAAAAGGGACCTAAAATCAAGGTGTGGAGGAGACATAAAAATAATCCCTAGGATTGCATCTTGCACGGTTAAGTAGGTAAAGTAAATTGCTCTGGAACGAACACTCAGAACATCTTCAGTTTGGGGTACCTATAGAATATAAGAGGTATTCTTAAATAGACTTCAAAATCATCAAAAAAAACCTATCTGGCAGCTGAAGTCACAGAAGTAAATATTATGGAGATGGTAAGGGAGAGGTAGAGAGGGTGAGAGGAAGGCAGGAAGGGAGGGAGAGAGACACACAGAGAAACTGAGACTGTTTAGTAATTTAAAAAATATAGCATACTAACAGAAAACAAGTTCAGTAAACAGGAAGGCTCAGAAAAAATGGTCAAAATTTTAGGAGTGAATCACAAAGGAGAAAGGGTTCAGGAACAAGCAGTTTCCTATTTCAATGCTGCAGAGGGTCAGCAGCATATCCGAAGTCAAGTATCCACTGATCTAACAAGAACAGATCTAGGAACCTTCTAAACAGTATTCAAGTTCAAGGGTATTGGTGAGGACAGTAATCAGAATATAGTAACTGAGAAACTGCCTATGTCTACGTCAGTGGAAGATAAAAAGGAGCCACTTATCATTGATTATTTTTATTTTTAAAAGCTGGTTGTTATGATCACTAAAATTATTTGCAGATCACAATTAGGTAAAAAACATATGAGTATCATGAAGAATTATGTATCTTCAAAACCACTGTCTATAGAACTCAGGAAGAATCTTATGCTCATTTCTGTGGTGCTGGGGAAAGAAGCAAGGACCTTGCGTCTGCTCGGCAAGCTCTCTCCCGGTGATCCAGAGTTCTCTGGTCCAAAGTAGTTTTTGGGGTTTTTGGTTTGTTTGTTTAAATGGAAAACACTTGAGAATATCTATACAAGAGAAGTAGTTTAAGATACATTCATGATATAAGATAATTAAAGACACAGGAGTCTACAAAAAAATAAATGAATGTAGAATATATATCAAAAAAGAAACTACTGTTGCTCTAACATAGTCAGAATAGGTGATACGGCAAAAAAATTAAATATCTATAACTAGTAATAGCAGTAAAAGTTGTGAGAGCTTTGGTTTCCCTCCTTCCTTCCTTTTTTCTCTTATCTTTTTCTTGAGACAGGGTCTATGTAGACCAGGCAGACATCCGTCTGCCTCTGTCTCAAGTGCTGTGATTGAAAATGTATGCCACCATACTCAGCTTTTCATTTTCTTTATGCAACAAAATTCCTGATAAAGTAAACTAAGGGAGGCTTTAAAGGCTTGTGTGGGCTTAGTTTCAGAGATATCAGCCTAGGTCATAGGAATGTATTGTTTCTGGGACCATGTAAGACAGATCATCAAGGCAGGAGCATGCAGTAGTGCAAAATGACACATTCCACACAGACAGGAATGAGACAGATGATCTATACTAGTCTCCACCTCCTAAGAGCCCATTTATGACGTCAGCACCTTCGTGATGCAATCACTTCTCAATAGAACCACCAGCTGGAGACCAAGCCTTCAAATGAGCCTTTGGGGACATTTTAAACCTAGACTATAACAGACAGAAAGAACTGATAAAGGGCCTGGTCCCTCAGATCCTTCAGACTCTATACATGACAATGTTGAAGAAGCTATGACAGTACATCCTAGGCCAACCGTGCAGGCCCAAACTGAAAGTCCCAAAGAGCAGCAATTCAGAAGAAGCTTCAACCCACATCCTATCACTTTGACTCCTTTAAAGAGACCAAGAGGAAATTTGTTGATCTCTTTCAGGCACCCTTAACACTACTAGTCACCTAGAGCCTTTTTTTCTAAAATTATTCATAAAACCACAAATAGAAACAATATAGAGGCCAGGCAGTGGTGGCGCATGCCTTTAATCCCAGCACTTGGGAGGCAGAGGCAGGTGGATTTCTGAGTTCGAGGTCAGCCTGGTCTACAGAGTGAGTTCCAAGACAACCAGGACTACACAGAGAAACCCTGTTTCGAAAAACCAAAAAAAAAAAAAAAAAAAAAAAAAAAAAAAAAAAATATATATATATATATATATATATATATATATAGAGAGAGAGAGAGAGAGAGAGAGAGAGAGAGAGAGAAGTAGAATTTTAGTAGAAATTCGTAAGATCACAGCCTTGTGACATTTCTTTTAACACTAGAGATCTTAATTCAATATCTTCAAACTTTGGCCAATACGACCCTAAGAAGTTCTGGCATAAGCTCTAAAATAATCCTCTCAGCACCGTGGTTTCTGATCAGCCTTTCTGCTTAGTAAGCGGTCTGCAGCAGCATAGACTCTGTGGTCTGCCCTACCTGTCGCCTGTTGCACCCGTCTCTTCGTTGTCTGGGGGAAAGACGTTCATGGCCACTGAAATACAAATCCTCCTGCCACCTTTCGGCTGTCCTAACAGAAGGCTGCTGGCTCTGCAACACACAGCAAATTGTGTAAATGGAGACGTAATAGTGAAAATACTACAGGCTTAGCCACAGGTAATCTAAATAAGTCAAAATGTTCTGATCTGTTATATACCATAAAAGTAGAAATATTTCTTATCACTGTGAGTCTTAGCACCATCTGTAAAACAATTGTAAATTTTACCTATAAGACAAGGATCATATCAGTATCTATCTCCCAGGTTATTGTAAGAGTTCAGTAAGATAATGAATACAAGGTTCTAAAATCATTTTGGCTATTAATACTTCATGAAGGTAGCTATCATTTTTAAAATATTATTAATGAAGACAGGCATTTTTCCTCACTGCTTATACCATTTGTACTAAACACCACTCTACCTGCCTGCTGGCATTTCATATACTCCATAGTACTCTGGATATAACTCCTTTTGCCATCTTTCATCTATCATATTATGTGATGCCAGCTCAGGGCTTCTGTACCATAAGAAAATATAAATATCAAATATAAATTGCCCAAACACGAGGATGACATCTATAGCAGCAATGAAAGCTTATGATGAGGTCTGTAGCAGTTTTAATCGATCAGAATGGCAAACAGAACAAAGGCAGTCTGTTTCTGCTCTTTGCTCATTATTACTGACCTTAACAGTATATACCTGAAGCAATTACCGCACTGCCTGTCAAGTCTCGAGCCCAAATGTAAGCATTTTGTTCTTCGCAGCACATTCTCCCTCCCTTCATCTCTACCTACTCTCCTGGAAAGGTTAGGTCTCAAACACTGTGTGAAACTGAGTGCAGTCTTCCAAAGCACCTCCTCTTGCAATCTTTCTTTTCTCTCCAGATAAAGTCTGTCTGATGCACTTGATCAAAAGGAACTACAAACTGTCTCAGCAGAAATAATGGGCTCATTATGATACAAGAGAAAATCTTAGATTGATGACAGAACAGAGGCTGTGCGTTGTATTTTACAAGTATTTTAAAGCAAACCACAGATTATTTTGGCACATTTTAAAATACCTAGACATTTTATTGTAGCCTTAAGTTTATGTATTCCACATAAAAGCTAGCTTGATAAATCCTGACTGAAGTAATGGTCTTTTTTTCTTTCTCAGGGGTCATAAGGAATCTATAGATTCTCTCTACCTGTTCTCTAAGGAACACTTGGTCCTGGATCTGAGGTGGAGCATACTGAGGAGACTCCAGAGGCAACTCCTCATCCCCTCTCTCTCTTCCCATAAGAGCTGATGATTGCTTGAGAAACCTGTCCTAAAAGATACCAAAAACAGCAACAGTGGCAATAATAACATAATAACAACAGCCAGGGTAATAAGCTAGTCAAAATCTTGCCTAACTGCAAAATTGCTTCAGTGAGAACTCCATGGAAATCGTGATGGTCTAGAATCAGTGACAATGCTATACTCTTAATCCAACTCTTTCAATTTTAATTCTTAAATCCTAAACTATACACAAGAGAATCTAACACACCCACCAAACCAAAAAACAACTTACAATAAAAAACTCACCAAACAGAAAAACAATACATTGTGTAGCAGA
Organism: Arvicanthis niloticus; assembly: GCF_011762505.2. Taxonomy (NCBI): domain Eukaryota; kingdom Metazoa; phylum Chordata; class Mammalia; order Rodentia; family Muridae; genus Arvicanthis; species Arvicanthis niloticus. Next base: position 6,222,981 of record NC_133434.1, read on the forward strand.
ATAACATGATAGAAATGATATTTAAGGCTGGTGAAAGTCGGGCAGTGGTGGCACACGCCTTTAATCCCAGCACTTGGGAGGCAGAGGCAGGTGGATTTTTGAGTTCCGAGGCCAGCCTGGTCTACAGAGTGAGTTCCAGGACAGCCAGGGCTATACAGAGAAACCCTGTCTCAAAAAACCAAAAAGACTGGTGAAAACCTCAAGATAATTTTTAAATTCAGAGTAATATGAAATATAATGGCAGAGCGCCATGTTTGGTCAGGTCTCAAGTTTAACGGAGAGTCTTTGAAGATCCAAGTTAAACCCCAAACAGTTACGTTTCTGCTAATCTCTGTCCTTTTTCTGCTCTACCTTGCTGCTGATGGAGACCTGAGAGCAGCCACAGAGATCTTGACAGACATCAGAGCAAGCGCTTCACTCTCTTGTCTGCCTCTCAGAACTGATTCTGGCTTCTCCATATTTGCTTTAAAAAGAGCAAACATACCGTGCTGATGGCTGAGTTAAGAATAACAAACTGCCAGCTTGGGTGAAAATCTGGCCAACTACAACCCAAAGTGCTGTTCTCTCTGCCCTTCTCCCTCCTTCACCTCTAAATGATCTCTTGCAGAAAACTGGCCTGGAACCTGTGTTGAAAGATATAGCTGGGTACTTGTGGGACAAGCCTCAACCCAACTTGCAGCTGCCAAAACAGATGACGGCTGCCAGAAATCTTTATCCTAATAAAGAATTATTTTATACATAAGTCTCCCAGATAGATGAAATATATTTCTGAAATTACTTTAACATTTTATAAGAACCTCAAAGTTTTGAAAAAAAAATTAATCAGAAAAGTGCCATTTGCAGCTAGGATCTCCAAATCAGCTGCAGAGGAACCTGCAGGCCCTACTGCAAACCGAGGGTCACGTGTGTCTTGTACCCCACTTCCTGCCCTGCTTTACCTGATTCTGGAGTGGAAGATTCTGCTCCTGATAACTGTGTAGATAATTCTGGCCTTTGGAAAGAACATCATGATCTTGACATTTAGGAAGAACATGCGGATCTCTTCGGTCCTGATATATAGGTAAAATATACTGCTGTCTGGGCAGGGGAAACTGTTCTTTAGGTAGGAGACCCTGCTTCTGACATTTGAGTGGATGATTCTGTTCTTTGGGTAAAGCAAGTTGGTTTCTAGGTAAAAATTTCTGGTCTACTGGTAGAAAATGCTGGTCCTGGTATTTAGGTAAAACATTCTGGTAACTAGGGTGATCTTTGGGTAAAGAATCCTGGTATTGACAATCGGGCAGAAAATCTTGGTCTCTGGGAAGAAAATCCTGGGCCTCCAACTCAGTATTCCCATCGACCTCAACAGTCTGGACTTTAAGAACATCCTGAATCTCCGTCTTAACAGCCTGGCCTTCTGGCTCTGTGGTCTGAAACTCCATTCCAGTGGCCTGGGTGTCTGGCTCAACACCTGGAGCTTTGGGTTCAATTCCTGAAGCTTTAGGCTCAACATTCTGGACATCTATCACATCATTCTGAGATTCTGGAAGGCTGCTTTGAACTTCTACAAAATAACCCTGGGCTTCTGGAAGAACAGCTTGAAGGCTATGAGGATGTAATTGCTTTCCTTCATCTTCTTTTATCACAACAGATAATGGATTTTTGAATTTTACTTTCTGAAAGGAAATATAAATACAAACAGAGACTGTTAGATGGTAACAAAAATCCAGATTTTTTTCCTGAGTCCTAAAATAATATTAAATGATATCATAATCAAACAAAACTAGAATAAAAGATGAAACATTATTATTTGTTCAACTTTAAAATAACCTGAGTCAATATAAATCCTTAATCCAAGTCAAACTTTTTAAAAAACACTTTTTTGCATTATTTGTGACTGAACCAGGGCTTCATAAACAATAGACAAACACTCTACCACTGGGCTACATACACAATCCTCTTTTTATTTTGGGATAAGTTCTCACAAAATAGTTCAGGCTGGCCTTAAACTCATTCTGTATCCAAGGCTGACTTGGAACTTGTAATCCTTCTGCTTCAGTCTCCCAAGTGGCTAAGACTGTAGACTGGAGCCCTTAGAGACCTGGCTTATTTTATTGCCTTACCTGAACTTTGCTGAGAGCCTTTTCTTTGCCTTCAGAAAGGAGATCCTGTTGGCAGCTGCTCACAAACAAATGGTCTCTCTCCTCACTTAAAGAAATAAATGAAATTTTCCCACAGCCAAGGTCCTAAAGAAAAGGCAATTAAAAAAACAAAAAACAAAACAAAAAAAAAACCCACCAAATGTAGTTATTACAAGTAGGAACCATACATTTGCAACAAAACTCTAAGAACAATAAGACTTTAGATACTGCAAACAAGTCTAACAGAAGAATGTATCAAATACCATTAAATGTTTATAAAACACAAGGCTGTACACTTTAAACTATAAAATATAATTAAAAGAAATTAAAGATCTAAATACATGAAAAGATATCCCATGTTCACAATGGGAGACAATATTGTTCTTTGGCAATATTACAGAATCTGGTGGACAATCTGTACTCCCAGAAATCGAAGATAACAGCACAAACTCCTGAGTGGAGACCAGCCTGGGCAATATCCTCAAACCTTATTGAATATACACATAAAGACACACACACACCCCCAACCATGGCCACATTTCCAACATTGCAGATTACAGGTTGATCTACAGACTCAAGAATTCCTATCAAAATGCCAGCTGGCTTAAAGAAAAAAGCAAGACAGAAAAAGCCAACAGAATTAACAAGCAAATCATGCAGACACACAGATATTAGAAAAATGGGGGGGGGGGGAGGGGTAAGAAACAAACCCACACGTTTATAGCAAACTGACATCTGACAAGGGTGCCAGGACAGTTCAATGGGAAAAGGACAACTCTAACAAATGTCATTAAGACAACTGGGTATCGCTGGGCAGTGGTGGCACTCGCCTTTGATCCCAGCACTTGGGAGGCAGAGGCAGGTGGATTTCTGAGTTCGAGGCCAGCCTGGTCTACAGAGTGAGTTCCAGGATAGCCAGGGCTACACAGAGAAACCCTGTCTCGAAATACCAAAAAAAACCCAAAAAACAAAAAACAATAAATTAGACCATTCCAAAACTAAAATTTGCAGCCTATAAATGATGCTTTACAATAAAAAAATGATCCAATTATAATTTTTCAATAGACATTTTCTTCACAAGAGATACAAATGGGCAATAAGTATATCTTCTCCCTCTCCCCCCTCCCCCTCCTCCTCTCTCTATCTCTATCTCTATCTCTATCTCTATCTCTATCTCTATCTAATTTCTGTTGTGGATGGGCCTGGTGCTGTTTGTATTTTGATGTAAATTCTGCTCTCCTAGGAGGGGCTGTGGATGAGGAGCAAGTGACTCCTTGTGAACCAATCCCCTAATGAATAAAGGAGCCAACCGCTGGGAGAGTAGGCGGGACTTCCCGGTTGGATAGGAGAGAGGGGAAAGGGAGGAAGGGAGAGGGAGGGAGAAAGAGAGGGAGGGCCTTTTTGGACAGGGATAGCTTGAGGACAAGATGTAGCTACTAGTGTCTCCTGGCTTAGGATTCACTGTCACCAGCCACCGCCACCAGGAGAGGATTTAGATTTAATAAGGCTTACAAGATTAGGATTTAGTTGTTGCGCCCACTGACTCAGTTACCATGGTTTCTGAACTAAGTTGTGTTTTCCTTCACATGGAGGCTTGTCTGAGTTCAAGAGAGAAAGGTACAGCAGCAAAGAAAGCGTGGGTTTGCCTGACGTGCACCACAAAGGCCGTGGGGGATTTGAAGCTCGGGGCTGGCGTGGTAGAGACCCACCAGAGGGAACTTAGTTAACTGGCCAGCGAGCCCACGGGGCCGAGAGTAGCAGCAGGGCATATCGCAGGAACTTGCCGTTCGTTCATTTTTAATATCCCACAACACATTTCCCTACTTGATTTTCTATAAAGTTCTGGCAATACATTGTAGTTAAAGGGCCTACACAGACCTCAGGGTGGGGGGTTCCTCTCCTGTTTATTTATTTATTTATCTTGATATATGCTGGTTTTCTAAAAAGGGCTTTCTGGGAGGTAAAACAAGCCAGTCTGTATATAAATGGTATAGAGAAAGCAATGTCCTCATGATATTCAATCTTTATGAATGATATAGAATAAACAGTAGCTTAGAATAAAGGGAAAATGATTATTTGTACTTCAAACATACAAATAAATCACACATCAACATGTGGAATAAAATATAGTGGAAGAAAATATAAACTTTATAAGTGACAACCTGCCATTTTTCTAGCCACTAACAATTACAGAGGATGGTAATTTCACGCTTGGCAATCTGACAGGGACTAGCAAAAACACGCTATACTTGTATCTCAAATTTTGAATGACAATAACAAATAGATGCCACTGAAGTCTAATGAAAGAATGACTGCAGAACCTAACTGGGTTACAGTGCAGTTCTTTTTGATTGGTAGTTTCTACTTTACACATATGGGAAGGCAGAATACAGGTCAGATAGAAACGAAAGTGTAAGTGTACGTGTAAAAAAAGTTGTAGTATTTCATAGATCATTCCCAGGTATATGGAGTGGATCTATTTCCATTCTTTAGTCTGAAAAAGAATATGACATTCCCTGAAAACAAGTGGCAAGCCTGAACTCATTATAATAATAATAATAACAACAACACTCATATGGCACCTCTGACGTATGAAACTGGTTTGTACAAGGATGTTATTATCTCAGGATTAATTCTCTCTTCTACAGGATTAATTATGTGGACAGTATTTTCTCTGGAAAAACACCAGTTAAAATGTCTGAGTATATTCCAGACAATGTGAAATGTCAGTCTCTAGGAACTAACGACAGCTTTCTCCTGGCATCAGAAAGTGGCCAATCCTTTCCCTAATGGTGCCCTCCCATAACTCTAACAGTCCGAATCCATGGCAGGTTTAAGAAGGAAGAAGGCACAACATAAAAGGATCTCAAAAGTCACAGCGGGATCCTAGGAAAAAGCTGCCTATGGCCGCACCTAGGACGGCTACCATATGTGAATATATAGATGCCCGTTAGCTTTTTTAATTTAATTTTTAAATTTTTAATTACTACTGAAGAGGAAAATATTCATAGTTTAGTACCCAGCAAATTACAAACTTAGAGACATATCTATTTTGCAACATTTAAAGAAAAACTCACCTATGTGGTAGGGAGCCATAAGACTATCACCTAATGAATGATGTTGTAGCCTCTAGCTTGTCTAAGTATGCACTATGAGTTTACACAGTAAGGAAATCGACTAGCAACGCATTTCCCTGAATGCATTGCTGTAGTTAAGCAACACACAATGTGTATGGTCCACATGCCAAGTAGGCACTGAAACAAGGAAAGAGCTGAGAAACAGTCGATGGAGGAAATACTCTGAAAAGCCTACGTGTCTACTTTACTACATGCTGCCACCAAACTTCAAAGTTAATGAGCAGACACACGAAAGCACAGGAATTGAGCATCCATCTAGTAAAATCTGAAATAAGGAGGACATCCAAATAATGTCATTTTACAAGTACAGGCCTAAATATACTTTTAAGCCTAGATCTGCACTTAGGTTCTAATTCTTCATTCTAAACTTAAGTTTAGAATTAAATTCCTTTATCAAAAATAGTACTCACACTGGCAGTGGTGGTACACACCTTTAATCCCAGCACTCAGGAGGCAGAAGCACGGAGATCTTTGTGACCTCAAGCCCAGCCTAATCTACAAAGTTAGTTCCAAGACAATCCAGGTTACATAGAGAAACCGTATCTTGGAAAACAAACAAAAATAGTATTTACTATTTCCTTATTAGAAAGTAAAACATATGAAATAAACAGACAGAAGGAAATAAAAAATCAGCTATAATATACAAAACTATGAGGCCCTGGATTTGATTCTCAGCAAGTTCAAGGGAGGAAAGGAAGCCCAGTACTAACTTCCTGTACCACTTCTATCCAAGTTTGTCTGGACACACAGCATTCTCTCCCTGTCTCAGGTTTCTTTATCACATACAACTTCTCATTTCATTTCTGGTTATTTACTTATTTACTTCCACACTAGTACAGAAGTCTCCTGACAAACATTTGTTAAATAAACACATAATTTTTAAATTAACTATAGACTATATAATTGTATATCCTACCTTTTTCAGCTAAAACTTTTCCCTAATCTTCAGGTACCATTCAAACATATAATTTTTTTTTTAAATAGCTTTATTTAGATATGTCTTAATTTATTCAAGCATTCCCTATTAAGAGATATTCAAGATTACTTCCAATTATTTTGCATTTCTAAAGTACATTGACATAAAAATAAATTGCTAACTATGCTTTCATGTATTTTTTTAAAGCAGGATACTGGAAATTAATATACCTCTTGGGTGGGAGAGCTTTTCCTTCCACCATTTGGAAACACTGATGTCTTTTTTTCACTCACAGTTTTCAAGGATGCCAGCTGGTGACGTGCCTGTTTCATAGTTTGACTAAGCTGCCAGGGAAAGGTGGAAAAAAGAAAACAAAAACAGTTAAAGTCTTAATACCAAATGCACTGGTGTTCCAACAGGAAATCAGGTGTCTATTATTAAAAGACGCCAGACTTAGGACAAGAGGATCACTTGCAAAGGAGGCTTTAATCTGCTGGCAGGGCTTTACAATATCGCTGCCAATAAGCTAAGATAAAACTTGGTAACTTTGTGACTTGATTTAAGGTTTATTAATCAAATCTATTTTAAATGATATATATTTTATACCCAAAATGCCAAATATCTAAATATACTTAGAAATTATTGAGCAAGTACATCCTTACTTTTATTCATCTTGCATTAATGTTTTTATTACTCCTTCCTGTAAGACTCCATACCTAGTTCCCCTAAAACTCTTATTTCCCTGTGTACATGAATCTAACTAACACTACATGAAACTAGCACTAGCCTTTTCTCAGATTTCCTTTTCATCCAGGAAGCCTTCCTAAATATCCTAAATATTATTTCTTCTGTTGCTGTGATAAAAAAGTACCCTGACAAAGGCAACTCAGGGATTTAGATGAGGATGGGAATGGTGGTTTATTTCATCTTATAACTCCAGGCTATATAGTCTATCACTGTAGGGAAACCACGGCAGGAAATTCAAAGAGCTAGTCACATGATAGCTGGGAACAGAAAGAAATGAATGCATAGATGCTCACTTGATTCCTTGCTTGTAATCAATTTGTTTTCCCCTTTCTTGTTATAGTTCAGAACCCCTTGCGTAGGGAATGGTAATACCCTCAGTGGGCTGGGTCTTTCCACACCAATGAACTTAACTGAAACACCCTCCACACACATGTGCACAGGCCAACCCAATGCAATATTACCTCACTGAAACTCTCTTCCTAGATGATTCTAGATTGTGTCAAGTTGACAATGAAAGCTAACCATCACATTAAGTTAATGTAGATGTTTAGACACATTTTGTTTCAATTATTCTAAGAAACAAATATGTGATCATCATACAGTTTTATATTTACTCCTTATTCTAGTGATTTTAGTACATAATTATTTTCTTTTACAATAGCACAACCTATTTCATCTTTCTCAAATCTTCAAAGAATGTTCACTTAGAAGAAAAAGACACCTATGTATCTTTTTATTTTAGGATAAGTAAGGCATCAGGTAAAGGACAAACATTTCCACACTAGTTAAAGAAATTATAGCAAGGCTAGAAATACTTCTAACCCACTCATTAAAAAATGCTAATGATAACAAGTATTCCTTGAAGAGAACTGTGACTTACCAATATAGTAATCAATATTATATAATAACAAAAAACAAAAAATATGATAAAAACAAAAATCACTCTTACTACCAGACCTACATTCTAGAGAATATCTTCTCTCCTTAGTCCTTGCTTCTAAAGAGCTGCACTTCTAGCCAGATAAAACAGTTTGAAACATTACTCTTTATTCTACCAAAAGAAAGACTTGTGGATCAAGTGCAGAGTGGCCACAGAGATTAACACAGTCACACAGTGCAGACACACACTCTGTGAGGTTGGAGTTAGGTGCAGAGTGGCTACAAAGATTAACACAGTCACACAGTGCAGACACACACTCTGTGAGGTTGGAGTTAGGTGCAGAGTGGCCACAGAGATTAACACAGTCACACAGTGCAGACACACACTCTGTGAGGTTGGAGTTAGGTGCAGAGTGGCCACAGAGATTAACACAGTCACTCACAGTGCAGACACACACTCTGTGCAGCTGGAGTGAGCCATGTGCTGCGCTGTTTACTGTCAAGTAGAAGAGGTTTCAATGACCATTGGATTACTAGTCCAAGGAGTCTAGATGCCTGCTGTAGTCTGCTGGAAAGCACCTAAAAACAGGTGTTTAGAATCTTCATTTCCTATCAATTACTAATTTATTTTTAGAGTCTGAGTCATAAGCAGGTTTTTTGACTGGTCCAGCAGCCAGAAAAAGCACTATGTTCTGTTTGTCTTTCATTACCCTAACACTTTGTCAAAGTTCAACCTTGTGAGAGCCTTTTCAATGACACTTTAACAGTCTGAATACTATCCAAAAATACTACATCCCAGTCCCTGGAACTCTAAATGGCACTTTATAAGGCCAAAAGAGCCCTTGAAGATATGGTTAAAAACACTGATATATGGAAACAATCTCATATTATCCACATGGGCACTAACTGCCATCACAAGTGTCCTTGTAAGCGAACAGCAGAGAGAGGCTTAGCAAGGAGGAGAGACTGTGAAGATGCAGACACAGGCTGATAGACGTAGCTACAAGAAAAGGCAAGACAGCAGAGAAACACCAAAATCGGGAAAAGTAACATATTTTCTTCTAAAATCTGTAGGTGTGTGGCTCTGCCGCTACCTTGATTAGGATCGAGTTAAGATATCTAGCATCTAGAGCCATGAATAAATACATTTCTGATACTTGAAGCCATTTAAATTAGGTAATCTGGATGTACATAACACAAAACACAGAAAATAGCTATTACTAGCATAAAATTATTTAATAATTAAAAGAAACTAGTATAAAAAAACACTTGTATTACAAGATAATGGTAATTACTATGTGTGTGTACTTGTATGTATGTGTTTAAAAGTATATTCAAAATACAAACTTTAAAATATCTTCTTTATACAAAACTAGATACATAACATTCTTTTACCAGCTATTACTTATTAGTAGCAGACTTTCACTAAATGATTAGCCAAGATTTAAACTTGCTGGATGGAGCTGATTGTAGTGGCTCATGCCTGCAATCACAGCACTTGGGAGACTCCGGCAACAAGATTGCTGCAATCTCAAGGTTGCTGCAATCTCAAGGCCAGTCTCTGCTAAGTAGGAAATTCCAGGAAAGCCTCAGCTATGTAGTAAGACTCTGCCTCAAAAAAAAAAAAAAAAAAAAAAAAAAAAAAAAAAAAAAAAAAAAACCAAGTAGGCTCCTGAAATGGCTCAGCTGCTCTAAGAGCACGTATTAGTCTTCTGAAGAGCCTGAGTTTAGTCCCAGCACCCATGTGGAACAAGATACAAACACATGCCTTAACTTTAACTCCAAAGGATCTGACCCATTTTGGTCTCCAGGAGTCCCACTCCCCAACATATGCATCAACTTAAGCAGTAATAAAAAAAAAAAAAAAAAAAAAAAAAACAATTCCCTAGTGGAAATGAAAAACTCAAAACTGTACAAAAAACCTAGCAAATAAAAAAAAAATCAATATAACTCCAGATAAAAAAGTAATTACAGTTACCACCAGGTTCAGCTGGGCTGAACCTCAATCTAAGCAAAATTAAAATATAGTAATATTATAAAGAGAGGGTACAGGGTGGAAAGATCCATTTGCAGTGGCAAGAGGGAAAGACAAGAGAGGCAAACCCTCACCTTTCCTGCTGGGACATCAATAACACTCTCCACCATATGCTTATGTGTGCAAGTTTCCTTTGAGATTGAACTATTCGGTCCCCACCCTGCAGGGACGTCTTTAAACAGGATGGTAAACAACTCAAAATACCTGAACTGACCAGAGTCACTAAGCCTCTCCCAAAGTAAGCAACAGAGTCTGAGCATCTACTTCTGACCCAAGCTGAGGTGCACAGAAGACTAGAAAACTGAGCTGCCAGAGACTCAACCACGCTGAGCTCTGAAGAAGACTCTCAGAGAAGAAAATTCTGAGAAAACTCAGAACAGACCAACCAGCTAGAAGAGACTTAGCCCAACTGAGGTACCTGGGAAGGCTGGGCTGTGTTCTCCAGGTTCCCTGCTGTGTGAGCGGTCACCCATGCTCAGGTGGGCTTTGGTGATTCAAAGTTCTCTTTGAATCTTTCTGCACCTGTTAGTAGCCCCCTCACCTATACTTCTGTAAGTAACCCTAATAGAACACATGGCTTTATCAAACTGGACTTTGGTGGCATCTGTACTTTGGTCTGTTGTGTGTCCCCTAACTAGGGTGAGTAGACCTGTGGGTTCAATCTCCTCAGCTAAAGTTTTTCTCACAGAACAGCTTATTATTTAGAAACATGAATGTTGCTACAAAAATATAAAACTTTTAAAAAAGCAAATAGTTGCTTTTGAGGAGGGAGAAATGGGCAGAGTATTTCTGTTTTTAAAATATGGATATTACATACACCATATTTTTTTTATTTGTGTACACAACTATATGCACATACTATTTCAGACCTTAGGCATATCCTAGAGAACACAAGCCTAGGTTTTCTTCCAGCCAATAGAAACATCATCAACAAACATTCACTCACACTGACTCTTAAGAGACAGCATCCTCTTTATGATAAACAGTGTCTTCTAAGGAAAACAGGTATTTCACAAGCTCTACTAAAGGCTAACAGCCTCCTCCCCAGCCTTAGCTGCTTCAAACAGTGGCTGAATAGCTGCATATCAAGTAATACAGGTCTTGATTCAGTGTCTTTTACATGTAACAACAGCAGAAAAATCGATCACGCTCAAAAATAGTTTTACTCATTAGCAAAAAAATTTCCCCCGATGAAATAAAAATTATAGTATATAAACAAATGTTGATTTAAATGTCAAAATCTAGACCCGTATTATTATGTTATAAAACAAATTTAAAACAGCAAGTATATTGGGTAAATTTTAACAATATTTATTATATTTTTTTCTTTAGCTCTCTTAATTTGTTCATGTAATTCTGCCCATTGGGTAGAATTTATACATAACTGAACTATAAGTAATGGTACTATGTAGGTCATGGATAGGGATTAATATTTATGAAATGCTACCCTACTTTTTTGCTATGGAACTCATTATCAATTTAATATATGTGCAATACCATAATAGCTATCCAAAGTTGAACTTATTTAAATATAATGCAGTACATTTGCAAATTATGCTAATTTTTTAAGTAGGGGGGTGAGTTTTATGTAAGGTCTCATGTAGTAAACCTGATATTGGCTCTGTAGGATCAATGTGCAATCTCTCCAGTACCAACTGTGTATATTCTTGATGCAGACTCTTCTCTTGCTTGGGTTGGCCTGAATTACCTGAATGGTACCTGTGGTGGTTTAAATGAAAATGGTCCCCACAGGCGAATATATTTGAATGCTTGGTGCCGAGTTGATGGACTTGTTTGAGAAGGGTTAGGAGGTGTGGTCTTCTTGAAGGAGGCATGTCATTTTGGGTGGACTCTGAGGATTAGAAAGCCTGAACCAATCCTAGTTAGAGCTCTCCTCTCTCCCTCTTCTCTCCAGCACCATGCCTGCCTGCCTGCTGCCATGCTCCCCACACCATGAAGGTCATGGACTCACCTTCTGAAACTATAAGCCCCAACAAATTATTTCTTCTGTAAGTTGCCTTGGTCATGGTATCTTATATCTTAGCACAGATATAGAAAATTGAGACAGTACCTTGGAGATAATTTAAAAATGCTTTCACATCATTTAAGTATTTAAAGGGCTAGAGAGATGAGTAAATGATTCCGAGTGCTGGTTTCTCCTCCAGAGGCCCGAGTTTACCTCAGAGCACTTACATTAGGTGGCTGGCTTTAACTCTGGCTCCAGAGGATCTGATGTCCTTTTCTAGCCTCTTTGAACCCACACGCAGACACACATAACCAGAATAAATAAAAAGTAAATCTTTACTACATAAGCAATTATTTCCAGAAAAGATAAAGAATAGAAATCTGGTGGTGTAATGAGGGAACAGAGACAACATGGGATGTAAGAGAATGAAACTGAATTCATGACATTCCTGCACCAAAATAAATAAATAAAATGGATCAAATAAAGATCTTTATATGAGACCTGAAATTCAACTGTTAGAAGAAACCACAGGAAACACTTGAACGTTTTTAAGAACTTTTAAAAGAACAGTCTAATAGCACAGAAAACACTTCTAAAAATTAGTTGACAAATGGGATTGCATGAGATTAAAAAACTTCTATACAGCATAAGACACCATCAGCAGACTGCCATCCCTTGTCTATACAGCATAAGACGCCATCAGCAGACTGCCATCCCTTGTCTATACAGCATAAGACGCCATCAGCAGACTGCCATCCCTTGTCTATACAGCATAAGACGCCATCAGCAGACTGCCATCCCTTGTCTATACAGCGTAAGACGCCATCAGCAGAATGTATCCCTTGTCTATACAGCATAAGACGCCATCAGCAGACTGCCATCCCTTGTCTATACAGCATAAGACACCATCAGCAGAGTGCATCCCTTGTCTATACAGCATAAGACACCATCAGCAGACTGTATCCCTTGTCTATACAGCATAAGACACCATCAGCAGACTGCATCCCTTGCAGGGTGAGAGAAAACCAGTCCTGGCTGCTCATCCGACAGACGAGTCTATAAAGAACTGAAGAGGTAAGAACTACAAGAGGGAGCTCGTGTATATAACAAGGACAAATGAGCTTCAGACAGTTCTCAAAAGAAAAAAATGGCAAGAAGTATGTTTTTTAAATGCTCAAAGCCTTAGGTGCCATGAAAATGCCTATTAAAAAAAGAAAAACTGCTCTGAGATTCCATCTAAACCCACTTGAATGCCGGCAAAGATGTCAGAGGGAAGGTTCGTCATATATTTTTGGTAGAACACAAACTTTAGCCACTATGGAAATATCAGTTGGAAATATCTCAGAAAACTAAAAATAGATCTGACAAGTGATCCAGTGCTAGTATTTTTGTGAATACACCCACAGGAACCTAAGTCAGTGTGTACATCACAGGACAGAGGCACAGCCATTGTATCGCTGCACACTATTTACAACAGCCAAGATAGAAGGCCTGCCTAAATGTTTATTAATGAATGAAGAAAATTCATGATAGATATACATAATGGAATTGTATTCATTCATAAAAAGGAATGAAATGTCACTTGCACATGGCTGGAACTGGAGATCACCATGCTAACCGAAACAAGACTCAGACAAATGCATTATCACGTTTTCTCTTATATACAAAATCTGTGTACACACAAAATCTGTTTACGTGAGCACCACACACATACACATGATATGAAAGTAAAGGGGTTAAGAAGGAAGAAGAGGTCTAAAAGGGAGAGAAGAACAAGGGGATGATAAGGAAAGGAACAAAATACCACATTTTCTCTTCTAAAGAATCTAGGTCCCAGAGAGAGCAAAAGTGGGGAGAGAGAAAAAAGAGAGGTAGGCTAGCAAAAGGAGGAAGGATAGAAAACAGAAAACAGTGGGAGATAGCAATTAATAGCAAGATATAACAATATACTTAAAAATCTCACAATGAAATTAATTATTGTATATGCTACCTAAAAAGTTGTTTTAAAAAACCAAGATAGCAAAATATTCAGTGAGAAACAGAAAACTACAACAAACCATGACAGTCTGAAAACAAACAGTGGTGAACTGCACCATCTAAAGACAAATGTGTTATGCGGTAAGAACGAAAATACACTAAGATGTTTTTAACGTGTAATCTAAATGAAACAACCAAGAGACACCACAGCATCCCAACCCGTAATGACAAACATCAGTACTAACCAAAGGGGCTGTGGCCACTCGGAACTTCTTTCCACTCTGTGGCTCTAGAGCTTTAGTTTCTGTTCCTAATTATATTTGGCCGTTCAACAGGTAGGGAATACCAAGTATTAGTAGAAGGTTGGGCAGTAAGACAAAGAGAAAAACTAGCCAAAACACATGTTTTAAATTTACTACAGTTACATGATGATGATGGTGATGATGATGATGATGGTGGTGGTGGTGGTGGTGGTGGTGGTGGTGGTGGTGGTGGTGGTGGTGGTGATGGTGATGATTTAGTCTGTACATATGCGCCAAGGCTTGAAGAACTGAGGACAACTTGTGGGACTTAGTTCTCTCCTTCCACCATATGGGTCCCAGATATCAAACTCAAGTCTTACCTGTTGAAACAAGTGTCCCTACGAAATTACAGTTGAAACACAGAGGCCAGAAGCAGTCTGTAGAAGTCAGTTTCCTCCTTTCACTATGTGGGTCCTTGAGACTGAACTCAGATCACTGGCTTGGCAGCGAATGCCTTCCCACATGGAGCCACTGGCTCCTAAAAATGTTATTTCACCTTTTAAAAATTTTTTACAACTATTTATTTCATATGCTTGAGTGTGGTTTTGCTTTTGTTTTTTTAAGATTTATTCATTTTAGTTTTATGTGCATGGGCATTGTTCCTGCATGTATGTCTGCTAGCCATGTGTGTTCAGTGCCTGCAGAGGGCAGAAGAGGGCATCAGATTTTCTGCAACTGGAATCAGAGAGTTGTGAGCTGCCATGTGAATGCTGGGAATTGAACCTGAGTCCTCTGGATGAGCAGCCTTAACCTATGAACTATCTCTACAGCAAATTCTCCCTCCCTCCCTCCCTCCCTCCCTCCCTCCCTCGCTCCCTCCCTCCCTCCCTCCCATTTAAGGGAAGTGTAATTAAGTACATAAAACTCAAGCATTTTACCCAGATCTAGAATTAACTCCTAAACAAACCTGCCTTACCTATAACTCCACATCCTGTTGTTTGAATGTCAAATGTCTGACATAAGCTCACAAGTTTGAATATTTGATCCCTAGCTGGAGGAAGAAGGTTATGAAACCTTTAGGAGATGGAGCTTTGCTGGAGGAAGTAGGTCACTGGGGTGAGCCTTGAGGCTTTAGCATGGCTGCCTTTCCTACAGACTCTGCTTTTTGAGCACAAACAACCAGCCTCCTGCTCCTGTCACCACACCTTCCTTGCCTGCTGGCCCATGGACTACACCCTGAACTATAAACCAAAATAAACCCTTTCTCCCTTAAGTTGCTTTTGTCAAGGTATTTTATAAGGCAACAGCAAGATAATTAACAAAATAGCTGATGCTTATATTATCAAGTATAGCCCAGATATCAAATCATTTTATCCTTAAATATTTAAACATCAGATAAGCTTTAAAAACCCAATGCTAGCCGGGCGGTGGTGGTGCACGCCTTTAATCCCAGCACTTGGGAGGCGGAGGCAGGTGGATTTCTGAGTTCGAGGCCAGCCTGGTCTACAGAGTGAGTTCCAGGACAGCCAGGACTACACAGAGAAACCCTGTCTCGAAAAACCAAAAAAAAAAAAAAAAAAAAAAAAAAAAAATGCTAGCCAGGCATGGTGGTACACGACATTAATCCCAGCACTCCCCAGGCAGAGGCAGGCAGATGTCTTTGACAGCCAGAGCTGTTACAAAGAGCAGCCTTGTCTTGAAAAAAACAAGCTAAGCTAAAATAAGCTAAACTAAAACCAACCAATGCCAGGAGCTGGAGAGACAACTCAGCAGTTAGGAGCACTGACTGCTCTTCTAGAGGACACTAGTTCAAGTCTGAGAAACCACAACAGCTCACAACTCTCTATAACCCCAGTTCCAGGGGTTCCAATGCCTCCTTCTGGCCTCTGAAGGCACTGTACACATTTAATGTACAGACACATACATATAGGCAAAATACTCATATTAAATAATAAAATAAAATAAAAAGTTAGGAAAAACCCCTAACCCCCCAATCCCAGTATTCTTTTTTTTTTCAGCGTAAAGAAACAGAAACTGAAAAGTTCTCTCACGTTCAGGACTAAGGTGTGTTTGGCGTTGTCTAATCAGTTTTTGATAAAGTAAAGGAGTGAAGGCTGCAACGGTTTCATTGTCTGGTTTCATAACGACATCTAGTGGATTAAAAGTGCAATAGAAACAGTAAGAATAAAAACAACCACTGGCTGTGTGGGCAGAAGTTCACAGGACCAAATTAATAAGTCACCCAACAGCCTTTAGTAAGTTATCTTTTCAAAAAAAAAAAGGGGGGGGGGGGAGAAGGTATACAAACTTTTAAACTTTCATAATACTAAGGTTCTTTAAACCTGATTTCTACCTCACCTCACTTCTGTTTTTTTCCTTCATAAAATACCAACTAGAGACTTATTCTATCACTTATTCTAGAAGATACCAAGCACATTACAGAGCCTATACTTTTGAGTGTTCTTATCAATTCAATTCAGCATACCAATTCAAAATAAACAGTTCAATTCTGTCTCTTGCAGGAATTCTTCCTGTACTCTTCCCTTATATTTTAAAATTTTGGAATTCCTATGGTACAACCTTTTGGGGTATAACAGACTATAGAATATCTTTCTGGAAATATAAACCTATGGGGGGGGGGGTCCTGTTTAACATATTAGTAACACCTCCTACAGTGCTTAACACATATAATGTGTTCACTCACATGCTGACTGATATGTTCAAGCCAGAAGAAATTCTATTACAATGAAATTTATAGTTATAATCATGATGGTAAAGACTGAACTGATCCTTCAGTCTTCTATTGCTTATAATGTACCCAGTGTCGAGTTTAATAAATTCTTCATTTTTTCTTTCTTTTTTATTAAGGCAGAGTCTACATGGCCCAGTATGGCGTCAAACTTTATATATTTCTGATCTAATTCCTTAAGGCTAAGATTATAAGTATATATACCATGTCTGGCTCCTATTTATAAACTTAAAAAAGAAAATTAAAATAATTATAAAAATGATTACAAATCACACAATGCCCCCCCCAAATGAAGAAATTTGGGATAAAAGAAATTTTAAAACAAGATTTGAAGATGATAGCATGTCTCTTCTAATACTCTCTCTACTTATATATAGATCGCAATTCAATAATGACCAAGCACTGTGGGGAGTGAAAAAATTCTGAGTGAATGTATATTGTTGAAAAAAAGACAGCCATGTCCAGGACCTGTTGGGGGCCGACTTTTAGCAGAAAGCGGCTATCAGCTTTGCAGCCATCTTGAGCCATATACCCTGACATGAGACTTGGATTACAACAGCCTACAACAGCTGAGCACACTCTGATAACATCTTGCTTTAGATACCCAGGACTTTCCTTGGGTGTGTGAGATTAAAGGTGTGTGACTTAAGAGTGTGACCTAGAGATCAGATTTAGAGACAAGACCTAAGGGCATGATTAAAGGTGTGACCAAAAGGCATGGCTTAGAAGTGAGACATATAAAAGATGAGAGATTCAGACACTTTAGAGAGTACAACTTGGAGAATAATTTGGAGTAACAGAGATTCAGACACTAGGAGTAGGAGTAGACATTAGACACTCGGAAGAGAAAGGAATGAGTACAACTAGGAACTAGAGAGACTGAAGAATAAACGGGATTGAAACACTCTGTCTGATCTCCATTCTTCGAGTCCATCCTCACTCTCTCTCTTGCTGAACCCCGACCCACGGACCGGAGCGGTAGCTTGGGCTGAGATACAGTGGCCACCAAGGGCAAAGTAGGACAGAGGGCCTCAACATTTTTGGCCATCCAAAACGTGGGACTAGTGCGGTTCTCAACAAGGACCCAGTCATAGGGTTTTACAGCCGTGAAGAGACACCATGACCACATCAACTCTTATAAAGGAAAGCATTTCATTGGGGCTGGCATTCAGTTCAAAGGTTTAGTCCATTATCATCATGGTAGCACGCATGCAGGCAGACGTGGTGTTGGAAAGGCAGCTGAGAGCTCTACGTCTAGATCAACAGGCATCAGGAAGTGACTGCCATAGTGGAGATGGCTTGAGCATCTGAGACCTCAAAGCCTCCCCACAGTGACCATGACCCAGACAAGGCCACACCTAATAGTGCCATTCGCTATGGGTTTAAGGGGGCCATTTTCTTTTAAACCACCACATTCCACTCCCTGGCCACTATAGGCTTGTAGCCATATCATAATGCAGGAATGCATCAGTCCAACTTCAAAAGACCACATAGTCTGTAACCATCTCACCACTGTTTAAAAGTCCAAAGTTCAAAGTCTCTTCTGACACTCATGCAATCTCTTAACTATAATCCCCTATAAAATCAAACTGAAAAGCAGATCACATATTTCCAACATATAATGACACAGGATATACATTCCCATTCCAAAGGGTAGAAAGGGAACACAGTGAGGACATATTAGATCAAAGAAGACCAGAACCAGCTGGGCAAGCTCCAAACTCTGCATCTCCGTATCTGATGTTCTTCAGACCTCCAACTCCTGTGGGTTTTCTTAACTGCAACGCACTTCTTTCCTTTGGGCTGGCCCACTCCCTGTTAGCAGCTCTGCTCAGCTCAGATCACATGGTGCTAGCCATCTCCAACACTGTGGGGTCTCCAAGGCAATCGAAGCATCACCTTCACAGCGTCACCTAGTGGCCTCTTGAAGCATCCATGCAGGGACACACCCCTGACATATGCCTAGCTCCGTGGCTCTCCTCAGTCTGTGAGGGAGATTCCATGACCCTTTTCTTCTATCCTTGACTCTAAAGCCAGACCCATGTGGCTGAATCTGCCAGGTTCTGCTTGGGAGGGCTGGAACATGGCCCCTCATTCAATTATTTAGTTAACCTCCTGTTTTCCATAGTCTCCTTCACTGCCTAAGCTTGCCTGTCCTGGAACTCACTCTGAAAACCAGGTTGGCCTTGAACTAAGAGATCTGCCAACCTCTGCCTCTGTAAGGCTGAGTAAAGGTTGCATCACCACACCTGCTCTGATCTTTTCTTTAATTCCTTTTCACAAGTTGAAGGCTTAGCTTGGTGGGATCTTGCCTAGAAGTCACCACTCCCTTTATTACACTGAACCACTTATCTCCATTCCACTTCCTGGTGCCCCTTTTCTCCTTGGATTGTACATTTGCATTTCTTTCTTGCTTAGTTTGTTCCTTTTCAATTAGATCTTCATAGAGTGAGCACTAATAACCACGTGACAGAGTTCATACTACGGTGTTTTGAAATTTTCGCTGGCAATGCAACCAAGCCAAACACTTCAATTTAGCCTCAGGCAGATTTTTTGAATAAGGGCAGAAGGAGCCACATTCTTCACCAAAATATCACAAACCAGTCTCTAGGCCACATACTAACATTCTTCTCCTTTGGAATCTCTTGAGCCTGGCCCCTACAGTTCAAATCATCCTCAGCACCACAGTCTTTTGCGTTCCTAATAGGATGGCCCATAAGTCACACTTAAAACATTCAACTGCTTTTCTAATCCTCCTGCCTCAGAACCCAAGACCCAGGAACCGAAGCCCCACCTACCTCTCTTCTGCCCAGCTACAGGCTGTAGGTATCTTATTTAACCAAGAGTTTTAGATTAAGGAACAAGGCTGCAGAGCATCATTTGGTATAAATGAGGACTCCCTCCTCCCTGAAGCAGCCAGCTCCTGGAAGTCAGTGTTCAGCATCACAGTACACAGCAACAGACCAAGCCTCAGCAAGGAAGGCAGATCCTTTCTCTGGCTCTGGTGCAGATGTTTATAATGCATGCAGAAAAAGTTTAACATAGCCTCCTCCTGTTCCCCACTGACATTTATGACCCAAAAACTGTTCCCCTACAGAGACAGCTCTTGAGCTTAGCTAAGCATGCTGCCTTGGTCCAGCTGTACACCATAAGTCCTGCTTCCTCAACTCAGCCAACAACACACCTACTGTTCAACTGGATATAATAAGCATGCTGAACTTCAGGGTGCTGTAGGTCCTCCATCAGAGAGCCCGGTCTACCTGACTGCAGCTTTTCTGTTCATGTGTCCCTGTGTATCTGTCTTGCTGCCCCCGTTAGGTCAATCCCTGAAGCTATGCAAGGACTTGGAAAAGTGCATTAACTTGGAGTAAACAGCTTCATGTGGTCATTGTTTTCCACATTTATTTTTCTTTTCTTCATACTATCTCTAAATAGGCATTTTCAAGTAGAATGAAGAACAATTCTTAAAGCAAAGGTGAACAGCACATCGAGGAAAGCTAAGGTAACCAAGAAGGAACTGACTGGATGGGAAGAATGATGCCTTTAATGTTTTAAGTATTAGTTACATTAAAAAGGTCACTAAAATTTTTTCCAAGTATTCTGGATATGTAAAAATTTACTATATTATTACCTAACATATAGTACAGATAAATTTATTGTTGTAATTAGTTTAAAATACAAAAGTAAGAGAAGCAAATAATAATAATAATAAATAAAAACACTAACTGTATTGGATCCCTTGGCATCAACATAATTTCAATTCAATTGGTAAATTATCTATGCATGAGAGGACTGAAGGGAAACATCGAAACAGAAGATAAAATGTACCTGTACTTACAGCTTGAGCTTGTTTTTGAAACAACTGATTCTGATTCTCTCCATCTTCTGTTGCATCACCAAGCACCTGGGAAGAGGGTAACCTAAAACTTCCAACAGCAGCATTCAAACTGCTAGGGAAAACACTTGTCCTTTTAGAAGCTAAATGTGCCGAATCTGAGTACCGCATGGCTATAGAGTCTTCCTTTTCTGCCTACACAAAGGAAAAAGGAGAGATAATGAGACTCTGCTCCACTCTAACATAGATAATCCCTTCTAGCAGCCATAAGATTTTCAACTGGGACAAGAAAGGAGAGGGAGGAGCCTTGGCTGATGGAGGAACTAACGTGACAATAATTTAAGTAGCCTATCTTACCTAGTTCCTATCCAATCCTATAAGCTTAAGTATCATTTTATAGTGTGATAGCTAATTGTGGCTGTCACCTTGACTACTTCTGGAACCAACTAAAAGCTAAGCACACCTGTGAAGGATTGCTTTGACTGGATGATTTGAGGTATGAGGACCCACCCTAAATCTATGCCAACTTTGGGTGGCAGCCTACATAAAAAAATATGGAAGAAGAAAGCTTGCGGTTTCTCGCCTGCTTGCTCTCTCTCACTGGCAGCTCATCCATCCTGCTGCTGACGCACTGGTATTAGAAGCTACTTCTTTGGGATTCTAGCACAGAGTAAAGAGTAGCAGCTCTAGCTCTCTAAGGATCCTCTGGGACTCCAGCACCAGATTGGCACTCCAAAAACATCCAGTCCCATGGATCGATGACTACAGGATTCCTGGCCTCACCATCAGAGACAGACATTGGATCATAGCCTGTAAGTCATTCTAATAAATTCTCCATCTGTTCTGTTTGTTTGTAGAACCTTAATACACATTATATATATATGACATCTATAGAGATACATAAATCATACCTATGTATATATTGATGATTTTTTTTTTTTTGGACACAGGGTCCTCATTCTATAGTCCAGGTCTGGAACTCATGGCCATCCTCCTGCCTCAGCCTGTCAAGTACTGAGATTATAGGTATGAGCCACCATACTCAGCATTTGTCTACTTTATAAATAAGGAAACTATTATTAAACGATTATTAGAAAAGTTAAGTAATTAGCCCAAGGTCACAAAGCTAGGTAATAAAGATAGAATTCAAACTTAAATCTATACCCCAAATCCTAGCTTTTTTTTTTTTTTTTTACACATATTTAGTAAAAGGGCTAAAAAGCAAGTTGGAACAGAACAGGAATAAAAACAGTTTCCCTACATGAAAATTGGCTGTGCTCAGTAGAAACTTGGATTTTAACAACCAGAATCAGAGAGAGGCGTGATCCGGCTATGGCCTCACAGTGCGTCTATTCACAGTGCGTCTATTCACGCCACCTCACTTCAGAACTTACTGCTCTGTAAGACTTGTGAAGTTGCTGCTTTTTCCTCAGCTTAACCTGCTGATTGACCCGGTGTCTGACTTGCCTCTGAAAGTGTCTCAGAGACTCTTGTTTTCTTCGTTGCTGTTCCTTTATTTCCTCTTCAATTACATATGCTGAAGTCTTTAAAGAAGGAAACAGAAAGTGGACTTAAACGGCATCGATTTGCCCCATGAGGAACGCCATGACTGCAGAGAAGTTAGCATGTTAACTGTGAAGAAGGAAAACTCAATTCTACAATCGGCTCTCTCCAGAACAGCAAGGGAATAACCACTGATCTAAGTATAGTTAGGGAGTCCCAAGAGCTCAAAGCAAACCAGAAGCTTTAAAGAAAATGGAATTTGTGAATATGTTTAACAAATGTTAATGTTTTAAATGTTAACTAAAACTAAAGATGTCTTCATTAATTCTTTTTGTTTTGTTTTGTTTTGTTTTTCGAGACAGGGTTTCTCTGTGTAGCCCTGGCTGTCCTGGAACTCACTCTGTAGACCAGGCTGGCCTCGAACTCAGAAATCTGCCTGCCTCTGCCTCCCAAGTGCTGGGATTAAAGGCGTGCGCCACCACCGCCTGGCCGTCTTCATTAATTCTTAAAGAACTGACTTTGACCCATTTGTGTTATGCTTCCTAATATAAGTAAACAGACTCACCATTCACCAGACATGTTCCCTATGTCCAATGTCTTCATACTTAGAATTAGCCACCCTTCGTGGGTGGAAGGGGGCATGTCACTGTTATAGCCCTAACTAGCCTACAGCCCACTACATAGTTGCAGCTGACCTCAAACTCCTTTCTCTGTCTCCCAAGTGCCTTTGACTCATTTTTAACTTAGCTTTCCTTTCACCCACCTAGCAAAGGCCTCCTTAGTCTTCAAGACTATCCCTCATCCCAGCACTTTCCCCTGAGCCCTTATGCCATAGCACATTTCATTTTGATTAAAATGTAGCACTTATTAACTCTCCTCCTAGATTATGAATTCTGAGAGTAGGAAATGCTTAACACTCCTTTCTGTGGATAATCTATATATGATGGAAATAATGCTTAAATTATATAGACATTATTCTTCAAGAATGATATAACTTAACCTAAATAAATCAAGTCTCTTGGTACTGATGCTGTTGTGTAGTTTTTTCCCACACTGAATTGTATCTGTCTTTGTATAAACAACAGAATGAGGCAGAAGCATTGGGTCTACGACTTCCCCAACAAGGCCATTAAGCAACTTCTACTGGAGCTCTGGAATGCCCACCACGAGGAAAACCAGTATCACAAAAGAATTCTGACTACTCTGAGACTCCCATGTTGGAGGGAAGCACAGCTAGCCAAATTAGCCTTATTGGACATGACAGCCTACAAAGACTAAGAACTTTAACATCCAGACCCATTAAGATGTCTCAAATATCCAGTTACTCCAAATATCAAATAAGCCACTCAGCTGAGGCCCAGGACACTGAAGCAGGTAAGACATGACACATTATCCTGTGTAAACTCCTGACACACAGTATTTCCTGCTTTATGCAACTATGTCCTGATATGATTCATTATATAACAAAAGATAAGGGGAGGGGAGATTAACATGCAAGAGAAATCATATATAAGACCACAGTGACTTTTTATAATAATTTAACTTACCAAATTAATTTAATTTACCAGTAGTTACCAAAGAGAAATGAATTTCTGAAGCTATGAGGCTTTTACAAACCTAGAAATGTGAAGTTCTTCTTTAGGATAGGAATGTCCTTGGAGTAGACAAGCTTTAGAAGTGACTACTCACTGTATCTCTGAGTTGACAGTGCTGGGGCTGTAGTAAGAATGATTTCCCAAGTTTTAGTGACAAAGAGTTCTACCAGATGCTTGACTGAAACTGATTGTGGAATTATTTAAAAAGAGAAAAGGAGAAAATTTGTATGTGTTTCAAGACTTTAATGCTTAAACTATTTTTAACAAGAAGGGTGTCATGGGAAAAGATTTTGAGCAGTACAATACAATACTACTGAGGCTATAACGGTGTCTTAGTCATTGAAAAGATGTCTTGGGCAGTGAGGTAGCTCCGCAGGTAAAGGCTCTGAGAGCCGAGTGCCATCACCAAGCTCCACATCATGGTGGGAGGAGAAAGCCAATTTCAACAAGCCTTCAGAGCTTCGCACTACACACACAAATAGATGGAATTAAAAGTTTGCCAAACTATACGGTCTTCAGTAATAACAGAACTTTGTACCAATTCTTATTGACTGATTCCCACTTCACGCATCCGTTTCAAGGTGTTCCTCTCCTCCGTTCCCCATTATTAAAGAAATTCTGATGTTATGCCTCATGTCTAAATTGTTTTAATTTATTCTAATTTGTTCCTCCCAATCTAATCTCTCCCTAACTCTTAACACTTTGTAGCAATTAATCTAATCAAACCAGCTTGATTATGGGACTTATCTATAAATATTAAATAGTGAATAAAGTTCACAAGTTTCTATAGTTTTCCACTCCCCTTATCTTCAACTCCGTCAGCCTCCATCCTTGCAGTAAACCTACCCCTCCAACCAACCTAACCCACCTAATAGCCACTTCCTTATTTCCTACTGTCTTCAGTCCCCTTAATAGGAAAATCATCTCATATCTACTGATCCAGATTCTTTTAAACTTTCCCAGCCAGCCCAGTCTTATCTTTCTTCTTTAAGACAGATACTCTTAGCACTTATGCAGTCCCACTTTTAAGTTCCTTCCTGAAAAGTAGCAAAGTAGGCATAAATCAGTGAATGTGGAACTATATATACTATGAACATAAATAAAATTAACTTACTATATTGCATTGTGTTATTAACATGTATAACTGGGGTTGCATTGATGTTTTGGGGTTTTTTATTTTGTTTGAGACAGATCTTACTATGTCTGACTTGGAATGCCCTACACAGACCAAGCTGGCCTCAAATTCAGAAATCCACCTGTGCTAGAATGTGCCCCCCAGTGCTAGAATGAAAGGCATGCACCACCACATCTAGCCATTTATAATCTTTTAATATTAACTTTGATCTTTTATGTGTGTGGGGGTGTTTTGCTTGTGTGTTTGTCTATATACTATGTCTGTAGAAGCTCTAGATTCTCCAGAATTGGGAATTTAAAAAGTTTTTAGCTGCCATATGGGTGCTGAGAATTATGGAAGAGCAACCAATTCTCCTAACTGTTGAACCATCCATCTCTCTAACCCAACATTTTTTAAAATTTAGTGTGCATGCGTGTGTGTGTGTGTGTTGTGTGTATGTGTGCATGTATACATGTATGTACAAATGGGTGCATCCAATGGTATGATCGCATGTGTAGAGATCAGAGGACTTTTCACGAGTTGGCTCTCTCCTTCCACCTGGTTTTAAGGCACAGTTATAGTGACATTTTGGGGTTTTGGTTTCTTTAAAAAACACACAAATACTATGAGAATGGGTTTTCATTCTGATCCTAGGTGTGGAGATACAGAGCTACTTCAGACTGTCCACAGCAGGTGACTGTGATTTGCCTCATGCTCTAACAGGGACATGATTTTGTCAGCTGCAGATAGTTTCGACAGTTGTGTGACATTTGGAATTCTGGGGACTTTTCAGAGGGTATACAAATGCTAGGGCCCTGAGACGTGTGCTTGGGTTGTTGGTTAGTTGGTTGTTGTTGAGGGTTTGTTAGGTAGTTGTGCTCAAAGAAGAGACAAGAAGAAATTAGATATCCTATGACAGAGATCAAACTTGCCCCAAGGAACTTGATGCCTCTAATCGGCAGGAAGTAGTTAGCAATGATGCTGTCCTCTTTCTAACCCTTGACTTTACTCAGGGTCTCGCTCTTTCTTTCCTTTCCTCCCTTTTTTTTTTCTTCTTTCTGTTATCTAGTGTCAGGGGATGACTGAAAGGTTAAAAGAGAAGGGGTGGAGAAGGGTGAAAAAAAGAAGGACCTGCCAAGTAGCAGAGACCAGCTACACAGGGTCTCTCTTACCTCTGCTGTGTCACTCCAGGCCACAAGCTCCTGGCAGGTTCTCCTGTCTGCCTGCCTCCCACCTCAATACAGAGCTGTGGGGATTACACTGCTCCATGCAGCTTGCACCTGGACTCCAGGACCTCAGTTCATTGGGCTTGAACACAAGTATGTCTACCTGGAAGCTACCTCCCAGATCCTTACGTACTATTTAAATGTCTTGTTTCTCCTCTAAGATCACCCACGCTTAGTACCTTGCATATTCTAAGAACACTGCATATTCCCTACATTCCATAGATACTATGCATTGCTATGTCTATTAGGCAGTATTATTTAATTTAAAAACAAGGGGTGTGGAACGTGGCTTTGCTCCCTATGCACAATAAAATCTGAGCAATGAGCTAAGGGATGGTTTGTTGAGACACTAAACAAAGCCAAACAAAAACCCTGTAAAACCACTCTCATTTGTTAGCAAGAGAGTCAAATATTTACATGTATAAACTTTTGCAAGAGCGTCTCTTCATCTGAAATGCTTCTACACTATCTGCATTTACTGCGTTTCCATTCTTTCAAGCCAGCAAAGACCATATTTCCTCATTCACTCAACAACTACATCCCGAAGGACCTACTTTACCCCAAAACCAGAAGAAACAAGAAGTCCCTTGTCCTCGTGGAATTTACAACTTCCACAGAGTTTCTGTCAGGATTAACCTCTTTTGTTTTCTTATTTCATTTTGCCTGGATCTTCATTTAAAAACTTATACACTCGGAGCAACTAATTAGCATTCGAAGAGTGACCAACTGCCATCCTTATGTTACAGAGTGTCAGGGAGAGGTACTCGGTACCTATGCTTTTCACAGCAATCAATCAAGTTTGTGAAGTAGACTCGTCTTACCGGTATATAGTAGGAACTAAGTAACATTTGATTATGTCAACCAAAGATGAAGCAAGTTTTGGAAAATACATCATTACTGTGTAATTCTGACGCAAGGATATAATCTGTAACAGGATGGAAATAGCATCTTCCAGCTGTTTAAACACCAAAAATTAGAGAGTGATCACAGCATCTGGGTCAACTGACACTCACATGTGCTGGAATTCCCGACCAATTTGGTGAAGCAGGTTCCACCCAAGCCCCGACTGGTACTATGGCCTGGTTCCTCTCAGCCAGCACTGCCAAAACGTCCTTGCTCTTCGTGGGGTTTAAAGCCAGGGGCAATTTTGTGGGATTCCGAGGCTTCTTGAGGGGCGCCATACCTCCTGGCATTGACTTCTGGTTAGGAGAAAAGAGAAAGAGGGGCAAGAAATAAAGACGAGGCGGGGGGGGGGGGGGGGTAAAGGTTTAAAGACTACTCTCTGGAAGGAACGGAGACAAGAGGACGGAGAAACGAGGATTCACTTGGGAGATGAAAAACTGCCCAGAGGTGAGCATAGGCGAGCGCTGGGGACAAGACTGTGGAAACGCGCCGACCCACCCACCGCAGCGGGGGTGAAGGGGCGTCTGAGACCCGGGCAGATGGACAGGGGACCTGTGAAGCCTGGAGCCCGCCGCGATCCGGACCGTCTCACACTCAAACTCCGCGGGCTGCTACGCATAGGACAAACAGCAAACTGTCACACCGCGGCCAGACGCCTGCCCTGCCCCTTCCGTATTCGTCACGCGTCCTGGGCTGGGAAGGCGGGGATCCGAGCGCCGGGGTTACGTCACTTCCGCTTCCTGTCCTTCGGTTAGGCGGTCTAGAGCCCGTAAGTGAAGGAAAGCCTCTGCGAGCTTAGGCTCGGCTGTACTGTGGACCCTGGTGCTGTAGTCGTGTCAAATCTCATAGAGAGATGTCTGGCAGGGTGAGCAGGCGAGCAAGCGTTCACCGTTGAGGAAATCTCAGGAAAAGGCACAGCAGTTCTTTTGGGGGCCGCATATCAGATATCCTGCAACGAGACGTTTTGCATTACAGTTCAGATAGCAGGAGCAAAATTACAGTTCTGAAGTCGCAACCACATTTTTTGGATGGGGGTCACCACAACATAAGGAACTGTGTTAAAGAGTCGCAGCCTTAGGAAGGCTGAGAACCGCTGTGCTAGAACATGTTGCCAGTGGGTCCTCGAGGGACGGACCAAGCCAACAATCAACCAGACTGCGCTTTTATGCAACGCCTACTACGGTTTACAACGCTATTCCGTGATTACCCTTGACATGTTCTTGTGTGTGACCATCACATATGCTCATTCATTGAAGGTGTATGTGTGTGCTGGGGGTTGAACCTAGGGCCTCTGGCATGCTAGACAAGGGTAGCAGTGGAAACCCTAGCCCCTTAATATATTTGCTTTTAAGTCAGGGTCTCACTAAAGTGCCCACGCTGGACTTGAACTCACTGTGTAGCCCAGGCCTCGAACTTGCAATCCTCCTTCCTTAGCCTTCCCAATGGCTGATGTTACAGGCTTGTGTCACCAGGCTTCACTTCAACATGTATTATTGCAAGCATTTTATATATCAGTATGTTTTCAGGGTACTCCAGTTACTACCAGTGAACAAAGACCCCTTGCTTGGGGAATTTACAATATATTGACATTAATAGGACATTTCCAGAGAAAACATTCCCCAAGGCAATTGAAGTTGTTCTTTGTCTTCTGTTTGTATTTCATTTTACTCGATACTGGAAATTAAGCCCAGGGCTTCATACATGCTAGTCAAGAACTATATATCCTGCCAACTTTTTTTTTTTTTTAACTAAAGTTCTTTTAAGCAAAGACTATGTAAGATCAGGAACATGTCTTTATACTCTTCAAGGAAGGGTTTTAGGTTGATTTTAGTTGATTGGCAGCTTGTAATGGGATCTCCTAGGTAGTTCAGGTTCCTCCTGCCTCAGCATCCCAAGGGCTGGAATAACAGGCACAAAACATCATACCCAGGTATAGGACTGTTCCAGGTAGGAGCTGGAGAAATAGTTAATTAAGACTGTTTCCTGCGCTGGGCAGTGGTGGCTCACGCCTTTAATCCCAGCACTTGGGAGGCAGAGGCAGGCGGATTTCTGAGTTCGAGGCCAACCTGGGCTACAGAGTGAGTTCCAGGATAGCCAGGGCTACACAGAGAAACCCTGTCTTGAAAAACAAAACAAAACAAAAGACTGTTTCCTGCTCTTCTAGAGGACCAAAGTTCATACCCCAGCACCCATGTGCCCACAATCTCCTGTAACTCCAGCTCCATGGATACAGCATCCTCTTCTGGCCTCCCTCGGCATCTATACAACCCCCGACATACACACCCGAGACACACACACACACAATGTTCTGAGTAGAGAGTGAGCATTATGTGGGAGCACTGACTGACTGAGAAAAGTGAAGGAGGCTGACTAGAACAGGATGAAAGGGAAGATCTGAGAGGAGCATGACAAGTCACATAGAGTCACAAGTCACGTGTTGAGCACTATAATGTGTTGAGATGGAGCACCATTACAGAACTGTGAGCTAATGAGTACCAATTTTTTTTTTAAAAAGCATTCCTTATACTGTATTGAGAATTAAGAATACGTGGGGAAAGACTAGTTAGGCTACAGCAATTGCCCCATTATGACTTTCCCTCAAGAATCTCATGATTTGAGAAGAAAAAGGCTGAAGTCTGGTGCCAGCCATATAGAAAACTTGTTTTCCAGAAATTGGAAAGAGATGTCCCAGTGTACCAATAACTTATCAGACCACCCTGCAGAAGACAGGAGCTGAAACGATTATGGATCAATAACCATGCTTTGGCCAAGATTGCTTAATTATGCCTTCTGTTTAAACTTTATCCTCATGATTGGACCCCTGGAAGATGGACCTCTTTGTTCCTCTTCCCATTATGACCATATTGAGTAAATCATTTTCTGCTTTTCATGTTTAATGTGGCTCTTTTCATTGGCTAATTAAGCACATGTGACCAAGGCCAACTTGTTAGGGCAGCCAGGGAATAATCTCTGATCCCTAACTCTGGAAATAAGAAAATGGGTCTTCCAGGGTATCTGGCACCCTCTCCTCACTTCTGTGAGCACCAGACACAAACGTAGTGAACAAATATGCATGCAGGCTAAATGACCATGTGCATTCAATGAAATGAACAATGAGAGCAATGGACAAACTGTCCAGGACAAGTCTGAAATTACTGAAAAAAAAAAAAAATGACAAGCACAGGTTAATCATTGTCAGGAACAACAATCTTTAAGGCACTTCAGAAAAACATTTCCAGAGGTTGGTTGACGAACGTAAGTTGGAAAGCAGTAGATGGTATAGTCAGATGATACGAGATTTAAAATTAAGGGTGTTTGTTGAGAAAAAGCAAGGAGGTGGTTAGAGATAGCAAAAAAAAAAAAAAAAAAAAAAACATCCTGCCTCCATCCAGGTAGGTAATGGACAGAACAAAGTCACTTCTTGGGGACAAAGAGGAGATTAGGTTACACACACTAGTGCGTTCTCACACACACACACACACACACACACACACACACACACACACACACCATTTGGGAAAGGTGTTATTAAGTAACTCCATGCCCTCCCCAAACCTCTACCTCAGATTCTTTATTTCCCATTAAAAGCTAGGCCCGACATTCTCTAAGAACTCATAAATCCAGAGAATTCACATTAGAGATCCAGCTCATTTTTTAACCTCTTCTACAAAGCTGAGATATTCCACCCGGCTGGGATTGGTTGTTTAGCAAGGGAACTGTTAATTTAGAAAAGTGCATCTTCAGAAGCTTAAAATACCAGGTTCTGCTGACAACAGAGTGTGGAGTCCCGGCTCCAGAGCAGCCCTCAACAGAGTTAAATAATCCTTTTTCTGCAACTGGGAATCCCTAGTCTTGCCTGCACAAAGCCCCGAGTCTTTGTGCACTTGGCAGCAGTCCACCCAACACAGAACCAATTGTTTGTTGAACACCAGGGAGAAGTTTGCTATTTGATCACTACTCTCCTGTTTGTGACTAGCTGAACCATAGTTGTAGCAATATAGAAAACTCATATTTAATTCCTCAGAGCCTGTGGAAAGGAGCAGCTCTGTAACAGTAAGAAACCCTTCTATCCCAACTCTTAGGGGAAACAAAGTGTTACGAACCCAGAGCCAGGCAGCTAAGTAATACCCACATTGACCTCTTCCCCAAGTTTGGGCAGGGTTACCTATAGCTAACCAGGGTTTTGGCTGATGTCCTAAAAAGCAGACCATAATGCTATCCATTCTCCTGTTCCTTCTTCTTGTTCTTCTTCTTGTTCTTCCTCCTCCTCCTCTTCTCCTCCTCCTCCTCTTCCTCCTTCTCTTCCTCCTCCTCTCTTCCTTCTCCTCTTCCTCTTCCTCTTCCTCTTCTTTTTCCTCCTTCTCTATCCTCCTCTCCTCCTTCTCCTCCTCTTCCTCCTCCTCTTCTTCTTCCTCCTTCTCTATCCTCCTTTCCTCCTTCTCCTCTTCTTCTTCTCCCTCCCTCACCATCTCCAAAGGTAACCTTTCTAACTAGAAGAACTAGAATGGCTCTTCAGTTTGCTGGGCAGGCCAGGTTTTTGCAACAGCATTTCAGTGTAAATGGCATCACAAATGGCACCCAGTTTTTCTAAAAAGCATCTGCTTCAGTGCTTTTTTCTTTTCAAAAGATTCTCTAATTTTATCATGGACACAGAAATCTTTCTTTCTTTCTTTCTTTCTTTCTTTCTTTCTTTCTTTCTTTCTTGGTGTATTACATATAAAAAAATGAACGAACATAGGGGTCTCAGTGTCTTTCCATATTTCCAAATATACATCTAGCACAGACAAGAAATGCATGGCCTAGCTCCCTGTCCAGGAAAGACTTGTCACATTTTGGGAGTACTGTAATCCCTTCAACTGTTTGCCTCTCAACCTCTCCCTTCTGATGATGTAAGATGTGGACTTTCTAATAAGATTAGGTCTCAAGGCTATCCCCATGGCAATGTTCTAAATAGAAGGACCAAAGAGTAGTTTACTAATAATACAATTAGTATTCTTTTTTATCATTTATAACACAGAAAAACTCTTACTTGACTGACTGGTATGTAGAGCCAGCATTACAGGAAGTTATAAGCCATTGTGTATGAGTGCTGGGAACTGAATTCAGGTCCTCCGGAAGAGCAGTATGCACTCTTAACCTCTCAGCCTTCTCTTAAGCCTCAGCTACCTAAATTTAAGCTAATTAAATATAAATTAATCAAAATGAAAGCCCATTGTAATGGTGCATTCCTGTAACCCCAGCACTCGGAAGGCTGAAGCATAAAAAGCACCTTAAATTTGAAACCAGCCTAAGGGACATAGCAAGTTCAAGGCCAGCCTGAGCTATGTGGCAAGACTGTCTCAAAACCATAAATTAGGTAAAATGTATCATTTGTTTTCTCAGCCCTATTAACCACATAGCACTAACCTCTACCATACTCGGCACTGTTGCTACAGAACCTTCCCACTATTTCAGGAAGTTATAATGAATTATGTCCATATTGTACAGCATCTAGCAACCACCCCATCCCATCAAAAAAAAAAAAGCCTTAAAAAGTTTGAGAAATGAAGCTGACACCAACAGCAAATAATTGTCATGATGACACTTGAGCATCTTACTTCCTATTTCCACCCTAATTTTATTACATAACACAAGAAAACACACAGACACACAGACACACACACCTGCTAAATAGGTCAATGTAAAATTCCATCACTGATAACCAAAGAATGGTGATGGTGGCAGTGGTGGTTATTGTTGTTTGAGACAAGGTCTCAATATGTGGCTCTGGGTGTCCTTGAACTCACTCTGTAGACCATGCTGGCCTCAAACTCAGAACTCTTCCTGCCTCTACCTCCCAGTGCTGGAATTAAAAGTGTGTACCATTAAGCCCAGCCTGACTGTGGCCAGGATCTGTAAAGTAAGCAAACCCAAATCCTTTTAAGTGTTGCCACAAGGAGTGAAAATTTGGGGCTGTCTTTGAAGCCATCTCCCCTACCAATTGAGGGGTGGATTTACTAAGACACCTTATTTTTCTCTACTTTGATCCTACATACCAAATGTCTTGTGTCTCTGGCCCACCACTGATGGTTGTGTGGTTGTTTGTTATTTGTAAAGGGTGGGGGGAGGCTAAGCTTTTCTGTTATTCATCTTTTCTCTTCTCCCACATCCTCTCTCAAAGCCCTCCTTTTTTCATCTTTTTGCTTTAAGATTAAAAAAATGTGCGTGCATGCGTGCGTTTGTGTGTGTGTGTGTGTGTGTGTGTGTGTGTGTGTGTGTGTGTGTATCTGAAGCATTGGATCACCTGAAGCTGGAGTTTCAGGAAGTTGTAAGCTGCCCAAACTGAGCATTGGGAAGCCAATTCAGGTCCTCTGGAATCACAGGAAGTGGTCTTAACTGCTGAGCCATCTCTGAAGTCCCTAACACCCTGGTTTTTTTTTTTTTTTTCTACTCACTATTTTCCTTGGGGTCTGGCTGAGGGCGGATAGTAGTTTGTGTGCCTAGAATGCATAAAAATGCATAGATGCTGGGTTCGATCCCCAGCATCACAGAAAACTGAGAAAGAGCCACAAGCCTAGCTTGCAGAAGGTGGAGGCAGGAGGACCAAGAAGTTCAAGATTTTTCACATCTACATAGTAAGTTTGAGTCCAAACTTACACACACACACACACACACACACACACATGTACGCACACACATGCACACACACACATACGCACACACGCACACGCATGCACACACCTTAAAAGTAATTTGTAAATAGCAATTCAAATGTACTACTAATAATCTACCACTCGTTGCAAGTTTAGATACAGCTTCCCCAACTACATATCAGGTCCTAAACAGGGATAGCGCCAACTATTGCTTATTTTGATTTTTGATGCTGGGACTGATCCCAGGGCCTTGTGCAGGCCAAGCACATGCTCTACCACCGAGCTCCTGCCCAGGCCAGCCATTGCTTTTGACTATGCCGCTCCCCTCCCCGTGGTCCACCATTCTTAATGTTTAGGACATGGAGTTCTTTTCACACAGTAGGCAATTATTGGATGCTGGCCAGCTGATTTTCATTTCTGTGTCTCCCTCTTTGAGAGGCAGGGGAGAAGAGAGAGAGAAGGCATCCTTGCCTGGGATGGTGTTGGTGGGTGGACACCATCTGAGGACCTAAGAGAAAGGAGACAATGGTGCTTTTGAGGAGTGGGTATCATCTGTGGCTTCCTGTGATTTCCCAGCCTGTTTACAGCCCACACCGAAGCCTTACAAGCCTGGAGCTCCAGAGATGCTCCCGAGAATGTCCTTACGATCTGATCCGAGGGCAGCATCTTAAGTAGGTCAGAGAAAGCTGGCTGGTTCTCTCCAACTCTTTAAGGCCAATTAATTTCTTCGCTTTGTTCCTCTGGAGAGCGGCTTCAATAGGGGCACGTTTAGCAACCATAGCCACAAGCCGGAGTCCCTCTGGGTTTCTGAGGGGGTGGGAATTCTATTCAGAAATCAAATATTTACTCTCAGCACAAAAGGCTTTGATGTGTTTTCAGCTTCCAGGACAGAAATATGTGTACCTTCTTTTAACCTCTCAGACTTTACCCAGGATCCCTGGGTACCCTCCCGGGGGCGGGGGCGAGAATCATATATTTCTCCTAACAAACCCTGCAGATTTTGGAAATACGTATCTCCTAAGAAACCCTTTCCTCTGAGTGTCATATCATATATAGACAAATATTCAGGCAGCAAAGCCCTTGTTCAGGGTGAAGGAACTAGGAAGAGGAGGGGGTGTGTTCTGATTCCTCCACTTTCTATTTGATATTTCTCAGAAGCCACTCAGAGTAAGGCCACCTAGGGAAACTTTAGAAAGAAAGGGAAGCGGGTGGGGGATGTCCTTGGAGAGGGCCATTCCTCACTGTCCAAGCTTCAAAAAGCTTGTTTTGCACCGAGGGAGCTAGTTAATCTCCCTCTTGTGTTCAGAAGTTGGTGGTGAGGCCCAGCCCTGCCTCTTCACAACAAAACTGCACACAAATTCCTCATTTCCCAGGCAACGCTTCTCAGCTCCACAAACTAGCTGGCTGCTGTTTGCCCCGCAGTCTCTCTCCACCTCATTGAACTGAGAAAAGCGGCTAGTACAGCATTGTCTGTGCACAGGCTTACTAATCAAAACTAAAAATACCTTTGGCAGTAGTGGGGAGGGGCACAAGGAATGAGCAAAAACGGGTTGCCTCACATCCTGAGCTTAGTTAAGGACGGTGGTAAAAAGCTGGACCAGAGCTGAGGTTCAGGTACATGGGACAAAGACCTCCTGCAGAGATTGGGCCATGAATACAGAGAAAGGCCTATGTTTTCTTGATTATCAATCTGGAGTCCTTGGTTTAATCTGTAGTAGCTACATGATCTTCTTAGCAAGTCACTAGCCCTTTGGAAGTTTAGGTTTTCTTTGTAAAATAAGGTTATTTATAATCTTTAAAGTAGGCGCTGGGAAAATTGGCTGAATAATTGCTGGTAAAAGGGTTGACAGAGTCAATTGAGCAGAAATACACACACACACTCACACACAAACACACACCTCACACACACCTCACACACAGACACACACACAGACACACACACCTCACACACACACACACAGATACACACACCTCACACACACCTCACACACTCACACACACACAGACACACACACCTCTCACACACACACACACACACACACACACTTCATACACACCTCACACACTCACAGACACACACACCTCACACACACACTCACACACACACCTCACACACACACAGACACACACACCTCACACACTCACACACACACAAACACACACACCTCACACACACCTCACACTCACAGACACACACCTCATACACACCTCACACACTCACACACACACTCACACACACCACACATACACACACACACACACAATGTGGGGACAGGGAGATATGAAAGGAAAGAAGCTTCCATAGAAGGCTCTATTCAGATATCTGGGAGATTTTCCTACTCTTCCCCTAAGCCCCAGCTCTGATCACGTCTGGTAGTCGTGATTCAGTTAGTGATGTTACGGTAAGTATCCCACATTCCTTGCCACTGCAATGGAGTTGGATAACTCTGAGACACATTCTTCACTGCTTTCCAGAGTTCTCAGGAAGACTAAGTTCTAGCTGTCCACAATGGAAATCTGCCTGGTAGGCCGGCTACTTTCATTGACTTCCTTCACTTCTGTATCTCATTCTCCAACATGAGACAACCAACCCGTCGTTTACTCTGTGTTCCTAGCTGGAGTTCACATTCCCCTTCCAAGCTCCTAGTGGGTGTAGGTCTGAAGTTCCTGCTCCTTTGCTGGCTGTTGATGGTTCTTAGCTTCTAAAAGTAGCACAGTGCCTTGTCATGTGACCCTCACACTGAGCAGTGTACTTCTTCAAAGTCAGAAAGACAATCGCCTCCCCCTATCTATCTATCTATCTATCTATCTATCTATCTATCTATCTATCTATTTATATCTGGTTTGCATTAGTGTGACTTAATCAAGTAAATGACTAACTTGTTACTGCAGTGGGGCTGTTCTGTCATTAAGAGAGAAAGAAAGGGGGCTGGGAATCAAACCCAAGGCCTTGTGTATGCTACACACAAGTGCAGGACAGCTGGATGATCTGGGAGGAGTTAAGGGAAGTAGTTGGGATAAAGATGATCAAGACACATTGTGTGAAGTTCTCAAAGAATTGGCAAAAAAAAAAAAATTTTTTAAAGAATGTGAGTGGGATGCATTTTAAGAATGCGAGTGGGACCAATTTTTCTGAAGGCAGGTGGGGGATGGGTGAGGCATTAACTGCACTGCAAGCTTGGGGGCCATGTTGGGATCTGTGATCCACTGGAGGCCATGATGAGGTCCGTGCCGCTGGAAACCACGTGGGTGTCTGTGATCCATGCTGCCACTGGCTGTTCTGGGCAAGAAAGCTTCTTTTGCGATGGTATCGATGACTGTAGGATGACAGTAGACTCATAATTGAGAATGAGAAATGTTGGCGGCTTCTGTCACACACCACACACACACACACACACAAGCAGTCTAGACAGGAAGCCATTAAAGAGAGTCCTTAAAAATTGTGATAAAGATAATGAAATGTAGCTTTTCACAGTTGATAGCTTCTGCTGGAGGGGGATGGGAAGGACTCAGTTGTCTTTAGGGGGCTGGCCATTAGGAATTTGACCATGTTCCAGTAAGTATATGAGCAACACAAATTTGACTTGGTGTACTTTTCTTCTTTTTTGGGGGGGTAGGGTGCACAAGGGTGGGAGGGTGCATGTGGGAGGAATGGGGATTGAATGTTTCTGGGGTGCATTGTATGAAATTCCCAAACAATCAATAAAAATATTATCTTGGGGAAAACCTATGCCCCAAGCTGTCCTCATGGCTGTTACTCTCTGATCTCCTGGCTCTTTCTTTTCTTTCTACTTTTTTCCATCCCCAAATTCACATTTATTTCTAATGAAAAGTAGTTTCTCTTTTACTTCCTTGACTATGCTCAAGGCCTTACTTACCTCTCCATGTGGAATTTAGGTTCTGTTTTTTTGTTTTGTTTTGCTAAAGAAAATTCCCTTCTACAGAGCAATCTTGGTGACATTTGTGGAAGGGTTTTCTGTTGGTGGTGGCTGGTGTTTGTTTGTTTTATTTCTTTGTTTTTGTTTTTTTTTTTTCCATTCTACTGCCAAAGAATAGTTACAGTTTGGTGACGAGACAGATATGATTCGAACAATAGCAGGAAATGAACACAAAGGAGGAAAGGGAGAAGGCTATAAATATAAAATTTGCCAGGGATCCAACATTGTCACTGAGGTCAACTTGTGATTTCTGGCTGTGTTCTCACACTTCCCAGAGCCCAGAAACCAGGAAGCGGCCAATCCGTGAGGACACTGGGAAATCTAAGGCTAGAGCTGTTAAGAACTGGTACATTTTTGTACGCGTGTGTGCCTTATCTTTTCTTGCCTCTAAATTTATTTTTGCGTTAATTATATATAATGGGTTTTGTGACATTTTATAATGACTATCGATAGCCTATTTTCATCATACGTATCATTACTACAGTCTTTATCTCATTCTCACACTCCCGCTCTCCGTTCTTCCAACTAGAACCTCTTCTATTTTCAAGTCTCTCTGTTCTTTAGACATGGTCTCAATCTGTAGGCCTGGCTGGCCTAGAACTCACTATGCAGCCCAAGCTGGCCTTGAACTCATGAAAATTCTCCTGCCTCAGCATCCCAGGTGCTGGGATTATAAGTCTACATCTAGGAAACTCCACCTTTTCTGCTGTGTTTACTGCTGTTGTTTTGTAACACGTGGAATTGAAGCCAGGGTCTGGCACACACTGTGAGTGCGGGAGCACTGAACTCATCTCAAGCCTTTCTCTATTTAGGTGCCGATGATGATGATGATGATGATGATGATGATGATGATGATGATGATGATGATGATGTGTGGTAGCTCAAGAGTCTTGGTCCATCGGTCAATAACACTTTAACTCTGGACAAATTAGTCTGTCTGTCCCTTGGTGTTCTTCACTGGGAAATGAGGAAATGGAACAAAAACGTATCTTGTGGCAGGGGCTGTCCACTTCTCTAAGTCTTCCCTGCCAGTCTTTCAAGACCTTCAGCACTGGGAAGACAGAACATACCTTTGCGATTCCCCCGTCCTGCTTTTCAGTTTGTTTCCTCCGGTTCCTGAAGAGGCTTACTTAGGATGATGCCTCAGTTAAAACTACAAGTTTCCACCTTCCCTTGTTCCAGAACACACACTCCATAGTTTTAGCTGATGAGTGTGCGGATAGTGAGTGGGTCGGGGGGGGGGGGGGGGCTTTGTTCTGAGCTGCAGGGCCTCTGTGGGGACCAACTGCATAGCTGCAAGGACTGCAGGAGTCAGAGTCCCTCCCTCCAAAAGAGCAATTAGATGAATCCACTCAGATTGAGAACCCTAAGTTCACATGGAAGGACAACACATAAACCAGGACAGATGATATACACACAGTTCTTTATTAAAGAGCCTTTACTTACTGCAAGAGAAAGGCATATAGGCAGACAATTATAAGCTTCTACAAGTCTGCTGTTCTCAAAACCACCCAAAAGGGTATTGCAAAATTATGCATTGTTCGCTGAGACGGATGGAGGCAAAGCAGTACTGAGACTGTGTTTGCAGTTATTGTGATCTTCCGCTTGGCCTCTCTGTCTCTCAGGGTAACAGGAAACTCACCAGCTTCTCCTTCTGAGCTCTGCTTGTTAAGGTTCTTTCTCCTCAAGTAGCTCGGTCATTCAGACCACTCAGGTTGTCCTCCTCCTTTCTTCCTTCAACCCCAGAGCAACCCTAGGAAGGATGAGTGTTGGTGGCCTGCGTGAGGTGACATAGCAAGAGGCAGAGTAGTGGTGTCTCTGAGTGCTATCTATTCTGCTGTCCCCTTGCTGGTCTACAGGGCTTCGTTCTGGTTCCTACCACAGCAGCTGATCCCCTCATCTCCTCAGACACCAGAGTTCCTATACCTGCCCTCTGCCCTCTGCCTTCTGCCTGGTCTCTATCTCCTAGCATCTCTGAATCTTCCATGGTTTTACGGACATTCTGGGGCACTGACAAATGTCATGCAGGTGTCTGTTCCCCAGAGTGGGGAAAAAAAAAACCAGGGTGTTGAAGAGTGAAATCTTTTAAAGCTCTTCCTCTGTCCCAGTTTATTCTCTATAGTACTTCAGACTAAAAAGACCAGATATCAGGCTTTCTGTTTCCTGAATAGCAAGCATATCTCCTTTTCCCACTCAGGAAATCCCAAGCCACCACAAACAACATGAAACACGAAAAACAACAAAACAAAACCCTGTGATCTTGTCTACAAGGCTGCTCCATGATATGTTAGAGAGACAGATTTAAAAAAAAAAAGTTATGCTTTTTTGTCCTTTATAGACTTATCTATTAAGTTTTCCATCTTCTCTCTTTAAATGCCAAGAGCTAAAAGCTGCCTTTCCCTTCTGTTTTGCATGTCTGCTATAACAATAGCTCTCCAGAAGCAGACAGGTGCCTTGGGTTGTCTAGGCAACAGTCACAGACTCAGAGATAGGGGTGGGGGTGGGGGCGGGGACCAGAATCAGATTTCAGAACAATATCTGGAGTTCCACCAAGATGCCCCCTCTGGCACTGATGGGCTGCACAGTGGTGCTTCAGTCTTAGAATCCTGGCCTACCAGGGCTTGGCCCAGTTTGCAAAGAGAATATATATGTAGAGACAAGTTGCTATGGTTATAAAACTAAGACAAGAGATAAAAGTAATGGATGGGGGGGGGGGGGTGAAGCCAGGTGTGGCCCGTGCTTGAAGGCTTAGCACTTGGGAGATGAAAGAAGAGGAATCTGGAGTTCAAAGCTACAATGGGACCTTCTCTCATTAAATAAAAAAGAGAGAGAGAAACAGAGAAGGGAGTTGTGAACTTTGCTCTCACGAAGATAAACTGATCCCTGCATGAATGGAAGGGGAAGAAAGAAAGAAAAGACTGCTTTAAAAAGGAGGGAGGCTCTGGAGACCACTGAGGCAGCTCAGGGAGTAAAAGGCACCTGTCACCAAGCCTGATGACTCTAGTTCAAAACCTGGAACTAACATGGTGAAATGAGAGAATCAACTCCCCCAAGTTGTTTTACACAGATGTGCACGCAGCGTACGCATGCTCGCACACACAATAAATAAACAAGTTATAGGTTTTAAAAATGTAAAAGACTAGGGGAGAGCTGGGACTCATGAGGCCCCACCTCTTCCTAAACTTTTAGATAGTTAATGATTGCTGAGGGGAGACCAAGGCCTTTTGTTTTTGTGTTGGAACCACTGGGAGATTAGCCAAACTCCAGAAAGAAAGCCTCTGCCCACACTCATGTAAACACCCCTGATTAAACAACTTAGTGGGGAAAAAAAAAAACCAGAACAAAACAAAGCAAAAAATATAAAAGAGTAACGTATTTTCTAGTCTCCCCCTCCTCCACACTCACAGCTTCAGAGAGCTGTTTCTTTTGTCTTCAAAAAACTTTGTTTCCTTGCTTGGTCGTCCCCCCCACTCCATCCCCCCCCCAAAAAAAGATATAAAATTAGGAAAAGGATTTTGTTGGGAAGAATGCCTTCCCAGCAGGTTTTGTGGGGGAGGGGTATAAGAGAAAGTAATGAGAAGGGGGAATGAACAAAATATACTATATACTTGTAGAAAACAGTCAAGGGATGAAACAATGTTTTTAATTTGCTTTTTTAAAAGGGGGGGGAGGCTGATAAAGTAGGGCAGAGTCCTGCATACTTGAAATTCCAGTACTTGAGACGTGTTAGCCGGAAGATCAGGAGTCCAAGGTCATCCTCAGCTGCGTAGCCAGTGGGAAAGCAATCGAGGTATTGAGATCTTGTCTCAAGAACAAAGACAAACAAAAATGGGAAGGGTCCGCCGGTGAATTGCTAGCGGGACTACAAAGGATTTAGGTTCTTTGGAAAACAGTTTGGGAGTTCCATAACAAGTTATAACGAGCAGGTGTGGTGTCATCAATATATAGCATACCCATAACAGGCAAAATCCATACAGACAGAATGTAGATCAGTAGTTAATGGGGCTGCAGAGAGAAAGTGCAGTTAGTGACAGCTAAGAGTAGGAGTGTTTATTTGGGGAGAGTCAACTACAATTGGACATTTGTAGTAGTCTCGGAACCTTGAGAAAATACTAAAGCCACTGAACTGCACAATACTAACCGTGCATACTAAAAGGGTGAATTTCCTGATATATGGATTATGTCTTAATTTAAATGTTTTAAACATAAAAATAAGGGGGAGCGAGAAGCAAAACTGTTGGGTGGGTCTCAAAATTTAAGTCTATCAACATAAGCTAGTTTTGACTATAAGATTAAATACATTCATGTATAACTAAGAGAGATAAAATAGAATAAAAATGTCCTTTTTGGTGTTCTGTTTTGTTGCTTGGTTGGAGGTTTCTGTTTTATACG
This sequence comes from Arvicanthis niloticus, assembly GCF_011762505.2. Lineage (NCBI taxonomy): Eukaryota > Metazoa > Chordata > Mammalia > Rodentia > Muridae > Arvicanthis > Arvicanthis niloticus. The sequence continues at coordinate 6,264,887 of NC_133434.1, forward strand.
GTCTTGTTTTGCTGAGATGGGGTTCTCGTTGTCATAGCCCAGCTCAGCCTGGAACTCATGACGTAGCCCAATCTTGCCGGAAACTCAGAGCAGTTTTCCGAGTGCCCAGTCCAACAAGGGACTGGAGTCACAGGCACGCACCGCTATACCTGTTTTGGTTTTTTGAAACAGGGGTATTACTGTGAACCTCAGACTAGCCTTGAACTCCCAATCATCCTGCCTCTGCCTCCTTAGTGCTGGGATTACAGTCATGCCCTGCCACACTCACTTAAATGCTTTCTCCCTAACTAAGCATTTGCTGGGCAGCCTATAGCAGCTGTTCACCAGTCCTCCCAATAATTCCTCCAAGGAGGCCATTGTTTTAGCCATTTTACAGAGGTAAAACTCAAGGGCTCCAAGATACTGAGTCCATTCCATTCCGAAGCGTTACCAAGCATTTTATGAGAAGGCATGGCCGGGGGGGGGGGGGGGGTAGGCTAGGCTATCACACTGATAGCAGAAGCCAAGGGTGCTGGATTATGAAACGTTAACTTCATCTTTACTCTGGCATGTCCTAGAACACTGGCTGCTTGTAAGGAAGTGACAGGGGATTCTGGAAAGGCGCTCCCAACATCTATCTGAACCTGTGATAGGAGACAATCCCAACTAGAACACACGTGAAAATAACCGAACTCAAACCCTTTCCCAATCTTCTTCTTGTAGGCTAAAACAGAGTTTTCCACTTCTTCAGCAATTCTGTGGGGTCTCTCATTCCCCGAGATGTCCGAAAGCACCCCCTCCCATCCCCACCCCGGGAACTTTTTCTCTCTTATTAGAAGTCTGTCCTGAAACAGGAGGAATGTGAGGTGAAGCCTTGTAAGTTGGGACACTGAGCCCAGATCTGCCTCTGCCTTGGGAGTGGAACCTTATTGCAAGACAAGCCAAGAACCGCTGGACCACCAGAGCCACCTAGGATGGAACCTGCAATCGAGATTAGCATCTAAACAGCTACTCCTGTCCAAACTAGGGGGCGAAGGGCTTGGAAAGTAGAAAATGCTAGGTCTGAGCAAAGCGAGAGGAGAGAACAAGACCAGTAACACACAGAGCTCTGTGTATTCAGAGGGAAGTTGGCAGGGTTGTGCCCGGGCAGAGAAACTCCGAGTGGTACAAAGGGACGTGCCCGGAGTGGAGAAATCATGCTAATTGTGTGCGCCAGAGCTGGAGAACGCCACCGAAAATGAAGAGAGAAAGGGGAACCCTGTCAAGAGCCTCCAGGGCCCTGCGCCTCTCTCCTTTTGTCTACCTGCTTCTCATCCAGCCAGGTAGGAGACCAGAGGGTCTGGAGAAAAGAACTGGGGGGCTTTTGACAGAGGGAAGAGGAGAGCAAAGCCGCAATACCTTCGGGGCTGGAGGAGGGGAGAGAGCTCAGTGGCCGTGGGAAGCATCTCAGTGAATTCAGGAATCCGTGTTGAATATATCTGTTCATTCCCTGTGCTTCCAGCCTGGCCCCTGGCCCCCTCCCCGAAAGGCTGCATGACTTTGGAGCGCCCACGGCATTCAGTACATTAGCTGGAAGGCATCATGCCACTTCTTATGGGATGACTTGCTGGCGTGGGCCAGACCAGCATTCTTTTAAGGTCTTATGTGAGCTCTGGGTGGGAGGAGGAGGAGGGGAAATCTTGGTTTTTGCACCTCCCAAACCTCCACCGTGGCTTCTCTGAGTGTCAAACAGAGTGAAAGACGGAAGAAGCTTTGTAGATAACGAGTCTCCTGGTTTAGGATAGCAATCAGTGCTAGTCATAATTTACTGCAAGCTATAGACGCTTACCTCTTGTAGCGCCCCCTATCAATTCCGTAGAGAACTGATCTTATTTTAAGTGCTGTAGATATATTTATGTGCATACACACACAATTACAGCGAGCCTAGAAATGCACATCTTAACGTGGCAAGCGGATACATAGATCATTTTAACAAAAAAGCAGGAATCAGGGGGGAAAAAAGTCACCTGCCTTCATCCAGGAAGCTGGGGCTGGTGGGGCAGGATGCTGGTGGGTGTTGAAAAGCAGGGAATGTTTCCTTGTAGAAAGAATGTCTGCACTGAGTCTCAGAAGATGAGGAAAATAGGTAGGAGCCTGAGTGAGATGATTGTTAGGAAACAGACAAAGGTCAAGAGCTTGAAATAGTCTCGTGTGTTTAGGCGGAGCCGCGAAGTTCAGCATTGTTGAGGGGAAAGCATTTACTGAGTAAAAGTCTTGTAAACTGTTCTCAGAAAATGAGATCGCGCCTATAAATGGTGGCTGGGAAAACTGTATGATCGTCAACGTGGGAACTGGCAGGATCAGATTTACATTTTGGATCTCTTGATCTTCAGTGAGGCGCTGAAGGAGAGATGAGGCGAAATAGATCAGGATGGAAGCCGATTTCATTCTTCCGAACCCCTGAAAAAAAAAAAACACAGACCAGGCAGGTTGGGTAGCAGAACCTAAGGTGTCTTGCAGTTTTGAAAAGCAGACCCTTGGAGATCAAAGTACCGACATGCTACACTCCCTCCAGGAGCACTAAGGACAGATCCATCCTGGGCTTCTTTGGCTTGTGGCAGCCAAATTCCAGCCTTCAGGTGGCGTTTTCCTGTTTGCGTGTCAGTGTTCAAATGTCCTAGTTTTACGAGGACTTGTGCGGAAATGGATCCACCCTCCCACACTATGACTTCATCTTAACTCCTTGGCTCTGAAGAGATCCCATTGCCAAAAGAAGTCGGACTGTGAAATGCAGGGCTTGGGGATGGAGATTAGGAGGACTTCAGTATGTGAGTTTGAGGAGATGTAGGTTAGCCCACATCAAAGCTATTTTCTAATTATAAATTATGCTAATAAGATATTAGTTATGAGCCAGGCATGGTGGTGTGCGCTTGTAATCTCAGCACTTGAGAGGTAGAGGTATGAGGATCAGGAGCTGAAGGGCGATATGTCTTCGCCTATATAGTGAGTTTGAGGACAGCCTGGGCTACATAAGATCCTGTCAAAAACAAACAATAGTAGTTATAACCTATGAGAGCTAAATGTTGGGTCATAGACTACTGTACTGTTATTGTATCAAGCCATAAAAGTTCCAATTCTGTAAGAAGTATCTGCCATCTTTACGGTTTTATTCAGAAAAACGCCAGCTTCTGGAACAGACAAATTCCAACACTTAAGTTTTTGTTATTAATTATATGTCAGTGGAATGAGGCAGTAGTCTAGGCCTGGAAAACAAGGGGAGGTACTTCATAGAGTTCTCAAGGTATAATCTCAGCTCACAGGACTCTGTCTACTTCAGTGTGTGTGTCCATGGATCACTGTCAGGTTTTCCTTTATTTATTCCAGATAGAAAATTTGTTTGTTTGTTTGATATAGGGTCTCCTTACTCTAGCTCTGTGTGGCCTGGAAGGTGCTATTTAAACCAGAGTGGCTTCAAATTTACAGATTTGCCAGTCTCCATTTGTCTGGCCAAAGAGAGAATTAAAAAAAAAAAAACACTTAACAAATTAACAAATACAACAATAAAGAGACATATAAGGGAGGGCTTTCCAAAATAAGTCTCTGAGTGGTTCATATCACTTCCACCAATTCCATTGGCTAGAACCTTGACATATGACCCTACCTAACTGCAATGAACACTGGGAAATGTAGTATTCGGGTTGGCTGGAATGGGTCAGAGGGATGGCTCAGTTAAAAGTGCCTGCTGCTCTTGCGGAAGACCTAAGTTTAGTTCCAAGCACCCCCATGACGGCCTCTTCTGACCACCCCCTCCCTGCTCCACACACAGGCTCTGCACATACCTGTGCATATCATACATGCAGACAAAACACTCACACACATAAAATGAAGTTCAGGTTCTGATGGTGACCGTCAGGTTTTCTCCACCTCAGGTTTCTTCCTCTGTTGTTTTCACAGTTCTCTGCTTATTTTATGGGAGTGGGACACAAAACTGTAGAGGTCAGAAGACAAGTTTCGGAAGCCAGTTCTCACTTTGCACTCCGGGGCGGTCCCAGGTATCAGGTTTGATAACAAGGACCACTACCCACCAAACCATCTCTCTGACCCCAAATCTGGCCAAATCCAGCTTCTTAAACTTGCCATAACACAATTCACAGGATGTTCAAATAAGCCTTTTCCAGAGTCGAAGACATAGATGAACATTAAAAAGTATGAATCCCAACATTGGCAGTTTTATTCTCTGGATTCTTCTGCTCCTCTGCCTGGTTTCTGTGCTGAATTTGGAGAAGTGGGTGGATCCTGTGAGCAGTCTGATACCATAGTTCCATGTCAGCCTTGAATTTAAGATAACTCTCATGCCTCAACCTCCTGAGTTCTGGGATTACAGGTATGAGCCATCACTTGCAATATCTTTTTAGCCTAAACTCACTATTAGGGGGTGGTGGTGATGCTCTCAGTTTAACAAATGGTGTAATTGAAAATGCCATAAAGGAAAAAGCGTTAGGTGTAAGGATATAGCCTGCTGTTCCCTTAACAAGTGAATAAGCTCATATAATCAGCCACTGGACAAAGAAACAGATATGGCTAGGTTGGTAGGATACACCTTTAATCTCAACACTTTGGGGAAGACAGAGGCAAGAGGACCTATGTGAGTTCAAAGCCAGTCTAGTTTACATAGTAACTCTAGGCCAGCTAAGGCTACGTAGTGACATAGTGAAAAAAGAATAAACATGTCATTACCTCAGAATCACCTAATTATATATTTATTTCAGTTGCTTTTAGCCACTGAAGCAGGCACCTTCAAAAAAAGACTTCTGTATTAATGTACCTTCTGAGAGCCTTCATTTTCAGCATAAACTTGGTGGCACAGGCTGAGCATGCTTAGAGGCATTGCTGTCACCCCTATAATCTTCTAAACTCCATACCCTACTGGCACGCCCAGGCTATACTCTCTAAGCGATGAAGCTTCGGGTTTGGCCAGCCTCTATAGGAGTATGTATAGGCTCCCGGAATGAAATCCCCACTCTTCCTTTGTTCAAAGAGGGCATTGCTTTAGAAATAAACCTTATGTTTCCCTTCGCTACTTCAGGTAATAAATCTTTCTCCACTCCACTTTTTATGGCTTGGCTGTGTTTATTTTGGCTTCACACTCACCAAGATATGAACCCAAGTAGTTTGTGTTGCCTGTTACTACAGAAGCCAATGAGCAGAAGCAGGAAGCGAATCTTTAAACAGCATGTTATTCACAGAGCCAGCAATCTAGGAGTATTATCATTCTCAGATCTGCTATACTTACACCCTCACTAACTAACCTGATCTGTAGGGAACAAAAAACGAAGGCAAATAATCAATCCAAACTTAAGCCTTGTCCCTCCGGTCAGGTGGTCAAGCCTTGCCTTTTTAATTTGTGATGTTGGTACCTTTCTTCTTATTGCTTCCTGTGATTTTCCCCCATCATTGTCTCTGTATGTGGAGGATTCACATAGGCCTAAGGCCACTGAGTCTCACATTACTCCCAATGTGATTATGCAAGTTACAGAGTGTACAGGAAGATTCTTATCTGCCAGGAGCCGATTCGCTCTCCCACATGTCCTTTAACATTGAGATGTTTTGCTACTAAGCACAGGCCCATAAGTGCTGGAACCAAGTGACTTCAGGTGGTCACCTATTCCCCCAAGCAGACCCTACATTTGAATGGCCTTCTTAGAACCAACCATCAATGAATTAACCCATTGTTAATGCCTGCACGAGCCAATCATCTCCCAGTCTTCTTGTCCTACTTAGTATGAAATAGAATCAAGTTCCAGTTTAAACTTACATTGCTATGAAAATCAAGTCGGTAATCAGGTTGAGTTTTTCTCATATTTTTTATCAGCCAATTGGATATATTTTTCTTCTTAAATACCTGTACCAAGTCTTTTAAAAAAGGATTTAGGATTTTTTTTTATTATTTTTTTAAGTGTGTGTGTGTGTGTGTGTGTGTGTGTAATATGTACATGATGGACTTACAGGTGGTTGTGAGTCACCCAGTTGCAGGGATCAGGGATCAAACTCTGATCCACTGGAAAGACAGTATGTGCTCCTATCTGCTGAGCCGTCTCTCCAGCCCTTGTTCCAAATTATTTGCACATCTTTCTATTGAGTTGCCTGGATTTTTGTTGTTGTTGTTGTTTGTTGTTGCATTCTTTTTCTTTCTGTCTTTTTTTTTTTTTTTTTTTTAATTTGAACCAGACTCTTAATCTATAGCCTAGGCTAGCCTGAAATTCACTATGGCAGCTCAGGCTGGCCTCAAACTCACAGCAATTCTTCTGCCTCATCCTAATTGTTGGGATTATTGGCATAAGCCACTACATCCAGTTTCCTGTTACCTGTTTTGTGTTTTGGGGTGTGTGTGTGTGCTCTAAGCAGTCTGTATCTCTTCTCAGACCAGGCAGACATCATCCTGTTTAAAATGTTGTTTACCCTTTCATAATTAGCTCTCCAGTCTATGTAGAAATGATATATGCCCAACATGTTTACCTCTATATGTCCCAGCACTATTTGTTATAATGATTGTTATTGGAATAAGTCCAGGCAACCTGACACTCTGTGGTCAGTACTGGGGAGCCTAGAGTTGCTGGGAAGGACCCTGGTTATTCAAGAGTTGTCTGTAAGGGGCTATCATCCTTAAAGCTCCACATTAGAGCTGAGGAGATGCCTCAGTATAGTCAGTGGATAAGAGTACGTGTTGCATATACATAAAGAACTGAGTTCAAATGCTCAGAACCCACATAAAAGGACTGGGGTCAAGTTCATGCCTGCTAAGCCCAGTGTGAGGAGTTAGGGAGGAGACAGGAAGATTGTTGGGGCTTCCTGACTACTAGCCTAGCTCCATGGTCAGAGAGTGACCCTGTCTCCATGAATAAGGAAGAAATAATAGAGAAGGACATTCAGTGTCCACCTCTGGCCTCTGCATAGGTGAACACATGTGGACATACATGCACACGGGCACATTACTGGGGAGGAATACAAACATTTTGTGGGAATGGAGTGTAAGTCTGGAAGGCTAAAGATTGAGTAGAAGTCTTTCTCATCCAAGCCATGTATCTCCTTCTTCTCTGGAACATCATCTCCTGGGACTGACTAGCGCCTATTGTTCTTTTGAAATGGATGTTATTTCCTACAAGTTAAACCTCACATCGGTGTATGTGTTTTATGTTGGTCATCGCACATAACCAAAGACTTAAGGAGAAAGTTACAAAGGTCACCAGAGTTAGCAGCACCTAACCATTAGATGATGTTAATAAAACATGAGGCTTGGTCCTGGCAACTCTAACAAGGTAGACTCAGACACTTGTCCTCAATAGGCCAATTAAAAAGACAGTAAGGGATTGGTGAGGTAACTCAGTCAGTAGGTACTTGTTGCCAAGTCTTACAATCTAACTGTGATCCCTGGCACACACATAATGGGAGGAGAGAACTGAAGTGTGCGTTAAGGCACATACTGTGCCCTACACAAACAAACAAATAAATAAACAAATCTAGAAGAAGAAGAGGAGGAGGAGGAGGAGGAGGAAGAGAAGAAGAAGAAAACAAAAAGAGAAGGAGAAGGGGAAGGGGAAGAAGAAGAAGAAGAAGAAGAAGAAGAAGAAGAAGAAGAAGAAGAAGAAGAAGAAGAAGAAGAAGAAGAAGAAGAAAAACAAGTAATAGTAAAAACCACGGGAAGGATATCCAGTGTAGCCACATAGGGAAGAGGAACAGAAAAAGGCCCCGCCCCTACAAGTCAAGCTTTGGGGTATAGACATGAAGTTGAGGTTTATACAGAGAGCAAGAGGTATATATAACTAAACAGTCCAGGTCAATAGTGTGGTCCTTTCTATCACTGACCCATCATTGTTTGAGCAAAACCCTGGCTGACATCAGGCTTTAGCTTTTCCTTCCCCAATCTAAGGTTCCTGAGGTATTCCAGTTCCTTGGAGACCATTGTTTCAATATCTGCTGGTCATAGGGCCAGCACAGTGTCTCTTTAGAATGTCTTCATTCCTGGCAGGACAGTTGCACCAAGGCTTCTCTTTCAGAGTTGGGAATGCCTGGTAAAAAGAGAGCAGCATAATATGCAAAAGCATTAGAGAGGAGCACCTTTGAGAGGGAGAGAGCAACTCTGAAATAGTGGTCCTGTCACACCAGGACAACAAACCCTCTCCTTGCTACACCATGGTCACCTTTGTCATAAATGGGCACATCATATGCTCTAGTATATTCTGTTGATCTGTCTTGATAACAATAAGAAAGGAAGTCTCTTGAGATTTGAATAGTAGTGTATTAAATTATAAGTCAGAGTATATTATTATTGTTGTTGTTGTTATTTTACTATTATTAATGTTTTGAGATGGAGTTTGCTAAAGGTCTATCATAAGACTGTCTTAAAGGACAGACAATAGTTATTTTTGTTGGTCTTGCTGGCCCTGGGTAATGTTAGGGTGGTTCTGGGTAAAGTTGAGTTTTTCTAACTGAGCAGTCTTATGATGTCTTCTGTGATGTAGCTGTGTGGTCGCATCACCAACCAACCACCATACAGCTTGTCTTTTTTCCCTCTGTGCGCATCTGTCTTGCTCACCTCAAGATCACCTCAGGATCATTACTAAATAGAAAGGAAGGATATTAAAGACCCAAAGCAGGAAAAAAAATGTTCTTCCTTTCAGAGGACAAAACCCTTGCTGCCCTTGGATTATTGTATGAGGGGAGGTCTGGTCATCATACTTCAAAAAGGAAATAATACGTCGGGGGAAAGCCCAGGAAAGGGCATCTATGCTGGTCAAAGGAATGGCAGGAGACAGACCCAAGCAAACAGACCTTGCTTCAGATAAAAGAGGTTACAAGTGTGGTCTCTAGCTCTAGAGAATAAGGGTAAGGTGAAGAGAGGGAAGTCCTACAGCATGAATTCAACACCATCCCATTGATGCTTTTGAAAGGTGACTTTACAACAAAATGATGAACTGGGTATTGGGTCTATCTTGTACCTTACTGACACAAATTGGTATAGTTATGCTCTAATTGTATTTTAAGAGAAAAGTTTTATTTTAACAGGAAGGGTGATATGTAGGAGGATCTAAGGTGGGAGGAGTAAGGAGAGAAAGAGGAGGAGTAAGGAGAGGAGGAGATAGGTGACAAGAGGGGGGGCGGGGAACTTGGAGGCGGATGTTCATGTGTCTCTCCGCCAGTCAAAGATAGTTGATATATCTAGGTTGGGTATTGGGTTACACTTCTGATTGTATGGGCATCTTGTAATTGAGCATTACCAAACTTATAAAGCCTTTGATTAACATTTTAAAAAATTGTATAAAAGCAAAAAGGAGAAGGGGGATGGGATAGGGGTTTTCTAGGGAGGGGAAATGGGGAAAGGGGATGGCATCTGAAATGTAAATAAAATATCCAATAAAAATTTTAAAAAATCACAACAATTCTGACTTTGAAAGTGGAAAAAAAGAAAGAAAGAAAGGTGACTTTAAGGCAAAATGAAGACTTTGTCCCATATAATATGAAAATCAGTAGAAGCTGATTCTTTTAAGGGATGAAGCATAAAGAGACCACAGTTCCTTGGATATACTCTTGAAGTTTGCCTTTCCCCAGTGTCATAGGAGGTCATAATCCTCCTTGAGTAGAAGCTACTGACCTAAACACCAGAGCATTGTTTAGTTAGACCCGAACATCTTGTAAATAAGGTAATTTCCTTTTGTTTTGCCTAGGGTGGGAACAGAGACTTTCTAGCGATGATGCCTCAGAGACAATGATTACGTTAATCACTTCTCCAGGCTAAATAACCCTCCTCCCTTCAATTACCACTCTGAGACTGAGGTGCTAGCCATTTCCTCATTTCTCAGTCCTGCTTTGGCTCCTGTCCCAGTGTCTCCTGAAAGTTATGAAACCCAAACTTAGATTCTCTCCAGTTTCTAGGCAACCGTGCATGCTTAGCAAACATGTTCGTGTCAGCAGAGTCTAAGAAAGATGGCGCCATCCTCTTACAATGAGTGTGCATGCATCCCTTCTGCTTACAGGGCATGCCCGTGTTCACAACATAAGGAGGGCAGCCTCCTGTGCTAGGGCAAATTAGGAGGCAGTCAAAGGCTGCATCTTCTCCATGGTTTTATCCAAATATAATCTAATTTTTAAAAAAAAGCAGAATTAAGGGGGAAACATCACCATAAATGACTACTGAACACCTCGGAATAGAAGAGGAGACAGTGTAATCCAGGGAAGCCCAGGAGAGTGAGATCCGAGATCACAGGAGAGAGAAAGGTTATTAACAGCTCCTGCTTGTCTGAGGTCCAACAATATTGCTGGTAGAAGGAAATGAGAAGCCTCGGAATTCGGTGCTTGAGTGCGGTCTGTATTAGTCAGTTATGCATTTCTATAATGAAATGTCCACTGCTGAACCGTTTCTAAACAAAAGTTTAATTAGCTCATAGAACTTCCAATGTAACATCAATGTAACAATGTAACACCAGCTCTGAAAAATTCCCTCAACTCTATCCTCTCACAGTACGATAGATGGCATCAACGGATATCTATGAGAAGAGAGATCAGTAAAACAGGAAGTCAGCACAGGGTTGAAAGGGCTTAGGCTCACTCTTCTATAGCAATTTAGAATTGTGTTAATTCTGGAGAATTAACACAAAGTCCCACAATAACTTTATTTTTTTTTTAAAAAAATATTGGTTATTTTATTTATTTATATTTCAAATGTTATCCCCCTTCCGGTTTCCCCTCCACAAATCCCCTATCGCACCTCCCCTCCCCCTGCTTCTATGAGGGTCCTCCCCCATCCATGTCCCCACTCCTGCCTCCCCGCCCCAGCATTCCACTACACTGGGGGATAGAGCCTTCACAGATCCAAGGCCCTCTCCTCCTATTGATGCCGGACAAGGCCATCCTCTGCTACATATGCCGCTGGAACCATGGGTCTCTCCATGTGTACTCTTTGGTTGCTGGTTTAGTACCTGGGAGCTTCGGAGGGTCTCGTTGATATTGTTGTTCTTCCTATGGGGTTGCAAACCCCTCAAGCTCCTTCAGTCCTTCCCCTAACTCCTCCATTGGGGTCCCCATGCTCAGTCCGATGGTTGGCTTCTTAATTCCCTCCAAGGACGCTGCTTCCGGTGAGCTAACCCACTCCACTCTCTCCTAATGCCACCACCTTGGGAAAAAAGCTTAAAAACACACAAACACTGGAGGAACAAAACTCACCCAAACCTCAGTAGGGCTGTTATTCAAAAATTTTAATATTTTTAATGATTAATTTACTTTTAGTTTGTGTGCACTGATTGTTTTACCTGTGTGTATGTCTATGTGAAGTTGGAACTGAAACTGGAGTTATAGAAACTTGTAAGCTGCCATTTGGGTGCTGGAAATTGAACCCCAGGTCTTCTGGCTAAGCGGTCAATGCTTTTAACTGCTGAGCCATCTCTCCAGTCCCTCAGATTTTTAAAATATTTATTTTTTTTACACGTCTGTGTTATATATGTGCATGTATAGATTAAGTGCCCACAGAGGACATCAGATCCCCTGGAGCTGGGGTTAGGAGTATTTGTGAGACACCTGATATGGGTGCTGGGACCTGAACTTGGGTCCTCTGTGAGAGCAGTATGCAATCTAACCACTGGGCCACTTCTCCAGCCCCTCAACCCCCTGACTCCAATTTGCTAACCTCTGAGTGACTCCACACATAGCACTAACATGTGCTGATCCTACAATTTCAGACCAAGTTCTGAGAAGTGAGCAGACACCTCCTCAATATTTGAACATCACCAAGTCATACATCCCAAAGCTCCTTTGCCTGCTCAGGGAAATTTGAAAGCTTGCTTTTCTAAATCTAGCTGAGACTAGCACTAGTAGTTGTTAGACATGTAATCCCGTTTAAGTCATGGTGATACTGAAAGCTGAAGAACCTTTACAGAATGAACCTCTGGTCAAGTGGATTTCAGTCTGATCCACAGGACCACAGACATTACTAGCAGTTCTCTGTCACTGGGGAGGAGAGAACTCAGGTCCCCATCATCTCTTCTGCCAAAACAAATAGGGTAGATGGAGCCATTTTTCCTTTATTTTCATTTTTATGTAAGATTTTTAAAAAAATACTATTGCTTTAAAAAATGTTTGAGATTAGGCCAGGTTTGATGTCAAATGCATTTAATCACAGCACTTTGGAGGCAGAGACAGGTAGATCTCTCTGTATGCAAGGTCAGCCTGTATATATAGCAAGTTGCAGGCCAGTTAGGACTGCACAGTAGAACCCTGTCATGTTTTTGTTTTAATAAGGATTTATTTATTTATTGTATATAAATACAGTGTTGGTGTCTTCAGACACACCAGAAGAGGGCATCAGATCCCATTACAGATGGTTGTGAGCCACCATGTGGTTGCTGGGAATTGAACTCAGGACCTCTGGAAGAGCAGTCAGTGCTCTTAACCACTAAGCCATCTCTCCAGACCTAGATCCCTGTCTTTTAAAAAGGGGGGGAAAAGTTTGCAGAGAAGGCTAAGCATTAAGAGCACCTCTTGATCTCCCAAAAGACCTGAGTTCAGTTTCCAACACTCAAGCCAAGGACTCAGCTTCCACAGGCAATGTCATACAATACACATTCACATAGACATACATACATACAGATAACTAAAACTCAAAGATAAGAATAACCTTTAAGGCTGTAGAGATGGCTCAGCAATTACAAGCACTTGTTCTTGCAGAGGACCCAGGTTCGATTCTCAGCACCTATGGGACAGGTCACACGATCTGTAATTTCATTCCCACAGGCCTTGACGCAATCATCTTTCCTCCCTGGGCACCAGGCATGCGTGCGGTACACATACAGACATTCAGGCAAAACGCTCACACACATAAAATAAAAATAAATCTTTAGGAATAATGCTTGAGATGCTGGGATGTAACTCAGTTGAAAAAGTGCTTTCCTGGGATGCATGAAGCCCTAGAACCATCCTAAGCGCTGCATGAACTGTGTGTGGTGACACATATCTACAATCTCAGGACTCGGGAGGTAGAGGTTGGAAGATCATAAACTCAAGACCATTCTTGGCTATAGAGCAAGTTTGAGACCCGCCTTGGATATCTGACAAGTCATCTCAAAAAATCAATATAAAAACATTGATGAGATGGGTGTTTGGGCACACTTCTGTCATTCCAGTGCTCTGGAGGTAGAGGCAGGAGGACTGTGAAAGAGAGGTCAGCCTGGACAGCGTAGCAAGACTCTCAAGACAAGACAAAAGAGAAAGCTTCCAAATAGTTATCTTTGTCTGGCTTTCAAGTTACAATTTCCTTCCAATAAGCCAACGGTATTCAATTAATCCCACCTATAACAGCTTTAGTCTGCAGGGCCATCTCTTGAGGTTTGGGGATACCTGGCTGATAATGGATAGAACCTGAGATTTGGAAACGGTTTAGAGGTCATCTGGTCTACCTAACTACTTTATTGGATAAAGAGAAAAACTGAGCCATAGAGAGGTGGGAGAGTGACCTTTCCTGGACCTTTTACAGAAAGAAGGAGCTCATACTTAAGAAAGCACCTGCTCTTTAAGTGAACTGAATGTGTTCAGCAAATAAAAGTGGTTTAAATAAAAGTTGTTCACCATAAACAACCTTTTAGTTCACTTAGCTCCTGATTTGGTCTGGACCATCTAGTACAGGTAAAAGAAGAAATGGGAAAGCACAGCCCAGCATTCCTAATTTTATTCCCCCTCCCCTTTTGACAAGGTCTCGTGTGTCCTAGGCTGGCCTCATACCTCAGGTCACTGTGTAGTCATGAATGATGTTGAATTTCTGATCCCCCTGCCTCTACCTTCAAAGAGTTGTGATTACAGGCTGGAGCCTGGCTTATGGTCACTATTTTTATTTTATAAATGAGAAAAAATGGGGCTGAGAAAGATGGTTTATCCAAATGTACCCAGCCAGGAAGGAGTAGACCCCCATCTTGGAAGGCCTTAAGGTTCCAAATTCTTTATTCTCGCCATTCAAATTCTTCTTCTGTAGAGAACACAAATGGAGCTGGGATTTAGGTGAATTCCCAGAACTTCTTTCCAGTCACAGAACTGTTTTCTACTGAGTTCTCCTGCTAAGATACAGTTATACCTGGGGTAAGGACAGAGTGATTCTTGGTGTGCCTGGGAAGTGCCTGTGTGTTTGGGACCCTGAGCTTCCTCTTCTTGGGCACTGTCTTAAGAAGCATGTTGCTTTCTTTAGGAATCTAAGTTCCCATGTTTTCTCTATTTCCTGCCATACTGCTTCTATATCAGACTTGACTCATAAGATGTTCAATAAATATTTCTATGAAAGGAGCATGTAGACTGTATATAAGTGTAATCTTCTACTGCCGGGCAGTGGTGGCGCACGCCTTTAATCTCGGCACTTGGGAGGCAGAGGCAGGCAAATTTCTGAGTTCGAGTCCAGCCTTGTCTACAGCGTGAGTTTCAGGACAGCCAGGGCTACACAGAGAAACCCTGTCTCAAAACAAAACAAAACAAAACAAAACAAAACAAAACAAAACAAAACAAAATCCTCTGCAAGAGGTCTGCAAGAGGCAGGCAATAAGGAAAATGCCAGAGAGACAAAGCCATAGAAGACCTGGGATGGATATGAGGAAAGAAAGACAGGGGAGAGGGAACAAAGAACTTCCGTAGGAGAGGAGATGGCGCTGATGGGTAAGAAGTCAGGACCGGCAGGAAGTTAAGGGTCTGAAGGTGTGAGATTGACCATGGGGCTTAAAGGTGGAAGTGGGCTATGGAGCTGAGGGCCTGACACTGCCCTCTTCCCCAATGGGCCTCTGTTTGCAGTCCCCTTGGAGGGGGTGAACATCACCAGCCCAGTACGTCTGATCCACGGCACAGTGGGGAAGTCGGCCCTGCTTTCCGTGCAGTACAGTAGCACCAGCAGCGACAAGCCCGTGGTGAAGTGGCAGCTGAAGCGTGACAAGCCAGTGACCGTGGTGCAGTCTATAGGCACAGAGGTCATTGGCACTCTGCGGCCTGACTATCGAGACCGCATCCGGCTCTTTGAAAATGGCTCCTTGCTTCTCAGCGACCTGCAGCTGGCGGATGAGGGAACCTATGAAGTGGAGATCTCCATCACTGATGATACCTTCACTGGGGAGAAGACCATCAACCTCACTGTGGACGGTAAAGCACTCAGCAGGGAAGCAGGCGGGACCTGACTGGTTCTAAGGCTAGACGCAAGAAAATGCAATGTAAAGGCTGAATGATCATTAGAAGATGGTACCTAGGCATAGCTAACATGGATAGAGGGCCATGCATGGGCCAGCCCACTTAACATTAACAATAATCAAGGAATAGATAATGTCACTCTCTTCAGAGGTACAGAGAGTAACTTCTAGAGAGTTGAACCTAGTTTCCCCCAGCTAAAATGTCACCCAGGCTTGATCAGTTTAAGTAAATAAAGCCCAGTGGTTTTAAAATGGCATTTAGGAAGAAGGGAGTGAGGAGGACACTCATCATGACTTTGTTACTCAGTCTAGATGTTGCTTGACTAAGTGGATGAAGAATGGATGGATAGATGGATGGATGGATAGGTGGATGGATAGATGGATGAATAGATGGATAGATGATGGATTGTGGATGGATGGATGATGGATGATAGATGGATGGATGGATGTGTGGATGGATGGATGGATGATGGATGGATAGATAGATTATGGGACAGGAGTAAGCTAAGGATCTCTGGAGGGACTCCTTAGCCAACAGACTAAACTGTTAGATGTTGAAGATGAGAGAGTAAGGAAGGAGAGGAAGCATGTTGTAGACTATGACTTACGGGCATTTCCATCCCTCCTGTTTCTGGGTCTCAGTGCCCATTTCAAGGCCGCAGGTGTTAGTGGCTTCAACCACTGTGCTGGAGCTTAGTGAGGCCTTCACCCTCAACTGCTCCCATGAGAATGGCACCAAGCCTAGCTACACCTGGCTGAAGGATGGCAAACCCCTCCTCAATGACTCCCGAATGCTCCTGTCCCCTGACCAAAAGGTGCTCACCATCACCCGAGTGCTCATGGAAGATGATGACCTGTACAGCTGTGTGGTGGAGAACCCTATCAGCCAGGTCCGCAGCTTGCCTGTCAAGATCACCGTGTATAGTAAGTTTCCCTGCCGGTCCAAGATACAAGTATCCACGGGGACAACAGGCATTTTCGAGAGTGACTGTCTAGAGCAGCGGTTTTCAGCCTTCCTAACTCTGTGGCCCTTTAATACAGCTCCTCATGCTGTGGTGACCCCCAACCATAACATTGTCTTCATTACTACTTCATAACTTTAGTTTTGCTGCTGTTAAGAATTGTAACAATCTATCTGTGTAACAAACTATCTGTGTAACAAACTATCTGTGTTTTCTGATGGTCTTAGGCAAGTCTGTGAAAGGGTCGTTTGACACACACACACCCAGGGGGATCGCAATCCACAGGTTGAGAACCTGCTGGTCTAGAGGGAGTGAGACAGGGGTAGAGGTGGACCGACAGTCCTTGGAGGACAGTCACAAGTAGGAGGCAGGCTCCAGGTGAGCTCGCCACTGCCTGTTTATGCTGCCTGGGCCCTTTTCTCTTCCCTCCCCTGCTCCCTTCTCAAAGTGCCCTCTTCCCTTAGGAAGAAGCTCCCTCTATATCATCCTGTCTACAGGAGGCATCTTCCTCCTTGTGACCCTGGTGACAGTCTGTGCCTGCTGGAAACCCTCAAAAAAGTCTAGGTAACTAGTCAACTTCCACACCTTTGTTTTTCTTCAGTCTACTTCAATCCCAAGTTTAATGTTGCTAACATTGAATCTGGGGTCACGTTCATATTAGGCAAACGTTCTACTTCTGAGCTGTTTCTGTATTTCCCAAGTGCTCTCTCTCTCTCTTTCTCTCTCTCTTTCTTTCTCTGTGTGTGGTGTCTGTCTCTTTCTCTCTCTGTGTCTCTCTGTGTGTCTCTGTGTCTCTTTCTCTCTCTGTGTGTGTCTCTCTCTTTCTCTGTGTGTGTGGTGTCTGTGTCTCTGTCTCTCTCTGTGTGTCTGTGTCTCTGTCTCTCTGTATCTCTCTCTGTGTCTCTGTCTCTCTCTGTCTCTCTGTCTCTCTCTGTCTCTGTCTCTGTCTCTCTCTCTCTCTCTCTCTCTCTCTCTCTCTGTGTGTGTGTGTGTGTGTGTGTGTGTGTGTGTGTGCGCGCTTCTATATGTATGAGTATGGGTACTGTTGGTATTGGTGAATGTATGTATGGATGTACATGTGTGTAGATGCCAGAGGTACACTTTTGGTGTTATTCTGCCTGCCTTTGCTTTCTCAGTGCTGGGATTACAATTGTATGTGACCACACCTATCTTTTTTTATATGGATTCTTAGAATTGAACTCAGGTCCTTGTGCTTATAAGGCAATCTAATCACTTTACCAAATGGGCTATCCCTCCACCGCAGCTCCCAATTCTGTTCTTGTCTCTTTGAATTGTTTTCCTCCTGGTGTATTTTTCTTTTTCTTTTCTTTTTTTTTTCTTTTCTTTTTTTTTCTTTTCTTTTTTTCTTTTTTTTTTTTTGTATGGTGTATTTTTCTATTTTATTTGGAACTGCATCTGTCCTGAGTTACCGCTGACCATCCCGGCATTGTTGCTGGTGATTTCTCCTTGGGTTTGACAGCTAGGCTGGGTTAATGTGCTGCCTTTTAAGTCAAAGCACCTACAGTTTACAGGGGAAAAAAATACTGAAACTCACATTGGATGAACAGCCTACCCACGGTCACAACACTAACAACAGTTTTAATATGCAAACCTACACGTGTCTCATCCCAAAGACTACCATTCCCAGCCCATCTCCTCATCACAGGGCTTCTTCTGTGGTCTTTTGAGTCCTTTCTGTGTCCATTGCTTAGATGTCCTGTGGTCAATAGGTCTGCTCTTGGTGGGGGCTGGATTGATTTGCAGGAAGAAGAGGAAGTTGGAGAAACAAAACTCTTTGGAATACATGGACCAGAATGACGACCGACTAAAATCAGAAGGTAAGCTCCCAGATACCCATGGGCCCAGCCCACCAGCATTCAGATCGAAGAGGCCTGCTGGGAAAAGGAAAAGAGGATGGTGAGGAAAATCACATGAGTCAAGAGGGTGCAGGCAGAGAATATAGGTGCTGGATGGTATAGAGCGGTGGTTCTCAACCTATGGGCCATGACCCTTAACGACCCTTTCACAAGGGTAGCCTAAGGTCACCAGAAAGCAGATATTTATATTACAACCCACGACAATAGCAAAATCACAGGTATGAGGTAGCAACAAAAAACAATTTTATGGACGGGGGGTCATCACAACATGAGTATTAAGGGTTGCAGCATGAGCAAGGTTGAAAACCACTGGTGTAGATCTGTCCGTGGACCAGACCCGCTTCCCTCCCCCACCCCCCATTCTTTCCCTGTGCAGCAGACACCCTACCCCGAAGTGGAGAACAGGAACGGAAGAACCCAATGGCACTCTATATCCTGAAGGAAAAGGTAAGCCGCTCTGTCAAGGTGCTCCCATGGCATGCTAGGGAGCGTGTAATGTGGCCATTCGTCTGCAGTATTTACAGAAACCTTTGTGAGATTGGAAAATGAGACAGAGAGACAAAATAACGTGTGAAGGGCTAAACAGGCAATCGAGTGGCAGACCTGCCCTTCACAATATACGCGACAGTCAGCGGGCACAAAACCTACTTGGTGGCCAACGGAGCCCTTCTGTTCTTCTCTGCTCACATGCAATAGACCCATTTGCCACGACCAGAACTTTTAAGAGAGTAGACGAGGCACTGAGTCATGTTAACGGTTACTCAGTACCTGCCACATGCCTGGTCCAAACAAGGTGTTGTCTGCCATCTAGCTGGACTTGGTGGTGTGGTTGGAAACTCGGACACCCTACACACACAACCCTGCGCGTGCCTCTGTAGTCCCAGTCCCTAAAACAAAGCGCTCCCAGATTGGGTCAAGGGGACCGCTGATCTTTGTGGCGCCTGTGTTTACAGGACTCCTCAGAGGCAGATGAAAATCCCGCTGCAGAGCCACGGAGCACCACAGAACCCGGCCCTCCTGGCTACTCTGTGTCGCCTCCTGTGCCGGGACGCTCTCCGGGGCTCCCCATCCGCTCAGCCCGTCGCTACCCGCGCTCCCCAGTGCGCTCCCCCGCCACCGGCCGGACGCACACGTCGCCACCGCGGGCCCCGAGCTCGCCCGGCCACTCACGCAGCTCCTCGCGCTCACTGCGGACTGCTGGCGTGCACCGAATCCGGGAGCAGGATGAGGCTGGGCAGGTGGAGATCAGTGCCTGAGCCTCCTCGGGAGCCCGCTGCGGTTGCCCACGGTGTGCTGTCCGCGGCCGGGTGGAGGCTAAGAAGTCCCGGTGTCTCTGGCCAGGGGTGAGGGGAGATCGTGGCCGGATCCCCGCTTAGGGTGCACACGCGTGTGAGCTTGCACAAATGGGTGGAGCGCTGATCTTGGTGTTAAACCCGGTTGCATGTGCGCTGGGTTTACTGGCTGTGTTCTCAGTGGGTATGAGCTGTGCCCTCTTAGGACTAACTAGATTATTAAATTTCTGGCCCAATCCCTAAAGAATTTTATGGAAACTAACAGTAATTTTACCCAGTGAGATGATCCTATGAGCCCCCTGGAAGCGTTTATGCTTCCCATTCACCTTCCAACCCAATATGCCTCCGATCCCTAAAGTTTGCAATAGTTTTTCCCCCAACTTACCCCCGAACGCACACTGTCCTAAAACTAAAGACAAATCTGATGCTGGTTTCTGGGTGCACAGGACCTGTTCTGATCACAAAGGAGTCGTTGTCTTAAGGACCTTTTCTGGACACCTGCTTCCCCATCTCTCCAGGTGGTGAGCATGAACCCCAGGTGCATTCCTAAGACCCTGGGAACTTGGGACTAATAAGGACAAAAAAATATCAGGCTCCCAGTGCTTGGTGGCCTCCAGTGGCCACCCCATAAGTGTGCTGTACTGGTTTTCCTTCCGGTCTGTGTTCATGAGAATGTAGGTGGGCTTGTTCCTATAGAGACTTGCATGCCCACTCACTGCTCACCCAGCAAACTACACCTGACATGGATCTGGTTTTCACCATTCACGCTCTTCTTCCTGACTGTTGCTATACAAAACAAGCTTTCAATCATCCCAGGAAGGTTGAGAAGCTTCCTTGAGCTGTAAGAAAAATAAGATTCTACTCTCCAGAGAAACATGGAAAGAGGAAGAAGCTTAACATGCCCCCAACATGTTAAAGCCACGATGACCCACCCCCTAGCCTATTGCTTTTTACCTGCCGTGGTTCTAGATGCTCAGAACCCAGGACAGTGGACAGAGCCAGCTCCCTTATCTGTACTAAAGTCAGAAGACAAAGAGGCTGGGCCAATCCTAAGCTATCACCTCTTCGTGCTTTTTAAAAAAAAAAAAAAAAAAAAAAAAAAAAAAAGGAAATAGTGTACCTGTATGAAAGACAAGAAGATGCTGATGCCCCTGATGCCCCCAGGTACCCTTTCGTCTCTTGTCCCTCCTCAACTTCTAACCTGCATCTTTGTTTCTGCATCATCTCATGAACAACTTCCAAGAAGACCCCGTATCCATTACCTCCACACCAAAACACACTTTGCCCCAGCCCTGCAAGCACCAAGATTTCTAGTTTGCCTGCATCCCCTCACCCCACCAGTATGATTCTCAGTTCCCCCATCCTGATGTCCTTCTACCTGCTCATGGGGCAGGTGTGTCTGCAGCTCTCCTTACTTAGCCAGAACCCACAATCCATTAACGTTCCCAGGTGCCTCATCCACCATAAAATAGTGCACGTAGGTGTTAGCGCAGGCAGGTTAGGAGAAGTAAGACGTGGAGGACAACCTGTTGCTCAGCCTTGAGATACAGGAGTGAGGGATAGGGTGCAGTGAGAGCATGCCACACCCTGGTGCTGAATCCCAGCCGCCCTGGCTTCCCAGATTCAAGCCAAATTTGCCTTAAATCGGGGGTAAGTAAGGAAGTGTTTTTTTTTTTTTTTAATTTTTGTTTTGCTTTGTTTTGATCTTCATCTTTGTATTCACTTGGCATCTAGCAGAGTGCATAGCACGAGCTGGATGCTCAATAAACTTTTGATGAAATCAGATAATTTTATTTCCACATAAGCAAACAGAACAGATGAACAACCTGAATGTAGACGTTATCTCCTTTTTCTTTCTCTTTCTCTTTTACTTTCCTTTACTGCCTTAGCTTTCTTTCCATATTGCACATCATCCATTCACAAGCCATCACACCCATTCATTCATTCGTTTATGTGTTCTCTTAGTTACTAAACATTCATTTGTGTACCATTGACTATATGTCAGACACAGGATAAAGATGTAATTATGTTGCAACTTCTACTCAGAAAACAATCTCACAGAGGAAGACAGTAAGTGAACAGATTATTATAGTACAATGTGTAAGAGCAATAACAGAAATAGATACAATTTAAGGTATTCAGGGAACAAAAATCAGGGGTTACAAAAGGACACATTCCAAGGAGAAGGAGAAGCATGTACAAAAAGTCTTGTGGGGGCAATACACATAGGGAATTGAGAATACTGAGTCCTTGATGTGGGTGAAGCATACAGGAGAATGTGTAGGGTAGGAAGTGAGGGAAGCTCAGTAGGCCTCTGGGAGCTCAGATGCTGTATTTTGTGGAGAAAGATGGGTTGAAGTATAGGTGGAAAGGCCATCACACAGCCAAAGAAGGGGCTTTCAAGAATGATGAGACAGATGTGACAGTGTGTGTCTATAATCTCAGTGCTTGGATAGCTGAACCAGGAGGACCTCAAGGTCAAGACCAGTTGAAGCCCAAGGTGATGCCCTGTCTCAAAGAAACCAAAGGGGTAGAGTGGGGTGATAGAGCAGCCAGGACCTTAGAGGACTTCAAGTATGAAAAAGAATTCAAAGTAAAGATTAGGGGTTGACGTGTAGCTCTATGATATGGTGCTTGCCTAGCGTTTAATCCCTAGGAAAGAAGATAAGTCCCTAAATTTAATCCTCAGGAAAGAAGAAAAAAGAATCATAAAAGAAAAAAAAAACACATTAAATTTGGCAACAAGGGTGCATAAGGAGTGCTAGTCGTTGTGAGCAGGAGTTAAAGACAGATTGCAGTAGGTGAGTCATGACTAACCCAGCTGAGACTGGATACTTGAGTATCCAACTTTTGGGTATTCCAAAGTTCTTCCTGTTTCAGAACAGCCTGATCCTCCCTGAGTGCACTATATTTAGTTTATATTACTAGGAGAAGTTTCCAGGGAACCGGCAACAAAATAAAATCCAGACAAATCCAGAGTGCTTTAGTACTAATAAAATAGAAAATTACCCTGCATATTTTGTTTGCATTAGAGTTTTATTGAAAACCTATGCTTAGCCCATTGGCAAGGTAAAAAGAGCCGGATCCGAGACACATAGATTAAGCTGATGTCGTAGAAAGGGGGCTTCCTGCTGGAGGCACACAAGACAGCTGGTAAATGAAACTGCTAATCTCCTGTAGAGAAAAGGAGTCTAAATTTTCTGTTATTAAAATCAATCAAAGACAATTAACGGATATGGCGATACCTGTGATCTCAGCAATAGGGATGTTGATGAAGGTGGGTCACGTGATTAACACCAGTCTGGGCTACATAATAAAGCCCTATCTCAGGCATTGGGAAGAATTAACATGAACAACAACAACAACAACAACAAAGGTTAATATATATATACAAGGAAACAAATCACTGTGACTGAACATCAGATAATTTATGATGCAATAGAGTCAAACCCTCAAAGCCTTAAGATGCTGGAATTACCAGCTACGATGATGGGATGCTGAAAGGAAGAGAAGACAACAAAGATCACAAAGGCTGTAACAGTGATCTAATTAGAAAAGGAACGAGGTAAACTTTCATAAAAATGGGGCTGGTGATGGCTCAGCAGGTCAAGGCACTTGATATAAAAGCTTACAACCTGAGGTTGATCCTTCAGGTTGATCCCCCAGAACTTACCTGGTAGAACTGACAGCTACCAGTAGCCATATGACCTCCACGTGAATACTGTCTCACACACACACACACACACACACACACACACACACACACACACACACAGACACACACACACACACACACACACACACAGATACACACACACACACAGATACACACACAGACACACACACATAGACACACACACACACATACATATAATGAAAAATAAGATAAATCTTTAAAAAGAATAATGGCTTCCCTTCCATTCTCTCCGTGGAGGTCTGAATAAAATGTGCTACATTTTTATTCTATACGACATACCCTTTAACCTCTTTTTCATATTTTCATCTTCACGTCTTTCGGTTTGAATAGTGTCAGAGCTATATTTGAATTAGCTATCCGTCTCTTCAGATTTATTTAATGTGCATTCTAATGCTTTTGACTACGTTTTGCTGCTGCTGTGCTCTTTTTTGAGACACGGTCTCTCATATTACCCATGCCGACCTTGAAGTCCTGATGCTCCTGCACTCATCTCCAAAGGGCTAGGATTACAGGTGTGAGACCCACACTCACTTAACAGTTTATTTCAATTAATTTTGTATATATTACATTAATTAGTGTGTGTGTGTGTGTGTCTGTGTATCTGTGTGTTTGTGTGTCTGTGTGTGTACATAAGTGCAGGTGCCCTTACAGGCCAGAGGCATTACAGGTATCACATCCTTGGAGCTGCCTGACAAGAGTCTGGGAGCCCAGCCCGGGTCCTTTCATGGGAGCCCAGCTTGGGTCCTCCAATACAGTAGCATGCATTCTTAACTGATGAACCATCTTATCATCCCCAGGAAGATTTTTATGTGAGTGTCCTTTCAGAGACAGGGTCTCAGTATGCTGCCCTGGCTGCCCTGGAACATTCTATGTAGACTATTAGACTGGTTTTAAACTCAAAGAGACCTGCTTGCTTCTGCCTCCTGAGTGCTAAGATTAAAAGCTTGGCTTAGCAAATCGTGCCTGAAAAGCCATTATTTTAAAAGATAATAGCTATTTTTTTTCCTTTTTAAAACCCTTTCCTTCATCTTTATTTTATGTGTATAGATGTTTTATCTGCATGTACGTCTGTACACTCATGAACACAGTGTCTTCAGAGACCAGAAGAGGACATGGAATACCCTGAATTGAAGCTACAGATGATTGTGAGCTAGTATATGGGTGTTAGAAATCAAACTCAGGTCCTCTGGAAGAACAGACAGCGCTCTTAAACACCAACCCATCTTTTCAACCCTAGATGTTTTCTAAAAATTGTAAATATGTAAAATAATTCACAAGCAGTAACTATGTACAAATGGTAGTAGAAACCACTAGGCCAGGCGAAGTGAAAATCTTAAAAGCAGAGAGAGAGAGAGAGAGAGAGAGAGAGAGAGACAGAGAGAGAGACAGAGAGAGAGACAGAGAGAGACAGAGAGAGAGAGAGAGAGAGACAGAGAGAGAGAGGAACCTTCAGAAGACAGTAACAGTAGACATCATTTGGAAGTACAGCAATTTCTTTCAAGAAAGCAACAAAACTGACTGCCAACTAAGATTATTTTGCCTAGTAAAAACAGACTTTCCTATACGAGAATAAAATAAATATATCATCAAATAAAACAAAACCTGGGGTTTCCCACGAACATCAAAGGAACTTCTCACAGAAATACATGACAGAAAATTATTCCAAAATAAAGGGCTCAAGGAACAAGCACAGGGAAATAAATAATACGTAGATCTGAATAATGCCTTGTAAAATGATAGTGTCCAATCTGCAGTCCTCAAAGCCTGAGAAACAAAATACAGGGAAATAATAGAGCTTGAGTTGGGAAGGTTTATCAGAATGAAACTATTTCAAGGTATTTGAATTATTTGGGAAAGAGGAAGTGGTTACGGTAATAACTTCAGGTTTTAATCAGTATTCATGGAGAAGATGTGAATGACAATGAAAGATCAGAAGTCCAAGGTCAAAATTGGCCCCACAAGGAATTCCAAGCCAGCCTGACCTGCAAGACATACATCAGTTTATACTTTTATATATCAGTTTGTACTTTTAGTACACATATTCACAGAGTATACCTACTATTATTATAATGTGATCCATATGTCATATTCTTTATTTTTATATATTACATATATATTTAATTCACTTATAAAGAAGGAAGCATATTAAGGATACATATAGAAATCTAATCCATTCTTCAACTTCTAAGAAAAGAGAAAAAGGGTGTAAAAAATGTACACAATAAAAAGCAAAAAATTAAATAATAGGAAAAAAGCTAAATTGTAAATTATCTAAATTATCCAGTGGAAATATAGAGATATGTCAGATTGTATTTTTAAAAAAATCCTTACATATGCCATTGAATTGAAATATATTGAAAACAATGGGTTGGAAAAGTTGAAAATAAAGTTACTGGAAAAGATATACCAAGCAAATGCTAAGCAAACAGAAGCTTTGTGGCTATTTATATAAAACAAATGGACGACAGGCTGGGTGTGGTGTTGGCACACACTCAATCCAGGCTACTCGTATGTTAAGGAGGGTCAAAAGGTCGTGGTCTGTCTGGATTACATTGTCAATTCAAAGCCAGTCCAGGCAATAGAGCAAGCCACTGTCTCAAAATAAACTACAGAAGGTGAAAAGAAGAACTCAGGTAATTCAGTGATAGCACCTGTCTAGCAATGCAAGGCCCTAGGTTCAATACCCCTGTACTGCAAATAACAGTACTATAAAGATAAAGAGAATGTCTGTAAGGGTCTGCTGAAGAAAGACCCCAAGCTCAGATAGTATGCAAAGACAAAGAGCGATTATTCTGCAGAAACATCTAGCATGCAAGGGTTACCATTGTTTCCAAATGGCAACACCCACAGAGACATTCAAGTTCCTTTTATAACAGGACTGCTTAATTGCTTCTGAGATAACAGCAGACTTCTAAAACTTAGGGCACATTCCAAGGAGTTACAGAAACCATAAACTGAAGGTCATAAAGAAGATATATACTACAGGACCCCAGGTGCAAAAACAGGAGAGAAGACATTGACTGGGTTTGTCAAAACTTTAATGACAGCATAGTTACAATCTTAAACTTTCCATGACCCTGTAAGCTAGTACCGAATGGTGAAAGTTAAGCCAGGTGGTAGGCATTCTCTGTTATAGCCTCTTATTCAATTTATAACTGAATGTATGCACAGACCTGCAGTGAAGTTATTCACCATGTGCACACATGAGAGTCTTACAAATACTGAGAACAAAGGGCAGAGAGAAGTCCCCTTGCCTTTTCTCCCTTCAGCTTAGAGAAGCAGAATTCCCTGCCTTTACCTAGCCTCCTGCTGTGTCAGTATTAAGGCCAACCAGCCTTAACGTGACCCAGTCAGGCGGATCAGATGCAGAAGCAGAATACCTTACACTCAGGATAGATAGCAAACGGTCCATTGTCTAGTTTCTGAGTGGAGATAAAAAAGAACCCAAAACGAACTCCTCATGTCTACATAGAGAAACCCTGTCTTGAAAAACCAAAACTCAATCAATCAGTTAATTAACGAATGAATATTAAAATGAAGAGGATATCTAGGATACACAAACCTAGCCTTGCTTCTTGCTTCTTGCTTCAGCATCAGCTACTCCTGTCTTTACTAAGACACGCCTTTCTCACTGATCTATTTTTTTTTTTAATTACCGAAACAAAGCACCTGAAGCAGGTGAGCCTTAAAAAGAAAAGAGATTGATCTGATGCTCAGTTCTGGAAGTTCAAAGATATGGCACTGACATCCACTCAACACTGATGACAGTAACAAAACCACGTGTGGAGTGAGAGAGTGAGAGGGTGCCCGGAACAGGATGCCTAAGAGTAATTCAATGGCCAGGCTCAGAGTTTTACAACAACTCACTCTTAGGAGAACTCCAGGGCACCAGGATCCCCGTCAGCTTCCATAAATATCTTTGGCCACATTAACAGATTAAAGGAGACAAATCATTTCAATATATTGCGAAGCAAATATTTGTAAAACGTAATGTTTATTCTTGACTAAGAAGTTTTAGTAGGGTTGGAGAGATGGCTTGGTGGTTAAGAGCACTGTTTATTCTTCCAAAGGACCCGGATTTGATTCCCAGTGTACACATTGGAGCTTATAACTGTCAGTAACTCCAGTTCAAGAGACCGGACACCCGCACACCAATGCACATAAAATAAAAATTTTAAAGTTATTTAAAAAAAAAAAGTCTTGAGTAAGGCAGAAAAGAATAAAAGGAAAGGAAACTTTTAAGTTCTGATAACATTGGCAAAACACACAATGCACATTATTAACAGTTAAACATCAAAAACAATCCTTTTAAAAATAAAGGAGTGAATCCCGATGCTTACAACCATGCTCATATTTAATATTGTACGGATAAAGCAAGAAAAATAATAAAAGTAGGAAACCAAGACAAAATTGTCACTTATTTAAACCAGACAATTTTTCTATGTAACAAACGTTACCATCTGCCCTGCAACTGAGTGACTTAAAACAATAACAATTTTATTTGCTTGCAGTTCCTCAGATTAACAATTTGTGGTGGGCTCAAAGAGGCAATTCATTTGCTGGGGCTTCCTGGGGTCATTTATATGATTGTGTCATCCAACAGCTTGAATTGGAGCTGGATGACTAAATTCTTCACATGTCTGGTGACAAACGCCCAAGGAGATTTAGAACTCCCCAGCTATAATAGATGATCTGTGTTCTCTGTGCCTAAACCAAGCTAGCAGTCCCCAGGTCAAGAGGTGAATGCAATGTTTGCAAGGCTTCTGAGGCTTGGTCCTGCAAGCTCTCAGCACTGCTTCCGCTGTGTTCTGTCAATCAAAGCAAATCACAAAGGCAGTCCAACTTCAATGAGTTGAAAAAATGGTTTCTTTTTCTTTGAAAAAAAAAAACTATTGTTATAGAAGGTTGGTATGTATGTGTATACGTAGTGTGTGTGTGTGTGTGTGTAAGAGCTAGTGCATACATGTTATGTGTAGAGGTCAGATGACAACTTGGGGGAGTTAGTTCTCCCCTCTTACCATGGGCTCAGCCTGGCATGTAGGACAAGTGTTTTTACCTGTCTCAGTTTTTCTGGTTGCAGTTCCCTTCTAGATGAGAGAAAGCAAAGATTGCAAAGGACAAACGTAAGGTCTGGTGGTGGTGAGCACTGCAGCTACTTTTGCAAATAGTCTGAAGTACAGTCTAAAATGTTGGCTAAAATGCAACTAATATGTAAGATTATACAAATTATAAAACTTTACTGAAAGGTACGAAAGGTGTCCTAAATAATGAAGCAAGCCTATTGATGAACAAGGAGGCTCTGTTGTAGAATACCAGTCCTTTCTACATGTTCAATCTATTTGAATAAAGCATTTCACAAAGTTTTCAAAGAACTCGACAAGCAAAAATAGCAGACATTTGTGAGAAGGAAGTGAGGAAAGAAGGCTGAAGCCTCAAAGCTTACCTCCAGTACTACGTCTCCTTTAGCACGGTCACACCTCAGAATCCTTCCCAAACAGTTCAACCAACTGAGAACCAAGAATCCAAACATAGGATCCTATGGAGGCCATTCTCGTTCAAACTCCCACACTGGCGGTGGGCATACCCATAATCCCAGCACATGGAGGCTGAGACTGGAGGATGGTGAGTCCAATTCTAGCCTGGGACACATAACAAGACCATAGATAGATAGATAGATAGATAGATAGATAGATAGATAGATAGATAGATGGACAAACCGATAGATAAAATTTAAAACTGATCAGTTGTTCTGAGGATTCAGTGTTTCAAGAACATTAAAAAAAAAAAAAAAAAAACCCTGATTTAGAGGAAAAAATGTGAATATCCTCTAAGGTTGAATATGTAGACATCCCAAGGCCCAGACATTCTTTTCCTGGGCATATGCTCTAGAAAACTTATTTTACTACTTCACTGTGGCGTTTTTATTATTTTATTTTATGGCAATCTCAGGCCATTCTCAAGCTTGTTATATAGCTAAGGATGGCACTGAACTCCTGAACCTCCCACCTCCGCTATCAAGTGCTAGGATTCTAGAATCCAGAACCACCTCCATTCAGCTTGCTCTAGAGCAACTATTAAACCCTTAAGGTTAGACTGAGAGTTTATCCTAGTTCATTTTGTGTTGCTGTAACAGAATGCACAAGGCTGAGTAATATATAAAGAGTACAGGTTTATTTCTTACAGTTTTGGAAACTAGAAAAGCCAAGATTAAAGTCCCTACAACTGGTAAAGTCCTTCTCGCTTTGGGGAGGATTTATTCAAATGAAGTTTTGAGGTAATTTTGTTGGCTAGTTTTTATGTAAAGTTGACACAAGCTAGAGTCATCTGGAGGAGGATACCTCCTTAAGATCTGCTGTAGGCAAACCTGTAAGGCATTTTCTTAATTAGGGATTAATAAAGGAGGCCCAAGTCTTTTATAAGTGGTGCCACTCCTGGGCTGGAGACCCTGGGGTTTATAAGAAAGTAGGTTGAACAAGCCCTAGGGAACAAACCAGTAAGCAGCACCCCAGCATAGCCCCTGCATCAGCCACAGCACAGCCCCTGCATCAGCCCCTGCTCCCAGGCTCTTGCCCTATTTGAGTTTCTATTCTGCCTTCTTTAAATTATGAACAACAGTGCTATGGTAATATCAGCCAAATAAACTCGTTTCTTCCCCATACTGCTGTTGGTCATGATGTTTTATCCCAGCTACAGAAACCCTGACTAAGGCAGCAGTGCTGTTCATAAGAGAAGATGAAAGGAAACTATTTGACCAGGCACTACATTGTGAGAAAGGTCCTGGTATTGTTCGGGGGGTGGGGTGGGGGTGGGGGGGGGAAGCATCACATCGTGAGTGCCCTATCTCCCGGATTGCACCTAATTCAGGGTCCTTGTTTCCTTGGGCCCTCATCATAAATGTTTCTGATATGACCCAATTCTACAGTAGTGGGTCCTTCCTAAGACCCTCTTATTGAGACACCATATATTCCCCCAAGGCACTAATGCCTCCCAGCTGGGAGCAGTAATAAACACAACTTGTTTACACACAGATCTGTCTGGTGGTCTTTGGCTGGGAGGCATAACAGAATGACCATGAAGTCGTCTGTAGATGACATCAGCCTTTGAAACCTCCAGTCAGACATGTTTGCGGTAGGTGTGACCCTAATTATTTGAGAAAATGGAAGTGATATGGAGTTGAGAGAAAAAGATGTGCTGTCCCTGTAAGATGACTTAGAGAGTGGGCAAAGGCGCTTGCACCAAGCCTGACAACCTAGAGCTTTGTAGAGAGAACCAACTCCTACAAGGTGCCCTCTCATTGTTTCTCTCTCTCTCTCTCTCTCTCTCTCTCTCTCTCTCTCTCTCTCACACACACACACACACACACACACACACACACACCACAATGAAGAAAAAAACTAAGAGACTGTGTGTATATACAGATGTGATTTCAGGCTTCGGGATCAGGAGAAAGCACTAAGAGATAAGTTGAGCCAGCAAAATGACACCAGGACACTATTCCTAGCCAAGAAAGGGGAGTCATCATTGTGCCCTGGCTTGACTCAGTTTTCCTCTAGCCTTTGGCAGCTTGAGACAAAGATAGAAACTTACAGAGATTGACACCAACCCTTACTTGAGCAAGGACTACAGAGATGGCTCAGTACGTAAAAGCACTGGTTGCTCTTGCAGAGTACCAGGGTCCATTTCTCAACACTTTCAAGTTGGCTCACAGACTGTCTGAAACTCCAGTCCCAGGGGATCCAATATCCTAGGGCACTGCAGGCAGGTGGAGCCCAGACACACAGGCAGGGGAAACACGCATAAACGGAAAATAGAAGTGAGTAATTTTAAAAAGAAGAAGAGAAAAGAGAAGACACAAAACAGATGAGGCCTTTAGGCCCTAGTGTATCTAGGGTTGGCTGTAGCTCACTATAGTCAAGCTGGTCAGGAAGAGGGCTGTGCTATATTGTAACTCCCCAAATTAACCTGTAAGCCCCACCAGCCCAGGGACTAGGTAACTTGCTAGAATTCTGGGAATTGTAGTTCTTAACAGAACCTCATGGGAAAGTACCTATAGGTTTGTCCTTATAAACCCCCTGTAGCACACGACTCAAAGCCATTCTCAGCTGAGAAGTTTTAGAGCATGGTCCTGACTGTAGTCCATCTCTTGGTCAGTATTGAATATTTAATAAAGCTTGCCTTAAATTTGGATCAAAATGGTGGGCTTGGTTTTTCTCTGGCAAATCTCAGGATTAACAGTACCAAGGTCATTTAAGGGTCAATTTAATACATATTTTTTTTTTTTTTTTTTTTAACATACTTAAATCCCCATGACTCATGTGATAGGCTCTTCCTTAGCCTGCGGACGTGAGACGATCAGAGTGCTAGAAATGAATGTGTATTCCTGAGTTTGCCTGGATGACTTTGGAGTCTTCGTGTCCTGCAGGCGTGGTTCCCCATGATGGACTGACTTCATAACCCTCAAGATGTTTCATAGGTGAGGAAGTGACCTCAGAGGGGTTATACAACTTATTTCAGGTCACTTGTTCGGAAGAATAGATACTTATCTGTATTTGCCTTCAAATACATCTAAGTTTGCCCTTTGACCCTGACAGCTTGGAGAGGAATCCCCAACTACATGTGCATAAAACACACTACACAGGAATCCAGAGAAGCAAGGAGCCAGACATAAAAAGAAATTTGCTCTGACGGACCACTCAGGAGGGTACCTGGTCCTTTTCCTCTCTTCTTCCTTTTTGCAAACAGCCAAAAATAAAAACTACTCACCAAATATTAGAACTAGGGGTGAAGGAAGGTACAATTTAAACGGTCACTGGGCTTGCATGTTACCAGACCCCTAAAGTAGCAAACTTCCCCCAAATAGAAGCAAACAGGAGGTGGCTGCCGCGCGTCCACATCATCCCCGTGACTCATGTGGTAGGCTCTTCCTTAGCCTGTGGACGTGAGACGATCGGAGTGCTGGGAATGAATGCATCCCTGAGTTTGCCTGGATGATTGTGGAGTCTCCGTGTGCTGCAGGAATGGCTCACAGTCGATGCTCTGATCGGCTTCAGTTCTCAACAGGAGGCTCTTCAGAATCCTGAGTTTTAAGTATGGGACAGGACATGTGACTATAGGTAGGGGCTAGTCTCCTACTGCCGTAGACTCTGAGTTCCAGTCCTATGTTACAGCACCCCCACTCCCTGTCTTTCTGACCTGTTGTTCTTTCTACTCAGCTGAACACGGAGCTGGGGGTGAATCTGAGCTCTTCTGAGACTGACCAGTTTTGTTTTTGTTTTTGTTTTGTTTTGTTTTTGTTTTTTGAGGAAAATATATACCATCTTTCCGGATCATAGAAATGGAATAAAATCTAGTTGGTGTTGGAACATTAGCAGAGAACTTGCTAAGTTCTCAAAAGTAGAAGCAAAAGAGACTGAAGGGGGAACTGCCGCCAGTAACAGCATCCTTGTGAAACTCTGTCATTCTTGGGCCCTGTGCACCTGGGAAATCCCATGTTCTTTGAATCTGCCTGCCACACCCTTTCCTGTCTCACCGTTGGCTGACTTCAGCCACACAGATGTCCCTGTCGTCACTCTGACCTCACACATCCCCCACACAGAAGGCACGGACTTGCCTCCATTTTTGCTTTTTTTTTTTTTTTTTTTTTTTCCCGTTTTGTTTTGTTTGAGACAGGGTCCAGCCTGGGCTAGACTCAAATGTATAATACGCTGTATGCTGGGATTTCAGCCATGTACCCAATGAAATCTCCGTCTAGTCTGACCCCAATCCTGACCCTTCTGTTTATAGTCACTCTACTCATATCTATTCTGTCGCCCATGGACCCACTTAGAAGCACAGAAGCCCAGTGGTTAGGGCTGAAGCTAACGCTGAAACCCAACAGGGGGGAGGAGGAGGAAGCGAGAAGGGTCAGCTGGGTTAGGAGCCTCCAGAGAAGCTGACCAGAACAATTAAGAACAAAGCCTGCACGCTCTTCCGCCGAAGCCCGGAGCCTGGCCTTGGCCTTCTGTGAACAGCTCTAGGAAATGGCTGAGATTCCAGATTTGGAAGGAAGAGATTGGTAAACAAGAGATGGGGCTCGGGAAGAGAGCAGCCTCCCTGGGTTTCAGGGAGGAGCCCATGGAGTCAACTTGTTTGTTACTCAGCCATAGAAGACAGGTGGCAGACCAACCAAGCCTCTGGGAAGGCATCATTCCCACCATCTTCCCAAGGCCTGGAACTCACCCCACTGAGGTTGCTTCAGAGAGTTTCAGTGATGGGATGTGCATAAAAACACAGGCGACACTCGTGGTGTGTCAAGTCCTGTCTGTATCGAATCTATCTCATGTCAAATCTCATTCCGATTTTACTCTGGATCTCAAGGTGGCATCTGCTATTAACATCCCCATTTTACAGATAAGAAAACTGGTGGGGGTTTTTTTTTGTTGTTGTTTTTTTGTTTGTTTGTTTGTTTTTTGTTTGTTTGTTTGTTTGTTTTTTGATGAAAGAATCTCCCCCCAAGAGCCCACAGACAACATTTCCAAGCCATTTGAAGAAAATGTGGGCACAGTCCTTGGGTTTTCAAAGCTTAAGGTTCCGGGTCATTCCAACTTTCTAGCCTCGAAAGACTCAATCTATCTGCTCCTGAGGAATGGACCAGAGATACACACTTGCCAGCCCCCCACCCCCTTGCATCCCTTGACTTCTTGGCCTGCAACCCCTTTGGATTCTACCTTCGGCTCCTTACTCCTGTGTCTGAGGCGCAACTTCTGATCTTTATCCTCCTCTATTCGGTGTCTGGCTAATGGAAAAACAATAGTGACTAAGACCTAAGCAGAAGCTTTGACTAGAGCCATGGAGTTGGCAGATCAAGGGTCTGGGCACAGTTAGGATCAGTGTGAGGATTTAAGAAACCCTAACACAGACACGAAGTAAACCCTTAGCCCGAAGTTAGCATCGCGTCCCAGGGATGACAGCTGAAGTGTGGAGGTCAGAGAGTTTCTCACCTCTGGTCCCCTCCCAGTTCTCTAAGGCACCGAGGGCCAGGCAGGAAGCATCCGTTTCCTCAAAGCGGCTTCCCTACTGGGACAGAGTCTCAGTCACAAACAACTACCACCGCCCCACCCCTCCCCTTCTTCCCTTACTGCTGTGAGCTCAGAACAACAGGACAAAAGTGTGTGAGACAAGGAGAGGAGCTGAGAGCAGCCATGGACTTTGGAGGAATGGGCCTCCTGGGGACTAAGTGGCCTCTACCTCTGCTGCTTCTTGTCATCATGGGTGAGTAGGGCCCTCCCTCTCCTAGCCCTCGCTCCTGGGTTCGTGGTCCAATCCAAGCTCTGGGTCCAAGGCCAGCAGAACAAAGGAGGATCTGGTGTCTGGTGTCTTTCTTCTAATTATCAGTGAAGTGCCAGAGACAAAGATAGGGGTTGGGGATATGTGTGTGTGTGTGTGTGTGTGTGTGTGTGTGTGTGTGTGTGTGCAACAGAGACAGAAAGAGCTATACCGACCTTGACCTATGGACTCAGACCCTCTCCCCTCCTAGTTAGCTTCTTATTTGGAAATAGATGTTCAGTAATATACGCCATCTGGCAGACTCCTATACAAGACACAGAAGGGGTGCAGTACAGGAGTCTCTCTTTCCCTCTTAGGAGGTGAGGCTCTGGATTCTCCACCCCAGATCCTAGTTCACCCCCAGGACCAGCTACTTCAGGGCTCCGGCCCGGCCAAGATGAGCTGCAGAGCATCGGGCCAACCACCACCCACTATCCGCTGGCTGCTGAACGGGCAGCCCCTTGGCATGGCAACCCCAGACATACATTACCTCCTGCCTGATGGGACCCTCCTGCTACATCGTCCCCCTGTCCAGGGACGGCCGCAAGATGACCAGAACATCCTCTCAGCAATCCTGGGTGTCTACACATGTGAGGCCAGCAACCGGCTGGGCACAGCAGTGAGCCGGGGTGCTAAGCTGTCTGTGGCTGGTGAGGCTTGGGAGGGTAGGCCCAGGGTGAAGCAGAGTTAGGCTCAGATGCTTGTGTCCAGGGAAATATGAGGGAGGCCTGGGCTGCCAGTCTTGGGTTAGAGAACTAGGTTATACTGGACATAGACGGGCAAGGAAATGGTACAGAGGAATTGGGTAAGCATGTTAGCATAAGCCAAAGAAGAACTCAGGGCGGGTAGACATGCTTCCTGCTGAGCCGCTGACCTCCCAATAGTCCTCCAGGAGGACTTCCAGATCCAACCTCGGGACACAGTGGCCGTGGTGGGCGAGAGCTTGGTTCTTGAGTGTGGTCCTCCCTGGGGCTACCCAAAGCCCTCAGTCTCCTGGTGGAAAGACGGGAAACCCCTGGTCCTCCAGCCAGGGAGACACACAGTGAGTGAAGCCCCAGTCCTGGGAACTCCTTTACCCATACATCATCCTGTCCTGGGCACACCAAGCAACTGACCCCTTCTCCTCTCAGTGGCATGTCCCGTGGCAGATGTGAGAGCAGGAGGGCGAGGAGACCTCAAATTGCCCTCTGACCTCTAAGCTTCTCACATTGTAGACTTCAAAGAGTATCTGACCCTGACAGGTGTCTGGGGATTCCCTGATGGTATCAAGAGCAGAGAA
The DNA here is from genome assembly GCF_011762505.2 of Arvicanthis niloticus. NCBI lineage: Eukaryota > Metazoa > Chordata > Mammalia > Rodentia > Muridae > Arvicanthis > Arvicanthis niloticus. The sequence continues at coordinate 6,300,453 of NC_133434.1, forward strand.
GAATGACACGGGGACCTACATGTGTATGGCCACCAACAGTGCTGGCCAACGGGAGAGCCGAGCAGCCAGGGTGTCTATCCAGGGTAAGGACAGGAGTCACCTACAGTTCGATAAGGGCTCAGGAGATAACGCTGTGGGTGACGTGCTTGTTTCATATACGTGATGATTCAAGCTGTCCGGCCCCCATGTAAAAGCAGAGTATGCCAGTATATGTCGAGAATCCCAGTACTGATGTGGAGTACAGACAGGTGAATCCCAGAAGCTAGCCAGCCAGTCTAGTCTACACAGCGAGTCCCAGGTTCAACGTGAGACCTTGTCTCAAAAACTAAGATGGAGAACAGTATTAAGAGAAGACTCTGTCGTCAACTTTTAGCTTCCATATGCACACTCATTCACATACATGCATCTGCACATGTAAACGTAAACCCACGCTCAAAGTTCAAGGTGAGGTTTAGTTTAGTCCAGTTTAGTGTGGTGGTCAGGTATGGGGTTTGCGGTCCAAGGGGTGCGACCTCCGTATGTGAGGCTAGAATGGACATAGGAATACGCTAGAACTAAAAACCCTGGTTGCCAAGTCTGTCCACCATGAAGGTATGTTCCACTTCTCCATCCCACCCCTGTGATCCTCCCGCAGAATCACGGGACCGCAAGGAACACCTAGAGCTTCTGGCTGTTCGAATTCAGCTGGAAAATGTGACCCTGCTGAACCCAGAGCCTGTAAAAGCGCCCGAGCCTGGGCCAGCTGTGTGGCTCAGCTGGAAGGTGAGACAGAAGACCCAGAAAACTCCCAGGGTTCAGATCAGGACTGCCACGAGCTCCCTGGTTTCTTACCCTTCCTTACTCTGACTTCTTCCCAGGTGAGCGGCCCCGCTGCACCTGCTGAATCATACACGGTCCTGTTCAGGGCCCAGCGGGTTCCAAAGGACCAGGGATCTCCATGGACAGAGGCGCTGCTGGGTGGCCTGCAGAATGCAAAGCTTGGGGGCCTCCACTGGGGCCAAGACTATGAATTCAAAGTGAGACCATCTTCCGGCCGGGCTCGAGGCCCTGATAGCAATGTGTTGCTCCTGAGGTTGCCTGAACAGGGTCAGTCAAGGATTCTGCTTAGCCTGGGGGAGGTGGTTCCTTGCTTATTCTAATCCAGTCTGGACATGCTGGGAGGTTAGGGGAACCCTTATTTGTTGATCCTCCTGTGCATGGGGAAGGAAGAAGTGCCTTCCCTGTGGAACTCTGGCTCTCAATACCCCAGAGTCTCTCTTCACCCTCGCACAGAGTCCCCTCCTTTAGCCCTTCTAACAATCTCTTCCTTTTCTCCAGTGCCCAGTGCCCCACCTCAAGAAGTGACTGTAAGACCTGGCAATGGTAGTGTCTTTGTGAGCTGGGCTCCGCCACCTGCTAAAAACTGTAACGGGATCATTCGTGGCTACCAGGTATTCCTACAAAATGGCACTGACCAGCATTCCTGTCCCCTGGAGTTTCACATAGCCTTGCCCTGACTGCTACAAACCAGTCTCTAAGTCAAAAAGTGGAGGGATTTGCTTTTCTTGAGCAAATGAGGAAGGAGCCAGACCCTGCCAAGAATCTTATAAGCTACCGTCTCATAGCATCTCACAAGCAGCCTTAGGCTAATATCTCTAATTTGCACATGGAAAGCCAGATTACGGTCATATAGACAGAAGTCTTTAAGACAGGAGTGCTCCGAATGTGGGTGCTGGGCTGGCAAAAGGCCAATCACCTGGAAACTCCTTAGGAAGGCACACTCTCGGGTCCTTTCCTAGGCCCCTTGAATTGGAAAGTGGAGATGATTGCTTGGTACCTGTATTTTAGCAAGCCTCTTGGTGACTCAAAAGCACTTGTCCTGGGTGCATTGTAACAGATCACTTTACCTTTCTGTCTGTCTAGAAAGAAGTCTCTCTCTCTTGGTAGAGGAGGAGGCATAGGGACAGTGGTGTGTTTCATGGAACAGCCCCCAGGAATAAAGTGCCCTTAGGAAGACCACATGCTCATTTGCACATGAAGTGCTCTGCTGTTAGGATAGTACTGTGAGCAACTGTGAGTACCTTTGCTCATACCCTAGGTCTGGAGCCTGGGCAATGGCTCATTGCCTGCTGCCAACTGGACCGTAGTGGGTGAACAGACACAGCTGGAGATCGCCACACGAATGCCAGGCTCCTATTGTGTGCAAGTGGCTGCGGTCACGGGTGCTGGGGCTGGAGAGCTCAGTACCCCTGTCTGCCTCCTTTTAGGTGAGGGAAAAAAGGCTCTACCCATACCCTCTACCCCACCCTCATGTCATCCTTCTGTCTCCCTGTCCCTGTCTCACATTTCTAGCTCCTCTCTCTCTTGTCTGTTGGTCCCTCATTGTCCCACTTGCCCTCCCTCTAAGCTCCACATCCCAAACAGAGCAGGCCATGGAGCAATCAGCACGAGGTCCCAGTAAACACGTTCCCTGGACCCTGGAACAGCTGAGGGCCACCTTGAGACGACCAGAAGTCATTGCCAGTGGTGCTGTCCTGCTCTGGTTTCTGCTACTAGGCATTGCTGTGTGTATCTACAGACGCCGCAAAGCTGGGGTGCACTTGGGCCCAGGTGAGAGAAGAGAGCCCATATGTGTAGATCTCCCCGGGCCCAGCTAGAATGCCACAGGGGCTTAGGAAGATGCTGGGTTCTTTATGTATCTGGTCCCTCATTTTCTTCCAGGTCTGTACAGATATACGAGTGAGGACGCCATTTTAAAACACAGGTGAGAAGCCAAAAGGGAGCCCTCAGACAGAGAGGTCAGAGAGGTCAGAGTGAACAGAGTCTTGGCAGAGAAGCAGGTGGAGTGTCAGTCCACACTCCTGCCAGGCAGTATAGATTCCTGATACCTGAAGCTCTCCTGGATTCCTTGTGGTAATGAATCTGTCTGTAGTCCTCTTGTCAGCTGAACAACCTACATCAAGCCTCCTGACCACCTGTCTATTGTCCTTGTCGCCTACTCTCACTATTCTTGCTGTTAAGTGAGTTGCTGGCAAAAGATGAGCAGCCCTGGTGTCTAGTTCCCTCCGTGTTCCCACTGTCTACCTGATAGCATCTTTGAATTCCATACATTGCCTGCCTCTGGAGCCATCCACCTGTCTTGCACATGCTGCACACTTCCAGTAGGGGGCGACCAGCTCCTGGGTTATTCATTGCTCCAAACCAGGGCCAAACAATAGGTACCTCTGCTCCAATTACCAGAGTTAGTCTGTAGTCATGACACACAATTCTAAGAAAAATTACATTCTCACTCCAATCCACCCACCTACCCACCCCGCACAGATACACCATTGGCTGAGTTTTACACTAGAAAAACATTTCCTTTCTTTGTTAACTTCATTAGTCTTTTTGATCTGGGTCTGAATTGTTTGAGGAGAGTTTAATGAGTACCTACTGTGTACTGGATGTGTCAGTGAGTACCTACTGTGTACTGGATGTGTCAGGTCCTCAGGCTACCAATTTTCTCTCATACTCTCAGCCCAGAACAAGGTTCCAGGCTGCCTGGCACCGTTTTCCTGAGTTTTATTTTGCTCTCTGGCTTCTCTCTTCCCACTACATCCTGCCTTTGTCTGCTCTGCTCCTCTGAAACCTCTTCCCTTGTCCTCGAGGGAAATTCTATTCAGATTGGTTCATCCATTCCTTTGGACTAGTTCTCCACCCACCAGAAACTTGCAGACTAGGAAGGGACAGGCAGGAGAGCAATCTGGAGTTGGAGACGCAGTGTGTACCACAGGCATGAAAGGGGACAGAGAAACAAAAGCAAGAGGGACCCACCCTTACCCTATGAAACAGTGGGGAGAATGGCTTGCTGTATTCATGGAAAATGTAAACCATTGTTCTGGCCAGGATATATGGTATATTAGTCAAAACAAAGGTTAATGCTAAGGGCTGGAAGCCCAACCAAAGAAGCTTGCCGTGGTAGACATCTGAATTCTGTCTTGGCAATTAGGGAGCAATCAAAGGTTCTAGGCAGAGTAATTTTAGCAAACCGCTGATGTTGAAGGATTATCCGGGCAGCGGGGAAGCCAATAGCCATTATAGCAAGCTTCTATTCTGCCAGCAGACTGATTTCAAATTTCCTCAACTCAAACTTCACAGCATTCAGTCTTAAATGGAGGCTCTCTGTTGGCCTTTAACAGTTTTATTTGTTTCTGAGTAGATTTATTTCCTGGGTTGTGCAGCTACACTGTAGCAGGTAGGGCTTTTCCATTTGTGTTTGCCTGGCTCCATACTTCTTTCCATCATAGTATCTATAATAGTTGCTCCTAAACGTCCCCCCCACCCCGCCCCCAGCTCTGGACAAATTAGCCTTCTCCTGATCCCAGGACAAAAAGACATGCTAAGTTCAGGGACACCAAGTCAGAGGTCCTCGGGGGACTTCAAAAAAAAAAAAAAAAAACAGCTATAAAATTAAAGCAAAACCCTACCATTTCTACTGCTCTAAGCTGGGCGTCTTGACTAATTTGGTTCCTTTTCCTCCCTGCCTTGCCTTGTCACCCCACCACCCCACCACTATCCCAGGATGGACCACAGTGATTCCCCATGGCTGGCAGACACCTGGCGTTCCACCTCTGGCTCTCGAGACCTGAGCAGCAGCAGCAGCCTTAGTAGTCGGCTGGGCGTAGACCCTCGGGAAGCACTGGAGGGCAGGCGCTCCTGTAACTATACCTCCTGCAGGGGATGCGAAGGGGAGGAGGAGTGCAGTGCGCTCACTATAACTCCTTTTGTCGGTTTTTTTTTTATGTCAGTGATCTCCTGGGACCCCCGGAGCCCTGGTGTGCCTCTGCTTCCAGACACTAGCACGTTTTACGGCTCCCTTATTGCCGAGCAGCCTTCCAGCCCTCCAGTCCGGCCAAGCCCCCAGACACCAGCTGCTAGGCGCCTTCCACACAAGTTGGCCGGAACTTCCAGCCCCTGGGCTAGCTCAGATAGTCTCTGCAGCCGTAGAGGACTCTGTTCCCCACGCATGTCTCTGGCCCCTGCGGAGGCTTGGAAGGCCAAAAAGAAGCAGGGTAAGGATGGCAGAAAAGCCACACTCGGGCAGATGGAAGTGGGACTAGTAGCGGTAATGTGGTCTGCTAGCCTTAATCAGCTTAATTGTCTCCCGGTGAACACAGGCCATGTTATCTCCACTCGTGGCAGATGTTTACTCAGCTCTTCTTTACGGAAGTGCGCCCTGGCTCTGCCCTCTGTTTGACATAGAGAACATTTAACCAGCACCACTGCATGCCCAGCATGGTGGATACAAGAGACATAGGACACATCTTTCTCTCTCTTCCGAACCCCATCTGTGATGACCGACAAACAAGTTTAGTTGGAGCCTGGCCAAAAGGGATCAGCGCTAAAAACAAAAACAAAACAGGTTTTCCAGAACTCATGTCCCACACGTGATACACTGGTCTGCTTGGACACAGACTCCCAGATTGCTTCTCAGAGAGAATTATGTGCAATCAGCCCTCCATATACACAGAGTCTGTATTTGCAGACGCAACCATCCAAGGATGACAACCGTTCTTTCATGGGATGCTGGAGCCAGTCTCCTATAACATAAAGAAATATTATAATACTAATATATAATACTTACAGGACAGAATTGTTTCTATTTCTAGCTGTTTTGACTTTCTCGAAGAAAACAACTATAATCTCCATTTCTCAAGCAACTACTCGTGTTGCTTGAGAGATGTGCTAGCTGCCTTGGTTATATTTGTTATCATCTTTAATCCTTGAGGCAGATTAAGTGGATGGACATGGTTTCTCCAATTTTACAGAGAGGAAAAAATCGACACAATGATCGGGTAACTTGGTCAAAATTCCAGAATAAGATGCAGAGCTCAACTTTGAAGCCAGGATGATCTGTCGCCAAAGGCTACTGAACTTCCCGGGAATTACATAGGAAGGTCCCTGCTTCGAGGGCTGTTTTCCCAGCTGCTACCCTTAGCCAGCCATCTTTATGGACTTTCTGAACTGCTTAAAGGGACTTAGCAGATTTTTTTTTTACAGTCAGTTGTTTTTAAGGAGATAAAATACAACTTCAGTTAAAAAAAAAAGGCAAGAGTGGATTAAGAGTAATTAAGAGTTGTTCGATGTGGACAATTTCATGGGATTGTAAATATTAATAAGCTGGCACTCTTTCCCATTTTGTCTCAGGGCTATTGCATGATCAATCTTGAGTGGTAATGAAATGCCAGCTAAAACAGTCGGAATAAGTCTCATTTAGGGGTCATTAACTCAGTGGCAAAGCCTGCAATTGGCATGCGGCTGGCCCTGAGTTCAATCCTCAAAACCAACCAAACAAACAAATAACCAACCAGCCAACCAAACAAACAAACAATAGTCTTTTTCTGGAAAGCCACAGTGACTTTAATGGACTATACGGTTCCTCTTTGAACATTAACAGTTCTAGAAAAAGTGGTGTTATTTTTCTCCAGCCATTTATTTCTTTTCTCCTTTTCTTTCTTCCTCCCTCTCTTCTTTCTTTTTTTTCCCCTCCTTTGCTGCTGGAGCTTGAATCAGGGGCTTCATGTGCTAAGTACGTACCCTACAATTGAGCCATACCCTCATTCCTACAGCCAATTCCTGGGACGCTTCTAGTTCTGCCCCAGGACTTCCTAGAGTGCCTTTTAGCATCTGCCTTGGGTGCTTCACCTCACCCTAACCCTGTCTTCTCACACTCCTGGTCAAGAAACAGTCAAGTGGACCGGCTGGTGGTGGCGCACGCTTTTAATCCCAGCACTTGGGAGGCAGAGGCAGGCGGATTTCTGAGTTCGAGGCCAGCCTGGTCTACAGAGTGAGTTCCAGGACAGCCAGGGCTACACAGAGAAACCCTGTCTCAAAAAACAAACAAACAAACAAACAAAAAACAAAACAAACAAAAACAACCAAACAAACAAAACCCAGCCAAGTATCTCAGGACAAGGCTCGCAAGGGAAGAAATGAAAACTATTAACAGATTCTCTCTGAGAAGAGGAATTCTTATCTTCACGGAGCAGAAATCGATGAGGAGAGCAGTAGGAGGGGATAGAGATCAGGAAGACTGGAATGCACACAAGGATGAAAAGGAAGTTGGTTTTGGAATATCTGGAGCCAGGAGCTTTACAATCTGTTTTTTTTTTTTTTTTTTTTTTTTTTTAATTGAATTCTCAACATCATCCTTTGACGGGGTTGCTCACAAGGGAACTTGATCTTCTTAAAGGTTGATGCATTTCACTGAGGTCATACAGCTAAACCAGCCAGGGTGCTTTCCAGTTTATCAGGGCTGGAGAAAACATGGGAGCAGAGAGGAGGAACTATCTCCCTCTTTCTCCCTCTAAATTCCCTCTAGATTCAAGATCCCAGGTCTGAGTGAACAGCAAGGCTGAAGGCAGGACCTACGATTGGGGTCCCTAACAGCTGTCTTTTCCATGTAGAATTGCACCACGCAAACAGCTCCCCACTGCTCCGGGGCAGCCACCCCATGGAAATCTGGGCCTCGGAGATGGGAAACAGAGCCTCCAAGAACCTTTCTCAAAGCCCAGGTGAGAGAAAAGGGGAAGTGAGGCATAAGGCAGGTTTTCAGGCCCAACAGTCCAGGCCCTTCTTGGTTCTGCTGTGGTGTTTGCGTGTGCGTGTGCGTGTGCGTGTGTGCATGTGCGCGCGGTTAAGTGGGCTGGACATTACAATGGGGTCAGAGCAGGTTGGGATCCAGACTGCATGGGATTCTAGGGAAACTGTTGTTCCCAGGACCAAACTCTTGTTCCTCACGAGAAGCCCCCCGAGCCGTGGTAGCCTGGCGTGCCCTGGGACCACAACTTCACCGCAACTCCAATGAGATAGCAACCCGTCCACTTCCTCCGACGCCCCTTTCTCTTCGTGGAGCCCCAAGTCACGATCCACAGAGCCAGTAAGAGGGCATGGGTCAGAAAACAGAGTTGGGATACTGAGGGCGTGGGGGATGTTGATGAGACAAGACCAAAGCTGAGTGATGTGGACCTGCAGAATGATCTAAGAATAATTAACTGCTGTTTCTTCCGTCCCTGACCCAGGTGTGTGGAGAAGCTCCAAGCTCCCTCCTCTGACCCACTGCCAGCAGCCCCTCTGTCCGTTCTCAACTCTTCCAGGCCTTCTAGCCCCCAGGCCTCTTTCCTCTCTGGTCCTAGCCCATCCTCCAGCAACCTGTCCAGCTCTTCACTATCATCCTTAGAGGAAGAGGATCAGGACAGTGTACTCACTCCCGAGGAGGTAGCCCTGTGCCTGGAGCTCAGTGACGGGGAGGAAACACCCACGTGAGTATCCTAGGAGAGCCGAAACACTACAGCTAAGCATGCTGGGAAGCATATACGTCTGCCTCAATTGCCGTGTTCCTGCTACTGTGCCCTAACCAGTATTCTGTCTCCCACTTCGGCCTTTTAGGAACAGCGTATCTCCTATGCCAAGAGCTCCTTCACCCCCAACAACCTATGGTTATATCAGCATACCAACATCCTCAGGACTGGCAGACATGGGTAGAGCTGGTGGAGGCATGGGGTCTGAGGTTGGGAACTTACTGTGCCCACCTCGGCCCTGCCCCACCCCTACGCCCAGCGAGGGCTCTCTGGCCAATGGCTGGGGTTCAGCTTCTGAGGACAATGTACCCAGCGCCAGGGCCAGCCTGGTTAGCTCCTCTGACGGCTCCTTTCTCGCTGATGCTCACTTTGCTCGTGCCCTGGCAGTGGCTGTGGATAGCTTTGGTTTCAGTCTGGAGCCCAGGGAAGCTGACTGTGTCTTCACTGGTATGTGGACCCACCCACTCCCCTTAGAACGGACCCAGCTCCCTTTTTTTCCCCTAAACAAGAGTCAAGGCTTCCTAGTCACCCCATTAACTCTCACGGTCATTTAAACAATGAATTAGTTTTATTGAGGTGTGGTGACACATCCCTGAAATCTCAGCCTTTGGAAAGGAGAAACAGGAAAATGATGAATTCCAGGCCAGCCTGAGCTACATAGGATTTTTGTCTCAAAAAAGGAGGAGAGGTAGTTTTTAACTGAATGTTTGGTGTGTCCTAGGTACTAGGAGAAGTGTCTCACGTGGATCATTAAGAACGCCATGAGGGATATTCTTTACCTCTCTTTTCCAACACAGAAAACAGTAGGTCAGACAGATGCATTAGCCGCTTCAGGATCCCCCATAGATCATGGACACATGGTCCAATTATGAAGCCTAGAGGAATCCAGCTGGGTGGCCCAAAGCCTCACCTCCAGGATCGTGCTATTCACCAGATGTGGGTTCCAGAAAGAGCTGCTCCACAGCTGGTCTTCTTTCAATTGGCACGTCATATGCCTCCTGCCTCCTAGCTCCTGCTGAGCTTCCAGATCTCATGATTGCCTGTCCACAGCTGATCACTGGTCCTTGGAAGCTCACCATGCTCATGTGCACACGCATGCGCACACACGAGATCCCACATATGCATAATATCTTACTTTCCCTTACTCTACCTACCCTTTGGCATCAAGAAAACCAGCAAGGCCTACAGCAAAGGACAGGACAAAAATGACCCAGGTCAGGTCTACAGAGATGGCTGAGTGGTTAAGGACCCTTTAGTGTTCTTGAAGAGAACTCATGTTCAGTTCTGGTCGTTCATGTCAGATGGCTCAAAAATCACCTGCAATGTTAGCGCCAGGGGATCTGATGCCCTCTTCTGGCCTCTATGGGCACTGCACTCGCAAGCACTTTAACTTACAGAGACACATACTTGTCTGTTTAAAAACAAAGTAAGTCTTTATAAAAATATTTATATCCAGGTCAAAAATGCCCATCACAGAAGGAACAGGCTACCCAATGGTAGGAAAGTAAGAGTATGGAGAACCAGAGCTGTTCTGGAAGAAAACAAGCCAAATACTCTCTGTAAAGAAACACATATGTTAGGTTTCAGGGGCTGCAGTCACTGGAACTGATAGACTGAGTTAAAGTTAGGGTATATTTAGGAGTGGAGTTGTATGTAGACCCTAAACCAGTCCTAAGCTTTCGTCCATAAATTGATTCCTAGCAGGTAAATATTGAACCTTCTGTTGACTTATCTATCTTCCTTGTTAGATGCCTCGTCACCCCCCTCCCCTCGGGATGATCTCTCCCTGACCCGAAGCTTCTCTCTGCCTCTGTGGGAGTGGAGGCCAGACTGGTTGGAAGATGCTGAAATCAACCACACCCAGAGGCTGGGGAGGGGACTGCCTCCCTGGCCTCCTGATTCTAGGGTCTCTTCCCAGCGAAGTTGGCTCACCGGTGCTGTTCCGAAGGCTGGTGGTAAATATCTGGCTGACTGGCTAACATTGTAACCTTAACTGAGAAGTCCTGGAGAAGAACCAAAAGGGAGCCTGGGGTCTTAGTAATTCTGTTCTTCTTCAACTTCCAGATTCCTCCTGAATTGTCCCTGAGATGGCCAGAAGAGTACCCAGCGACTCTCCTGCCTATCCCCAGGCCTTCTCACAGGTGGAGGTTCTTGGCTTATGCTTCTCTGTAATGGAGGTCCATCATCATTGGCCTTCTAGAGAGCTCTGTCACTGGGATTGTTAAAACAAATGATAGCAAACCAAACTATGATTGAAGGAGTCTTGCATTCCCACGGAGAACAAGACAGCATCTTCAGGACACCAGACTCTCTCTTCACAACCAGAATCTTTGGCCTAAGTAAGCCTGGCTCCTGATCTCCCACCCATGTGGATCATGGAAAGAAGGGAAGCCAACTGTGTCTTCTGGAAGGGTAGAAATATTTGTTGGAGAGGGCTATGGTGGAGGACCTGCAGAAAAGCCCTCTCATATCTACTTGGACTCCCCCCTTAGAGGCCAGCTCAACCCTTTCCCCAGCCACACCATGCAAGGACACTAAAGGAGGAAGGTCATGGACGCAGTGGGCCCTGTGCAGTGTCACAGTTAATACTTCAAAATGGGGTCAATGGAGCAGGCGGAGGGAAAGAAAGCAGGGGACATGGAACCAGTGCACTAATCTCATGACAATGTCATCTGTGAGCTTCAGGAACTTGATTCTATAAAAACTGTAAAGACTTTGAGTTCTGTGACATCATTCCTTGGGCTCTATTTTGGGAAGGGCACCTGCGGAGATGTAAGAGTTACTTGGCTAACGAGACGCACTCAGCAAGTTTAAACGGAATGTAAAGGAGAGGCACAGGTGGGTCTACGGGTCCGGGTCTGTAGAGCCTGGGGAACCAACTCCTGTTGTCTGCAGCCCCAGCTTCGCTCCCTGGAGTCCAATTCCAGATGGTGCCTTAAAAATAATCAGGCAGCTAAATTCCATGGAAGATGGAATCATCTGGGATATTTGGCTGGTGAATACTTTTTAGAAACTGCAGAACAGAGATGGACTCTGGTGGAGGACCTGGGTCCTGAGCCATTAAAAGCCATGAGAGGGCGGGCTTACTTGCATCTCTCACATGTACTGGGTAAGGTCATGGGCAGAATTGTGCTGTAGAGCACCATCATGGCCAAAGAAGATGTGTGTATGGAGGGAAGGTGTGTCAGCAGCAAGGCCTAATGGCGCGCTACTTCCTAAACCCTGCAGCTCTTCCTTAAGACCACTCTGAGTTAGGAAGCCAAGCAGTATGACCAGGGTGACTAGGCTATGCTAGTGAGCCAGCCTGACTGGTTTGCAGGATCTTGAAAAAAAGGAATGAGTGTTGCACATCTGTTCAATTGTTTTCCTGTTTTAGATTTCTTTCTTTCTTTCTTTCTTTCTTTCTTTCTTTCTTTCTTTCTTTCTTTCTTTCGCTTTCTGGCAAAATTCCTCTCGAAACCATTCCAACTCTGCCAGACTGAAGGGGGAAAGGGTATCTGCATACACCAATGTTCGGGTCAAAGTGGAGGGCAATGTCATGGCTCTGAAGGTCCAAGCTATTTAGAAGTGAGGACGAAGCAAGCAGCCAACATATGGGTCAGCTGTGGGGTGAGAGAGATTGATTGTGACGCAAGTTTGTAACAGATACAATGTAGCCAAGAAATACCCTTTGCAGATACCCTCTGTGAAGAATCCCGGGGCCATGAAGCACACATATACTTTCTTCTTGACTGGAATGTCACTTATATACTCTTTGTTTTGGTTTGGTTTGGTTTGGTTTGGTTTTGTTAGAGACAAGGTTTCATGGAGTTCAGGCTGACTTCAAAGTTGCTATGTAGCTGAGACTGGCCTTGAACACCTAATTTTCCTGCCTCCCAAGTGCTGAGATTACAGGCAAATGCTACCATACTGGCTCTTTGGTTTTTGTTTTTGTTTGTTTTGTTTTTTGTTTTTTTTTGTTTTTAACTTGTATTTGTTGTGAGGTGAGTGAGCAGATAGACCCCAGAGAAGGGCACCAAAGGAAAGGTTGGCTCAGTTCTCTGGAGGGACAGTGATCTATATGTTGGCTATTTGAACATCTGTATAGTAACAGTGTATTACGGTGTGGATATAAAATATCCCTTCAACAGGGGCCTATGTGGTGAGAGGCTATTTCTGGTGTCATTATTGAGAGGCAGTCACTTCATCTATGGGCTACTAAGAGGTGTGGTATGACAGCAGTAAGTAAGTCCCTGGGATCAGGTCTTTAAAAGACATATCTTGCCTCAGCCACAGTTGTGTACTTCTTTCTGCTTCTTGGATATTATAGGTGAGCAACTCTGCTCCACCATGATCTTTGTCTTACCATGGCCACAAAACCAAGATCCAGACAACCATCGGCTGAGTCCTTAAAAGCTGAGTGAAAATAACCCTTTTCTTCCTTAAGTTGTTTGTGTGTCAGTGAATAGTGAATAGTAACATATTGATGGGACAGTGAGCTGACACACTGGGGAACAGTGGACTAACACACTAGGGGACAGTGGACTAACACACTGGGGGCAGTGGACTAACACACTAGAGGACAGTGGACTAACACACTGGGGGACAGTGGACTAACACAATGGAGGACAGTGGACTAACACACAGGGGGACAGTGGACAAACACTGAGGGACAGTGGACTAACACACTGGGGGACAGTGGACTAACACACTAGAGGACAGTGGACTAACACACTGGAGGAGAGTGGACAAACACACTGGGGGACATTACACTAACACACTGGAGGACAGTAGACTAACACACTGGGGGACAGTGGACAAACACTGAGGGACAGTGGACTAACACACTGGGGGACAGTGGACAAACACTGAGGGACAGTGGACTAACATACTGGGGGACAGTGGACTAACATACTGGGGGACAGCGGAAAAACACAGTGGAGGACAGTGGACTAACACACTGGAGGACAGTGGACTAACATACTGGAGGACAGTGGACTAACACACTGGTGGACAGTGGACAAACACTGAGGGACAGTGGACTAACACACTGGGGGACAGTGGACTAACATACTGGGGGACAGTGGAAAAACACAGTGGAGGACAGTGGACTAACACACTGGAGGACAGTGGACTAACACACTGGAGGACAGTGGACTAACACACTGGTGGACAGTGGACAAACACACTGGAGGACAGTGGACTAACACACTGGGGGACAGTGGACTAACACACTGGGGGACAGTGTACTAACATACTGGAGGACAGTGGACTAACACACTGGAGGACAGTGGACTAACACACTGGAGGACAGTGGACTAACACACTGGGGGACAGTGGACTAACATACTGGAGGACAGTGGACTAACACACTGGAGGACAGTGGACTAACACACTGGTGGACAGTGGACAAACACACTGGAGGACAGTGGACTAACACACTGGGGGACAATGGACTAACACACTGGAGGACAGTGGACTAACACACTGGAGGACAGTGCACTAACACACTGGAGGACAGTGCACTAACACACTGGGGGACAGTGGACTAACACACTAGAGGACAGTGGACTAACACACTAGGGGGCAGTGGACTAACACACTAGGGGGACAGTGGACCAACACACTGGGGGACAGTGGACTAACACACTAGGGGGCAGTGGACTAACACACTGAAGGACAGTGGACTAACACTGAGGGACAGTGGACTAACACACTAGGGGGACAGTGGACTAACACACTAGGGGAACAGTGGACAAACACAGTGGAGGACAGTGGCTTCAGTTTCTCTCGGCCGCAGTCCAGGACAGTGTCACTTATCATCTGTCCATATCTTGAGATTTTAACAGAAGTTCAAGAGCATTCAAAAGCCACCAGTGTGTGTTGGTCTACAGACCTTCATAGCCCTCTCTACTTACAACGCTGCACAAAACAAGCAGGGGCCAGAACTCAGATTGGAGAGTTTTTTTCTTTCTTTCTTTGTTTTTTTTCTCCTTTTGTACAAACATTGTACAGAAGTCAAACATTGTACATTGGTCAGAAAAAGTCAGAAAAAGATGGAAAGAGAAGAGCTAGTTCTCTGATCCCCAAACCAACTAAAGCTGTTGCGGACAGTGCGCCTCAGTGCGTTACAAGCATCATCGCTGGGAGGAAAGGCCGCCCATCCTTGCTCCTCTTGGCTCGCGTGTGTTGGCCAGGAAAGGGGTTCACATTCTTGCCCTGCGGAGCTTTCAATAAGCTCACTGCTTCATGAAGGGTCATCTTGGTTCCTGAGGAGAAAAGAACGTGTGTAATGCAGGGGGAGGGCCTGCTATTTTGTCACCGCCGTACACGGGAGGTCATCGGCCTTTTTTTCCAGTCTACTCATCCCCTGGCATACCCAGACTCTCCTCTTACGTGTCATTATGTCCTCAGCCCTTGTCACTTCTTCTCAAGGACTCCTCCCTTACCACGCTCTTTGAGCCGCGATCCTCTCTGGAGCCCTTTATTACTGCCCTGTCTCCCATTGGCCCATCTTCCCAACCCTTTGCTCTGCTTCTTTGTTTCCTCCGATGCCCACCTCTCGGCGTTTCCGTCCTGGCCTCTGGCTCTGGCTCTGGCTCCGGCTTCTGCTGCGCCCAGGGCCCCGAGAGCCCCGAGAACCTCGCGAGCTGTTGGAACCCCTAGAAGAATTGCTACCAGCGGTAGAGCAGGTGCTGGTTCCCTGGCCATGGCTCAGGAAGCTTGGTCTGCCGTATGGAAGCCAGGCCTCTTCTGCAGCACAACCCAGAAGTGCAGCTGAGCCCACAGGAGGAAGGAGACTGTCACCACTTGTCCACTGGCCAACCTGTACACTCTCCCAGCTCTGGGTAATTACTGAGAGATGGGCACTGTCAGTTTGAAGGCCTAACACATGACCTTGACATGATATGGGTTCAGAAACACGTGGGGGTACTCCTGAGCACAGAGAGATTAAGGAAGGGAGGACACAGCACCCAGACCCTACTTCTTCCTCATCCTTGGCTTTAGTCCTGCGGGGGTGGGGGGATAATCTTGGGGACTTTGAGGACTTTTACTTAGGAGAAAGTGAAAGAGATGAGAGACAATATCAATGTTGACCAGAAACATGACTCCAACTGAAGCTGGGAGTATTGCGACTTCTACAAGCCTCCAGTCCCCTCCCACTGCCCAGGCTCTCCTTACCATCTGAGTGGGGCCCACGTTGGGCCCCTAGAGGTTGGGCCCCTAGAGGCATTGCCTGCACCACTCTCCTCTCCCCACTGCGCTCTCGCTCTAGGGAAGACATGCTGCCTGCTGCCCTCAGACCCAAGGGCCAGCTCGTCTCTTCCTCTGGTGGTGGCAAGGGTGGTGGGGGCAAGTCTGAGGAGAAAACTTATTTTCAGACAAGTCTCCTGCTTCACTGGACACTAATACTCCTCATCCCCCAGCCCTGACACTAGGAAGCAAATAAATGACCCAAGGTTTGCTGTCACCTGCTCCATTCCTCTTGGTTTCCTGCCCATTCTGTCTACTAACCGGCATCATCTCCCGGGCCCAGGGCTCTTCTCACCTCCAGGACTGTGCTCCCTTCTGTAGGGAAAAGCCTTGGGTTTCTTCCGGATTCGAGCCCGGTGTCCATGGAGCGGGGGAGTCATCTCTCCAGTTACCTGGCAGGTTCTCCCTGTAGCATTAAGAGACCAGAGGGAGAGAGGTACGAGAAGGCATTGAGAAAGGAGGTTGAAGGTGAAGGGAAAACAGGCTTTGCGGGGAGAGAGTGAGGTGGAAGCAAGTTGTAAGTCGGCAGACTCACCTGGTGCACTGCTGGCTGTACTAGGGACAGGACTGGGGCTAGCATGATAGGAGACTATGGGGCCAGCACTCAGGACAACAGACCTTCCGTCATGGCTACTCAGAGCAGGCTGGGATCCACTGAGAGGAGAACTTGGCCCGAGGGGCACCCTCCTACAATGACATAAGACCTCAGCATGTGTTCACTCCACAGAAACAAGAGCTCCCAATGTGCCAGGCATTGTGCTGTACACTCGGCCTAATGCTTAGATAGGCAAGACATGATTTGTCCCCTACAAAGCCTCAAACCAGGGGAGCGTGAGGACATCCGTGTTTGCACGCAATGCCTCGGAAGTCTGCAGACCCACTCCAAAGAGAGACAGCCTGAAAGATGGGTGAGAGCTCTGCTCGACGCCATCTTCCTTCCCAAGGCATGCTGTCACCTGAACACAGCCATGAGACCTCTGGACCCTCTTCGCCTATGTATCCATCCACCCACTAAACAAATATATACAGAGGGCCTATAATATGCAGGATATTCAACACCTCCTTACCTGGGCATCTGATGGAGATGTGGGATGTCAGTAGGGGACTGGGGGGGATCGGGAGGTGAGGGGGTAAGAGTGGCTGTGGACTGCTGTCCATAAGAAGAGGTAGGGGAGGGAGTTTCCGCTCGGGCTGGAGCCACCATGCCCGCACCACTGGAGCTTGACTCAATCAAGTGGCTTTTCTCAGGCACTGGTGGGCACCACTCTTCCAATTCTGAACTGAGGTGGGGAAGGAAGACGAGAAGCAAAGGGATGAGTAACTTCGCATTTTCCTCTGGAAGCATCTCTGCCCATTTGCTGCTCTAGGAAGTTTCCAGTTTTTCTAAATGTGTGAGGGGCATGTGCTGCTGTCAGTACCCTTACCTGCCCTTCAGTTCCTCCTCAGGCCCCTCTGGACAGCTCAGTTCACAGGAAGGGGGAGGCGGTGGCAGGGCTTCTGGCCAGCTCAAAGAGGGCATCTGTACAGATTTGCCCAGAAGCTTCCCTTTGCCTCCCCTGGCTCCTGAGGAGAGGAGAAAGGGGCACGACAGGAGCATGCAGAAAAGAACCAGAGATGAGACAGCGAGACAGCGTGTCAGCAGGAAGTGACAGGCCAGGCGCCAGAGGATGGAGGATATTGTGGATGGGACTAAAATGAGGAGGGTCATACCACTGTCTCCCTCGCTCCATTCGGGAGGAGCATACTGGCTCCAGGTGCTTGGGTCCCCAGAAGAATGTTGAGGGAACCCTCCGTGGAAGGTCTGTAGCTCTTCCCCTACTGGGTCAATGGTGCTGTAGACAGGACCCTCACCAGGGGCATTAGCACCCCGTGCAGTCTGAGCCAAGTACAGGGAGATTCCCGCCTCTGAGGAGGAGAAAGAGGGAGGCCCAGGGGAGGAGGCAGACACACAAACATAGGGGACAGAGAAAGATGGAAGGCAGGAGATTCCACATGATCAACTTCCTCCCCCACCCCACATCTGACATGTCAAACCAAGGCACAGGGTGAGGTCTGATAGCTGTGCTATAGGTCAAGCCCAAGGTCCATTCCCCAGTCCTCCAAGGACTAACCAAACACAGGAAGGCCAGGGTTCCTCAGATCCCTTCAGTGTGCCCCAGGAAGCTGACAGAGTAAGAAGTGAGGGTGGGAGAGGGCTAAGTCTTAGAGGATGGGGTAGGTGTTCCTTAAGGAAATTAGAGCTTCTCACCATTGTAGTATCTATCATCTGGATCAGGGTTGCTGGGGCAGCAGTTCCCCCGGGGTTCCTGAGCTGAGGGACTTCGAGGTGGGTGGGGCCAGGAGTCTGCCAGCCATGGGTAGGCAGCAGGGCCATGGCCCATGGGTGGCCTGAGGGGGAGCAGGTGAATGTTGGGAACGGGGAGCCAAAAGAGGCCAGCAAAGGGAGTAAGATGGCAGAGATGAAGAGTCACAGGACAGAAATGATGGTTAGGGGTAGGAACTGAGAGAGGCTGAACATGGAGAGATGGCCAGGCCTGGAGTGGAAGGGACACTCTCTCTGCAGAAACAATCATCCTTAGAAAGGTCCCAAGAATTACCTGGAACTGGATGCAGAAAGGCCCTCTGAGTGTGGAAAGGACACTGAGGAAGATAAAGGGGAAAGTGGTAAGAGAAGAGCTGGTATTGGGGTTCTGAACCCCAAGGAGTCGGGACACTTACCTGCAGGTGTGTAGGCAAAGGAGGCTTCCGAAAAGGAACCCGGAAGAAAAAGAAGAGGGGAAATGAGGTGAGTGGTTAGGAATCCCATTTGTTTCTCTACGCCTCCATCCTGGTCCCAAATCTATTCATGTTGCACATTGGACCAATTTTATACTAATTCCTTGGAATGGAACAAGTCCCTCTGCCTCTGCCTCTCTCTCTCTCTCTCTCTCTCTCTCTCTCTCTCTCTCTCTCTCTCTCTCTCTCGACAAGATTTCACATAGCCCAGACTGGTCTTGAACTCACTATAAGCCAAGGATGGCTCTGAACTCCTGATCCTCCTACTTCTGCCAGTCCCCCTTCCCCGGTGCTGGGAATACAGGTGAGAGCAACCCCATGTGGCTTCATTTTCACTTTTTTTTTTCCCCTAAAGCTTTTCCAAGTGATTCCTACATGTAACCAAACTTCAGAGATTACTTCTATCAAGAAGTAGATCTTTGAGACGGCCAGTCTAGGCATCAAGGGGTCACATTGGCCCTCTGACTTGAAAGGTACTTTCCCGTTTACTGAAGTTGAGCTGCAAATCTAATTCCTCTGTCCAAATCTGGGTACTTTCCCCCCACTGGACACGCCCTCTCTCTTCCAGGCTTGCTCTCCACTTTCAGGACTTTCAGCACCTGAAACAGGGCTGTGCTCCCTGTGGACCCACCTCAGGCCCCGCCCACCCTCTCAGTTGAGGCCCCGCCTCCCCTTAAGCCCCTCCCACATAGGCTTCTTGTGCCCGGAGGCGTGGCTCTCACCGGTATAGTGACTGAGCTCTTTGCGCTGCTTCTGGCGCCGGTAGAGGGCGGCGCAGAGCCCGAGGAGCAGCGCCCCGCAGGCCGCGCTGCTGCCAGCCAGGAAAGCGGGTTTCCGCAGCACCCTAGCCAACCGTTCCGCTAGCCCCTCGCTGACCTCGGGCCCGGGCTCCGCCGCCGGAGGGAATGCTGTGGGGGTCAGAAAGATGAAAGGAGACGAACCCGAAATCCAGGGGTTCGGAAGGCGCCATTCTGGTTACATAAGCCCAACTACCTCACTATTCCCCCAAGTTGTTTTATTTTTATTATTACTTTTATTTTTTTTTTATTGCCTAATTTTCATTCTATTTATTTATTTTGAGACAAGCTCTCACTGTATCCTTGGCTGGCCTGGAGCTCTCTATGTAGACCAGGCTGGCCTCGAACTCACAGAGAGTCACCTGCCTCTGCCTCCCGAGTGAGGGAGTTAAAGGAAAGCTCTGCCGCTCTTGGCTCCCCCAAGTTCTCTAGCTCTTCTCTCCCATGCCCATCACCGGACTCACGCAGCTGCACAAGCACTGGGGCACTGGCCACGCCCACGCCAGCGCTGGTTGCTGCTGCCACTAGGGTTCTATAGAGCAGGCCCGGTAGCAATCCCCTGAACATCACAGAGCGTGCCCAGCCTGCTGCAGATCGATTGAGATGGAATCGGCTTTCGTTACCCAGGCACCAGATCTAGGGAGATCCCAGATACAAACGTGGTCAGGAATTGGATTTAGGCCCCAAAGAGAAACTTGGGGTTGCAGCTAGGGGAAACTCAGCCCTGGAGACAATGCTTTGAACCCTTTTCGTCTCTCCTAGACATTTCCCAAACCCAAAGCCAGCCCCTACATTCCCTCCACCCCTCCAACCATAACGTTTGGCCCTATTTCTCACTTCCCCCACCCGACTCCCAGCCCCCAGTCCCCAGCCCCCAGCCCCCAGCCCCCAGCCCCACTCACCCAATCCCAGGCCTACTCTGTACCTGGTATTCAATGATGACCCCATTTTGCTGGGAGGGAAGTGGAGGCTCCCAGGATACAGTGATACTGCTATTTCGATCACCCCCCAAGGCCACAGCCACTCCCTGAGGGGGGCCACTGGGGGCTAGCCCAGGGTGGAGCATGGTAAGAAGAAGGACACAGACGGTCATTGCAAGCTGCCCCAAGCTTCATTCTCCTAGCTATTACATGACAGAACAGAAAGGCATCCTCCCTTCCCACCTTGCAGTTCAAATCTCCCTCCTCTCCCTCCTCTCCCTCCTCTCCCTTCTCTCCAGTCTATACCACTCTGCATCACATCCTTACCCTCCTCAGGGATGCTTCTGGTCACAAAAGGGCTTTCGGCCCCCAGCCCTTCCTGACCTTGGACTTGCACCTTGATCTGGATTTGGGCCCCTGGGGGCAGTCCTCTTAGCACAGTACTTTGCTTGTGTGGACTCTGTAGGTCTAATGCTGTCCAGCTTCCCTGATCAAGGCCTGCAATCCTCCAAGACACACGGAATCCTTGCACCAGCTGGACTGGACCATCCACCTATAGGAAACAGAAAAAAAAAAAAAAGTGTGTTCAAGTCCCAGAGGAGGCTGAAGCCACACAGGACCTCCAAGCCCGGCCTTGGTCCACTCCTGCCTGCCCTAGACTCTCACCCACTACTCCCCCTCACTCCTCAGATGCCCTCATGTCCCCGATCGCCACGCCACACTCACGGTCCAGGACACGTGCAGAGTTCTGGGCCCAAGGACGACGGGCTCCTGCATTCGCACGGCCACTTCCGATAGTCCTCTCTGACCTTTCCACGGGTCCTCCACTGGCCTAGATAGGCTGCTGTCTGCTGACCAAAGAGCCCAGTCAGCAGGGGCCACCAAAGACAAGAAGTTTGTACCAAGGCTACGTACAAACTCTATGTTCTGTCACTGCCAGGCTCACAGACTGAAATGCATAGCTGCATAGTTCAACTACGTTAGGGGACTCTTCCAGAGGTAGCCAGGAGCTGCAGCTAGTATGAATGGTTTCTCTTTTCCTTCTGCATCCATTAAAGGCCTCAAATCACTGTCTCGAATATGCACTTGATTCCCCCAAGTCCCTTTTAGTCTTAACAATCTGTACTTTGTGTGGTTAAGAGATTCGATGGTAAGAGAGTTGCTGAGGTGATGGCTATCCCACTCCCTCACTTTCCTCTCCTCCCTTTCTTGAGCCTTCCATGAGAAACATGACTTCCCGATGTAGTCTGGGCCATCAGTATAGACCTGGCATATCAAAAGAAAACCCGGTGAACAGCCACCACTCTGTGGTTTGGATGGGGTGGGGGCTACTCTCTGATGTCATTCATACCCATACCCATAAGGCCTCTGGCTTTACCCTGGGTTTGAACAGGCTCAGAGACAGGACTGGGTTCACTGAGGCCCCAGGCTCCAACAGCTCTCACTAGGAATAGGTAGATGGTATTGGGCTGCAGGCCACTGACGGTGTGCGTTTCCAGCTGCACCCCATCTGCCACTGTCCGCCATGTGTTGCCAGCTGCTTGGCTAGGAAGGAATGAGATGACAGGACCCTCTAAGCCAGGAACGCCCAACCTGTCTACTCAGTCTCACTCATTCCCTACAGAACCATACAACTTCCTTACCTTGGGAGAGGGGGGGCTAAAGAATCATTATCCCAAAATAGCAAAGGCTGTAAGGACATAGGACCCTCCCCACCCCCGCTTTGCATTCAACAGTTGTCTCCATGGGCCTGGAGAGATGGCTCAGCAGGTAACTGCCTGCTGAGAAAGCATGAGGACCTGGGTTCACACCCCATGCACCCACATAAACCCCAGGTGTGGTGGCACGCATCTGTAATCTTAGCATTTGTTGAGGGAGGAGGGTAGAGACAGGCAGCTCCCTAGAGCTGACTAGTCAACCCGTCTAACCATTTAGCGAGTCCCAGGTTCAAAGCAAGGCTGTCTCACAGACCATGGGAGAGGCCACTTGATACTATACTGTGGTCTCTCGGTGCATGTATACATATACACATGCACACTTGCAACCACACAGATACAGACACACAACACCGTCTCCGTACCTGAAGGCCTCTATCACATAGGAGGTAGCTGTGGCCCCAGACTGTGGATTGGGCTTCCAGGTCAAGGTAATGCTGTTTGTGGTTACCTCCGTGATTACAGGCTGAGAGGGAGGGCCTGGAGGACTACTGGATTCTGTTCTTGGACCTGGTGATGCTCCCCAATCTTCTGCAGTGATAAATTATCATTAGATAGAGAGACCGGGGAAAAGAAAGTGAGGCCTGCTTCCTTCCTAGAAAATCTATGGAGCTCCAAGAGTGGCAATGGTTATGAGGTAGCACAGTATACTAACCCAGACTCACATCTGCCTCCCGAGTGCATCAGTCCATCCTCATCCCCACCAACATAGCGTTTGGAAGCTAAAATTAACCCTGAGGCTTGGAAGATACTATTTTTTTTTTTTAAAGCAAATCTGGAGAAAGCTGCTGCAAGACAAGACTAAACTTACCTCGCTTTCTGAGCCAGCTATTCCATGTGGCCTCCCCTACGGAACTCTTGGCCACACAGCTGTAGAAACCCATGTCCATCTCCTGTAGGAGAAGGTAGAGTGCTGGCCCACTGGGAGTGGAGCAAAGTAAGGTGAAGGGGTGGAGAGGCAGGTAACAGAAGGATGAGGAAGATGCTGGATACTTTAGGAAGTCTGAGAGAGCAGAGAGGTAGAAATGGATTAGGTGCCTAGTTGGTACTTACTAGAGTTGGAATATGGACCAGATAGCTATGTTCCAGTTACAAGGGTTCCAGGGATGACACTCACCTGTACATTGGCAATGTATAGAGTGCCGTTGTCCATTATGTTGAACTGTGAGTCATCCTCCTGCAGCCACCTCTCATCTTTCTTCCATTGGACACTGGGCTGAGGGTTTCCAGTCACTCTGCATGGCAGCCACACAGAAGAGCCCAGTACCAGCGTCTGATTGGCTGGTCCCTGGAGAATGATGGGAGGTAGCCCATGCGTGGAGGCTGAGAGAGGGAGAACTTGAGTCAGGAAACCTTTGTTCTTCTGCTTTATTTGTTTCATCTACTCATCCCTCCCCCCTTGTCACCCAGGAAGGCTTTCACAACCATCTCTAGTCTCTGCCTGGGACCATTTTGCTGCTAGTTTCCAAACATCAAGAATGTCCCTCGGGAAAATGCCATTTTCCTTTTAGACACATTGAACTGCATCCAAGGGAAACAGATCTCTTTAAACAATGTCTTTAGAGATCCTGGGTCTAACCCTCTCTCCGTGAACACATACCTCCTTTTATCTCTAATAGGGCCTTAGCCAGGATGCTACCAGCCACACTGACAGCCTGGCACACATAGTAGCCACCATCCCCGATCTTTACTTCAGTGATGTTGAGCTGGCCTCTTGGAGAGACTAAGAGGCGTCCCATGGGCTGAAGTGACTGACTAGGGAAAAGCAGAACCTAGGATGGAGCAAGGAAACAAGATGGGGAATGGGCAGGGTGTAGAGGACCCTACCCCTGCCGAGAGAAGCCCTAAGATTTTAGTTTGCACTCTGCCTCCAGCCATTGACATGACCCTGGCTAAATTAATTAGGCCAACTGACAAAAATGGCAGACATTTATTAGAAGCTCTTGGGGTCCAAGACCCAGTTCTGTGACTTTATTGGTTGAGAAACTCTAAGAAATTAAGCTCTGAGATAAGGCAGGAGGATCACAAGTTAAGAGACCAGCCTTAGCTCACAACCACCTGGGGACTGGGGAGATGGTTCAGGGGTTAAGAGCACTGGCTGCTCTTCTAGAGGATTGGATGCAATTCCCAGCAACCACATAGCAGCTTACGGCTGTCTGTAACTCCTGTTCTAGTAGAGCTGACACCCTCACACAGACATACATGCAAGCAAAACACCAATGAACATAAAATAAAATCTTTTTTTTTTTTTTAAAAGAAGAACTAACTAATCAACAACTAAAATAAAACCTTTATGAGCCCCGATTTCCCTCAAATTTGACTCTCAAAGCTTAGGGGTCAAACTCATTATGAAGGAATCATGTGAATGTTTTATAAAACACTGTGATAAATATTTCCTGGCTTAGCATCTTACTTTAGAGAGACATATGGAAAGGAGGGAAAACAGGTTTGGGTCTCTGGACAACAGGCCAGGCTGAGACTCTGACTGCCCCCCTCTGACTACCTCCCACCAACACTATTTTCATCCCCATGGAGACTTAATTAAAATGCAACAGTCACAAAAACTAGAGACGTTGGGAAATTGTGGCCATGGTTTGGGACAAAAATCATAGTTTTCCTATAGTGTGGAGATAATAACCAGATTTACTATAGCGACCCTGAGGCACAGTGCCCACTCTTTCCATAGAGAAAGTCACTTAGGTTGTCATTTCTGTTCTTTTGGGTAGTGTGATCTGGATTTGTTCACTAGGTGGAAAGGAGATGTCTGTGAAAGCCCCTGGTGGAATGAGCTATCAATGGAAAAAGTCATCTACCCTAAGAAGCTTTAATTCCTTCAATACTTGGTTTGTGGGTCCAAAAGCCAAGGTCCAGAGGGTGTGGGGGAAGAGAAACTTAGCTGGATTTCCACTTTCAAGACAGCACTGGTCAACACATAAAGATTCTCTCAGAACTCGCCACTCAGAATTGTTCTGTACCACCTAACATATGGCTGCATTATCATTGACTTGTCCAAGTGCCCAAATGCTCTGGGCCTTTGTCTGTCTTCATTGTCTTATTTGCTCCTCTCACCCTGCGAGAGTTTCTGGGACAGGACACTAAGAGAGAAGTTTGCAGCAAGCAGAGGGAGAGAAAGATCCAGAAGGAAAATCGGTCAGAGCTTTGGAATGGGCTACCTACTTGACTCCCTTCCTTCTGCCAGAAGATGGCAGGTGGAGGGTTTCCTTTGGTCTCACATTGGAAAGACACGTTTTCTCCAGGAGCTGCTGTCTGGTTCTGGGGCTTAGTCACAAATTGTGGTGGGACTGGGAAGGAGAGAGACAGAAAAAGGAGCTGGGACTCAGTAGTAGGGAAGTCCAAGGCTGGCTTAACAGAGCAGGCATCCGTCTCTTTCTTGCTCAGATCTCTTGGGTTTTATCGTTTCTCCCTCCAGAAGTTTCTCATGTGATCTACCCCATACCTCCTGTTCTGCCCTCTCTCCCCATTCCCCTCCAACCCCACTCCTCATATCATCCCTACAAGCTGACCCAGGAGAAGCCCTCACCGTGAACACTGAGGGAGCCAGATGCCTCTGCACGTCCCACGCTGTTCTCTGCCACACAGGTGTAGGTCCCTTCATCTTCAGAACTCACTTGGCCGATCCAAAGGCTGTGGTCACTCCGAATCTCATACCTGCTCCACTCCCCATACCAAGCTGGGTTGGCCACAGCTACAAACCCCTTCTCTCTCCCCCAGAACAAACAACCAGGGTCAAGATAGGCAAGGCAGGATTCAAATGGTACAGAAGAAGATGGCACCCACTTTATGAAATCAGTTTAGCCAGGGACCACTAGTTCTGGGAAATAAATTTCTCCATGTCACAGCCAGGTAGGGTCTGGGGCTCCTTGGATCCCTCTGCTGTCAGAGGAAGGGGCTTCTCACCTGCCAGTGGGCAGCTCCCCATCATCCTTGCGCCAGCGTAGATTGGGTTGGGGATCTCCCTGCACTTCACACAGGAAATTCACAGGGGCATCAGCCAGGACAACCTGGTTTATTGGTCTACGCAGAAACGAGGGACGCTCTACAGAGTAGGAGCCATTGAGCTGTCAGGGGTTCTGCACAGCTACTTGGTCAGTGGGCTACACACTCCCATAACTCCCAAATGCCCAGTGCCTACCCAGTACCACAAGTTCAGCTGCCCCACTCTCTCGTTCTCCAGCCATGTTGGAGGCTACACACATATACATGCCAGCGTCACTCTTGAACGTGTGTGACATCATCAGCTTTCCTCCACGTATCTGGAGAATAACAATGGTAACATTGGTCCTTTACAACCACCAAAATGTTTGTGAGTGTGCATGTACGTGTGTGCATGCTTGTACATGTGTGTATAAATTTTATGTGCCTCTTATAGTAAGCTAAATGAAGAAAACTAATGAAGTTGATTCATGTGTCAGATATGGAGGCTGTAGGGCATCATGGTGACATTTTATTTTATTTTTTTTAGGGGAGAGGTTGAGACAGGGTTTCTCTGTTTAGCTCTGGGTGCCCTGGAACTCATTTTATAGACCAGACTGGCTTTAAACTCAGGGATCTTCCTGCCTCTGCCTCCCAAGTGCTGGGATTAGAGTTATGCACCAACACACCCAGCTCTCTCCACTTAAAAAAAAAAAACAAAAAAACAACTGAGTTCTTTACTTAGTAGCTTAATTTCAGATCGTCTTCTGACCAATACCAAGACATTATTCCCAGGTCTCAAGACCCTGAAGACCAGTGGTTCTCAACCTTCCTGATGCTTCAACCCTTTAATTCATAGTTTCTCATGTCTTGGTGACCCCGCCCCCCGACACACACACCATAAATTTTTTGGTTACTACTTCATAACTGTAATTCTGTGACTGTTATGAATCATAATGTAAATATTTGATATGCAGAATATTTGATATGCAGCCCCCAAAGGAGTCACAACCCAGAGGCTGAAAGGCAGTCTTAGATTCAAGACTTCCTCCTTTGAGGCATGTCCTAGACTCACTGCCTACATGTATATATGCACGTACACACACACACACACACACACACTCACAGTGATCCTTCCCTCCTCTTCCTTAAGCTTTGTGTTGCCCTTCTTCCAGGTCACCAAAGGCTCTGGGTGACCCTTAGGAGGCACACATTCCATTACTGCTGGCTCCCCCACTGCTACCACCACGTTCCCAGGAGACTGCCGGAAATCATCACGGAGGACTGAGAATAGAGAAGGGGCCATGGAGAGAAAGGTCAGAAAAATACACAAGGAAGAATGTTAACGGGAGCTGAGTGTCGGGGAGGGGGGGTGTCACAACTGACCTGGTTTTCTGAAATACCAAGTCAAACCTACTTCTTCCCCCATGGTTAAGGTTAGAGACTAAAGGTCTCCGCTCCAAAAAAAAAAAGACGTTCTGTGGGATGCCCCCCCACTCCGCCCCATCCCCAGGCCAACTCTATGTTGGCCTTCCTGAGTGCCCCGGGCTCTAGAAGCATCAGCTGACCGAACTCTCTCACCAGCTACTTCCAGAGAAGCGTTTCTGCTAGCGGCTGCTCCCAGGTAGTTGCGAGCCACACAGGTGTAGACACCCTCGTCAGGCCGAGAGCGACGGCCGTGCACAATGCGAGGAAAGAAGAGGGCGCCGCTGGGCAGCAGCAGACGGTGAGCACGCGGATCCTCCCGAGCAGTCGCCACGCGCGCCCCATTCTTGTACCACTCGATGTTGGGTCGAGGCCGGCCTTCAGCACGACAGGGCAGAGTGGCCGGCTCGCCCCTGGAAACCACCAGATCTGGCGGTTGCTCCACAATGCGTGGCATGGCATCCTCTGGACCAACTCTTGACCCTGGAGAAGAAGGTAACTCAAAGCACCCAGACAAGGCAACTAGGGAAAGACCAAGGCTTGCGCTGGAGAGTGGGAGAACCCTCTGCCTCGCTCATCTCCCATGCTTCCTTTGCTAGAGAGCCATCTGCATCGGCCCACCGGTCCTCCCGCTCTACGTAGGCTCTGGTATCATCTTAGCCTGAGACAGAAATGCCCTCACATAGGCAGATCTATAGAGGGATCCGGGCACAAACTCCTAAGAAGGCTTTCGGTGTCTCCTTGAGATTCAGGCCTCCTTTCTTGACTAGTGTGAGAGATGACTGAGCACGGTTTGGTGAGGAACCTGTACCTTAGCAGATTGATCTGCGCTCACACATACAATTCTTACTCAGTGAGCAACCACGCGGGCTGTACTGTAGCAGACACCAGATTATTTACCTCTGAGTGATTTCTGCTCCCACAGGTGAAATGAACAAAGCGAACTGTCCTGGATCCTTTGTTTAAGAAAAAGTGGTAAGGGTTCGGTCTAAGACTGGAAAGGTTCTTAATTTGAATGCTATGAGGACCCAGGTAAATCACGTTTTTTTGTTTGCTTGTTTGTTTTTTTATTTCCAGTGATCCTGTGACGTCACAGAAGTTAAACATGGTAAGAAGTGGAAATTTGAGTGGCGCTGCTTTTCCTGAAATGTACAGTTATAAATATCAGGAAGGAAATTCTCTTCCTTCTTTGCTCTCATGAAACAGTTCCTCTGTAGATTCTACCCCTGCCTTCCGCTTGTCCTACAGACCTCCGTCCTGAAGCTGGTTCATCTCCTGCCTCAAGATTGGAATCCGGGTGTTATCGTCACCCACAAATGTTCCCACGCTCCCTTTTGTATCCTGGTCCTCATTCTTATATCCTTATACAGGATCTTATATCCTTATACAAGATAGTCAAGTACTGACTCTGAGCTCTCAGTCAGAGCTATCCGCTTCTGCCAGTAGGCGGCGCTGAAGCTTTGCACAATTTGGTGTCCTTAAATAACCAGGGACTACTGGGCGCAGCTGTTCTGTGGCTCTCTCTCGCCCCCACCCCGCCTACCCTGTTCCAAGATCCTCGGGAGCCTCTTGGTTCTAAGCCCAGTGGGGGATTAGGTTTCGTTTCTTGCCCTTCCTTTTAAGAGTTCTGGTATAGAGAAAGCTGGGGCGTGGCAGGTGCAGGCTCCACCCTGAGAGAGTTGATTTGATTGCTCCTCGGAGTAAAATCAGTTTCTCTCCCACGTATGGAAGAGAGTACAATTCTCAGTCTTTTGCCTTCCAGATGGAATCTCTGCTGCTCACGCATCTCTTTTCCCCCCCATCCCATCCCAATCCTGATTTGGAAACACTCCACTAAGAGAGGCCCCTGGAGTGGCTAGAGCCCAGGTTTTGATTTTGAAATTCTCTGAGCCGGTAGCTCAGATTTGACCCTTCCCAGAGTTAGTAAGTTAGACATATTATTTAACTTCAGCCCATGGGTGGCCCATGCCTGTAAGCCCATCGCTCTGGATGCAGAGGCATTCAGAGGGTGACTGGGCTAGTCTAGGTCAAAAAAAAAAAAAAAAAAAATCCAAAACCCTCAAGTCTCTAAATTTCGCTTCTTTATCTGCAATGTGTGAGTCCAAAACTCCAAAAGCATATAAAACACACCAGTAGCTATGGCAAATGTACCGTTATTTAATATCCACGCCCCCCCCCAGCATTTTAATACGGCGCCACTCTATACCTGAATGAGACTCCAGGATCTAGAATTTCTAAACCCATGCCATCTCCACTCCACAAACCTCTCATATGTGATGAAAATACACTTAGGTTCCCTGCTGCCATGATTTTGCTCTGTGCTGCTTTTGTGATCACTGACCTATCCGGCACCCTCCGTAGCTGTGTTTTCCTGGTGTCAATGTGTAGCGACCAACAACCCTCTCCCCTCACTGGCTTTTCAAGCTTGAATCAAATAGCTGTCTGCTATAAGCACTAGGTGAGTCGAAAATCCGAGAAAACAACTGCTTGGTCTCTTGGGATTTCCCCAAAGGTGACAAGACAGGAGAATCCCAGCCCTCTTCAACCTCCTTCCATACAACAGCCTTCTGGCCCACCCGTTCCCCTAATTCCTGTAGACACAGCCGAGGGCTCCCTTTCCCTGGAATTTCTTTCCTGTCATTCCTGGTCTCCTGAGATGCTTCGACAGCAGCCTAATGAATAGCTAATGGCCATGCAAATAGGACTCTGGGGCTCCTCCCCTGCACCTGAGTGCCAGAGATGGGGGAGCGGAGGAGAGAGAGAGAAAGAGAGAGAGAGAGAGAGAGAGAGAGAGAGAGAGAGAGAGAGAGAGAGAGAGAGAGAGAGAGAGGCCTTCCCCCATCTTTTAGACCCCCACAAAGGTGGACGGTGGCCAGAGTCCGGGGCCCTAGCCTAGATGGGGCAGAGGCCTCCCAGAGGGAGAGTTCTCGACGTAGCCAGCAGGGAGCGCACTCAGGCCTCTCTCCAGACTGCCTGCGGCGCTCAGGGAGGCAGCGCTGTCTCAAGTTATTTATTAATCACTGTAATTAGCAGTAACGACCTCGCCACTACTCTGCCAGGCTGGGTCAGCTGTGATTCTCACAGGGGATACAAACTTAGTGCTAAGTTTCCTTGAAAAGATCGCTGACTTTGAGCCTCCGCTCATTATAAAAAAAAAAAAAAAACTACAAAGTTGGGGGTTTTCTCACCCTGGCTCTGAGTGAGGTCTTTTGAAAACTTTAGGTTCTTGAAGTGACACCTACTACTTGGCTGGATCACCTAGTGCCTAGTGCCCGACTTAGCCTTGGCCGACTGGTGACGACAGCGTCGTGCCATCTTCTGACCTCCCTTCTTAGCTTGGAATTTGCCCTTGAAGGTTCTCCCACCTGGGGGGTAGGTGTGGTAGGCGGGTAGTAGGAGAGATGAGGAGAAAGGAACTCAGCAGCCCTCCACCACAGGCAAATACACCAACTCAGATGCTCCTTTGGGACCCCACTTCCCACGAGGGCCCTGACAGGCGCCCCTGGGTCCTGGAAGGGGAGACCTTCCGGTCTTCCATTCCAAGCAGCCCTTTCATCCCGACCTCCAAATCTAAGGTTCCCATCGAACAGAACAGTCTCACCATTGAGAGAGGGGTCTCCAGGAGGAAGCAGGCTAGGGTTGAGCGCTGCCAGCGAGGAGTTGAAGCCGAAGAGTAGCTCGCTGGAGTTGGAGATGTCCCCCGCCAGGGAGTTCGCGAACAAGTTCATCTGTAGTAGTGTTTTAAGCAGGTAGCGCAGCATAGCGCAGCCCGCCTGGGTCTTGGGCGGGGGCCTCGGAGCCCAGCCCCTGGGTCTGGGACCCCTGGGCCGGGAGCCGTAAGCCCCTCCACAGCCTCTGAGCGCTGCGGCAGCCACGATGCCGCTGTCCTGCAGGCCTGCCTGGGTACCGGCCGTGCCTCTGCGCGGGCTGTCCTCCTTCGCTGGTTCTTCTCTCCACCCCCCAGTGCCGGAGTCCCCTGGGAGCTGGGCGGGCGGAAAGCAGGTGCCACTCGGATCACGCCGTAATTAAGGGCTTAATCCGCCTCCTTCCATACCCCCATCTCTACCAGAACGGCCGCTAGCAGGGACGCGCGCAAGTTAGAGTCCCCGCCCCACACTCCTCTCATCAAATGTTGCTCTGAACCTGGCGGGAGAGTTTTTCTCTCTCTCGGAGCACCCAAGACACGGACTGAGCTTCTGTCCGTCTCTGTCCTTCTTTCTAAAAATTATAGCAGGAATTACTTCCTTTCTTGGACTTCCGGGAAACTGAGGCATTGGAAGAGCAGACCCTGTTGAGCTCTCAATGTCCCAGGCTCCAGTGCCTTGGAGACCTGACCGCAGGATACTTGGATACTTGGGAGTGGGAGGAAGAAGAGCATTTCCACCGCTGGATCACATCCCGCCCCACGTGGGCGCCCCGATCCCCCACCCCCAATTCTGTGGTTTGCCACTAGGAGCCCACAGGATACAGTGACCCAACTTGACCTGGAGTCCTGCTCCAGACACCCCAGTCAGAAATTCCTGGCGGGTGCTAAGAACTGAGTAAAACTGGAGGAGACTCCGAAAATCCAGGCAGCTCGCACCTATTAGCATACTGCATTGCCCGACTCTGACATGTTTTAGGAAGTTGTTTTACAGTTTTGAAGAGACCAAAAGTCTAAAACAATAGAAGCGAAGTGCCGTAGATGGGGTAGAATGCCAAATTGTGCTGGACCCAGATAACAGCTGGTTATCCTCCGGGTTGGGTAGGGTGGGGTTTGCAACAGGAAAACCAAAGCCCCAGCTCTGTCTTGTCTGGGGTTATTTTAACCTTGGAGATGTAGCGGTCACCATCTTTGCTTTCGCTCCTCTCTGGCACTTTTTCTAGACTGGAAATGGTGTTGAATGTGGAGTAAGAGATCCTGGGTTTCCCATCTTGTCGTGGTAGGTTCTGCGGACAAGTAAGTGATGGGTTTTGGATTGCTCTTAGGTTGTGTGACAGCAGTCGTGCAGCGGGGACGCCTGCACAGGAAGACAGGTCAGAGAGCTATAGGTTACTCAATTCCAGGGGAGAAGGTAAAGCTGTGGCAGATTCCAAACGGAAAGCGGGTCAACGAAAAGAGAAACGTGATCCCACCAGCCAGTTTGTCCCCACAATCCACTCTCTTACCAACGGAACTCAGATTCTGGGGCATTCAGTGCTTCAGGGTCCTCTGTCCAGGATCAGAGACCTCAAGGCGCGATGAGCTAAATGGTGGGGGTTGATGGGGCTCAACAGTCCCACGGGACTTAGATAGAGCCCTGGGAGTTGGTATACTGTGTGTCATCTGTGGGTGCTGAACTGGGTCCCTGCTGCATCCACTGAAGACAAAATCTGAGCAGATCTTGAGAATGGGGTAGGTTAGGGCACTAAAGAGATAGGAGATTGTTTACATCAAACTCTTGTTGCAGGGGCTTGCTGCAGGGCTAAACCGCACTCGGGAGGAGAGGTAAGGGGTGTGTGTGCTGAGTTTGTCAATCAGAAGACATCGTTCTAGACCAGTTCCTTCTAGGTTAAGGATGAATCGAACTATTTAATCTGGTCTGCTCTTCAGGTTCAGGGTCCTAGGAACCTTTTGCTTGGCCTTCTGCTGGCCAGTCTTGAGGGTTCCATCACATTAGAAGCCCAAGCTGGGCAGAAGTTTAACTTTGTGGCACCAGACCCTGCTTTGGAGCTGGGAAGGCTGGAAACACCCTAACCATGCAGATTTTGCCCTATCCTAATCCCTTGATTTGCTCCCGGCCGGCCTCTGGGCAAACACACTCCCTGCCTGCGTCTAGGGGCTTGTCACCCTGTTAGCGGATTTGTTTCCGGAGACCGCACAGTTAATTGGCCCTTTATGTGGGGATCAGGATGTATTTGCTCTGGGTTCCCTAAGCGGAGGCGGCAGCGCAGCCCGTGGGCACCGATGCTTCCTAATCCCTGTCATCTGGGTTTGGATGCTGAACAAACGGGGAAAGCCATCTTTCTAGGACTCTTGGCCCCTATCTGGTCCATCTTGTGAATCTAACCTATTTCCCCCTCCATCCCTCCCTTCCTCCTATTTTTTTAAACTAACTTCTAATAAAAAAAATCACCCTATTTTCCTGATTGTCTTTCTCCACTCTTTCCTTTGCTGTGTTTGTTGTGTCTCTAGAATATTACTTCTCAGAAAACCAGCCAGATCTAAAGACAAGAGACGGTTAAGGACTCAAGGGAGATGGCTAGAAGATTAAGTTATGCCATCTATATCATAAGTTACTTCCGTCTCCTTTCTCCACCTCCCCATCCGCCAGGGTCCCCAGAGATTCTCCACTGGCAGAGGTGGATCCCAGAGTAAGAAGAGATGGCCCAGTGGAGGACACATGTCCAGCAATTCTGCAGACTTCCTCCCGTTTCCCTGACTCATTACTCTGGTCCCAGGGTAGGCAGGAAACAAGCCCGTCACCTCTTCAAGTACAGCTGCTCTGTGAGTTGCTTGCAAAGGCACTTGTGTGCAGAGTGTGACTCTGCTTACCTCCTCCCCCCTCGAACCAGACTACAACCCAAAAGATCACAACTCTGGCTTTTGTCTTTTGCTTAGCTGGGGTGGGCAGCAATACTCCCCCCTCCTCCGTTTTCTAATCTGCATCCCCTGCAAGCATGGAAAGCATGCACGCATGCGTTGCTCTTGGAGGGGTTCACTTGTGCCTTCAACGTACAAGCTTCCATCCTGGTCAGAAGGAAGAGCCAGAGCTCAATTTCAAGCAATTCCATTTTCTCTAGGATTTGTTGTTGTTGTTGTTTTTGTGCATCTTGTTGTTTGTTGGTTGAGAGTGGCCTCATACACAAGGATAGTCTTGAACGTCTGTCTCATATCCCTAGTTCCGGGACTACAGCTGAGGACTTCTTCACATTACCTCAGGAACTTCCTTTTGCCAATAGTATGTGGAGTTCAACTTTAGAAAGAGCAGGGGAGAGAAAAAGAAGGTTTTAAAGAAGAGTTGGCAAAGAAGAAAAGTGACAAGGGGCACGGAGGAGGGATGGGAGGGGTTGAGTGTATATCCTGACAGAGTTCCGTTCTCAAAGGGAAAGAAGCGTGTATTTACAGGTGGAGCTGCAGAGAAGAGCACTGGACAGGGGCTGATGAAGCAGACATCTTTCTCTTGGTTTCATTTTGGAGACTGCACTAAGGAAGAAAGTGGTTGTGTCATACTGGAATCTGACATGAATGGTGTTTGGGGAATGAAGTGACTCTAAAGGGACTCCCTACCTGTCGGGGGGGGGGGGGGGCGGTGAATCTGAATTGGATAAGAGAATTGTACCCCAGGCTAACACTTGTTGGCCTAGTGCCAGCACAAAGGCCAGAGAATGTGGTTGGGAATTTTCAGTGACCAAGCTGGGGGCCATATGGGAAAGCTTCTTGGTGGTCCAACACCCATATGCCAGCTGGTAGTAGATGGAGCTGCTGGCATGGCATGTGATTGTCCCAGAGGATAGTCTGAAGACAGCTCCTGTGATCTCACACTGATGATTGCCTCTGCTTCTTGATACACACACACACACACACACACACACACACACACACACACACAGAGAGAGAGAGAGAGAGAGAGAGAGAGAGAGAGAGAGAGAGAGCACTGTTTATATCCCCCTAGAGCTTACTGCCTTGCATCATCCTCCCTGCCTGGATCTCTTCCCAGGGCATGGATTCCCGTTGAACATATGTGTGGGTGTATGTGTTTGTTCGTGTGGGAGGGGGAAGGGACACAGGGACCTAACATCTGCCCCACCCCCACTGAGCTATGCCAAGAATAGCCCAACAGGGTTGCTAACTTCAGAATGATAATGGGGGGGGGGGCAATGACCCAGCCAGCAGGGGCTAGAGAGGGGATAGGAGGGGGGGTCAGAGAGCAAAGAGCAGCACCCAGCTGGCAGGCAGACAGCAGAAGCTTCCCCTGGCAGGAGTCAAGGTTCCTTGGCTGAGACCCTGTAGCTGCTGAGATAATAAGCCAGGCCCCCCTGCCCAAGAGTATCCCTTTCCCTGCAGGGTTCCAATGGAAAGCCCTGCAGGAGCGCACTTCCGCCATACACTGAACCAAGCCCGGAAATCTGGAGGCACCTAGGTGGGAGTGTACACATCTCATTGCAGATGTAACAAAGGCTGAGGACAGCGGAGCTGCTTTCTCCACATTGTTAGCCCTTCTTTTGAAGTTTTTTTTTTTTAAAGCATCTAAGCACATATATTATTACCCTTTGGGAGCCTGAATACCACCACCCGATGCTGAACACTGCAAGGCTGTACCGTGCACTTACAGTCTCCTACTCAGTCACGTTTAGCTTCTTTCTGTTGTTGGTTTTTTTTTTTTTTTTTCCTTTTTCTGGTTTTTCGAGACAGGGTTTCTCTGTGTAGCCCTGGCTGTCCTGGCACTCACTCTGTAGACCAGGCTGGCCTCGAACTCAGAAATCCGCCTGCCTCTGCCTCCCAAGTGCTGGGATTAAAGGCGTGTGCCACCACCGCCGGGCTCTTTCTGGATTTTGTTTTGCAGACAGTGCTACACATGAGATTCATACGCATACACGTCTGCCTTTGCATATTAGTACCTCCGCCGGATGTAACTTTTTTATCCTTCTGTAACTTTGTGTGTTTTAGATTTTGGTGCTGTTGGTCGGAGATGGACATTGTTTGTTCCTTTGTTTGCTTGCTTGTTTTTTTTCAAGGCAGGATCTCACCATGTAACCCTGTTTGGGCTAGAAACTGCTTTGTAGAGCAGGCTGGCTTTGACTGGACTTGCAGAGCTCTTCCTGTTTCTGCCTCCCAAATGCTGAGATTGAAGGTACATTCAACTATGCCCAGCTGGTTTGGATTTTATTATTTTATTTTTTGGATGCAGGCTATTACTATGTAGGTCAGGCTAAATTAAAATCTTCCTGCTCAGACTCCAGGTGCTGGGATTACAGCAAGCACCACCAGACCCAGCTGTTTGTTTTGTGGGAGGTTTTGCTGTACAGCACGGGTTGATTTCAAACCCCTGCTCCTTTTGCTGGAATTGGAAGTCTGTACTACCATATCCCAGTAGAATACATTTGAAAAAAAATTTTTTTAAGGTTCCTTTGACACATGTAGCCAAGGATAGCCTTGGACCCCTGATTTTCTGTTCATTTTCCTATTGTTTTAATGTGTATGGGAGTTTTACCTCTATGTGTATCTACGCACCATGTCCTTGTGGTGCCAGAAGAGAGGGCATCAGATACTCTAGGACTGGAGTTAGAGGTGGTTATGAGCTGTCATGTGGATGTTGAGAGTTGAACCCTGACCTCTGGAAGAGCAGCTATTGTTCTTAATTGCTGAGCCATCTCTCTAGCCCCAACTCCTGACTTTGCAACCATCACGACTAGCTGCACTTAAACAAACAAAAAACCCTTAATTATCGTTTTATTTTTTATTTATGTGTATGTACATGTATGTGTATACATTTACATATGTGTGTAGATGGAGTTGCAGGTTGTGAGCTGCCTGGTGTGGGTCTGGGGAACTGAACCCCAGTCCTCTCCTAGAGCTACGAGTTTCTTAACCACTGAGCCATCTCTCTAGCTCCCTTTAAAAGCCTCCCTTGGAGGCTGGAGAGATGGCTCAGTGGTTAAGAGCACTGACTGCTCTTCTAGAGGAACATATAATATTGTGTGTGTGTGTGTGTGTGTGTGTGTGTGTGTGTGTGTGTGTCTGTGTGTGTGTGTTTAGGAATGACTATTTGGCCGGGCAGTGGTGGCGCACGCTTTTAATCCCAGCACTTGGGAGGCAGAGGCAGGCGGATTTCTGAGTTCAAGGCAAGCCTGGTCTACAGAGTGAGTTCCAGGACAGCCAGGGCTATACAGAGAAATCCTGAACAAACAAACAAACAAACAAACAAACAAGGAA
This sequence comes from Arvicanthis niloticus, assembly GCF_011762505.2. Lineage (NCBI taxonomy): Eukaryota > Metazoa > Chordata > Mammalia > Rodentia > Muridae > Arvicanthis > Arvicanthis niloticus. The sequence continues at coordinate 6,337,464 of NC_133434.1, forward strand.
TGACTATTTGGCATTGGATAACCTAATGGCGTGCTCTTCCCCTGGAAGGTTATTTCTCTCACACTCAGCATTCCTTTCTTGCCTGTAGTTCCTTGTGTAAGGTTGAAAGCCCCCACTGACTTTCTCCCATTCACATTAGTACTGTTGTTTTTATTCAGCTTATGTGTAGGAAGTTGTGTTGGTGACACTTTATGGGTGTAGCTCCTGACATTCTTAGGAAACACAATCTCACAGCAAACTCCGTGTTCCTCTAGCCCTTAAAATCTTTCTGCCGGGTCTTCTGCAGTGAGTCCTGAGCCTTGGGTATAGAAGTTGTATGTGTTGTAGGTTGTCTACTGGGATTAAGTTCTACCAGTCTGTATTTCTGATTGTGGTTTTCTGTAATCGTCTCTGTCTATTACAAAGAGATATGTCCTTGATGAAGTTTAAGGGGAATACTTAGAAAACTGCTCCTGGTTGGGCTTGTTCCCGGACAACCGCCATTTTCCCGCTGCTCAGGCTATCTAGAAACACCGGCCCTGGCACCCATGATGCTCTGCTGAGCCAGATCATTCCTGCTATGCCCCTGGTACCTGGTAGAATGAAGACTCTTAATGCTTAAAGATTATCCAATGGATTTATACATTTAACAATTAACAAGATGCCCACACAATTAGAATTAATACCCAATCATCTAACCTAGATATTATAAGTACCTTAGACTGCTAGGGACATGCATACATCCGCAGCCATTTTCTCTCCTCCTCTTCCTCCTATTTCCCTTCTCCCCTCCTTCCAACTCATCACTCCACCGACCTTTCATACAGCCCAATCACTGAGTCTTATTGCAAATGTAGCAGATAAATGTCCTGCTACAATGAGGGGTAAGGACTACTTCTGTGTGGGTAAAAGAACAATTATTTAGAAGGTAGTTAGTTACGTTGGTTTAGTAAAGTGGCAGTTGTAAATCTACAACTTCACTATTCCTGTGTAGTTGACTAGGTTTCCAATATCAGGTATAATTCCCCTCTTGTTGAGTGGGTATTGGATCCAATTTGAGAGCTGTTGGTTATCACCAATGTAGATGCGCCACTACTACACCCTTAGGGTTGTCAAGCCTTGTTGGTCACTGTTGTGGTTCATCGAAGTCCTAGCATGGTAGGGTTCTTTGTTGCTCCTCTCTTTGGGGAGCTGTTGAGGTTTGGTCAATGCTATGTATCGTAGTGCTACATTCTGTACCCCAAGGTCTAGTTGCCTCTGGATGAATGAATTCTCATGTATACCAGCTTTTGTTGTGCAAACCTTGTTTCTTAATTTAAAACTATTGGTTGAAAAAAAAAAAAGATGTCTATATAGCCTGAGCTGGACAGAAGAGAGGTAGGCGGGGCTTTGGTTCTCGAGGTTTGAGTCTGAGGCAGAGAGAACAGGAGGATAGGAGGAGGAAGAAGAAAGGAGGTGCCATGGAGTAGGTGAATCCTGAGTTCGTGGTCATGAGGGCTCGCCAGATGGAGTAGGAGAGGCCAGGCAGAACACGGCAAGTCATACCTCAGAATACTGACAGGGAAGTAGACAAACCACCATAGAGGGTTGATAGCTGCCCACTCTAGTACTATAAGGCTTATCATAAACATAAAGGTTTCATGTCTTTTATTGGGGAACTAAATGACCTAAGGTGGGATAGAAACCCCCAAATAATATTTACCATGACAGGGAGTTTGCATGGCACCTTCTGGTACCATGAAAGCTACTTCTCAGAAATAAGGTTTTCAGGCCACTTCCAGTGAGCTTACTTTCTGGTGGAGGTGATTGATGATGATAAACAAGATAAATCAGTCAAGTAAGCTAATAGGTAGGTTAAATTGTACGTTGAATCATAAAAAAAAAATAGAATATTGTTCAGAACAAAATCATACATTGTTAAGGCACATACAAAAGTAATACACTTCTTCATGATATTTTAATACATACATTAGGTCATGAGGATGGTACCCTCAAAACTGAGGTTAGTGTCCTGATAACATGAACCCCTTCGAGCTGTCTAAGCTCTTTCATTATGTGATTCCATCTATAAACCAGGGAGGAAGGCCTTACCATTGACTCTGTCAGCACTTTCACTTGGACTTCCCAGCCTCAAGAGCTGTGAGAGCAAATGGACTAAGCTAAGACAAGTAAAATAAAGACCAAGACGGGCCTGACATTACCCTTGTTAAGAGTACATGTGACAGACTAGAGGAAGCCAGATATGTCTAGAGTAGATTCAAGGACAGACAGAAAGAAATTGTAGTCTTACTGAAATTCGCTGGTGGCGACATCCTAAGTCTGTAACCTGGAACCCACCTAAAGACAGAAGCACAGAACTGAGTCCGTCAAGGTGTCTTCTGATCTCCACAGACACCCCGAACATGCACAGTGATAACAATAGCACAGTAAGAATTACTTAAAGAAATAGAAATAGCAAATGCAAGCACAAAACAGGAAGTGGAGATAGGACACACAGACGCTTGAAATTGAGATCATGGAGTTGTTATTGTTTATGATAGTCTAATAGGGTTGCGGGAGAACAGGAGGTCAGGAAATGCACCAAAGGTAGTGGATGTCACTACCTTACAAGTAAGTGGTGGCACTTGCCTTTAATCTCAGCACTTGAGAGTCAGAGGCAGGTGAATCTCTGAACTGAAGGCCAGCCTGGTCTACAAAGTAAGTTCCGGGACATCCAGAGAGACATAAAAAATCCCTGTCTCAAAAACTTAAATAAAAAATAAAATAAAAATTAAAGTTAATTTTTAAAAAAAGGAAAAACAAACAAACAAACAAAACCAACAGCAACAAAAAGTAAGGGCTTGATAGTGCCGAGATGGAGGGTACCAGGATATTACCATGTTTTAGGGAGGAGGAGACTAAATCGGATCTAATCATGAAAAGTTTATTCTACCTCTAAGTCCAGGGATATGGGTTGTGAGATTACCTACCAGGCTTGCCTTTAATAATCTTAAAACTTTATTCCTTTATATCTGGAACAGTTTTTGTTATGTCTTTTCTAATGTTTATATCATTGTTGAGTTGCAATAATAAATGATTTTTTTTTTCCTGAACTTTTTCTGACTTCATGTCTCAAGCCCAAAATGGTCATGCCACTCTAGTGAGTTTCCAAGTGGTCTCTGGGTCAGATTATATTCCTGCCACCTTTCACCCAGACTACAGCAGACCCTCCTAACTCTCTACCTTCCCTCTTCTACTGAGAATCCTTCCTACACACCAGTGCTACAGGAAGTTGTTACTTTATCTAGCTCCCACTTAGAAAGCACCTACTAGGCCGGGCAGTGGTGGCGCACACCTGTAATCCCAGCACTTGGGAGGCAGAGGCAGGCGGATTTCTGAGTTCGAGGCCAGCCTGGTTTATAGAGAGAGTTCCAGGACAGCCAGGGCTACACAGAGAAACCCTGTCTCGAAAAACCAAAGGAAAAAAAAAGGTGGGGGAAAGCACCTACTAAGTGCCGGTCACTGAGGTACAATCTGATCATGTCACATCACAGTGGCTCCCACCTTTCTGTAGGATAGACCTGCATACAGGCAACAGACAATGTTCACCATAGTCCCCAGGTGCTGTCCACCTTTCCAAACCACTGTTATTATTCATTTCAGCCCCCTCCCCGCCATCTGTATTTCAACATCAACCTCTCTCTTAGCCTTGTCTATGTGATGACAGTCTTCATACTTCTTTTTTAAAAAAGATTTTATTTATTTATTTTATGTAGGTGAGTACACCGTAGCTATCTTCAGACACACCAGAAGAGGGCATGAGATCCCATGACAGATGGTTGTGAGCCACCATGTGGTTGCTGGGAATTGAACTCAGGACCTCTGGAAGAGCAGTCAGTGCTCTTAACCACTGAGCCATCTCTCCAGCCCCAGTCTTCATACTTCTGTGCCTTGATGCTTGCTATTTCCTCCTGCCCCTCCCCCACTCACCAGCATCTAGACTCCTTCTACCTGTTGATCCAGCCTTAGTCACCTGATTGATGCATCTTCCTGAATCTCTTAATGTAGAGCCCTTCCTCATACCATTGGTTTGTTCCCCTCCTATATGCCTTCATAGGTGATATTCTCTTTTTGTGCTTCCTATGTTTTAGTCAGGGTTTGTATTCTTGCAGAAAACATTGTGACCAAGAAACAGGTTGGGGAGGAAAGGGTTTATTCAGTTTACACTTCCACACTGCTGTTCATCACCAAAGGAATTCAGAACAGTAACTCACACGGGACAGGAAGCAGGAGTTGATGCAGAGGCCATGGAAGGATGTTACTTACTGGCTTGCTTCCCCTGGCTTGCTCAGCTTGCTTTCTTATAAAACCCAAGACTACCAGCCCAGGGGTGGCACCACACACAATGGGCCCTCCCACCCTTGATCATTAATTGAAAAAAAAAAAATGCCTTGCAGCTGGATCTCATGGAGACATTTCCTCAAGTTTAGCTCCTTTCTCTGTGATAACTCCAGCTCGAGCCAAGTTGACACACAAAACCAACCAGTACGCCCTCTATGCAAACACGACCTATAACACGACCCTGAACTTCTGATCCTTCTGACTCTGCCTCACAAGTGCTGGGATTACAAGCATATGACGTTACCCCGTTTAAACAATGCTGAGGGGCAAACCCAGGGCTTGGTGCTCATAGTGCATTGCAAGCAAGCACTCTGCCAACCGGGCTACATGTCTGGCTCTCATAGATAGCGTTCTATTTTATTTCTTCCCCATAAATTCTAAGTTCTGTTTAAAGAGCAAGGCGGGGGGAGGTTCTTTATCTTTGTCTTTCTGTGCCCACCATACATATGACACATTATTATAAGGCCTCGTTTAATGTTGAAGATATATGTCATGAACATACTATTGCTATTGTCCTGTATATGTGTGATGTATGCACCCCGTTAACTCTAATAACTGTAAAATTAGGTACAATTATTATTCATATGTTATAGATGGGGAGACGAGCAGAGTGGTTAAGGGAGTGGCCCAGAGCTATCTGACTAAGAAATGGAGGTTTCAGGACCCTACACAGACACGCTTAATCAGAAAGGCTTACAGTATCTCCAGGAAAGCCTTGCATCGCCTTAGCAGAAGAAAGGCTCCCCTGCCCCACCTCCTGCATGAACCTATTCCAGCCTCATGCATAATTCAAGGAGCAGAATGACATCTACAGTCACTTTGCAGTATGAAATTCACCGAGACCTATGACTCCTTTTCTGCTATTCTGTTTTTAAAAGTCAAATCCTCCAGCCTCTGGAGTAATCCTGCTGCTATCTGTATTTGCTCATATTTTTAATACCTGGCATTTCTCCAGTCTCAGAAGAAAGTTAAAAAAAAAAACGGACTCTTTTACATCTCTTCTTAATTTCTTTCATCCCTTTCCCTCTTTTTCCCCCCTCCCCTGGCCCTTCTTCTTTGGTGGGAATGAAATTAACAAAGGAAGAGACCAATTAGGATCTTCAAATCCCCTAAGTCCTACAGAGGATGTCCCACTTTTCAATTAAAGAGGAATATTCCCTTGTCTCTAATGAGTCCCATTCAGAGGGAAACGCTTTTGTGTTAAATACATATGTGAGTTTTCCAGGTCACATAGCTGAGAGTTGTTCATGCTTTGTTGTTGCTTATGGGTTCGTAGTTTTGTTGTTGTTTGTTTGTTTGTTTGTTTGTTTCTATTCTCCTTGAATCCCAGATTTAGCTCCAGAATCAACAGGGACCCTTTGCTCCCTGTTGGTTTCTCACACCACGAGGTGTTTCTTTCCATTGGCTCTTTGGGAGCTCAATCCGTAGAGTAAAGGTGACTCCAAAAATCTCTCTGGGCTCCCCACAGAGGAGCATAACCTGATAATCCCAGCCTTGCTGGAGCCTCGTTCCCCCATCCACACAGAGAGCAGAAGATTATAAGGAGAGGTTACTATGCAGAAAACACATTTTCCTTTTCTTCGGTCCTTTGCGTGCTCTGGTCCTTTTCTTTCCCCGTACGGATTGCCCGCCCCCACCCCATCCTACCCCCGATCCAGCAGCCCCCGCTTGTTCTTTAAGCCCTTACCTCCTCAGTCCTGATTGCATAGCTCATACATATTCAGCATTTCCTAAGATCAACCTCCGGATGCTATTTCACCACCGGTGCTGTTCACCCATCTCATCATAAAAGGGGCTGGACTTTCCTCAGTCTCTTGCCTCTGTCCCTTTCACCTTGCACTTATCAGCAGGAGACTTAATCACAAAGGGATTTCCTACTGTGACTGGATTTGAACACTGATAGTCTCAGGCCCCTATCTCTAAATACTCCACGATGAGAAGATTTACCCAACCCACGACAAAAGCCCTGCCACTGAAAAAGGAGAAGGAAACAGGAATGGATCTGCTACCACAATACAGGTATAAAAAATGATTACGTGCTATTCCTGGTATATAGACACTCAGCAAACTTCTGTTTTATTATGTTAAATGATTTATGCATACAGTAATAAAAAAGAAACCAAATGCGTAAGCAACTGTTGAATCACATGAGAAAGAATGTATCTTCCCCCCCCCCCCCATCCTTCCCACTCTTTTTCTTATTGAGACAGGGTCTCGATATGTAGCTCTGGCTGACTTCAAACTCAGAAACCTCTCTCTTTACCTAATGCTGGGATTATAAGCATACGCCAAACATGCTCACACTCCGACCTGATTTGCAGCTTCAATTGTGAAAAGAAAATTAAAAGATCACTTATAAAGGGCTAGTTGGCCGAAGAGACAGACAGTCTGTGGTTCTAGAACCCTCAGGCTGCAGAGCTCCTGCCTCATTGGACACTCGAGAACTGCCTAAGACTAGAGAGCAACCTTACCTGCTCCCCTCCTTGGTTTGGTATGATGATCCACCATTGCATTAAATGAAAGGAGGGAACAAAGAGGTAAAGGTGTAAATGTAGGGAGTCAGACTTTTGGGCACATACCACTGTGTGGGGTCCTAAGATTATCTCAACATACTGTTTTTTAAACTTTGGCTGTTCATTTTAGCAAGGAATAAAATAAAGAACTTTTTTTTTTGTAAACATCCCCTAAAACAGTCTTCTGTAAAATTCTACACAAATGTCATTCCACTTGGCGTGACTCCTTCCAGTCAGGAGCTCAAGTCCGATGATGTCCTATGCAAAGCAGCCTCTTGCTTGTAGAGTCAGTCTCCTCTGCTGGGCTCGGTGCAGGCTCTGCCTTGAAGCTGAGGAACTGGTTTGAAAGTGAGTGGCAATAGAACTGTGGTCAAGAGACAGAGATGGGAGGCCAGACTTTGAAGAAAAGAAAAGCCCGTTGGTTAAGAAAGAGGAGTGTGGATCTCTGCCGTTCACCTCTGGCCAAAACTCACGTGGAGAAGTCAGTTGGCAAAGACTGTGGCTGGGATTTGTAGCAATGAGTTGGGCCAGTGTCCAAGAAAGCAGCTTCACCAACCTCATTTAAACTGTGTTTCAGCATTGCACATGTCGGACATGAGTTTGGAGACTATTCCGTGGGGCTACCTTTAAGAGATGAGGGATGCTGCCAGCGGGCACTGTGGAACTGTCAGGGAGGGGAGCAATGTGTGTGGAGACAGGGCCCATGTGTTTTGGGCTCTATTAACTAACTCCCTCCCATCCATCACAGCCTCCCCCCAAGGCCGCTGCAATCCTGGCAGCTGGGTCACCCCGGGGAGGCTGGGCTGGGGGGTCCCTAAAGGGAGCCAAGCTTCAGGCAGAGCAGCGAGACACATGTGTGTCTGGCTGAGTTGGGGCCGGCACCTCATTGAGAAGGGGGCCCTCCAAGCTGGGCTTCATTAGGGCAGTGGCACTAATAGGGAGGGGGTTCAGGGGGCTGGGCTGACAGCCAATTACTTGCTCGTCTGCATTATGGATTAACCCATCTGGGCCTGGGAGATTGGCTCTGAAAGGGGCACAAAAGGGGGGGCGTGACCACAATCACACACTGAATTATCCTGTCTGAACACCATTGTCCACCAACAAACGGGGCCTCCGGATGGGTGACCCCCTTGGGTGATCTCCGTCCCCACTGCTAGTCTCATTGGAAGAGCCAGAGGTAAACTGCTGCCTGGTTAAAAGGCAAGGTCTGCCCTGAACAAGGACACCATTTCGGAGAGGCAGGGCATTTAGACGGAGGAGCCAGGCTGAGGTGTTATGCTGGCCTGTCTTCTCTCTTCTCCTTTTTTCTCCCAATCCACACTTTGGTTTTGATTTCAGTTCTTTGAGACAAAGCCTTACATAGCTCTGGCAGGCCTCGAACTCATTATGTAGTCAAGGATGACCTTGAACTCTTAATCTCCCTACCTCCACTTTCCAAATGCTGGGCTTATGGGCATGCACCAGTGTGTGAGGTCCTAAGGTTATCTTAACACAGTTTTTATTTTTTTTTTAACTTCTGCTCTTCATCTTAGCAAGAAATAAAATAAGGAACTTGCTACCCTGAATTCAAGGCAGAATTCCACTGGAGAGAGCTCCTTCAGGGAGATGGGGAAGAAGGGAAGGTGACTAGGAAGGACCAAAGTCAGGTGTCTTCCATCTCACCCATCACCTCTCCTTGGCTAATTGATTCCAGACATGAATAAGGGGCTCTCACATGGGTCTTGAAGGGCCCTGGTCCTGCTCTGGCATCTTGGATACTCTCCCTGTGGGAGGGCCCACCCCCTCCCCCACACTCCTCTTCCAGGAGTAAGCCCACCCTGCCTGGGAGAGGGAGAGATGTTGGAAATAATGGGAGAGGGCTGCAAGCAGGGGGCTCTCTCCTCTAGATAATCCCCTCATTACCATCTCATAATCAGAATCACGCTTTCAATGTAAATGGGGGTGTTAAATATTGGTTTCTCTAGACTCAAGCTCCTTTGGAGAAAATTATTGATGCTTCCCCTTTTGTAGGTGCTGCTGGCTCTCACTGTGTGTGTGTATCTGTGTTTGTATGTGTGTATATATGTGTGTATGTGTATGTGTGTGTATGTGTGTGTATGTGTGTGTATGTGTGTATATGTGTGTGTATGTGTGTGTATCTCTCTGTGTATGTGTTGTATGTGTGTGTATGTGTGTGTATCTCTTTCTGTGTGTATGTGTATGTATGTGTGTATGTGTGTGTATATGTGTGTGTATGTGTGTGTATGTGTGTGTGTATGTGTGTGTATGTGTGTGTATGTGTGTATATGTGTGTGCATGTGTGTGTATCTCTCTGTGTATGTGTATGTGTGTGTGTGTTGTATGTGTGTGTATGTGTGTGTATCTTTTTCTGTGTGTATGTGTATATGTGTGTGTATGTGTGTGTATATGTGTGTGTATGTGTGTATGTGTGTGTATGTGTGTATGTGTGTTTGTGTGTATCTCTGTGTGTATGTGTGTATGTGTGTGTATGTGTGTGTGTATCTCTCTGTGTGCATATGTGTGTATGTGTACTTGTGGGGGGCTAGCATCAGTAAGGATGGGGTTTTCAGGGTTCATTTAGTGTTGATAAGAAGGGGCAAATAGGTTTGTTTTCTGTGGACCTGAGTAGCTTCAGTGTCCTTGATTCAGCTGAAGATACCTGGCCAGAAGAAGTCAGCAAATCCCTAACTAATCTACTCTGTGTTGGAAGCTGATTGATCTCAAGCCATTCCTTTTACTAAAAATTTATTTATTCTCTGTGTCTCTCTCCCTCCCCTCCCCTTATTTTTCTCTCTCTGTGAGAGTGCAGATTGTTGGGGTCCACAGGATCCAGAAGTGGTCATTGGATCCCCTGGAACTCGAGTCACACGAGCTTGGGAACTGCCCATTGTGGATGCTAGGAATCAAAGTCCAGTCCCGCAAGAGCAACAAAGACCAAGGACAGACTATTGGAAAGAGCATCGTCACTATTCTCTTTCTGTTTGAGGGCTCCGTCCCTGGCAATCACTTTGAGAACAACACCATAGCTCGATTCTAAGAATGAACAATCTGATGTCTATGCCTGTGTGCACTCAGTTCCCAGCTCCACTGCTTAAGTGCTGGGAACGCTGGATCACAGCAGACAGGTAGCTAGGTTAGGTGACCGCGGGCTATATGTCACAGCTCACTGTTTCAGCGCCCTAATCTCCGGAATCAAGGTATTCATGTTAGAGCCTGCTCCCTAGTGTAGTTGGGGAGAATCAGTGGGAACTACACGTATTGTTCATTCCGGATGACAGCGAGCCATGTTTAGTAGGCTAGAGTATGACTCCGGTTCACAGGTGTATTAGCCTCTCACAGGACTAAACCTGCCCGAGGTCGCTGGGTTGACGAGAGCAGAGCTGCCTCTCAGTTCCGGCCAGGAGTGAAATCTGCAGGTAGTCTGAGACCCAGGTTCAAAGTTTCCCATAAAGAAAACGAAAGTGGGCTCTCCTGACGTCCCTTTGCTGTTTTAGATGCAGGGTCAGGTTCTGTCGGTTCAACATCTGCAGAGGAAGGACAAAAGTTTTACATTGAGGCTGGCTGTGGTAAGGTCACCCCCTCCACTGAATCAAAGCTGAGAGTGGAGCCAGGGGCACCATGTGGCTGGCGCTACTGCCGCTGCCGCCGAGAAGAGGGCGGGAGATGCCTTCGGAGGGCCCCCTCCAGGGCCGCAGAGAGGGCTTCCTCTGCTCAGCTCCACCGTTTAGCTTTCTCCTCATTAACTCCCCGGCCTCATTAATCAGCCCCGATGAAATGCGCCCCCGGGAACACTGCCCGCCCGCTCCGCCGTTTGGCGCTTTAATTATCCTCCCAGCGGGAGAAAGGAGGGGTTGGCGGGCACGGAGCTACACGGGTACATACAGACCCACAAATCCCCACACTGGTTGGAGGATGGCTAAGCTCAGGTAGGGAGAGGCGTGACCCAGCCAAAAAGCACAACTTTGAGCTGTTTCCCAAAGAATGCCTACCAACCACAAAGAATCCTAGTGTCTGTTGGGCTTCTGTCCAGGAGCCACTGTGGAGTCTTCTCCTCTTTGTAAAAGGCTTCGAAGATCCTCTTCTGCACAAAACTCCACCAACCCTTTTTTTTTTTTTTTTCCCATCTGACTTCATTTACTCTCCACGTCCTCTAGGTGTTGAACATACAGACACAGCTCTGTTTAGGAAGAGCACCGGGTCTAAACACACTTAAATACCCAACCAAAGCAAAAAGCCACCAATAGCAAGGCGCTACTTAAGGAAAACACAGCGGGTTGTGGAAAGGCAGGCAAAGTGGTTGGTGTGCTGAATATCAACCTGCCAAGGCAGGTCAAAAATAGAGTTTCTTAAATTCAAGCCTCGAAGTGGGTCTTCAGCCAACCGGAAAATGGGGAGTTAGAAGCAAAGGACTAATAGAAAAGGCAAAACTACGCCGATCAGTGCGTATGGAACCGGAAGATAATTCAGCGTAGCTGGTCATGACAAGGTGACAGGACAGACAGAAGGCAGCCAGGCCTCGAAGACTGTGCTAAATTCCACTTAGATGTATTGTAAAGGCAATGACGAGTTAGCAATGCATTTTAAAACCATTAGAGTTATGTTTTTGGAAAACCTCTGTGCAAAGGAAGATGAATGGGAGGGGCCTGGGATGAAGGCAGGGGGGTTAATTAGCAAGCAAGGTGACTGGCTGTGGGAGGTAAAAGAGAGGCGTTTGGAATTACCCCCCCCCCCCATGCTCTTCTTGAAAGCATGCTCTGGGAATCAGGAAGGAGGTTTTCTTGAGATGTTCCTAGGCCCCTGGCTCAGCTCAAACAGAGGGTAAGGCACAGGCCACTTGTCCCCTCTCCCCAACCCCAACTGCTTTCTCCTCTTGGTAAGTAGCCAGGACACTTCCATCTAGGCCAGGTTAGGTAAATTATTGTATCAGTTTTTATCATTTATAAGATGAGAACATTGGAACGTATCTAGCACACACACAGCTGCAACAACCCAAGGAAGAGATAGAAAAGACCAAGGTAGAATTAAGTACCTACTGGAGGGCTGATGCCCCCTAGGAAAAGCCTGCTCTAATCTTCTAGAAAATGGACAAAGAACAGACACCAGAGCTTAGTGACTTCCCTATGAAATCTCATTTTAAAGTAGCAGTCAATACATACTAAGACTAAAACACATCAACTGCATTTAAGTCTAAATCGTAATGATGGTTTTTTTTTTGTTTGTTTGTTTGTTTGTTTTTACAGTGCTGGGGACAAAACCGAGGATCTATCAAATACCAGGCAAATGATCTACCACTGGACTAAACCCCAGCCAACTATTAGGGTGGGTCTTTTGTTTGGTTTTGATTGAATTTAAAACCATCATTTACCTTTAGAAGATGTCAACTTGGTTATTTAGAAAATACTAAGTAAGCCGGGCATGGTGGTGCACACATTTAGTCCCAGCACTTGGGAAGCAGAGGCAGGTGGATCTCGGAGACCAGCCTAATCTACAGAGAGAGTTCAAGGCAAACATTTATCTTGCCTTCTTTATTCAAAACAGGATAAACAAATAGTTGAAGACAGGTCCACCTTAGAAAAGTATCTTAGCTCATAATGAGGAAATCATAGAGACAGAATGTCACGAATTAGTTGTCACCCATGAATAACGAGCCTGGGTAATCACTGTCACTGGAAGCCCATATAACAACAAAGCAGAGCTGCAGACATTACTCCTGATAGACGGAGACACATTGCCTATGACGTATTCTGGGGAGAAAAAAAAATCAAGCGTTAATTGATCACGCCTCTGTATCTAACAGCCAATTTACAGGAAATAATAGGGGCAGAAAAACATGTTAAATGACACCACGGGGATACATTCAACAAAACCCAGACTGGAAACTCCACAGAACAAATGACCTGGTTTCCTCAACAAATGAATTGTAAGGAGAAAAAAAAATAATTAAGGGGTGGGAAGGACAGCAGATTAAAAGAGACAGCACACTGTATATACTCACTTGGGTCTAAGTTTGAACACTGAAGGGGATAAGGCAGCTGGGAACAGTGGTGGAGTATGTGCATTGTTTGTATTTCACTGGAGATGGACACACTGAAACTTTCTGTTTCCATGATTTCCTCTCTAAAGATAACCCATCAGCAGACTTGTAGATTTGATGTTAAAGAATTGCTATTTTAGATGTGCTAATCTATTGTTCTTTATTTTTGTTTAAAACGTTTTACTGCAATCTAGGGGGGACTGCGCATGCGTCAGGATTCATACTGGCGGTTAGAGGACAACTTGCGAGGAGGGTTGGTTTTCTCCTTCTACTCTGTGGGTCTGGGGATCAAATTAGGTTTAGCTGTTAGGTTTAGCAGCAAGCACCTTTACCCGTAGAGCCACCCCATTGACCCTTTAATGCTATTTAAAGGATCCCTTATTTTCTTTTAGGACTGAAGTATTTAAATTTTAGCATTGAAAGATTTACAGAAGAAGTTCTAAGGTTTCTGATATTTGCTCCAAAACCAAGAGCAGATGCTGGTATTGGTATCGATACTGACAGATATTGGATGTGTAAGTGCCGAGCTGAATATCTGAGGCGTCTAATCTTGTGTAATTTGCATTATCCATGACAATAGTTTGGATAACAGAGTCTATATAGCATACATTTACAGGACAAAACGTGACTGTGCACTGTGTCAGTCCATGGGCTGTGACGGATTGTAACACTGGATCTGATCAAAGTTGTCTTTGATCCAATCCACCTCTCAAACCCTGGCTACCAAACCTTGTTCTCATAACCCCCTTTTGGCCCATATTTAGGTCCCTTTTTCTAGAAAGGAGAGTTAAAAGAAGCTACCTGAGTCCCTGGCCATGGGACCCTACACGATAAGAACCTTGGGAGTTGAGAACCAGTCCCTAAGTTCTTTATCCATTTCTCTCCAAGCATCGTCTCACCCTAGCGTTAAAGGTGGACAGTACACGTAGCCAGGCTTCACCCTTGCTGAGGCCAAAGGCATCTACTGCCTAGGAGAAAAAATAAATAAATAAACGAAAGAATGGCTGGACCCCGCGACCCAGCAGCTAGAAAGGGGGTGTTAAGCTAGAGAGACAGAGCGCTGGGGCGGAAAGGGGAAGCTGGGGAAAGTCCGCTCATCGAAAGGCACGTTGAGAGACCGAGCAGGACTCCGGGCACCATGTGATGGATTTTCGTACAGTCTCTTTTCTCTTTGCATTCCTCCTTTATATAAGGAAAACTCCTTCGCTAAGCACACGTCTGGGGCGCAGGCTGCTCACTTAGTGAAGAAAGGGCGTCTGGGAAAATGAACTGCACCTACGCACGCGCGCGCCAGCGGCGGTGGGGCGCAGGCTGACATCGCGCGGCGACACACAATGGGCCATCGCGGATGCGGGGCACAGCGAGAGGCATGCATCGGTCCCGTGCCGGGGACCCACTCCTCCGGTTGGCCGTTGGTCTCCGGTGCAGACCTCTCCATCATCCCCGCGCTCCTCGGCCCCGCTGTCTTTCCAGCGACCGGGTGGCAGCTCTCCTGGCTCCCACCTTCTCCATCAGCCGCTCCCCGGCGGGCCGGAGTAATGAGCCGCCAGGCAACTGGCCCCACGCCATTGTGTGCGCGCCGGGGCGAGGCCAGGTCTCCGCGGCGCGATGGAGGGTGACCACGCAAGCCGCTGCGCCCCTCGCTTCACACCTGCTCCCCGCCCCCGGCCGGCGGGCGCGGGCGTGGCCTCCCCCTCCCCGGGGGAGGGGCCTCAGCTGGGACAGCACTTGGTAAAGAGGCCGTAGAGAGGATGCCCGCGGCCTGGAGGAGGCGTCGTAAATTTGGAGCAGATGCGGCCTGACAGTCAGTCACCCAGCTCGGGGCGGCGGGGGAGGGCCCCGCTCCTCGTTCACGCCCCTCTTCTAGTCAGCAGCTGAGTCCCGGGGACTCCACACCTAGGTGACCCCGGACTTAGGACATATGGATCCTGTCTCCCACTCCCCCGCATCTGTCCTGTGCTTGTGTGTGTGTGTGTGTGTGTCCTCACTGCTGGGAGAAGTCTTGGAGGGAAAGGGGAGATGCCTGAATTCAGCCACTACTTTCTACCTAAAAGAAATGATTTCTTCAGATGAGACTGTGACAGTCTGCCACCCTGGTCATGAGCTGTCGCTTTTTGACAGTAGCTTGAAGAGAGCTAGGAAACATAGAAGAAGCACGTTTCGACGCGCAATGCCCATTTTAAGCTAGAAACGCAAGTAGGGAGGCACAGACAAAAAAAAAAAAAAAAAAAAAAAAAAAAAGTTGCCCTTGGAACTTGATGGGGTCAATTCTGTCTGCAGACAGACTTGGAGCACTTTCCAGTCTTCCACACTGTACAGAAGTGAGGTGAGTCTTCCACGAGTCTTGAGGGGACGTCAAAAAGGATACTGGGGTAGGAATAGTCTCAGTTACTTATTCTGGACACCGAAGAGGTCTCTCTCTAAAGCAGTGTGGAATGAAGTCTGAGTCTCTGGCTTCTGTATAAAGATCACAGTACCATAACCTGTTTCACCAAGGCTAATTTGGAGGTTATGTTCACAGCAACGGTGCCAAGTGGAGTTGGCAAAAAACAAAACAACAACAACAACAAAAACCCTCTGTGATGACCCTGTATTTTTCCATTTGGGGCTGTTTTGTTTCTGCTGCCACTCAGGGGGAGTAACTAGGTTGGCTGATGGGTTCTTTGGCCTCCTTCCCTCCCACTCCCATCAATTTCCAGGTCTGCGACTTTTCTGC
The DNA here is from genome assembly GCF_011762505.2 of Arvicanthis niloticus. Classification (NCBI taxonomy): domain Eukaryota; kingdom Metazoa; phylum Chordata; class Mammalia; order Rodentia; family Muridae; genus Arvicanthis; species Arvicanthis niloticus. The sequence goes on from NC_133434.1 coordinate 6,353,086, forward strand.
CTGTGCTAGTCAAAATACAGTTTGCCCGTCAAAATCACTTGGAGGTCTGAACACCCACAGTTTCTGGTTCTTTTCATCTGGGTTGGGGCCAGGCGATTTGCATTTCTAAGAGCCGCCCTGGTGACTACTATGGTGATGGTGTAATAGCATCCTCACTGTGAGAGCTTAGCCTAGCTGGAAAGGAAGAATCTGAGATGTTGAAATTTGGTGGAATGGTGGAATGGTGGAATGGTGGAATCGGAAGTACTTAGTCCTGGAGAAGCTGGGGTATCTTCACTCTCAGGGAGAGACCCGAAAGCTAATGCCTGGAAAATTCGTAGGGTGTGCATGCATCTGTCTGTCTGTCTGTCTGTCTGTCTGTCTGTCTGTGTTTGGAGATTTGGTATTCCTCTTAATGGACTTATACAAAACCCTTCAGCCTGTCAAACGTACAAAGGGAGCAAGAGTTACTTGATTTATTTTTCTAACTTGTCCATCAGTCACTGAAGCAGCATGGGTGTGGTCTACACACTTTTGCCTGTAAATCAACTCACATAGGTTATATAGTACATAAGAACAATTCAGTGTTTGTGTGTGAATCCCACCCCCACCCCCCATCTGCTGCTTCTGGCTGTTTTGAAACACTCTTAAGGTGAGATTGAGTTTCGGCTATCTGCTGACAGTTATTCCCTAAAGTGTCACATTATTATCACCGGTAAGGAGCCTTTGGCTTATCACAAGTAGTGTTGGAATTAACCAAAAGTAAATACAAATTAAATTAAAAAAAAATATTTAAAAGAAGCATTAGATGAGAAAGCAAGTGGCTTTTTATTTTTGGCCACCAGATGGCAGACCTTGCCTCATTAATGAGAATCCTCCCCAGAGCTAAAGCCTGGGTTCTCAATTCAGAGCCAGGGCAAAAGGGGCTGTTTCTGTACTGAGCAGGAAGAGTGGATAGTTGAGAATGCCATTGTGTCTGCTGCCCAGGTACCTAAGGCATCCCGTGATTCCGCATCTGTGAGAGTGAGGCGGCTTATACACGCTACATTTTCCTTCTAGAAAGGGACATATTCTGTTGTAAAGGACAGAAAATGGGCTAAGAGCCATGCAAAGAATCCAGTTTTAAAATAGAGGTTTCTGAAGCCATAAAATGTGGCATCCCTGCACAACTTTGCAAGCACACGGCTTGACATCTCTTGCTTTCAGACCATGACTGCTGGTCACTTTCTTATTTCTTGCGTGTTCTGGGGTGGGTTTTAGATAAGGACAGTTGGGGCTGGAGAAAGGCTGGTTAAGAGCACCGGCTGTTCCTCCAGAGGACCCGGACTTCTATTCCCAGCATCTGTATGGCAGCTCACACATGTCTGTAACTCCTGTCTCAGGGAATCAGAGACCTTCACGTACACACACGTGCAGGCAAAATACTGGTACCCATAAAATAAAAGTTACTATAAGATAAGGTAGTGGAACATACCCAAGTCAAAGGTGGGTATGGACATCTCAAGATATCTATATATCCATCTCTCTGTCTGTCTGTCTGTTTATCTATCTATCTATCTATCTATCTATCTATCTATCTATCTATCTTTTTAAAAACCTTTTAATTGATTCTTTGTAAATTTTACATCATCATCTTATTCCCACTCATCTCCCTGTCCCTTTATATTCAACCCCTGCCCTTGCAACCTCCTCCCAGAAAGAAAAAACAATCTCTGTCCTCCTGGAAAGCTGTAGTGTGCCACAGTGTGTCACACAGTACACTCTTGTCCACAAGTTTTTTTACTTGCAAATGTTCACTGCGGTGAGTCATTTGTCTGGTTCAAGGCTTCTGGCTTCTGCTACACTATCAATAGTGAATCCTCACCGTGACTTCTCTCTGATATGGTGGTGTTGTTGCCCATGTCATGGAGATCCCGAAGCTTTGGATCTGCAGGACTGGTCCCTTCATACACTCCAGCAGTTTATAGATGGGGGAGATGTTGGGGTGGGCCAATTCAAAGCCCTGGATCGGATGGGGCCTGGATGGTAGCTGAGTTATCCCATCATCTCTCCTCCACCCATACCACCAGGGTAGGGTCTCTGGCACTGCCCCAGCTAACACACCCAGCAAGGAGTGGGGCAAGCTCTCCCTGCTGCTGGGGGCAGTGAGAAGAGAGGGGTTCGGGAAGGGCACCTCTCCCTTATCCACACCACTACTTGGCAGACAGGGATGAAGCCAGCTCACCACCCCACCCACCAACCCTTGTGAGCGCTCGCGCGCGCGCGCGCGCACACACACACACACATGCACGCACGCACCAGGGCCAGCTCTATTTGTGCTGTCCAGGTGTGGCGCAGGACCTGTTCTCCTGAGTGCTGCAGCCAGTAAGCGGGACAGGGTCAGCTAACTAGCAAGGTCCAACTATCAAAGAATTGAAGTCCAGCAATCAACCCCCCCCTTTGGCTCACCTAATTAACATGCCCAGTTAAAATTAAACACCTCCTCCTGGCACAGGGTTTCCCCTTGTACTCTCTTTATAAACTACCATTTTCCTATGTGCCATGTCTGTCTCCTCTCTTTCCAGAGGAAGTCCTTTGTCCCTCCAGGACAAATATCTCTTCTCCCTCTCTCTTGTTCCTTTCCCACTCTCCTTTGTCCTCTAGTTCCTGTCTCTGTCTCTTATTCCCTGTCCTCTGTCCCTCTGGGGCAAATAAATCTTCTTTGTGCTCAGGAACTGACCTTGGTGATCCCCGGCCAATACTTAACAATCTTGACTCTCAAATGATACCCAGTGTATAACAAAACCTAAATAAGTATAGAAAAAGTGACATATAGCAAGAATATGAAGGATTTTATTGTGAGCTGAGTTTATCACTTAGTCAAACAATTATATGCCTAGCGTGTGAAAAATCCTAGACCTTATCCTCAGTATTATGCTTACATACACAAATAATACTTTTCTCTTATAGGACTAGTTTGCTTGCATACCTCACCTTAGCTGTCTTTATAATATATCCTAATACTATAAAAGCATCCCTCACAAAGCCAAGATGAGTACTAATCTACACTTGCACGGAAATTAAAATTGTCAAACTAGGGGTGTAGCTCAATGGCAGACTATTTGCCTAGCATTCAGGGGCCTAGTATCCAATCTTTAACACCAAATGAATATTATAAAAATGTAATATCAGGGCTCGAGAGATGGCTCAGTGGTTAAGAGCAGCGACTGCTTTTCAGAGGTCCTGGGTTCAACTCCCAGCAACCACATGGTGGCTCACAACCATCTGTAATGAGGTCTGGTGCCCTCTTCTGGTGTGTCTGAAGAGAGCAATGGTGGTGTACTCATATGCATAAAACAAATAAAAAAAATCTAAAAAAAATTTACAATATTAAATACGTAAATAAAACTGTTTATATAAACACAAGTGAGGCATTGTCCTTTTAACCGGAATGGCTATTTTTTTTTCCTGAGGACTAATTTCCCTATTTAGAGTAAGCTGATCTCAATACATACTAACCCCTCCCTTGTTTTTTATCTGTTTATTTATTTAGTTATTTTGCTTTTCTGCAGCACTGTTATGTTTCCAGACCTCTTTCATTGTTATTGTTGTTGATGATGATGATGTTGTTGTTAACATTTTATTTTAAGACAGGCTCTCACGGAGCTGTTCTGGCTGGTCTTGAACTCACCCTGTAGCTCTCTGTCTCTATAAAGCAACATATGGCTCTCTGCCCAACGATGGTCTCCAGTCCAATGTGTTTCTCTGCTCTCGATGGTTCACAGTCATTGTAGCGGCTCCCTTGTGATTCATACATGTTTAAAGATGTGCTAACAGGGCCTAGAAGAAGCACTATTCGAAGCATGAAGCTGCACATATTTGGATCTTTCTCTATGTGGGCTGCAGAAAGAGTCAGTCTAAATATATTTATGGAATGCCTGCAGGCTACATAACTCAGCACTTCACCTTTCATTGAAAATCCATTAAAACAATTGCCAGGTCATGCTTGGAAGCTTTTTTTTTTTTTTAAATTATTATTTTTACAGAGGAATTTTCTTAGTTGCTAGATTGGCAGGAACTAATTTGAGATGCAAAACTAACGATCCCATTTGAACTAAGCAGGGCTTATGTAAACTGTGGCACTCTGCCGATGATATATGTGAATTTGTCCCTGTGTCTGGGCCTATGGGCTTAAAGGCTGAAGCCCCAGTGGCCCTAACATGTACATATAAGGGAAGAAAGGTTTAAAACTAGTGAATCATCATATGCTAATGCTCCAAAGTTAAATGTTTACCTAGAAGGTTAGAGGCTATTAATGACCCCAGTAAATAAAACTGTTCACAAGTATAACAGTCACGGAATGTCACACCCTTATGCCCTCATGCCAGAAAACTAGGCTTGAAGAAAGACTGCTTCTCTTAACCAATGTAAAAACATACTCAGTCAATCAATCCAACACATGGCCCTTAAATTTGATTTATAAATGTTAGGAGATGTCATAAGTTTATTTTTTTTTTCATTGAAAATTTCTTTTGCCGGGCGGTGGTGGCGCACGCCTTTAACCCCAGCACTTGGGAGGCAGAGGCAGAGGCAGGCGGATTTCTGAGTTCGAGGCCAGCCTGGTCTACAGAGTGAGTTCCAGGACAGCCAGGGCTACACAGAGAAACCCTGTCTCGAAAAACCAAAAAAAAAAAAAAAAATAAATAAAGAAAAAAGAAAAGAAAAATTTTTTTATTAGCGTGCATATATCCAGTTGGTTGCATCTTCTTTCATTTATTATTATTATTATTATTATTATTATTATTATTATTATTATTATTATTATTATTTTGTCTATGATTGTTATGTTTGTATGCTGCATGCGTGCCTGGTGCCAGAGGAGGTCAGCAGGGAGCACTGGATCCCCTGGAATTGGAGTTACAGACATGGAGTCACCATGTGGCTGCTGGAATTTGAACTCTGGTCCTCAGCAAGTGTTTTCAACTGCTGAGCCATCTGTCTAGATCTGTTATTCCAATTAATTAACAAAGCATTTATGTTCACTACTTCAGGCCCTGGGATAAAAAAATTCCCCCATGTTATGAGGTCTTATCAAGAGTTTTCAGCTGTAGTGGAATTCCATTTCTATCTCTGTCCCATGCTCCTACTCCAGAATTTTCCATAATGCCAATCCAAAACTTCTATTGTGTTTTCTTAGGGCAGCAAGAGAAAGATCACAGTTGGGCAAGAGAACCTTTTCTTTCTTCTCCTTCCTTTTCCATTCTTCCTCCCTCCTCTCTAGTTACTTGTTTCCATTTTTGCCCCAGCCATGTTCTGGAACTCTCTATGTGGACCAGACTTGCCTCAGTTCCACAGAGATCCACCCACCTCTGCCTCCTGAGATTTGGGATTAAAGGCATGTGGCACTATGCCTGGTAACATAGAAAGAGGCACAGTATGGGGCCGGGAAGATGGCTCATCTGTTAAGAGCATGTGTCGCTCTTCTAAAGGATTTGAGATCAGATTCCATCACCCATGTCAGGAGCTCATAACTGCCTGCAACTACAGTTTTGGGAGATTCAGCTTCCTTTTCTAGCCCCTAACCCCTACCACACACACACATGAGTAAGATAAGTAAGTTTTGTTTTAATGTTTTAAAGAGGGATAGTATAATGGTTGAACACAGTGATATGCACTTGTATCCTGGTCATCAGAAGGCTGAGTCCTGGGGCTTTAAGAAAACAGGCTTAGCGAGCCAGTCAGTAGCATTCCCTTATGGCCTCTGATTCAGTTTCTACCTTGAGTTCCTGCCCTGACTTTTCTGGATGATGAACTATAAAACATAAGATGAAATAAAACCAAGTTTTCTCTCCAAGTTGCTTTGGTCATGGTGTTTTCATCACAGCAACAGACAACATCAATTCAACAAACAAACAAACAAAATGCACTTCCTTCTGTCATCAATAGGGAAACTGTGGTGACTAACTTTAGGATAACTAAATATAGAGCAGACACTGGGATCAGGTAATTTTTCGACCAGAGCTCAGCTCTAGCAGTTTTAGAATGCTGTCTTAGGGCTTCCATTTCTGTGAACAGACACCATGACCATGGCAACTCTTATAAAGAACAACATTTAATTGGGGCTGGCTTACAGGTTCTGAGCATCAGTCCACTATCATGTCGGGAAGCATGATGGCATCCAGGCAGACATAGCACTGGAGGAGCTGAGTTCATCTTGTTCCAACAGCAAACTGTTTTTCAGGCAGCTAGGGGGAGGGTCTCAAAGCTCAACCCTACAATGACACACTTCCTCCAAAATGGCTACACTTCCTAATAGTGCCACTCTCCGGGCCAAGCATATTGAAACAGCCACATATGGGTATCGTGAGTATGGTGTTTCAGATCCCAGACAAGTATAGTTTTGTCTTTCCAGCAACTTTCTGGGTAGTCCCAGTGTCCAGGATAGCCAACCAAGGCACACATTAGTAACACTTCAAGTGATACATTATGAATCACATATTAAATATCTCTCTCTCTCTCTCTCTCTCTCTCTCTCTCTCTCTCTCTCTCTCTTTCTCACTCTCTCTCATCTCATCATTTCCTCATCTCATCACCTGTCTCTTCGTTACAGAAACTGCAAAGGACTAAAGAGACCCTAGCAGAGTCCAAGGAGTTATAGGGGCCTCAGAGGCAGAGACTGGGAAACCAATAGAGACTCAGAGTCTCTGTGGTATAAGTTAGTGAACTGTCTGGAGTCGTCCAAAAACTGCTAATGCTTTGGAGTCAGGCTGCAGGCTCAGAGTTAAGCCGCAGAAGAGGGAGAGATTGCAACAAAATGACAGATTGACAGATCCAGAGCGATGAACAAACAGGCAGACTGACAGACAGCAACCCCAATAGGACCAGTCAACAGCAGGAAACAAACCGAGCTGAAGCAGCTGAGATAGTCCAGGGTTCTCTGCCTGTCAGGTTCCTGATCATACACTGTGTTATCACAGGACAAGGTGACATCAGAGTGTTCCTTTTCGTCGAGCCAGGAGAGGAGTAGTTGCTCCTTTCCCTCAGCCTAGTGTGTCTGGTGAGTTCTCGGCTTCCCAAATGATTTTAATACCTCCTGTGCTTCTTCAGTCTCAGTTTACTTTAAAAATTGTATAAAGTGGCACTTTTTTTTTTCTTTTAAGAATAAGTTATTTATCACTCTGTGCCTGTGGGTGGTGCTGAACAGCTGGTGTTGTTTACTGGTCTGCCAAGGTGCAGAGTCATTTTGTCTCTGTGTTTGCACTCAGAATGGAGTTAAAAAAAAAAAAAAAGCTGTTTGTAAAATGGAGTCTCTCTGGGCAAGGCACAAACTAGAGAAGCGCCATTTTTGCACAATATAGAGTAACATAGGCCAGTGAATAGCCTGACTCCAGCATATGGTAGTACCTTCTTTCGTAAAGTAAGTGAAATTACAGTGCTTATAAAACACTTGCTGTGATACAAAGCATTAGTGAGTGGAGGTTCTTAGAGTCTACCAAACCCACATTTTTGAACAGAAGCTGTCCTGAGCCCTGTGACTTCCACTGTCTTACCTCCGTTGTTGTGAATTATTATTATTATTATCCTTTCTTTATACAAACCTCCTAATACCCTTCAGATCTCTGGGAGTGATAAGAATCCTTATGCTGCCGGGCGGTGGTGGCGCACGCCTTTAATCCCAGCACTTGGGAGGCAGAGGCAGGTGGATTTCTGAGTTCGAGGCCAGCCTGGTCTACAGGGTGAGTTCCAGGACAGCCAGAGCTATACAGAGAAACCCTGTCTCAAAAAACAAAACAAACAAACAAAAAACAAAACAAAAGGATTTGGATGTTCTATTATTTACAGTATTGTAATCAAGACAGGAATTGTATTGAAACAAGGGTTCATGACAGAGACAAAGAGGAAAACATTAAAAAAAAAAAAAGGGAAAAAAAAGAAGAAAAAAGAATTCTTATGCTGATGAGATGGCTGAGGCACCATCCTGAAGCTGTTCACAAAAGACAAACCTTTGGAGTTTCAGCCCTTGAACCTCTGGAAGATGAGAGGAACCTATGGATGTCTGAGCGGATTCCTAGTGACCAACGATGTAATCAATTACGCCTACTTAGCGCAGGTTCTAGAGTCCATGGAGCTTTGGCATAGCTGAACAGGTGGAGGTTTCCAGACTGGCGCTCTACAGAGAGTGAGGAGACATGGCATCACTTCTCACATGCTTGCCCCATGCATCTTGTCCATCTGGCTGCCCATCTGAGTCCTTTGTAGTCGTCTTAATATTAAATCAGTAGATGGCAACTAAAAGTTTTCCGTAAGTTCTGTGAGCCATTCTGGTGTGCTAAATCCAAGAAAGATGTTCATGAGAATTTCCAATTTACAGCAGGCCATTCATAGGTTTATAGGTAACACACTATGTGGAAATGGCATCCAGAGTAAGGGCATCTGTTATCAGGCTGAACCTCAGCCTGTGGGCCAGGCAGCCTAAGGCCAGAGACACCTCCTCAAGGCACCTTCCAAGAAAACAAACCAAATGCAGACCAGAGGGATGGTTAAAGGGATTGTTGTTTGTTTTGTTTGTTTGTTTGTTTGTTTTCTCAAGACAGGGTTTCTCTGTGTAGCCCTGGCTGTCCTGGAACTTTCTCTGTAGACCAGGCTGGCCTCAAACTCAGAGATCTGCCTGCCTCTGCCTCCCAAGTGCCGGGATTAAAGGCATATACTGCCATCATCTCTTGACTACGGAGATTTTCAATGAAACTAGATAGCTCTGTGAAATCCTTTCATGTGGTAACCAGTTTAGAGCCCCAAGCTGGTCTTTTGCTCATTTAAAACTAGGAAATGACAAACGTTTTGAGGACTGTTTGCTGAAAAATGTTAAAAGTTTGAAAGTTTTAAGGGGCTGCTCTGAGGATCTGTTTCCCCTTCCAATTCCCTGAACCATTGCTTATAGTCTTAGTCACTCCTCCTGTAATAAAATACTCTGACAAAAGCAGCTCAGGCAAGTTTATTTCGGCTCACAGCTTGAGGGTGTGAGTCATCTTTGGTGGCAGAGTTTCAGAGCCTGGTCACATTGCTTTCTCACAGGAACACCAATGCTCAGCCAACTTGCTCCTTCTGATGTGGTCCAGGATTCCAGCATATGGCATGGTGTTGTGCATATGTAAGATAGGTCTTCTTACCTCAATTAACCCAGTCTACCCAATGTCTCACAAACATACCCAGGACTAACCTAATACAGACAACTCCCACGGGCATCGCCAGAGACTTGTCTCCTCCATGATTCTAGCACCTGTGAAACTGACGATCAAGATCTACCAGAATCCACCTTCCCAAATGAATCTAACTTGCGTCAACCCAACGAAAACCAGCCTGCACAACACAGTGTCTGTCTGCACTGCTAAGCCGTCTCTCCAGACCCATTGTTTTTCCCACCGCCTTTAGAAGCGTCCATTAGCACAGGCAAATAGAGCAAAAAGTCACTGAAATCCCAGTTCAAGAAAAAATCCCTCGCTTCAAAAGGATTCTTATGTTCTCGGAGAAAGCTGTTTCAAGAAGTTTTCAAAGATGAACAACGTATCTTATCTTCTAATTCCTGGTGGGTCAGGTCTTTCGGAGGTAACACAGAGACCAAGTTTCGAGCACAGAAGTTTATGGGGGAAATGAGTTGGCAGTAAGGAAACAGATGTATGAGAGAAAGGAAGGGAGCCAATAGAGGAGAAGAACTGGAACTTAATCCTTTGAGAGAGGGCGTAAAGCGTAAAGCTCAGTCTCAGACGTATCCCGCCAGAGCAGCAAAGCTCGGATACCCAGCTACAAACTCCCCATCTGCCGCATCTCTTTTAGCTGAGAGCGAGGTGTGGAATGGCCTCACAGGACCCTAGACAGTATAACACAGTGTAATTTTTTAAGATGCGTTTGAGTGCTTTGCCTGCATGTGTAAGTGCGCCAGTAAATGCAGTGTTTGAGGAAGCCAGAAGAGGGCAGTAGATCCTTAGAACTAGAGTTACAGATACTCATCCTTGTGGATGCTGGGAGCTTAATTCAGGTCCTTCTTGGGAGCAGCAAGCGCCCTTAACCATGGAACCGGCTCCTTATCGCAACTTTCTTGTTTTTTTTTTTTTTTTTTTTTGGGGGGGGGGTGTTTTTGTTTTTTGTTTTTTTGAGACAGGGTTTCTCTGTATAGCCCTGGCTGTCCTGGAACTCACTCTGTAGACCAGGCTGGCCTCGAACTCAGAAATCTACCTCCCTCTACCTCCCAAGTGCTGGGATTAAAGGCGTGTGCCACCACTGCTCAGCTTATTGCAATATATATATATATAATTTCTTTAAAATACATTTCAGATTTTATCCCCTCACCCCATTCCCCCCACCACCCAGGAACCCCCTATCCCGTCCCCCCTCCTGCCTCCACAAGGGTGTGCCCCCACCTACCCCCCCTCCCCACCCTTGAATTCCTCCCCGCTCAGTGTTCAGCCTTCACGGGACCAGGGATCTCCTCTCCCACCCATCCGCAACAAGGCCATCCTCCCCTAAGTATACAGCTGAAGTCATGGGTGCCTCCCTTTGTGCTCCCAGGTTGGTGATTTAGACCCTGAGGAGCTCTGATTGGCTGACACTGTTGCTTTCCTCTTGGGGCCACCAACCCTTTCAGCTCCTTCAGTCCTCTAACTTCTCCATTGGGAACCCTCGATCACATCAATGATGTGCCTCTGGATATGTCAGACTCTGGTTGACCTTCAAGGAGACAGCTGCATCAGGCTCCTGTCAGCATGCACTTCCTGACATCCATATTTATCACAACTTTCTTAACGGAGTTTGTGAGAGCCTCCATGTGGCATGTACATCTATAAAAATTACTTCTAGTAACATGGAGTGACTGTCATGTGTCCAAGCAGCGAGGCCACTCTGACTATAGCCAGATACTGCTGCAGGTCTTTCCCTTGTTCTGAGTCCCCTTCGAACCTTCTGAGCTATCTTATATATGGATGGGAAGGGGTTTTTTGGTAATGGAATGTCCTTAGAGATAAAGTAAGACAAAGCCCACCTACCCCAGGGTTCCCTTAAGGTGCTTTAAACTGGAACTTCGAGCTCACTTTGGGGTTTCTTTATCTTGGTAACAGGGAGACCCCAGCATGCTGGATTTCTGCAGAATAAAACACTCTATATTTTCGAACTATTTGAGTCCAGGGTGTCATTCTAGAGACTGGTGACACCTACCTGTAATCACAGCAATCTGGATGCAGAGGCAGGTGGGTTCCTGAGTTTGAGGCTAGCCTGGCCTAAAGAGCTAGTTCCAGAACAGTCAGGGATAAAGAAACTCTATCTCTAAAAAGCAAAAGCAAAAAAAAAAAAATAATTCCTCCAAATTCTGCCTGTAAAAGGGATAATTTCTCCTTCTGTTCATTGGCTAGAGTGACGTTTTTGTACACTGTCTGAAGATGTGTCTCTGTCCTTTCTTGCCTTCCTAAGGCACCTTCTGATTGATTAAAATAAAAAGTCTACGGCTTATAGCAAAAGGCAGGGTAGTAAGGTGGGACATCCGGCAGAGAGGTAGGAACTCTGGGAAGCAGCCGGGTGTTGGATGAATGGTACTGAGGAGAGGTAGGTAACCAGCCATGTGGCAGAACACAGAGTAGTATAAAAGGATTAATATAAGTTAATAGCTAGTTGGAGAGCAGGCCTAAACTAAGGATGAAAACATTGTAAATACATAGAGTTAGGAGACACCAAATGGAATTTTTCACATTCTGTCCGACCATCTTCTTTCTTAAAATCTTGAAACAGCTGGTGAAGTAGCTCTGAAATCAAGTACCCTCTTACCCAAATATGCATTCTATGGTATGCACCACACACACACACACACACACACACACACACACACACACACACACACTGTCAAAGGCCAGTCACACAAGGACTACAGAACGTGAGTTGCCGTTTCTCCGGCACAGCACCTGCTTTCTCGTGTCTTTCCCAGCACTTGCAGCTGTTGCACCACCATCCTTCCAGCCTTCCCTCACAGCCTCCTTGGTGGTTCTCCAGTTCTTAGGACCAGCTGGCCCAAAGGCAGAATTCCAGCAGGGCAGGCGAAGACACGAGCCTGCAGAGGTTAGGTTCCAGCACAGCATGGCTTTCCCACATTTTTACCGATAGAACCCAATCACGGGGCTATCTCAGATCCAGGATGTAAGGCGAGTGACTCAAATGTTAATGGAAGAGTTATTAAATACGGGGATTGTGTCTTCTAACTTGTAGCAAATGGCCCTTTACCAACATGTGGACAGACCTGTGGTAAGTTCCTCCCCCCCACCCCCCACCCCCGTGGTAAGCCCCTAAAGGTGAACGTGCTGAGCCAAACATATTAGTAGTTTTTGGAGACATTCCCATGGCGCCCTTCACAGAGGTTGTACTCATTCTGAATCCTGAGGTGTGAGGCTACCAGATCGGGTTTCCGTAGGCCTCACAATGTAGTGTAATATCTAACAATTTTCCTTCACCAATCTTGAGGGTTAAAAATGGCATCTTCCTGTAGCTTTGACTCACCTATCTCACACTAGGACAGGGATTCACTCAGTATATTTTACTTAGTTACAGTGTCCTTTCTTGAAATTGGTCCAGGCAGGCCTCAAACTCACAGAGACCCACCGGTCTCTACCACTGAGTGCCGGGATTGATGTCATGTACCACCACACCCAGGTCAGACAACTCTTTTCTAAAAAGTATTTTAACGCTATGTGTGTATGCATGGTACATGTGTGAGTACAGAACGTGGACCAGTGGGGATCAGAGGACATCTTTCGGGAGTTAGCTCTCTTCTTCCACTGTGGGTTCTGGAGCTCAGACTCAGATAACCAGGCTTGCATGGAAATGCCTTTATCCTGATTCATCTCAATGGCTCTCCTTTCATCTGCCTAGCAATGTGGTGACACAGTGTTTTGGGAAGGGACAGAATGTGAATTCCATGTCTTTCCTCTTTAACTTCCTAACTTCTTTCTTTTAGATAATCTCTGTCTCTCTGTCCCTTTGTCTCTTCCCCTTCCTCCCTCCCTCCTTCCCCCATCCTTTCCTCCCCCTCCCCCATCTCCAGTGTCTCCCTATGTGTTAAATAACAGAAACTTTTCCTGGGGAGACCCAACATACACATTTATTCACCCCAGATAAGGATCTCACGACAGAACCAAGTATAACTTGGTTGAAACAATGGGTTTTATTAGGGTTACTTACAGGAATATGGGTGAAGGGTTACTTACAAGAACAAAAATGATTCAAAGACAGCTGCATCACCAAAGCCGACCCCAGCATGAGTAACAGCATACAAAAGCTGGATGTAGGTTACACACGCTGTAGGCAGCTCAACTGCTTCAAGAGTGACCTTTCTGGTCCCTCCGTTGCTCAAAAACCTCTTGTCAGCAGCTTTAATGGTTTCTGCTACTTCCAGCCAGCGGGTTTGCTGTCAGAGGCTTCTCTGCCACGTTTGTTGGTTACTCTGGCAAGCTAGACCCTAATGAATCTGGTCAGTTGCAGGGATTTCCTGGACAGTATTTTGAGTTGTTTTCATTCCTGCTTAAGAAGCTTCCCTGCGGATGGAATGTTTCAACTGATACAGAATACTTTGTGGCTCTGGCTGATCAGGAACTCAATATGGAGATCAGACTGGCCTGGAACTCACAAGAGATCTGCCTGTATCTGCCTCCCCAGTGCTGGGATTAAAGGCATGTGATACCATGCCTGTCGAGATTTTTATTTATTTATTATTATTTTGAGACATGGATTTTCTGTGCAGCCTAGCTGTCCTGAAACTTGCTCTAGAGACCAGGGTAGCCTTGAATTTAGAGATCTATCTGCCTCTGCTTCCAGAGTGTTTGAGATTAAAGGTGCGTGCCACCACAGCCCAGCAGATTAATTTTTTTTTAAAAAGGAAATGTTTAGCTAGGCATGGTGGTGCTTGTCTTTAATCTCACAACTCCTGATGCATAGACCAGAGCATCTCTGTGAGTTTGAATCCGGCTAGAGGCTAGAGAGATGGCTAAGAGCCTATAACACTCTTCTAGAGGCCCCAGGCTCTATCATTATCACCCATGTCAGACAGCTCATAACTACCTGTAACTCCAGCTCCAGGGAGTCCCTGGGATCTACATGGGGGAAAGAGAGAACAAGTTGCCCTCTGACCTTTTCACAAGCACCGTAAGCTCATGCTCCCCCCTTCAATTAAAAAAATGTGTACATATATACATACATATGTATATAAGCATATATATATATAAAATATAAAATAACACATATATTCTTCCCTATGTGTTGATGGAATGCCTAGTGAAATATAGTATGTTGGTATAGCTGCTCAATAATTTGATTTCTGAGTGTCATGCTGCATTTTAATATTTACCACCTGCCCATCGGATTCATGTCATTTAAGTGACACAAAGATAAGATTTTTTTTTTCTGAAGAAATGTTTATCTTCGTTAGCAATTGAAGAAATACAAATGAAATGATGAAACACCATTCTTAACCTTTCAATTTGCAAATAATTTAAAAATGATAGCATAAGCGTGAATTCTCTTTATATTCAGCAAATAAAAGGAAGAGATTTCCATTTCTCAAGCATTTCATAATACCGGTTTGACAATGCTACTCAGAAATAAAAGGAAATGAGCTCCCTGGAGGTGGTGGCAAGAGACTGACAAGTGGTTGTGGGCTAGGTCTATTTCTCCGCGATGCTAAAAAGAATGTTAGCTGGAAGAAATTTTCTATAGAAAAATTTTGACAAATATCAAAATCTTCAAAAACATAAGACCCTGACATGCTTCTTCTAAAAACGTATATTAGGAAAAGATCACACTGGAAGATTTAGTTATGAGACGTCTAATTCTACATGAACAAGGTTTCATTCTGCACAATTATTACTATATCACTTCCTGGAAAAGGCAAACTATCAAGACAGTAAAGGCCGGTGAGGCGGTAAAGGTGCTTGCTGCCAAACCTGAGGGCCTCGGTTCTATCCCTGGGGATATCTGTGCATGTCTGAGGACAACTTGGCAAAGTCAGTTCTCTCTTTTCACCATACGGATCCCCAGGATTGAACTCAAGTCATCAGGTTAGGCAGCAAGTGCTTTTACTCACGGAACCAACTTGCTGGCCCCAGAATGACTTAAAAACAGGAATTGGATTGAGATAGGACTAACATACTGGGAGCTGAAGCTATTCAAAGTTTGTAATTTGGTCATTTCTTTAAATGTGTGTGCCTGTGAGTACAGGCGTGCTCACCCCTCTGTGTGTGCCCGTGAGTACAGGCGTGCTCACCCCCTCTGTGTGCCCCACAAGTGTTACCATGCTTGTCTTTTGAGTGGGTTAAAAATTCCAGCAGCCTGTATTGCATCTTCTAGCACAATGAAAGCTAGTCACCAGCTTGAATTTTCTATATCCTGCAAATGAAGCACGTGTCATCTTAAGCAGTAGGGTCTTACCATCTAGTTCTGGTAGACAACGAAGCAGCAGTGGGAATAGTCTGAACTGTTTTGAAATTTTCTGGGACCTCCTGCTCAATAATTCCTAGGAAGGGAGACCAATCTTGGCAGTGAGATTTCATTCAGTAACCTAAGGCTATTGGCTGGGGTCGGGGAGGTGGGAAGGTGGGGTAGGGATGGACCGACAGGGGATTGTGGATGGATGGACAGACACTTTATCAACCCAGACAGGTTGAAAATGTATTGTGTAACTAAAGCTGACCTTGCTTTGAGCTCTGGATCCTTCTTGCCTCCGACTCCTACATGCTGGACTTATAAGCGTTTCCTACCATACCACACTGCATACTACTGAGAGGCCGAATCTTTTAAGTTCAGACTCCATTTTAGAGACCCTGACCTAAGTTTGAACTCAGGTCGGTACCTAGCATTAGTTTCTAAGTTACCCTCCAACAAAACCTGAGACTAGCTCCAGTCTCTAGGCTAACCCCCAACAAGACCTTCATCTCCAGGTTACACCCCAACAAAACTAGCATCTCCAGGTCATTTCCCTACAAATCTGCACCTCAAGGTTACAAGCCCGTCCCCTGCCTAACAACCTCCAATGTAGAGGGAAGGAGAAATTAAGTTTGTGACATGACTTCCAGCACTAGCCAGTTATGTTAAATGCCATGGTAACTCTCCAATTAGATGCTTAAACACATAACCCCACCCCCTTGTAGCTTCCTATAAAGCCTTGCCTAGAAAGATATTCGGGGCTCCTCATCACCAAAACTGTCCTGCGAGATGGTGGTGCGCTGAGAGGCCCAAGCTTGCTGGAGTAAAATTAAAAAGGCCCTATTGTGATTGCATCAGATTGGCTCCTGTGTGTTTTTTGGAGATCACTAATATTTCCCTGGCACAGCACTACCACGTTATATGTGAGAGACCTGAGTGTACTGTGGAGGTCCTAGAATCAAGGCGACGTGGACATCCAGGGAAGACTGTTATAAGAACTAGATTGCATGAGTGGGTATTAGAGGAAAGACTTCTGTCCAACTTTTGCTTCCGGAACGTCTTTGTTGTTTATTTTACATTTAAGAAAAACGTGTGCACATGTTCCTGTTTGAACAACCTGGTGTCATGGTGTACCTGTAGAGGTCAGAGAACAACCCGAGGGACCTGATTATCTCCTTCTACTTGTTGGCCTGGGAGATCAACCTCGGGTGATCAGCCTAAGCAGCAAGTACCTTTACCTGCTGGATTACCTCCCCAGCCGGAGGAAGCCTTTAGAAAAATCTGGAAAAAGGCTGGAGAGACCATGCAACAGTTAAGAGCATTGCTGCTCTTGCAGAGAGGACCTGGAATCAGTTGCTAACACCCATATGGCAACTTACAACCTCTAGAATTCCAGGTGCAGGTGTTGAAGGCTCTCTCCTGGGCTCCTTGGGCACCAGACACATGCAGGGCACACATCCTTGTAATATTTATTTCTTTAAATTATCAGATATTGATACCAATAAAGACATGAGAGGTGGGAACTGAGGTAAAAGCCTACTGAGGTAACTTTATTTTCCTAACTGTATACAAAAATATCTATTTACAAGCCTGATTCTACAACTAAACCACCAGCTCTTTAGAAATCTTGATCTGTGTCATTGTACTGAGCTAGTCCACACTTCTCTTGAGCTCCTCCTAAGTCTAGAGGGCTCCCCAGCTCTCTTTCCTAGAATACTACTCTACTTGTGCCCTGCCAGCTGCTTCTCTGTTGTTGCTGCAAGTCTAAAAAGGAAAAGCCCTATATCTTCCACGGGGCTCCCTCTAGAAAGCTCTTCCAAGCCAAAAGACAGCTGCTCTCAAAGGTCCAATTGCCATAAAAGAAGTCTCTATCTCCTACCCTAGAAGGCTAGTCAGGCTGAACCATACCACTATAATGGTGGGGGAACTCCAGGCCAAGTCAGTAGGGGCAGAACCATTTCATCTGTAAGGTGGGGTAGCTCAAGGCCACCCAGCTGACTTTGCCTTGGGTCATAGGGCAAAGACCACAAGACCTGTCCCAAGCAATTTGTCTTAAAATAGCAGGAACTTTCCTTTCTTTAGCTTTAAGCTAAGGAAGCTTTCAGACTGCATCTCTACAGGACACACCTAACTGCATTATCTCTCTAAACTTGTATATTTTGCAATTAAGATATCTATGTACGATCATCAAATATCCTGTAACAGACATATATGCAGGCACTCACACATATACATAAAATAAAAGCAAATTAATATTTTAAATCCAGGAAAACACCTGACACAAATTCTGAAGGAAGTGGCTGAAAGAATAAAGGGATAGTCTAAATTAAAGAAGTAGTCAGATAGTGTATATTGTTTTATACTTTTTTTTTTAATTTCATATAGTGCCTTACAAATAGATGTTCATTTACTCACAACTATCATTTGGATCCACAGTTTTACTTTTTAGGATGCTACTGGAATTCCAATCTTGCTATAGCTTTTTCTTATTAGGTATGGGAAGGATGAGGAATAAAACAGAGACAAATAGAGATTGAAGTCTGTGAGGGGAGAGGGGCTCTCAGTCTGCTTTACCTAGAAAGGCTTCCTAAGCGAGTGAGACTTGATTTGAGAACCATCCAGAATTAGGCAGTAGAAGAGAGGACCGTGGTCAGGCTTATATTAAGAGAAAAATAAATCAGTGATTTAAAAGCTTTTTGGAATATCTCATTTTGTATACTATTTAAGACTGACTCTCCCTTTCATGTATGCTCAGTATTTTATATTAAAAACAAAAACCTGGGCCTCATGCAATGTTTACTGTGAGCTCTCCACTATTTTCAGGTTCTTCCTGTGTTTACCCATTTAATTCTTTTTTTTTTTTTAAGATTTATTTATTTATTTTATGTATATGACTACACTGTAGCTGCCGTCAGACACACCAGATCCCATTACAAATGGTTGTGAGCCACCGTGTGGTTGCTGGGAATTGAACTCAGGACCTCTCGAAGAGCAGTCAGTGCTCTTAACTGCTGAGCCATCTCTCCAGCCCCAAGTTTAGGTCCTCTAAGGCAGAAACTTAGAGTAAACTTCAACTGATTTATCAGTTATTTTTTTTCATAAAAATGGTAAGAGATCTTATGCAGTTGTGGTTTATACTTAATACCATGTAAATGCAAAAAAAAAAAAACTTTACGTTTTTAGAACTGGCTAAATTTTGATTTAACGTTTGGATCTAGAACTCTTTTATTTTATTTTTTTTAAATTGTGTATGAATGTTTTGCCTGCATGTATGTCTGCACCATGTGTGTGCTGGTTGCCTTCAGAGGTTAGAAGAAGACATCAGATCTTCTGGGACTAGAATTATAGACAGTGATAAACCGCTCTTAAGCACTGAGCCATCTCTCCAGTCCCTACCCCTTTAATTCTTAAATAATGCTGTGAGATCTTCTTCACTTCTCAGGTGGAGACATTGTTGCAGGTCACAGAAGTGGAACTTGAAGCCAGGCATTCAGACTTCAGAATTCTCAGGTATCCAAGATGACTGTGTCTTGCTTTTAGATGAAAGGGAGTCACTAGTACATGAGAGGTGGGCCAGGCAGATCAGGAGTTCAAGGTCATCTTTGGCTATAGTAGAACTTCTGCAAATAAATAGATTCTATAACGGTTCTTAGACTTCTTTATACAGTAAGCTTAACAAAATACAGTGGTCTCACTTTGTAGCTCTGGCCTTGAACTCACAGAACTCCATCTGCTTCTGCCTCCTGAATGCTGGGACTAAAGCCTGCTATGGTGGCATTTTACTATGACAGATGAAGACAGTTATGTCTGATTTTATTACTTAACGCATAATCTTTTGGCTTTTCAGCAACGACTACAGCCATTCTATAACTGGCTGACTTCAGCCTTTTCTTTTCCTTTCAAAAGCGTAACATGCTTTATTAGTTAAAAACACAGAGTGATTGAGAAAGAGACTGCATAATTTATTCCTATCATCATTTGTCAGCTGCCTGTTACAAGTCTGTTTTAAAAACAAAAACCGAGCAAAACCCCTTAAACTTTTTTTTTTTTTTTTTTAATTATCTTGTGTAGGGGTTGGAGAGATCCCTCAGTAGTTACTCTTACAAGGGACTCAGTACCTGCAGATGGCTTGCAAGTCTTGTAATTCCAGTTCCAAGGGATCTATCTATCTGATGCCTTTTGCTTACCTTTACCAGTGCCAGGTCCCTACATGGACCCACATACACATACATGCAGGCAAATGTTCTACACGGACCCACATACACATACATGCAGGCAAACGTTCTACACGGACCCACATACACATACATGCAGACAAACGTTCTACACGGACCCACATACACATACATGCAGACAAACGTTCTACACGGACCCACATACACATACATGCAGGCAAACGTTCTACACGGACCCACATACACATACATGCAGGCAAACGTTTATACACATAAAACTAAACGAACACATTTTAAAATGAAGTTTAATATTCTGTGTTAATATTTGTGTTTGTAAGTGTGGGGATATGGGTGGCATGTCACATGTGTGAAGGTCAAAGAACAAGTAATGGGAGTTGGTTGTCTTCGGTCCTCAGGTTTGGCAGCAAATGCCTGTACCTGTTCAGCCATCTCTCCGGCCACTACTGAGGTTTTAAAGTTAATGATCCAAGATAAACAGTTAAGATTTCCAGCTTTAAAGAATATGGGATGTGGAAATTGTCTAAGTGACAATGGCAGTGCAGGGCTTTAATCTCAGCATTCCAGAGGCAGAGGCAGGTGGAGTTTGAGGCCAGCCTGGTCTACAAATCTGGTTTCAGGACAGCCAGGGTTACACAGAAAAACCTTGTGTCAAACAACAAAATAAAACCACACAAACAAGGATCTATCTCATAGCTACTAAATATATGCTACTTTAACGTTCAAGACTTTGCGGAAATATTCAGGAGTGACTGCTAATTTATTATTAGGAGTGAGTGCTAATTTATTACTAACTCGCAAGAATGGTTTCATTTCCTGGAACTTGACTGGGAAATTTGTAAACCAGTTCCAAATCGCAGTGGATTGAGCTGCTGGAGTAGTTATTCTGCTGGGCTCTGGAGCTCTTTCATGCCCCCAATATATATAATGTGTGAACGCAAGAAAGACATCTATTTACTTTGTCTTTGGCTACACCTACCCAGAGTAACAAGCAAACAACCCAGGCGAGGAACCGAGGGCTTGTGGGTGTGGCTCAGTGACAGGGTGTTTGCCCAGCAGCACACGTGAGTGCAACCAGAGTTGCTATAACGGATGAGTTTCTTGAGAAGCTAGAGCGTGCAAACTCTAGCTCATATCTGTTCTCCAAAGCCTTGTCCAGAACTACCGTCAGCAGCCTTCGCGCCTTGCCCTTCCTCCACATACCCTTTGTAGGGTTTCCTAGTCTCCAACCTGAACCACGGTCCGGGTACCCAAAGGCGGGCTGAGAGGGAGGAGAGGCTCAGGGGAGGGGACGGGAAAACAGAAATAGCCAACTCGTCCTTAATTCGAGCCCCTCGCGGGCCTCACCCAAGCTGAGATGGGAGAGGAAGTGGAAAGGCTTCGATTGGAGTCCCCGACTCCCGCGCCCTAATGCCCCCACCCTTCCTTCTCTGCTCGGAGCTTGGATGCGCCAGGTCCCAGCTTCTCGTCTCCGGAAGGGAGCGCCCGGCGCCCAAGGGCTGGAGGGGGAAAAGATCTGCGGGCTGCCTGAGCCATCCAGACACATCCTCCGCGCCCTCTGCTCTCTGCTACCCACCCAGCCCGGAGCCAGGACCCCGGGGCAGCGGCGGAGGCCGGGGTGGCCGGAAGCAGGGGTGCGTCACTTCCGGGCGGTGCAGCGGCGGCGGCTTGGAAGATGGCTGCGCCCTGTGGCTCGGAGCTGCCCGCCAACTCGCCGCTAAAAATTCCGAAGATGGAGGTGCTCTCCCCGGCTTCTCCTGGCGACCTGAGCGACGGGAACCCATCGCTGTCCGACCCTTCCACGCCGCGGGGAGCCTCCCCTCTCGGGCCGGGCAGCGCGGCGGGCTCGGGGGCCGCGGCGTCCGGGGGTCTCGGGCTGGGGCTGGGGGGCCGCAGCGCCGCCTCGTCCTCGGTCTCCTTCTCGCCCGGCGGCGGCAGTGGCGGGGCTGCGGCGGCCGCTGCCGCCGCCTGCCGGGGCATGTCGTGGACGCCGGCCGAGACGAACGCGCTCATCGCTGTGTGGGGCAACGAGCGGCTGGTGGAGGCGCGGTACCAGCAGCTGGAGGGAGCCGGCACGGTATTCGGCAGCAAGGCCCCTGGGCCGGCCATGTACGAGCGCGTGTCCCGGGCCCTGGCCGAGCTGGGCTACGAGCGGACCCCGTCCCAGTGCCGGGAGCGCATCAAGGTAACCGGCCGCTCTGCCCGGGGCAGCGAACCAGAGGCAGAGAAGGCGGGGAAGCGGGCCTGGGGGCGGGGGCCGGGGCGAGCGCGGGGCTCCCCTCCCGGGCCCCGGGTACCCCTTGTGTCTGCTCCGCCTCTTTCTTCTCTCCCTGGGAAGGGGCGCTTCTCTCCCGATGGCCGCCAGCCCGTAGGTTTCCCGAGTTTGAAGTTGGGCGTGTCTGCCGCCGCCCCTCTTTCTTGCCAATCGAGGATGTTCCTGCGCTCTGAAGTTGGTAGTTTCTCTTATTGTGCGCGGGTGCTGTCGCCCGCACTGCTTTGTTCCCAGATAGAGGGGGCTCCCAGGCTGAAGCTTTCCAGCTGGGATGGATTTGAGGCAGGGCAGCAGAGGGCCGGCTGAGCGCCCCAGTGTTTTTTTGCAGTTTTTAAGAAAAGAGCATTGGAACGGCTGGCCTTTTGTGTCGGTCGCATTGCTTGTCAGTCGAGGTGGTAAGAGGACTAGCAAGACTTGAGGTGCTTTTTGGAGAGTTGGAAAGGCTTGATGAAGGAAAGATCGTGTATTGTTATCGTGGAGGTGGAGGACAGTGGAGGACACCTTAAACGTTAGTCTGCTTTGAGGGTTCTTTTGGAATTTGGACTAGCGATCTTTTCAGAGTGGGGTTGCCTGGAGAGTCAGGAGGCTTCTAATTTTGAGGAAGCCCTTTCTTGACACCCAGTTTTTTGTTTTTTTGTTTTTTTGTTTTTTTTGTTTTTTTTCCTGCTTTAGTTTGGGTGCCCGGATGCACAGAAGTAAAACCGAGTATGCATCTGGCCATCCTTAATGCATCTGCATGTTTAAATGCGGAGGCTTAATGAGGGTTAATTTTACCATCAGCCTGCATATCGGTTTACTGTTTCTAATGATTTGTCTAGGTGTTCGTATCTGCCTTTGCAGACAAGGAGCTGTGCTTACTTCAGTTAAGTTCTTCCCTCTTTCTAGTTTAGTCTGCTTGAAGTTTCTCCCAGTTTTCATTGAAAACATTACACTGTGTTCATTTCTCATAGTGAAGGCTACTTTTTTCTGGGTAGTGAAAAACTGCTAAGAACAGTCATAACTGAGAAGATCACATTAGCAAACGACCATAAAAGTCAGTAAGAACAGTTGTTTAAGTAAGGGTGATCACACAGAACTGGGGGAGATGTGCCAGAGTTCATGAGGCCTTGGCCCCCAAGATGTTCATTTGGAGACGTTGTTACTTAGAAAATTTGGTCCAGAAACAGCTGTTTTCATTATTACCAACTGTTCGATAAATTTGACACCCATTAGAAAGCTAAGTTAGATTATTTGCTTATGTACATTTGAGGATTCTTATTGAACTCCTTTGTTAAACATGAATGTCACTGAAATATATATTAGTGAAAAACTGCTGTTCTTTGGATTTCATTCATTGCTCTGTTCAGGGTCGTTCATGTTAGATCTGGGGCAGTTCCTTTAAACTGTCCTGGATAGCATCCACCCACAAACTTTTCTGGAGTTCTGAGAGTGTCTTAGGCATTTGTAAATTATGCCTGTTTTCTTGATTTTTATTCATAGGATTTTCAAAGTGTACTATCAAAATCTTGCTGAATGTAAATCTCTCCATAAAATTGTTTCTCAAACAACCAGGGAATATCTAGTTGGAATGCTTCATTGTCCAGTTATGAGAAGGAAATCTAAAGCAAAGAAAGGAGATTGAGCCTCTGAAGAATTTAGAGGATCAGTTTACCTGTTTTCAGACAGGTAAGACCAAGTTGACCTCAAACTTGTAGTGTTTTGAGATAATGAGATGATGATGGGTTCTCTGATACTATAGCAGTTAACAGACAGGGAGGGCTGACGGACAGATGTTTGCTTTTGTAAGTGCTTGGCTCAAAATGATTTGGATCAAGAAACTCAAGACTCTTGTTAATGTTGATATTTTCTGCCAGAATTAAAGAGTAAGGACAAGTTCTGGTCTGTCTTGTCCCTCCACAAACTAGCATTCAGTATGCACTGAGTAAATACTTGATTCATCTAAGAAAGTTTAGAAAGAATTTTGGAAGGCATTCTTTGTTTGTATGTATGTATGTATGTATGTATGTATGTATGTATGTATTTACTTTTTGTTGCTGTGATAAAACACTGACCAAAACCAGTGTGGGGAGGAAAGGGCTTGTTTGGCAAACAGCTTATAGCCTATTATTTAGGGAAGCCAGATATCTTAGTTTACTATTGCTGTGAAGAAACACCATGACCAAGGCAATATATTAAAGACAGTATTTAATTGCAGGCTTGTTTACAGTTTCAGAGGGTGAGTCTTGAACCGAGCCTAGAGGCAGGCATGGTGCTGGATCAGTAGAACAGAGCTTACACCTGATTCTCAAGCAGGATGACACATCTCATGCCTCAAAGCCATACTTCCTAATCCTTCGCAAAACAGTTCCACCAACTAGGGACCAAGCATTTAAATATGAGTCCGTGGAGGCCATTTTAATTCAAACAACCTCACCAGAGCAGGAGCTCACGGAAAGAACCTGTAGGTAGGAACTGAAGCAGAGACCACGGAGGAACAGCACACACTGGCTTGCTTCCCTTGGCCTGCTCTGCTGCCTCTCCTTCCTAGTCCAGGTTTACCTTCCCTGGGACAGCACCACCGCAATAGGCTGGGCCTGCCTGTGTCAGTTAGCAGTTAAGAGAATGCTTACAGACCTGGCTGTAACTAGTCTGTGACAGTTTCTCAACTGAGTTTCCCCCTTCCCGGGTATATCCAGGTTTGTGTCAAGTTGATACAAACTGTGACTGAATGTATAAAAGTTTATAGTCATGTTATTAAAAATTAAAAATATGGACTTTGGAGCCCAATTTTAAATACTGCTTTAAAGCTAAGAAAGCTTTAAAAGGCTGAGGAGTTGTCTCTGTGGTAGAGTGCTTGCCTGTTTTCTATAAGGCTGTGGAGTCAGTCCCCAGCACCGGGGACACATACAGAAGACATGTTAGTGAAATCTCCCCCAGCTCTGTCCTTTTAGACAACTGTAAGTGTTATCTTTAGCACAGAAGCAAATGTAGTCACTGAAAACAGAGTCATGAGGTAGCTGCCCAGGGAATAAAGATTATTCTCAGGAAAATTACAACCTTAAGGTCTTACAACCTTTGACCTCAAAACAAATTTTTAGGTCCCAGTTTCTAGAAGTGGCAGCTTAGAACAGTAATTTGGAATCCTTATGTCACTATTGATGAGAAATGCAAAAAAGAAATGCAGGGGCTGGAGAGCCAGCTCAGAGGGCAGTTTACAGCCACTTCTAGGTACCATAGAAACATGGAAGGCTGGACACACCACGATGTACACCATATACGCATATAAAGAAGGCAAATCTGAAAAAAGATCCAGTCAGTAATATTGTACAAAATAGATGAAGACCAGAAAGTTGTTTGTTTGTTTGTTTTTTAAGATTTACCTATCTTTTTGAAGGGTGGAAGTGGAAAGTTTTGAGACAGGGTTTCTCTGTGTAGCCCTGGCTGTCCTGGAACTTGCTCTGTAGACCAGGATAGCCTTGAGCTCAGAGATCTGCCTGCCTCTGCTTCCAGAATGATGGTATTAAAGGATGGAATTAAAGCCACCACCGCCTGGTTATTTTGGTTGTTTATTTTATCTTAAGTGAGTGTTTTGCCTACAAGTGAGCGTCTGGTGCTTGCAGAGGTCAGATGAAAGCATTTGATCCCCTGGACCTGGAATTATGGATGTTTATGAGCTGTCAAGTAGATGGGTGCTGGGAACTGAACCCTGGGTCCTCAGCAAGAGCAGCAAATGCTTATTACTAAGGACCCATCTCTCCAGCCCCCCAACCAGGAAGTTCTCATGTAGAGTAATGTAGCTTATTTAAGTGCACGCTCAGGGGTAGTATGTCAGTGTTAGCATGTGGTTAGTATATGGAATTGCCCTGGGTTCAATTCTCAGCATCGAAGAGCAAACAAAACACCTTAACAGGATGTAGGCAATGCTGCATAAACTGCCCAATCCATTGCTTCCTTGCATTGTTCTCTAAACTGTTGTTACAAATACCAGTTAACAAAAGCCCTAATAACAGAGGCTCACAGAGAGAAAGCACACCAGATGAGTGAGTTATATTTCTTTTGTAATATACTTGAAATTCCTATAAACATTTGGTTATGTAAAGCCAGTAAAGGGGATGGAAGATGGTTCAGTGGCTCCGAGCACTGTTCTTTCACAGGATGTGGATGTATGTGGATGTTCTTTCATGGCATCCACATGTGGGCTCACAAACATCTCACTCCAGGGGCACCAGCTACACAGTGATAACTCGGACTTACGTACATGAAGGCAAACTACATGAACGTATTAGACGCGTGTGGGTGTGGATAGAGATACATACCAGCAAGTTTGTTTTTTTTCTTTTCCATTTTTTTGAGATGGGGTTTCATGTAGCATAGGCTGACTTTGAATTTGATATGTAGTTGAGGCTGGTCACAAACTTCTGATCCTCTTGCTTCTACCTTGTGAGTATTATAGGAAGGTGCCACCATGCCCAGCTCTAATAAATAATTTCCTCTTGATTTGAAGAGATGAGTAGTAATCAGTTTTTCCACTCAGATGATTTCTAACGTGGAGTGGCCGTCCTCCTAAAAAAGACTGACCCTTAGCCTAGCTCTCACCCACCTGCCTGTCTTAAAGTACATTGCTTCCCTGGACTGTACTTGTTACTCATACATCAAAAATATTAAGAGTATAAATATTAAAAATGCTTGGATTTTGTTACTGAAGTTCAACTTTTTAATATTCTTCCTAACTATATTTCTAAGCTACAATATTTTAATTGAAAATCAGATACAAACATTGTTTAGAGTTTCATTTGACGTCTGCCATGACATTGGCATTTGTTCTGGCTGTTGGATAAATAGATGTGTTTAAAACTGCCTTACTACACAGATTGTTTATTCTGAAATTTTCTTGTGTTTTTGTTTGCCCAAAAAAAAAAAAAAAATGTGTTTGCCACCAATTCCAGCCCAATTTTGGAGTCAGATAAACAAAGATAGAGGGCTTTTTTTTCTTTTTGTGTTGTTTTGTGTACATTGTATGATTTTTTTTTTCTTACAAAACTTTTCTTCATATGTTCACTTACCAAATGAACCTTGCTTGAGTGCTTGTTATTTGTGGGGCTGTTGACAGATGACATTAGTATACAAAACCCCTGTTAAATATGGCTCCTGTAATCTAAACCCCTGTTAAATATGGCTCCTGTAATCTAAAGTGCTTTTACTCCGGCTGCAGCTTGTCCACACACACGGAAGAGTTGTATGAGACAACTCGAGTGATGGTATGCAGTGCAGTACTTGGTTAGGTGGCATAGGACTGAAGCAGATTGTAAGTGTGAGCACTTCAAAGGGGAGCCATCTTTCCCATCATCCACAGTAGTTGAAAGATCTGTCTTGACTTAGGATTCATGAAAGCATTCACTTCTGAGCCAGAAGCCACATTCACGCTTACTTAAGTCAGTTAATCTGACGCACTGTAAACCTCATTCTCAAGTCACATATTTTTGGGTGTTTGTCAGAAATTTGCCTCTTGAAGGTTGGCTTTATGTCTCTGAACGGATGTATTACATATGTCCAGCTTCGCCAGAAGTTGAAAGGCAAGGTATTGTGTGTGACCTGACAAACTTGTCTTTGCTGTGTCTGTTCCATGCTGGTTAACCTTCAAAGTCTTCTGTCTAGCAAACAAAATAGTTAATTTTCTTGGGACACGGCTTACATTTGCTCATCAGTTGTCATTATGTTGGGATACATTTTATCATTAGCACCCAAATTACAGTACAATGTATTTGGCCGTTTATTTTAGTTATGCTTTCTGCTTGTGAGAACCAATAGGTCTGAGATAATTTGGAGCCAAAAGATGCCTTTCTCTTTGTACAAGCCTTTTAATGGACTGCCCATCCCTGAGGACTTTCCTGTGGTGTTTGTAGACCAGACTTTTCTTCTTTGTGTCGAAAGATCTCCAAGAAATGCTGCCAGCCACATAAGTAGATAAGAGAGCTTTCTCTTACCGTTTGCTACATATTCTGATTCTGTTGTCTCTATCTTACTATCACTTGAAAGTTTACTTGAAAGTTTGTTTGGGGTTGGCAGTGTGGCTCAGTGGTGGAACATTTATTTGTCCAGCACTCTAAGGCCTTGGGTTCTATCCACAGCACTGTTAGAAACAAAAACAACCAATACGTTCTGTTGCTTTGAGTAGAGTATATGGTGGCAGAAGCCTATAATCCCAACATTAGGGAGGTTGAGCAAAAGGTTAAGGCCAGCCTGGCTCCATAGAGAGGTCAAGGTTATCCTGGTTATCGGAGCTCAGTCTCACAGCTCTTACGGTTGGGCTAAATTAAGATACAACAAGCTCCCACTAGAACTGTGAATGAATGGGATTCTCAATTATTTCTTGGCCTTTTTTTATTACTATTTTAATGAAGAATGTATCTGGGCCTGATGGTTTACATTTGAAATTCTAGCACTCAGGAAGCAGAGGCAGGAGGATTGCAATCTCAAGGCTGGCATGGACTGCATGAGAAGTGCCAAGCAAATCTGGGATACACAGAGTGTCTCTATGTTACCGTTTTTCATTGCTGTAACAAAATATTCTACAAAAGCAACTTGTGGAAGGAAGGGTGTAGGTTGGTCACGGTTTGCAGATGTAGTCCATTGTGGCAGGGACGTATTGTCTTCACAGTAAGCAAGCAGAGAGATGAGTGCTGTTGTTCAGCTTGCTGTCTGGGTTTTATTCAGCCTGAGACATCCCATTAGAGAATGACATTCAGTTGGTTTCCTTCCTTAGACCTTTTGAGAAACACTTGTAGATACATCTATAGTTGTGTTTCCATAAGAGTGTAAATTTGGCCTTAACCATCACAAAATACCAACACGAAGAGTAAAAGAAAAGCATTTATAAAGTATAAAGATATAGCTGATCATGTAGCTGTGGTAGAAATACTTGCCCATCATGGATAAGCATTGGGTTCCTTCCCCGGGACAGCAAAGCGGGCATGGTAGAGCAGTAGAATCTCAACAATTGGAAGTGGGGGCAGGAAGATCAGGGGCTCAAGGTCACTCATTCTTGGCCATATAGAGAAGTTGGCTTGAGTTAAACCAGTGCCTGTCTGAAAACCCAGAAAAGGAAAAATACGGAACAAGCCATGCAGTATAAACATTGCCATCCAATAAAATTTTCTGATGGAAATGTTTGTAACTGTTAGTTCAGTGTCGTTGCTGTCAGGTACAGGTGTCTACTGACCCCTCAGAATGTGACTAATGTGCCCAAGTAACTGGGTTTTAAATTATGTTTAGTTTCAATGAAGTTACTTCAAACTTTTAAATAGCCACTTTAACTCATGGCTACTATGTTGAATGCTGTTGGAGTATTAAAGCACTCTGAAAGGATTCTTTTGGCCACATACTCAAGACCTCTAAGGGGAGGTCAGAATTCTTCTCATTTGTCATACCATTCTGTTTCTCTACAGGGACAACTTTGAAGTGGTTCCCTGTTCGAAGTGGTGGAGATTTTGGGCCAAGAACTAAAAGTATTCTAAGCTAAGTTGACTGGGGCAAGTATTAAGTTCTTGGTTTTTTGGCACACAAAGTCCAGGAGGCCTTTCTGTGCTGTAGTAGAAAGGGTTTAGAGCTGCATAACCACAGGTGCTGTGAGTAACTGAAATGGTGCCAGAGTGACTACAGCAGAATTTTGTTTTAATTTAGCTTAAATGTGAATAGCCGCATGTCGCAGTGCTGGAATTAATGGTATTCAAACTTTTCTGCTGCACAGTCCCCAAAGACTTTGAAATTCATGTACCTCTAAAACAGAAGCTAGGAGCCTTTGTTGTGCTTACAGAGGACCTGGGTTTTGTTTCCAGCAACCACATGTTGGCTCACAACTTTGTTGCTCCAGTTCCAGGGGATTTGACACCCTCTGACCTCCATGGGCACTGGGTAAGAATGTGTGCACATACATACATGCAGGCAGCACTCATGTATGTAAGAAGATAAATCTAAAAACATTTAAAGTTTTATAGGAATTAGTAGGATATATAAAATACCGTGGTTTGGGATGAGTGAGACCAAAATGGGTGTAAAATTTATGAATAATGTACTCTGAATCTGAGAACTCCTTGTGATATCCTTGTTGGTAAATGTTAGTAGATTCATGGAGTTGGAGATATTTCTCCTTACATTTGAAGGAAGCAATGTCTCAGATCCATCATTGCTTTAGTCATTCAAAATTTAGAGGTCAAACTTTTTTCCTGAAAAATACGGTGGGATGAACCCAGTCTTCAAGGCTTTTAGGTCCCTGATCAGTCAGTAGAGGAAATATGTAGCCCTGGATATCGGTTAGATATCTTTCTTATCTAATACAATGGGACTCAATCCTTGTGGTCCAGGTTTCTTTAAGTAATAAGATCTGAAATAAAGACCTTAAAGTTTCATTACTTACAGCATTGGAGAAGTACAATGGTGAGCCTTTACCCGAAGGAGTTAGACCCTGAAGAACGAGTTGCTGTGTAGTGAAGTTTGTGAGGCTGTGTTGGTATTGGTAGTAAGCTCACTGGGCACTGTGGTTGAGCTTCAGGCTCACGTTGCCCTGGCTTCCAGGCTTTACCTGAAGGTAACCTGGTGTTCCTTGGGCAGCAGGCAGCAGAGCAGATGAATTGTTGGTGTGGAGCTCAGGAGCACTGTAACATTTATAGTGCATTACTGTAACATGTACATAGACTAGAAATACATTTTACCGAATAATACCAGTGACTGTAGTGTATAGTGCTACAATTGTGTAGCATTGAGCACGCACCACACTGTTCTCTGTGCTTTACAGACGTTAACTTGCTGACGCTGTGTGCACTTTGCTCCAGTAGGTTCTGCCTTCCTTGAGCACGGGCGGGCCAGCTTTGGAGCCTCTTTAAAGCTATGGATGTGGGAACCCCCAACAGACTGTGCTCTATCCTCTTGGTTGCCCCTGGCATCGCACCAATTTCCCTTCTTCCCAGTCTTTGCCTGCGTTGCTTCCCCATAACCCCACCTGAGGCACCGCAGACATTTTGCATCTAAGATTGGTATGAGGAAAATGAGAGGAAAGAAGACCCTTACAGCTCAGGTTCCCATTGTCCCCACATAGGGCATACTCGGGAGATGGCAGAATAGAAGAGCTAGAGGAACAGGAAGGGGAGACATCTTAAAACTCACCGAAGGAACCCATCCTCCATGTTCCACTCCCCAAGCTTTACGTTTGGAAGAGATGCTTGCCTGACTTCCCTGTCTCTGAGTGCTTCTCACTAAGAGTTTTGTGGCTGTGATTCTTTTCTCATTTGCACTTTAATAGAGCAGCTGCAGGTGCTAGTCTTTGCCTTGGAGAGTCTGCAGTAGCAGGGAGCCATTCCCAGTGTTGTGAAGTAGCCCAGAGATACTTGAGGTCCCCTCAATAAGGTTTGCTCTAGGGTAGACTGTAGGGACCAGGATACATACCACCTGTTACTCAGTGCCCATAGGCCCAGCCCATCTGGTCTTCTCAGACTTGACCTTTTTTATATATCCCTTACTTGGCATCTGTCCTTTTGACCTAAGCGAGTCCTTGTTCAACCATCTTACTAGGTGCCCTCTTGCAGTACTAGGACTCCCCTCCCCCATGTTCCTCTTCTACTCCCTCTCTTTGAAGCTCCTGACTCTCAGGCAAGATTTTGCTTTGTAGCTTAGACTGGCCTAGAACTAACTGTGTGGCTCAGGTTGGTCCTCAACTCATGATTCTTCTGCTCGGCTTCCTGTAATGCTGAGACTACAGCCTGGTGCCAGTGCCATCTTTACTAGAGCAGTTTTTGTTTTCAAGTATGCATTGTCTCTTTAGTTCCTATGTGGGCAGCTGTCACAGGCCCTAAAATTGATGTCTGAATCCATCCTTAGTTAGATATGAGATGAATGAGCTGAGCCATAGTCCCAGTACTTGGGCATAGAGGCAGGAAGATCACCCTGGGATACATGACATGAGAACCATCCCAGCTCCCCCTCCCCCCAAGAAAGAAGACACAGAGGTGAGATCAGCATTTTTCATGCTGCTCTTTTTGAAAATTATATTAATTTATTTAGTGTATGTATGTGGTGTGTTTTCTTGTATTAATTTGTTTAGTGTATGTGTGGTGTGTATGTGGTGTGTTTTCTTGGGTATTCAAATGCAAGTCAGCACAACAGGTTTTGGGAGTTGGCTTTTTTCCTTTTGCCAATGTGGATTTCAGAGATTGAACTCAGGTCTGTTAGGCTTGGTGGCAAACACCCTTACACTCTGAGCCATTTAGACAGCCTTGTACTCTTGTTCAAAGTTTTTATTTTATATTAAACATTGTTCGTTTTCTGTGTATGGGCATCTTGCCTGCATGTATGTCTGTGTGCCTGGTGGTTGGAGAGACCAGAAGATGTGTTTCAGGGATCAAACTTAGGTCAGCTGACCCATGAAACAAGAGCCATCGCCTGCCCACTCTATGCTCTTGTAGAGTTTTTCCAACATGGTGAAGTCCCAGAGTCTCCAGTGGTACACTTGGTTGAGTGAAGGGTCAAGGGAGGTAGGTCGCAAGAAGAAAGGAGACTGGCAACAATCTGGAGTCAGGTGATCTGTCAGGGGCTTTATCCTTACCTAGCAAAGCATTTTAAGCCACCTAGTGGCATGGCTACTCTTCATTTTACAGCAGTCACTGGCGGTAATGTGAATAAATGGAATGGGTAAGCGTGGAGGCACGGAGGCCATTTTGAAATCATTCTTGCAGAGTTAGGTGAACAGTGAGAGCAGCGGTGAGTGGAAACTTGGGAGGAGAAGAGGCCATACATTCCTGGCACAGTTCCTAAGGGATTTATTTGTTGGATCTTAACTTGTTCTGGAACTGCCTATCTACCTTGGCCAGTTCTTTGCTGTGGGGCAGATGACTTTATGGGACTTCATGGCTAAGTGTTAGGCTTCGTCATTCACAACCCAGAGAGGTAGAAATAGAACACCGTGTTAGGACAGCCCTGCCCTATGGCTGGAAGATACATTCTTTAGCCTCTAGTCTGTCCAGTTTGGACAAATGTGGACAAAAATGGTTATCCTACATTCTTTTCTCTTTTTCTTAGCCAGAGGATAAGAACTAAAATTCAGATCTAAGATTTCAGTTTTAAAAAAATTTAAAGCATTTTGAGACAAGGTAGTCCTGGCAGGCCTAGCCCTCACTAGGTAGATTCGGTTAGCTGTGAAGCTGGAACAGTCCTGTCTCCTCCTGTAGAATGCTCAGATTATAGGAGTATGCTGCCATGTTGGGCCAGATTTCATGTTATGTAAGTATGTTTTTTATTACTAGGCTAAGATATATTAGCACAGGGATTCTTAACCCACGGGTCAGGACCCCTTTGGGGGTCGAATGACCATTTCTCAGGGATCACAAATATTTTTTTTTTAACTTTTTTTTTTTAAAGATTTTTTTTTATTTATTTGAGCACACTGTAGCTGTCTTCAGACACACCAGAAGAGGCATCAGATCTCATTACAGATGGCTGTGAGCCACCATGTTGTTGCTGGGAATTGAACTCAGGACCTCTGGAAGAGCAGTCAGTGCTCTTAACCCCTGAGCCAGCTCTCCAGCCCGGATCACAAATATTTACATCACAATTCATAACTAACAAAATTAGTTATGAAGTAGCAACAAAATAATTTTATAGTTAGGGGTCATCCCAACATGAGGCGCTGTATTAAGGGGTCACAGCGTTAGGAAGGTTGAGAACCACTGCACTAGCAGTGTTTCCTTTTGTGGGACAGGACACCCCCGACCCCACCACTGTGGGAAATAATGTTTAGAAAATGAAATAAAGTGGGAAAGAGCTCAGTGTTTCAGAAACAGCTAACAAGTACTATTAGTGCTATTTCTTCATCCATTTGTTTATGAATGATCCTGAGGCAGTGTCTCGCTGTAGCTCTGGCTGTCCTGGAACTCACTTTGTAGACCAGGTTGGCCTCAGACTCACAGAGATCCACCTGCCTCTGCTTCCTAAGTGCTGAGATTAAAGACATGCACCACCAATCCTGTTAGTGCTTTAGATTTTAAACAGTTTTTATGGTCATAGGGATAAGAACATACTTAATTTTCTCATTGTGGGGACCTTTATGTACCATGCTCTTTATTCTGCTTACTTTGGGCATTTCAGAAACTTCTGTATGTATTTAAAATAAATGCTTAATGCACCAGCCCCACATATGTCAGAGTTATCTGGAGTTTGAAATCTGTGCTGAACTCTCCACTGTTCTGAGTACTAGATGAGATGTTTGCACTCGGAAAAAGACATGTATTTAAATCTTTTAATCATCACGCATTTGTAGTTTAGCGTCCTTGGAGGCTGAGGAAATACTGTTGTTCTCCTGCACTAATCAAGTGTTGTCCTTTCACTTAGGATGTGCGTTAAGCCGTAGTGAGATAACAACCTGTGCCTGCTCCCGGTGTTCTCGGGACCGCAGTCATCACTCGGTTTCCCACGAGTGCTCAGCGGTGTTGATGGAAACGTATTTGAGTTAGCAGATACTATTGCGTGTAACTGAGTAGATAGGACACTGTTTGCTTCTGTGTTTGCTACTTGCAGTTCCTCTGTGAGACTGCTTCATTGTAATAGCTCAAACTTTTGAAACTTTCAGTACTTTTTCTCTTTAGATTACTTCATTTATTTGAATAAGCCAAGTTATGTTTGTAAGTGATTAAAAATAAGTGATTAAAAAGTAAAAGTTCATATCAATCAAAAACTGCTTTTATTATTTATGTAATTTATAAATATTTTTCTCTACCTGGAAAGATTGGTTTGTAATTTATAAAGAATGTGTCAACTTTGTATGTGGTATCTGAACTGCCTAGACATAATCTTAAAGAATTGTTATTCACTCCCTCATCAAAAATTTGTGGAGCCATTTTCATATGCCAGGTATTGAAGGCACTGGGGTTATATCCATGAAAAGAAACATGTTGAATGGTGTGGGCAGTTGAAACTTTGATTACTTTTTCCTACATAACTCCTTTGTTTTTTTTTGGGGGGGGGGGTGTCTTGTTTTGTTTGTTGTTGTTAGGGGTTTGTTGTTGTTGTTTCTTAAGACAGGATTTCTCTATGTAGTCCTGGATGTCCTGGAATTCATTCTGTAGACCAGGCTAGCCTCAAACCCAGAGATCTGCCTGCCTTTGCCTCCCTGCCTCCTAGTGCTAGATCTAAAGGCGTACACTGCCACTGCCCAGTGACTCTTAATGTTGATTGCTGCAGTGAGGTTCTTTTTATAGAGATGAAGGAGTGTTGAAATTGAGTCTTTTTATGGAGTCCTGACAGAGGGGTTCATTCGAAGGTGTCATTCACACTCTGTGCTTACTGTGTGCTTTTATATAACACTTTAGTTTCCTGCTTTGCTCTACTCGAGTTTACCTTCATTCATAAGCCTTTCAGTATACACACACTGTGGTTGCATCATTTTGTAATCATTGTAATAGCTAACATTTATTGAATGAAGGCAATTAGGAATATCACTTTAAATGCTCTACTTCTCTTTTAATGCCCACAGTAAATCTGTGACGGGAGCACTGTCCTTAACTCTGCTTTACAGATGGAGAAGTTAAGCACAGAGAGATTAATTTGGATAATGTCACAGAGCTAGCAGGTGGTGACAATAGAGAAGCATTCTTGTTCCAGATCTTGTGTTTATAACAACTTGCTTTACGTCCTCCTACAGATCAGCAGCCCACTTTCTTTAAATGTTGACAACTGCAGTAATGTTTTTGGATCATAAAGCATAAATGTAATACCAAAACCATATAGTAGGATCCAGATGGATCCACCACTATACTACATATAGTAGGATCCAGATGGATCCACCACTATACTACATATAGTAGGATCCAGATGGATCCACCACTATACTTACATATAGTAGGATCCAGATGGATCCACCACTATACTACATATAGTAGGATCCAGATGGATCCACCACTATACTACATATAGTAGGATCCAGATGGATCCACCACTATACTACATATAGTAGGATCCAGATGGATCCACCACTATACTTACATATAGTAGGATCCAGATGGATCCACCACTATACTACATATAGTAGGATCCAGATGGATCCACCACTATACTACATATAGTAGGATCCAGATGGATCCACCACTATACTACATATAGTAGGATCCAGATGGATCCACCACTATACTACATATAGTAGGATCCAGATGGATCCACCACTATACTACATATAGTAGGATCCAGATGGATCCACCACTATACTACATATAGTAGGATCCAGATGGATCCACCACTATACTACATATAGTAGGATCCAGATGGATCCACCACTATACTACATATAGTAGGATCCAGATGGATCCACCACTATACTACATATAGTAGGATCCAGATGGATCCACCACTATACTACATATAGTAGGATCCAGATGGATCCACCACTATACTACATATAGTAGGATCCAGATGGATCCACCACTATACTACATATAGTAGGATCCAGATGGATCCACCACTATACTACATATAGTAGGATCCAGATGGATCCACCACTATACTACATATAGTAGGATCCAGATGGATCCACCACTATACTACATATAGTAGGATCCAGATGGATCCACCACTATACTACATATAGTAGGATCCAGATGGATCCACCACTATACTTACATATAGTGGGATCCAGATGGATCCACCACTATACTACATATAGTGGGATCCAGATGGATCCACCACTATACTACATATAGTAGGATCCAGATGGATCCACCACTATACTACATATAGTAGGATCCAGATGGATCCACCACTATACTTACATATAGTAGGATCCAGATGGATCCACCACTATACTTACATATAGTAGGATCCAGATGGATCCACCACTATACTATATATAGTGGGATCCAGATGGATCCACCACTATACTACATATAGTGGGATCCAGATGGATCCACCACTATACTACATATAGTAGGATCCAGATGGATCCACCACTATACTAAATATAGTAGGATCCAGATGGATCCACCACTATACTACATATAGTAGGATCCAGATGGATCCACCACTATACTACATATAGTGGGATCCAGATGGATCCACCACTATACTACATATAGTGGGATCCAGATGGATCCACCACTATACTACATATAGTGGGATCCAGATGGATCCACCACTATACTACATATAGTGGGATCCAGATGGATCCACCACTATACTACATATAGTGGGATCCAGATGGATCCACCACTATACTTACATATAGTGGGATCCAGATGGATCCACCACTATACTACATATAGTAGGATCCAGATGGATCCACCACTATACTTACATATAGTAGGATCCAGATGGATCCACCACTATACTACATATAGTAGGATCCAGATGGATCCACCACTATACTTACATATAGTAGGATCCAGATGGATCCACCACTATACTACATATAGTAGGATCCAGATGGATCCACCACTATACTACATATAGTAGGATCCAGATGGATCCACCACTATACTACATATAGTTGGATCCAGATGGATCCACCACTATACTACATATAGTAGGATCCAGATGGATCCACCACTATACTTACATATAGTAGGATCCAGATGGATCCACCACTATACTACATATAGTAGGATCCAGATGGATCCACCACTATACTACATATAGTAGGATCCAGATGGATCCACCACTATACTACATATAGTAGGATCCAGATGGATCCACCACTATACTACATATAGTAGGATCCAGATGGATCCACCACTATACTACATATAGTAGGATCCAGATGGATCCACCACTATACTACATATAGTAGGATCCAGATGGATCCACCACTATACTACATATAGTAGGATCCAGATGGATCCACCACTATACTACATATAGTAGGATCCAGATGGATCCACCACTATACTACATATAGTAGGATCCAGATGGATCCACCACTATACTACATATAGTAGGATCCAGATGGATCCACCACTATACTTACATATAGTGGGATCCAGATGGATCCACCACTATACTACATATAGTGGGATCCAGATGGATCCACCACTATACTACATATAGTAGGATCCAGATGGATCCACCACTATACTACATATAGTAGGATCCAGATGGATCCACCACTATACTTACATATAGTAGGATCCAGATGGATCCACCACTATACTACATATAGTGGGATCCAGATGGATCCACCACTATACTACATATAGTGGGATCCAGATGGATCCACCACTATACTACATATAGTGGGATCCAGATGGATCCACCACTATACTACATATAGTAGGATCCAGATGGATCCACCACTATACTACATATAGTAGGATCCAGATGGATCCACCACTATACTACATATAGTAGGATCCAGATGGATCCACCACTATACTACATATAGTGGGATCCAGATGGATCCACCACTATACTACATATAGTGGGATCCAGATGGATCCACCACTATACTACATATAGTGGGATCCAGATGGATCCACCACTATACTACATATAGTAGGATCCAGATGGATCCACCACTATACTACATATAGTAGGATCCAGATGGATCCACCACTATACTACATATAGTAGGATCCAGATGGATCCACCACTATACTACATATAGTAGGATCCAGATGGATCCACCACTATACTACATATAGTAGGATCCAGATGGATCCACCACTATACTACATATAGTAGGATCCAGATGGATCCACCACTATACTACATATAGTAGGATCCAGATGGATCCACCACTATACTACATATAGTAGGATCCAGATGGATCCACCACTATACTACATATAGTAGGATCCAGATGGATCCACCACTATACTACATATAGTAGGATCCAGATGGATCCACCACTATACTTACATATTTTTTTCTTATGTCTTTTCATTTCTGTCCAGTCCCCTCCCCTCTACATAGGGCCTTATTTAGTCCAGGCTGGCTTCACACTCACTATGTGGCTGAGGAGGGTGTCTTTGAACTACTGATCTTTCTGTCTCTAGTGTTGGGATTATAGGCATTTGCCACCATGCCTCATTTAAGTAGTACTGGGGATTAAACCTAGGACTACATGCATGCTAGGCAAGGATTCTACCAACTGAGCTCTATGCTCAGCACTTCGTATTCCTCCCCTCCCTCCCTCTCTCTGTCTTTGGGGTGGGAGGGAAGCTCTGGTCCTTTTATATACGGGACAAATGTACATTTTTCTCAGAGTTAATTTTCATCACTCAGATTTAAAGGATCCAATAGCCTGCTGTGTATTCTTATATTATGCTAAATCATCTATCTCAGTTGAAATTATCTATTGATTGGCGATGTTGTGTGCTTGAACAGAGAAATGTAGTTATGGTTACTGCTCTAGACTCATTTGGTTTTGAGCCCCTCAAAACCTCTTGTAACTAGGGAAGGTTTGAATCTTTTTGGAAAGCTGTCACAGTTGGACATTAATGTTACATTAATGTCACTGCAGATGTGTCCAAGCCTTAACAGAAGGGCACATTTCATCTGAGTTCCTCATTACCCATGCTTTTAAATCATCAACTTACATACGTTTATGTGCATCATATGTGTGCAGTGCTAGAGGAGACCAGAAGGTGGCATCAGATCCCTGGAACTTAAAGACTGTTGTGAGTTACCATGTGGATGCTGGGAATTGACCCTGGATTCTCTGGAAGAGGAGCCAATGCAATTAACTGTCAAGCATATTCCCAGGCCCCCATAAACTTTTTATTTTTAGATCCATTCTTATTATCAATATTATACCCCTTTTCATATATCGAAAATCATGGTGAACATTGAGGCGTGGGTTATAAAAGAGGACTTAACAAAAATCACCAGATCTGCTTTGGAAAGTTTTAAGGAAGAGTTTAAAACACGTATGAAAGTAAGATTAAAGTCTTTATTGTAGAAGGTTCACATCTTCAGTGGATGATGGTGGTTCTTAGGCTGTCAACTCCTCTTAAAGAGGGTGAGCCCGAATTAAAGCAGAAGAGACATCTGCAAGGTACAATTACTTTTTGACAGTGAAAACAGGTAAGGATGGGCTTACTTGCCAAGAGATGCTATAGATTATGGCCATTCCCTCATGCTTTCTATGATTTACTGCATGAGTAGATGGCTGGGGACTTGCCTCCTTAGAGATAATAACAGAGATGAGATGAGCTGTAATGAATACGAGTTGTGTTGCACACAATGGAACTTTTGTGAACGATGGACGTGTGTGTACAAAGGCAGTCCTATAATTCCCATTATAATGGAGCCGAAAATTTCTTGTCATCTAATTAAGTCATTGTAGCTATCCTTATGTCCCATGGCAAAGCATTACTCAACATGTGATGTTGGTAGACAAACCTACTCTGTTGCCAGTCAGTGAAAGTGCAGTGCAGCCAAGCATGCAGACTGCTTGTGTAATCTGAGCACTGGGGAGGCTATTCTAGTTTGCTTGCTCCCCTTCTTTGGTAAATATGGCCAAAAGCAATTCCAGGAGGAAAGGGTTCATTTCATTTTTACAGCTGACAGTCCATCATGAGGAGAAGTCAGGGCCTAGACTCATTTAGGAACCTGGCTAACTCCTCTGGCTTGCTCAGCCTGCTTTACCATACCATTCAGGATCACCTGTCCGGCTGTGGTGCTGACCAGAGTGGGCTGGGCCTCCCATGTCACTCATTAATCAAGAAAACGCCCACAGACGGGCCCACGGACCATCTGATACATTTCCCCCCAGGTTAGGTTTCCTCTTGCCAAATGACTCTAGGCTGTGGCAAGCTGACAAAAAGTAACAAGTAGGGAAGGCTGATACAGGAGCATTTACGTGAGTTCCAGGGTAGCCTGAGTTACAGAGTGACTCGGTTACTCTCTTACAAAACACAAAGCAGCAAAAAAAAAAAAAAAAAAAAAAGTCACACAGTGGCACATATAAGTGTGGACAGTGCAGACATAATCCTTGAAGATGACAGTGAGTTGCTGCCGTGCTTCAGATGCTTACCTGACCGCCACTAGTACGTCGTGTATTAACTATAGTCATTACTGTAAGCGGAATGCCTTGCTCCACTGGCTGCCCCTCTTATGCTGGCTGAGAGGCCATGCATGTGCAGTGATATTCCCATGCCGATTGGGTTTGGGCTAAGTACAGTAATATTTCTGCTCATGACAAAACTCTTAACACATTTTTTTTTTTCCTAAGATGGAATCTCATGTATCTCAGGCTGCCTTGAAACTGACTGTGTAACTGAGGGTAACCGTGGATGAATGGTGTTTGTGCCTCTGCCTCCCAGTGCTAGGATTATAGGGGTGTACCCACTAAGTCCTATCCTGACCATCTACGTTTTCTTCCAACTTCCTAAACAAATTTAGGTTTTTTGTTTTGTTTTGTTTTTTTTTTTTTTTTTTAATGATTTTATGTATATAAGTACACCATTGCTCTCTTCAGACACAACAGAAGAGGGCATCAGACCCCATTAAAGATGGTTGTGAACCACCATGTGGTTGCTGGGAATTGAACTCAGGACCTCTGGAAGAGCAGTCAGTGCTCTTAACTGCTGAGCCATCTCTCCAGCCCCAAGTTTAGGTTTCTTTAAGGCAGAAACTTAGAGTAAACTTAAACTGGCTTATCGCTTAATTTTTCATAAAAATGGTAAGAGATCTTATGCAGTTGTGGCTTATACTGTATACCATGTAAATGCAAAAAAAAAAAGTTTACGTTTTTAGAACTGGCTAAATCTTGATTTAATATTTGGATCTAGAAATCTTTTTTTCCCTTTAAGTTGTGTATGAATGTTTTCTTGCATGTATGTCTGCACCATGTATGTGCTGGTTGCCTTCAGAGGTTAGAAGAAGACATCAGATCTTCTGGGACTAGAATTCTAGTCAGTGGTAGACTGCCCTGTGGGTGCTGGAAAGTGAAGGGGGGTCCTCCACAAGGTCACCCAGTGCCCTTCACTGCTGAGCCATCTCTCTAGCCACAGGCCAGATGTCTAGATGGAAGACTTCTAATAGCTTTAGTTTTTAGATGAGCTATTATGGATGTCATTTTTGATTTCATAAATGCATAAACTTATTAATGGAAGCACTAACTGTGCTAGATGGTGGTTTACAGCAAGAAAACTGCAAACTAAGAAAATCACATGGCCAGCATATTAAAGGGATAAAGTGGCCTGCTATTTGGGTTCATTTTTAAAAATTATTCTTGGAGCTGTGCCCCACAGTGTGCATGTGATTGCCAGAGGACCACTTTGTGCAGTTGGTTCTCTTTCTACCTGTGTACCTTCGTAAGGGTTCTGGGGATTGAACTCAGGAAGGCAGGCCAAATCAGCAGCCCCTTTACGTGCTGAGCCTTTTCTTTGACTGACTTGTTTCACTTTTAAACTTTGAGTGGAGGCTGCTTCTGTATTTCAGCAGCAGGGTAATCTTATTACTATAAAAGCCTGTCAGGATTTTTGTAGTTACTTGGGTTTTGTTGTTAGGGGAGTGGTCTTAATTTGGGGACATGATTGTGGAATAATTAGTTCATAGTTTGTATGGGGACTTTTTTTTTTAAATACTTGCTATTTGTGTGTGTGTGTATGTATGTGTCTGTCTGTCTGTCTGATGAAGTCAGATGGGTGTCTGATACATTGGAGTTGGAAGAGTTACAGCTTTCTGATGTGGGTGGTGAGAATTGAACTCAGATCCTCCGCAAAAACAACCAACACATGTTCTTAACCATGGAGCCATCTCTTCAGTCCCACACAGGACTTTTAAAAGCGAAGGAATGGCTCCCACTGTCATGCCAGAAGTATGTTTGTGACTGCTTCTCTCCTCGTTATCACCTATTAATAAAGTAATGACAATGTTAATGTTATCTGAGTAACACTTGGAGTCAAAACCTTGAAGAGTGAAATATTGAGAAAACAAAACCAAAACAAGACACCCATTCCTACCCCCTCAACCCTCTCCCAGTAAAAAGATGCTGACATAGCAGCTTTAAAGAAGTGCTTCTCTGCAGTACTGTCCTGTGAGGATCTCACACCCTGTTTAATGTTCCCATCCGTGTTGGGCTCCATTAGAAGTGCTTCCCCAGCATGCCTAGGGTCCATTAGCAGTCTGGCACGTGCATCACTCACCAAACACCTCCATGCTACTTACCACTCTCGTAGGAGTTGTTCTGTTTTGTTTTGAGATGGGGGTCTCAGGTAGCCCAGAATGAATTTTTAAATATGGCTATTGTCACTTCAGAAAAAACAATTGTTGTTTATCACATAGGAAAAAAAGTGGTTTTTATGTGGTAGTACTCACCTTTAATCCCAGCACTGAGGAGATAGAGGCAGGTAGATCTCTGAGTTTGAGGCCAGTCTGGTCTACAGGGTGAGTTCTGGGACAGCCAGGGCTACACAGAGAAACCCTGTCTATAACAAAATAAATATATAAATAAACAAATAAGATTATTTATTTATTGTGAGATTTACTGAAATTTTGTTGGAAAAAAAAAAAAGAGGGGAAAAAAATCCCAGTGTTATGTATCATGCCTGTGGTTCCACCTTATGAGAGGCTGGGTGAAGGAAGTTTTGGGTTTAGCCTGGGCAGCATAGGGAGACTTTGTGAGAGCATTATGCTCAGGTCATCAGTATGGCCATGATGCCTTTACCTGCTAAGCCATCTTGTTGGCTCTCATTGTGCCAGGCTTCAGAACCCCGTCTGAAATCTGTCATACAAATTCAGTTTACTTAGACTTCCTAGTACATCTTTCATTTCTGCATGAAGAAAAGCCTCTGTGTCGTAGAGCAGGCTTTAAAGCAGGTGGGCTCGTGAGGGGGATTGAGGAGTTTGTGATGTGTGTGGTTTTTCTCAGGAAAGGATCCATGGTCATCACAGGCCTAGCAGATCTTCCCTGGATAAGAAAGGGGGAAACAAAATGTTTAGAATTTGGAGGTTTCTACTCTTCTCTAACTTGCAGAACCAGAGCAAGAAATAAGTTCCTGTATTTTTCTCTTTGTCTTTTTTCTTTCTTTTTCCTTTTAGTTGGTTTTAAAGGATTTAGTCCATTGTAAGAAAACAGTATGATAATACTAAAAGTTTACACAAATGGTTTTGTCTTAGGTACTTTCTACCCCAAAGTTGCAGTATATGTCAGAAGATGTGAGTGTAGGTTTATGCTGTTTTGTTTGTTTTTCTTTTTTGAGTCAGACCTCTTTATTTAGCTGGGTTTGGAGCTCACAGAGCTCCTCCTACCTCTGCCGCCCAGTGTTGGGATTACAGACATGCGCCACCTACTGTTAGTGTGTTAGAAAAGCACTCTACCCACTGAGCTCTGTGTGTGTGTGTGTGTGTGTGTGTGTCTGTGTGTGT
The DNA here is from genome assembly GCF_011762505.2 of Arvicanthis niloticus. Lineage (NCBI taxonomy): Eukaryota > Metazoa > Chordata > Mammalia > Rodentia > Muridae > Arvicanthis > Arvicanthis niloticus. The sequence goes on from NC_133434.1 coordinate 6,397,276, forward strand.
GTGTGTGTGTGTGTCTGTGTGTGTGTGTCTGTGTGTGTGTGTGTGTGTGTCTGTGTGTGTGTGTCTGTGTGTGTCTGTGTGTGTCTGTGTGTGTCTGTGTGTGTGTGTGTGTGTGTGTGTGTGTCTGTGTGTGTGTGTGTGTGTGTGTGTGTGTGTGTGTGATGTGTTGCTTAAGATTGAACCCAGGGTCTAATACATACTAGGCAAGCTTTCCACTGAGCTGTGTCCTCAGATATTTTCAGTTTTTATGTAAACTTGTTTTGCTGTCTCAGTTAATAGCCACTAGTAATAACTGTGATGGGAGTTTGAAGGCAGAGGATCTACTTTACAGAGACCACTCATTTGTCTTTGTCAGAGGTATTTGTCTGCTGGGGGTTATTTGTTTTCTAGAGACAAGGTCTCACTGTCCACCAGGCTGGCCTTGAACTTGCAGCAGTCTTCTGTGCTAGGTGCTGGTACTGTAGACGTGAACTGCCGTGTCCAGCTTGAAGTGTTATTTTGACACTTCTATAAAAATAGTTACTGGAGATTTGCATCCTGTCTAATTTTCTCATTTTTTGGTGGAGTATATGATGTTTGAAGACTTGTTTTACTTAATCTTTTGAGAGGAAATTGGGTTTGTCACATTCAGTTGACTGCTTGGGTGAGCATGCAGGGCATGTTCAGTGTGGCCACTTGGACAGCTCCATTTGAAAAGCTGTGTTGCTGTTATTTCTTATAACATTGTTTCCTGCTATTATAGCTAAGCTGTCCTCCCTCAGGGCCACTTTACTTCTCATCTGACATCTCAGACCAGTAGAGCCAGTGTTTCCAAACAGTTTATGCAGCTGTTAGGACACTTCTGCTGCTCCTTGTCGTACGCTCTGTTCCACATGCTGTCAGTTCTGTTAAAGGCAGTGGTTTTGTCATGGGGACTATTGTACTATATGAAGTGGGTAAGTGGCCAGTAGCAGTTTCCTTGGCCTATGCCTCCATGAGCTGTTTGCAAGACCAGGGATTAGAGGACGCTGAGGTGAGAAGCCTGAGTTCACCCTACAGTAACTCAGTAATGTCAGGAAGGGCTTTGAGGCCACTGGCCCTGCTTATAGACCTTATTTTCCAAGCCTTTCATTATTTTATTTGCCCTTTTCTGAACTCTACAATTTCCCTCTCTTGTAGCTGGTTCGATGCCCAGACCTGAATGCTGTGCTCCAGCTGTGGCCTCACCGGTGCTGACTAGAGAGGAAGAGCCACCTTCATAGCTTACATGTGATTCCTCTGCTTATACAACCCAATACTGGATTTACTTACTTTGGCAAGATAGCTGCATTGTGCACTGTATTTAATGTTCCGTGTACTGTAACCCTGGGTCTTTCTCTGCATTGCTGCCGTCACACCCTCAATCCTGCCAATCTAAACCTTCTGCCTTTGTTTACCTGCCCTCCTCCCTTAGACTCCCCATGCATTCATGCACAATGAATGTTGTCTTTTTATTCTCTGATTCCCTTTTACTTTAATCTTAAACTCTGGCAAGACTTTCACTCTGTCCTATAAATTTTCAGTGGTCAGCCAACCCTCCTCCCCCTGCTTAGGTAATGGAACATCCCTCAAGCCTTTTCTCGGGTTCTTTCTGTTTGTAGCCCTGAAACCTAAGCATTTGGTATGGTGGATTGAGTAAACATTCACCTGGCATTTCTGAATCGCAACGACTCTGGTTTGGCCCCCTGAAGTTGTTACCTTGCTTAATTCTGTCTAGATTTCCTTGACTCTTTATGACGTCTGTCATGGTGGATAGGATAGTCTTACAGCCCCTCCTCCAGGGAGATGAAAACGTACTATCAACATGAATGTACCAGAGAGATTTCTCACAGTAAGGAAGTTAACAATGATCTTTTAATAGAATAGCCTTTATAGTCTTAGCGTTCTCCATTGGAGGTGAACTTGGCGTACATTTCTGAGGTGAGGGAGGTGAGTGAAGCATTGAAGTGAGGTCCCTCAGTGTCACGTGGACTGTGCTGTACCAAGCATGCCAGCCAGTGGATCTTGGTGGATTGTTAGCTGACTCAAAGGGGAGCTGCAGCCTCATCGTTCCTGGGCTCTGGAGCAGTATGATCTCTGATTTAGAGAAGGTTTTTAGTTGGTTTGTTTAGTATTGTTGGCACAGCCGCCCAGTCTTTTAATGCTATGCTTTGATTAAGCATTTAAAGGCTAATGTATTGTATAATCTTTTCTGTGGGTGGTAAGAGTTGGAAAGTCTCTGTATGTCCTTTTTATCTATGTGTAAGCTCTCAAGTAAATCCTAATGGGCCTAAGGGTAGCAGTTGAGCCGATGTTTGAGTCCCTTCCCCCATCTTAGTGGATATGCCCTGTTTAAACAGACTGCCCTTGAATTTGTGGTAATTATTACACCTACAAAGTACTGCTTACATGTATTTATATCTTGAAGGAGAGAAAGTTGGTTTGGAAATCTTTTTAATGCAATTTCAGTATGTCAAGTTAGACATTACCAAACACCTGGTAGATGTCAGCTTATTGTACTAATTTTAAACATGTGTTACAGGTGTATACTACAAGTAAAAAGTGTTTATAGCTGTCAGAGATTGCTGGTTTCAGTAGTCACAGTTACATAACCAAAGAAAATTGTAAGCTCAATTTGGTGGCTTTAAAAAAATGTCTTTTCTCTGGTTTTTCCTCATGTATATTATAAAAACTTGGTGAATCTATTTTTGATGCAAATAAATGTTTGCAAATATAGGAAGAAAATGGTAGAGTTGCTGTGCCTTTGTCACTTCCTTGTAAGTATGGCACCCTTTGTGGAAGGGAATGCTAGTTTAGTTCCTTGGCTTCTGGGGTGACCCTCAGTGACCGAACTGAGTGGACTTTGCTGTTGTAGGGAGCCAGTTAAGTGGTGAGAAGGGTAATGGTTTCCATCTCCATTTATGGTCTTAGGAGGGGAATGGACAGGGTTGGGACTCTCTATTTACAGTCTTTGGCGGAGTCAAGAGTGGTTGGGTGTTCTTGGAGGCAGAAACTAGACTTTGTAAGATAAAAATAAATTGTCAGAGGCTGTTTGCGATTCAAATTCCGATCTCTGAGGAGGGCGAGGGTTCTGGGAAAGGGGGGTATGTGCGAAGTCAAATGATATTTGCAATGCTGTCTCTTTCCATTTGGAGATTTGACCATGACACACATTTTCCAAGTTTTTGTTTCTGGATTGTTTAAGAAAGTTTTGTCCTGTGGGGTCAAAATTCTCTGTTACAAAAAGAAATGATTTTTAAAGAGTTTCTGCAAAGCCTTGGGTTTCTGTAAGGATCATTTGAGGTGGTGGGAGAGAGTCTTTGAAAGGCAGAGTAGGGTAGATGCTCATTTAGGGGTCCAAGCTGCAGGCTGGTGACTGTCTGAGGGAGATCGCATGGCCCATGCTTTTATTATTCTTTTTGCTTATTTGGATTTCTGGCCTCAGGGATCAGATTTTTAAAGAGTCTTTGAGGAAGTGTTGTGTAGATTGTCAGCTGTGATTTAAAGATCCTGTGCTTCATGGAGATCCGTAAAGTTCCAGACTTGTTTTAGTTTGGTGAGAATAGGTCATGTATTGGCTGATGGAGGATAATCTCTCCTTTAGGAGAGTCTTATAGTCTTGACAATGCTTATACATTAGGTTAGATATAAACTAGTTTTAGCAGTTAAGTTAGAAAATATTTAGGAGCCATTAGGGAAAGGGGGTTTTGTCTCAGGGAAAGGGGGTTTGGGGGCAAATTCTGAGTGAAACCCTGTAACAAAGAAGAGCCATTGGAAGGGGAAAGCAAGGCAGGCAGAGACTGCACAGCCTGAATGTGGCTGGGTGTTTAAGTTGAGACTAAGTCCTTGGTGTACTTCTGATGTCTCTGGTAAGACAGCCTGAGGTGTACTATTAATTTCAGGAAGTGGGCCAGTCTGAAATATATAGTAGAAATAAAGACCATAGAAAAGGAAAGAGTTGAACAAGGCAGAAGGTTCTCCAAGTTCTGTTTAGGAGCTTGCATAATGCAGGTACTTGCTGTGCAGTGACAGAGAAAGACGCGGCTCTCTTCCTCACCCTCTCTGAGAAGGATTGTCAGCCTGGTTTGTTGGTTTGTTTAGCTGGCAGTGTGAGTTGGTAGATTAGTAAAGTATAGGTATTAATAATGTACTGTTTCTTGGTCGTTGTGTCTGAGACTAGGGACTTAGGACAGACATTATTGATTTGATTGCTGCTTCAGCTCTAGACCTTTTTACCATGGGTAGAGTGAGTTAGGAAGGAACAGACTCTGTGAGTGATCTGTTTTGTTAGCTACTTTGTCTAGACAGCTGTTTTCCCTTGTTCTTAACTAAGAGTGAGGAAGGTGTTTTCCACTTGGGGAAATTCTTCTTTCTGTCCTCTTTCCCTCACGTTTCCCGAGTCCTGGGCACCGTGGCAGCTCTCTCCTGCGGCAGGTGCGCATCCTCGTGGCTGGCTGGTGTTTCTTTTTTCCTCCCCCTTATCCTTTTTAAATGGGGGAGGGGGCATAAAATATGTGTATTGGGTACATGCAATAATGTTGTAATGTTTCTTGTTGTTTTAATTGATAATTGCAAAATAATTGTTTGAATTATAACATGTTTGAGTAAATGCTAAATTAGTATTTTTCTAATATAATAATGAATTTGAAATAGCATTCCTGTAACAATGTGTCTGTGTTTGTCTGTCTGTGTCTGTCTGATAGTAATTAATATCTGTGGTCCGTATCTGGAGGAGGAAGTACAGCTTTAAAGGAATAACAAAAGACTTTGTGTCTTAGACCCTTCGCAGGTGTTACAGTCGGGTGAAAGAACATGGTGTTGGGAAAAGAAAGAGCAGTTACACATTTGAACAGTTGGAACAGGTGTTTGGTCAGGGAGGATGGGATGCTCAGCCCTGCCAGCCTGTACTTATTAACAGTAGTGGCTTGTACCAGGAGCTGGAGTCAGATGGCAGCACTATGGAGGACTATTCACAGGAGGACTGGGGAAACCACAGTCAGGATCTCCATGGCTATCCAACAGATCAGGAATTGGGTAAGAAAACAATGTGTGTATGTGTGTGTCTGTGTGTGTCTGTCTGTCTGGTAGTGCAATGGTATTTACCATCTGTAATGGCTTCTAGTGCTGTCAGCACACGGCGTAGTGCCAAACTGAGTCAACATGCCATCCTTGGTTTAGCATCAAACTGCCAAATCGTGCTTGCTGTCAACCACTTGGTGACTTGGGGACTGTTAAGTTCCCTGAAGATAGAAGACTTCCTAACCGGAGTCATACAGGAAGTTCATGGACAGAACCTTATGCAATTCCAAATACTCCTGCTCTTTGTAACTCTAAGATTTCCTGCTAAGAGCACTGACTTTTGGCCCATCTAATCTAGATCTATATGTGAGTGGTCCGAGTAAGAGGCTGCCTGTAGCTTCTGTTTGCTGTGTCGCTGTATGTCACGTGCTCCAGGTTTGACTTTGTTATTTGGGAAGTACTGATGAGGTTTTAGCTATAGTGTGCACACCAGCAGCAGTTGTGTAAGGAGTGTTAGTAGGGCATGTCCTTCCACCTAGTGAGGTGCTCAGGTGACTCTGAGGAAGTGCAGGCAGGCTTGGCAGTATAAATTTGTTTCCCTTGCTTAAGGGGAAAAAAAATTACAAAAATCCTGCCGATGACAAAGAAATAAAGAAAAAGAGTGCACTGTATTTCTCCCAAATGTTGGAAGGGAAAAGGAAAGAGGCTCTCAAATTGTTAAGGTTGTTAGCCATACATAAAAGAATATGAAGATCTGAAGAATAAGAATAGATGCTAAATGATCTTGTCTTTTAATCTCACAAGAATAAAAAGGCCCGAACAACTGCAGCATATCATAGCCCTGTTTGCTGTGAAGAGTTAAGTCACCAGGCCTTGAGAAGCACAGAATATGCTGATCCTCGTATTTGGGGGAATAATGACTTACCCTGTAAAACCTACACAGAAAACCTGAATAGAGCAGAATCATTTCCATTCTTGTTCTTTTAAAATCATGTTTGCAGCGAAATTAAGCTTTAAGCTCCTTGCTGGAAATCCACTGGTGACCTTGAAGAGTTTCATGCTTGTGGAGCCTGGTTTCTGATCTTGCATATGAATGTTCGCATCTCATTATATATTGTTATGTTTTTAAATCTGGTATGGGACAGTGTTAGATACCAGGATAGAGAATACAGAACAGGCAGGAAGTAGAGCGACTTACTCACATGAATGTGTACCACCACTTAGGAAAATATAATTTGTTTTAAAATTCCTTGTTTTTCAGATGAAATGCCAGTTTCAAAGAGAACGTTAAAAATAAAACAAGAGTCTTCTGAAGAGGCACAGTAAGTAGATGCTTCATCTTTTTTTTTTTTTTTTTAAATCAATGTTTCTAAGTTTAGTGGCCTGGAAGGATTATGGGTACCTAGACATGGTACAGACCATGAAAGCATTTCTGCTCGTTCTTCAGTCTACCACTGGGGACCTGAACTGCCAAATTTTCTATACAGGAAGAAGAAACAATTGTTACACAAAAATGTGTGTTTCCTTGTGTAGTTTGCATTCCTGCATCCTTACTAGGAGACAAGATGAGCCACAGAGCACTGGAGTTTAAATGGAACTGGGTGAGGTGGTGAGAGCCAGGGTGAGGTGGTGAGAGCCAGGGTGAGGTGGTGAGAGCCAGGGTGAGGTGGTGAGAGCCAGGGTGAGGTGGTGAGAGCCAGGGTGAGGTGGTGAGAGCCAGGGTGAGGTGGTGAGAGCCAAGGGGTGTTCAAATTCTCTTACGACAGTTAGAGAGCCAGAAGGAAAGCTCTTAGGTGACCAACTTATGCATGTGGAGAACAGCTCCTGGAGGCAGACTGAGGAGGCTCGGGACTGAGTCTGTCCCTGGCCCAACTGTTGTTCTCCCCAAGAGTCCACACCATCTTTTAGAGTCACAGTTCTTTTTAGTGGCTTTAATGAGATCCTTATCAATGCCATTAAAAAGACAAAAAAATCAAGTTCAGGGCTAAATGAAGAGCACCACTCGTTTGTCTTCGGGGTCACATTGATTCCTAGCACCCATGCCTGTGTGAGGATTTCCACATTTGTGGTCTTGAATTTGATAGACGGAGGAAAAGACAAGCTGCAGATAGCTCATAACTGCACAGAAAGGCAAGTCCGCAGTTCAGCAAGCTGCCACTGCAAATCTTTATTTTGCAGTGTGTCTTTAGAATGAAAGAATCCCCAGTGATGTCTGATTAATCCCCTGTCTGGGGAACAAGTGAGGGAACATTCAGGAATAGGAATAGGAATAGGAATAGGAGTAGGAATAGAAGTTTTCCCCAATCCTCTTCAAAAGCATGATGTGACACAAATCAGTAAAACCAAAGCCGTCACTTATTGAGATTGTGACATCACAGTAGAAAGGAAAGGAAACTGGTAGCGTAACTGTTCTCATTGTACGTGTGTGTGTGTGTGTGTGTGTGTGTGTGTGTGTGTGTGTGTGTGTGGGCACATGCTGGCTGCAGTGCATTTATGGGGGTCAGAGGCTCTCTCACCTTTACATGGGGCCCAAGGGTTGAACTCAAGTCATCTGGCTTACATAGCAAGGGTTCTCCTCTCTGAGCCATTTCACTAGCCCTGGCCAATGAATTTTACAGCGAGCTATTATAAATCATGCTTTTAAATCCCTCACTCTCCAAAATGTCTCTGCTTTGTAACTGAAGTGCCCTGTGTCTCCCAAACAGCCACCTGGGGCCTTCGGAGATGTCATTTGTATATACTAGGTATTGACCCATCACAGAGTTGCTGCTAGCCTTAAATCCTGGAACTCTTTTGGCATTGGATCTTCAGAACCCAGGAAGTGGGCAGTTTTCAGGAACTACTCTAAGTGTGGTGCCAAAGTGCTCCAAGCTTCTGAAACACTGTCGTGCTGAGTCCAGTAGGACTCTGGTGTGCTCTTTCTCTGTGCCAGCTCACTAAGGGGTGAGAGGATCTGAAGAGCTTCTAGCCAGCCATTTGCTCCTCAGTCTGGCACTTCTGAGATTCTCTGCAGTGTCTGGCTTGCTCAGAAAATGAAGTATTGAGTAGAATACAGATATCTTTATCCGGGTAGTGGGTTGGTTTTGTTTGGTTTTTTTCTTCCTTCTCTTCCCCTCTCCCTCTCAGCATCTGTGTGGTTAGTTTACTGACTAATCCATGCTTCGTGAAGATTGTTTCCTAATCTCACTTTGTTAACTTCTGTTTTCTAAGTGACTGCTGTATGCAAGGCATTAAAATATATCAGTGAGCAAGATGAACAAAAGTCTGTGCTCTCCTTCGTCTCCTAGCGTCCTCCTTCTTGAGATTAATAAAACATGGAGTGATGTCTCAGTGGTTAAGAGCACCTCCTGTAAAAGCGTGTGGACATGAGTTCAGATCCCAGTACCTCTGTCAAAAAGCTGACATGGTCTGTTCACTCCTGTAAAGCTAGTGCTGGCGGAGATGCAACCAGGAGGGTCTTTGGGTTAGTGGCTGCTTACCTACTCAAAACATGCAAGCTTCAGGTTCAGTGAGACACACTGCCTCAAAAGAACACAGCTGAGAGTGGTAGAGGAGGACACTGGCTTGTGTACATGTATACACACACAGGTGTGCATATATCAAGCACACATACACACATACAAAACTTTAAGAGAAGGAAATTTAAAAAAATTGATGTTTATAAAAGACAGTATTCCTTTAAACTCTTGCCCCACTCAGAAACATATCTGCCTCACAAAGCATCACAGTCAAGTATTGTGATGGAGTGAGTACTTTCATATTTCTTTAGCAGACAAATGGTTCCCAGGAATCTAGTGCTTTCCTTTAGGTGTCTACTTGAGTCAGACTCATGAGTGAAGGTTAGACCTAGGGCACTCTTAGGGTCCTAAGAAGCAGCTGCTAACACAGTGTTAGCTCTTTACATCCTGCACAGAGAGACCAGGGTAAGAAGAGGAAAGACAGTGCTTTGTGAGGCCTCTCCAGAGGCTCTAGAGCAGAAGTCTGAAGGGTCGTCTCAGCAGAGGGATAGGGACGATGTGCAGGGACTAAGAAAGTGCTTGCAGTCTTGTCCAGAGGCTCACATCCTAGGCCTCCAACAGCACTTGCATACACTGCCCCTACTCACAAAGACAAACAAGACCCCAGCACTCTTAGCAAGTCTGCTCTACTTGATTGTGAGTGAGGAAGTAAGCACTTGTGTAGTTAAACATATATATATAGTTAGTTTTAAAAAATGTAACAGCTTGATTTCCAAGTTAATATCTAATAAGCCAGTTTTACCATATCAAAGTTTGGCCATATTTAAGGAACAAATTTTTTCCTTTCCTTTTTCCTTTTCCCTTTTTCCGTTTTCCTTTCCCTTCCTCAGTCTCTCTTGCTCCTCCCCCCTCTCTGTATAGCCCTGGGTTGTGCTGGGACTCACTATGTAGACCAGGCTGGCCTTGAACTCAGAGATCTACTTGCCTCAGCCTTGTAAGTGCTGGGCTTAAAGGGTGTACACCATCATTTCCAGCAAAAAACAACTTATAATTGTGTATATGTAAATTACATGAAGTATCAGTCAATACATTATTTAAATAGCCTGTGGTTCAGGAATTCCATAGCATGTTCTATCTTAATCTGCTAATTATGTAAGTCATAATTGAAGCATTTCTAGAATATCACCTTTAATGCTCATTGGAGTGGCATATTATTCTTGTATTAGATCCTTGGTCATAACCATGTATTTATTTTCCTCCAAAACATGTGTAAAAAAATTACTGGCTCTCATAAACCCTGTGTTAAGATTAAGGTATTGTTTGAGGCAGCACTGGTGTTTCATGTTAAAGAGTTCTTTATCATTTAGAATTTTGTTCTGAAGAGCACTATAAAGAGCAGTGGTAGCACACGCCTTTAATTCCAGCACCGGAGAGGCAAAGGCAGGTGCATCTCTGAGTTTAAGGCCAGCCTGTTCTACAGAGCAAGTTTCAGGACAGCCAGGGCTACACACAGAGATAGACTCTGTCTTGAAAAAACAAACAAACATGTCATGATGGTGGTGTGGGTCAGTGACAAGGTTTAGTGGATAAAGTGCTTGTTCAGTCCTGAAAGCCCAAGCTCAGTCCCTAGAATGCGTGGGAAATGGAAGGAGAAAATTCAATCCAGAGTTTTCCTCTGACTTCCACACACATGACACGGCACACGTATATACGCAATAATAATTTACCAAAAATTCACTGTCTATGAAATCCTAGGAGCATAAGTATTTATATTTATTAAAATTGATCTGAGACCATGAAAAGCTGTTTGTAATTCTAGAGCTTTGGAGGTATTTCTGACATTTAGTGCAGTGACCTTCCAGCATGGAAACCTTTCCAAGCTGTGGGTGTTTAAATATAGCATTTCATTCCTGTTGACTGTATTTTAAGTTCTACTGACTCCTATAGTGGACAGTCTAGGTATTGAACGTCTTCATCATCATAGAAAATTCTGTTAGATGTTGCTGCTCTAGACACTTGAAGAATTTTGACTGTTAACTTCTCTTTCTAGGAAGCGAGACACCATGCAGAATATTGTACAAATTTTGGAGTCAGTGCAATTGAAATGGGAACTGTTTCAGAGCTGGACAGACTTTTCAAGGCTCCATCTTTCCAATAAATTGGCCATTTTTGGAATTGGCTATAACACCCGCTGGAAAGAGGATATCCGTTACCATTATGCTGAGATCAGCTCACAGGTGCCCCTTGGCAAGCGTCTTCGGGAGTACTTCAACTCTGAGAAGCCTGAGGGACGGATCATTATGACCCGAGTGCAGAAAATGAACTGGAAAAATGTTTACTACAAATTCTTGGAGATCACCATCAGCGAAGCGAGGTGCCTGGAACTGCACATGGAGGTTGACTGGATACCCATTGCCCACTCGAAGCCGACCGGGGGCAACGTGGTTCAGTATCTATTGCCAGGAGGGATCCCTAAAAGCCCAGGCCTTTATGCCATTGGCTATGAAGAATGTATTGAGAGACCTCTCTCTCCAGATGTGGAGCACCATGCTCTGGACCCAGGGAAGGAGGGCCGAGTTGACCTGGAAAGCCTCTCCGCACAGGCCTCATTACAGGTGGAAGTAGAGCCCACCAGGATCATCTACTGCTACCTCGGCATCGCTGAAGTCAGGACTCTGCAGCAGTGTTTGTTTTTACATTTCCAGGCAAATACCAAAACCTTCAGTAAAGATTGGGTTGGTATTAATGGTTTTCTGTCTCAGAACTGTATTGTGGATCCCGGAGTGTCCCCTAAATCCATCTATATCAAATTTGTAGAAGTAGAGAGGGATTTTCTTTCCGCCGGCTCATTAGTTGAGTGTCTGGAAAAAGCCATCGGATACCCCTTAAAATTTAACAACTGAGTGTCATCCTTCATAAGGATTTGGGCTTGTGCATTCTTGTCCCTTCTTCCCATTACCCAGACTACCCCACATCCAGATGCTGCCGTCGGACTCTTCATGGGAGCTCTTTCCACGATGAGACCAATACAACCTCTAAAAAATCATAGACTCTGGGCAGAAAAGCAGACCTCACCTAAAATGCTCATTTTGAGCAAGCAGGTCTTGCATGGTGGGTCAGTTCTTTTTTACAAAAAGAAAACATCGATTTTAAAACTGATTTTAGAGCCTTGATATAAACAAATGTAGGTACATTCCATATTGGACAAAACTTATACTTTGAGTTTCATATGAAATTGAAAATTGTATTTTTTTCACTATGTTTCATTTTTACACATCTCTATAAGTATTATTTACAACCTTGAATAAATAAGCAATAGATACGGCAAGTAAATCGAGTCACAGTAAATAAAACTGTTTTTGAATATTCGCTACTTTAGCTACTATTGTATATAATTTAGAGTTCATTTTTTCACCAACCAAGTGTTTTACTATTTCCAATCAGTGTTGCCTGCAAAGACTTTTGTTTATGTGATATACCAATTTTTATGGTTGTGTTGCCATTTAAACTTTAAAGAAAGAAAAAAGAAAAAACATTAAAGGAATTCCTGACTTCTTGGGTGTGCTAGTTGAGCCTTCTGTAGCAGAGTGTGGCTGCACTGTTGTGGGGCTGTGTCTGGCTTTGCTGTAAGAGTGGACAGACCGAGGCTGTATGTGGCCAGTACTAGGAGCTTGTCTAGACGCACAAGGCCGGGGGTTCTATCCCCAGTACTGGAAAGAGAGAAAAAGAAGGGCTAGACCTCCCACCCCGGCAAATGCACTGTTTTCTCTCTATGTTAAACAGTGAAGATAGTAATTTCTGGTCAGTTCCAGAGGTCATTAGAAGTCACATTGCATTTCTTTGTAGAAGATGTAGTGCTATTTCTTCTAACTTTAGCAGGTATACATTTACTGTAAGACACTTGAATCCTCATGGTTTTCACTTACTAATTGGGGTAAGTCTCCTAAGTAGTGAAAGGACAAACTTGATGCCATCTCTCTGCGTCTAAAATAAAGAAAGCGAGGCTCCAATAGAAATACAATACTAATGCCTTTGGAGCGTGGTCCTTGAGAGAACAAACTGGAAGGTGCCAGTTCATTAGGCAATGACTCATGCAGAGTCCTTTTCTGAGACTCCAGTGGGTCAGGTGCCACTCCACTTGGAGGTCAGCGCCCTTGGCTAAGAATAGTCCCTGGTAGTCATGGATTGAAGGGACTTGGGTTATTTGTCTTCAGTGGTCCTCAACATTGCTCAAGTGTCCCGCTTTACATGGGCAGCGGGTCCAGATGAGAACCTGTAAGTCCTGATTTTCTGTACTGTTGAAAATAAAACCACAAGCCAAAGGTGGTGGTGGTGGTCCTTTAGTTCCAGCGTTTGGGAGGCAGAGGCTGGTGAATCTCTTTAGTTTGAGGATAGACTGGTCTACAGAGCAAGTTCCAGGACAGCCAGAGCTACAAAGAGAGACCTTGTCTCAAAAAGCTAGACATAAAATAGCATATTTAAAAAAAAATTATTTCCCACAACCCTCAAAATGATGTCAAATCATTGATTTCCCTCCCCTCTCTTAATTTGATACCATTCGGCTAATTGATGCTTATCTGTTTTTCTAGTGATTTTAACCACTGGGGTGGTCTGTGTTATTTGAATCTGGGCTTAAGGAGTTACCTTTTTTTTTCTAATGTAAGCTGCTAAAAATAGGTACCACTTGAGGGAGAGTATAAATACCCTGGGACTGTCAGTTCAGCACCTGTTCTCAGTGTGCGGCACTGACATTTGTATGTAGGGGCCTTGGGAGATTCCTGTGGGTTTACGATTTGGTTCTCAGGCGAGGGTGCACTGATGGCCATACAGCAGTCATTTCATAGTAACAGCGCTGAACTGGTGGAACAAACATGACCAGGAACACTGCATGGCCCCTCCAATGTGGCCACTGAGTAGTCTAGAACTATCATTAATAGTTGCTGAACTTACCTACCTCCGCCCCTCTCCTTGGCTAGTACTAGACGGGACAGAATATTTTAGGAACAGTTGGTGAGGACCTTCTATACCTGCGTAACTGGGAGCATGTCATTGTTAGACTCCTGTGACCAAGATAGAGGGCAAAGACAAGATCAAGTATGAGTTCCCGTGTGGCTTGAAATGGGTTGAAGGTCAGGGGAGGACAAAACTGAGCTTGGGAGATGGAGGCTGTTGAGGACAGCGGCTTGCTGATAGGAGTATCCTATCTGACCAGAGACATCTAAGAAAGAAGACAACAGGCTGTCAGGTAACAGCATTGCTACAAACAAGGGAACTAATTAAGACAGTAAGCCTTTTATCAGATCCAGGAGGGATAGAGGCCCTTTATTAAAGATTTATTTATTTATTTTGATTTCTGGAATTCCTTTCTTTATTTAAATTGTTTTTTATGTGTTTGAGTGTTTTGCCTCCACATATGTCTATGTACCTCCCACGTGTGTGTGTTTGGGGTCAGAAGCATCAGATTCCCTAGTATTGGAGTTATGGGTGGCTATAAACCACCACGTTGATGCTGGGAATTGAACCTCTGTCCTTTGCAAGACCAACAAGTACTAACTGGTGAGCCATCGTTCCAGCCCAAATTACAAATTCTTTGTAAGCTGTTAGGTGAGAAACCTCTGAAATAATGAACTTAGCTTGCACACATACAGTGCTGAGGCGTTGACTTCCTCGGGGTCAGAAGAATAGGGAGACAATGAGGAAAATCCTTTGGGGTAAAAGCCTGGGGATGCTTGTGTGCCACATGTAGACAGTCACTCTCCTTAGATCCCTGTGGCTGATTTTGTACCTGAGATTTTGGGAAGCAGCTCCTGGGCCGGGAGGGACGACACACCTGTGTCATCAGAAGCTTCATTGTCCCTGGGAGGAGTAATTCCTTTGGAGTGACGCGTGGTCCAGGCAACAAGTGAGGGTTGTTTGAAAGGGGTACTTATGGGACTGGAGACATGGCTTTGTGGTTAAGGGTGAGGAGCTTCAGGAGCACTGGGGTTTGATTGCATCTGCTCTCATGGCAGCTCAAAATCGACTGTCAACTCCAGTTCCAGAGGATCTGGAAGACACCCTCTTCTGGCCTCTACAGGCACTGCACGCATGTGGTGCAGGCACAATGCCCATACACATTTTTTAAAAAATGTTTTTAGTATTCTCAAATCTAGAAAAAAAAAGAAAAAAACCCTGAATTTGATAGGTAAGGAAAACCAAGGCAGCCCATCCTCCACACCACCTTTTTGACAGTCCCAAGAGTTAAAGGTCTCTGCCTCTTGGCTAAACTGCCAAGAAGTAGATTCCATAGATGTCGGGGGCAGTCTAGTGTTTGTATAGGCATTTCGCAGAGCCACTGCATGACTGGTATTTGAAGAGGAGCCAGGCTGGCTGCACTAGGAAGAAGCCGCAGGGGCTTTACAGGTAGGAAAAGCCATTGCAGGATGCTGGAGCTGATGGGGTGTCTACAGATGAGGAGGCTCTGCTGCCTTTACTACCTGACAGTTCTGCTGCCCCCGAGCAGGTCACGCCACAGCCCTGCGCAGCGAAGCCCTGCCCAAATACTTGAAGCATGTTTGTATTTATTGGCTGTTAGGCTAGAACCGGTGCGTTCCCTGCTGAAGCAGCCTCAGCCATCAGGGGGCGCAGAGGTGTCCCTCCCCCTGAATGACATGGGAGGGGTGTGGGGTTGAAATTAAATTCACAGCGGAAAGATCTAGTCCTGGGAATTAAAGGATCAGAGCCGGCCTAAGCCGTTCACTACAAGGATGGGCGGCTGAGAAGACACCAGCGGCTGTACAGAAGGAAAGGAAATTACTTATATCCCGTTGTCCTGCAGCTGCTCCCTCCTCCCTGGTCAGCATTAAGCCTGTGAACAGTTCACGCATGAGAAGCTGAGGACTGTTGCCTCAGTTTCCTGCTCATCTACCTTGTACCAGGTCTTCCGTGTTCGCAGCAATGAGGCAAAGGTTCGCGACTTCCCCCTCGGGGCCTCAGTTTCTGGAACTCTGGAGAATCGGCCCCTCTCGCCCTAGGAGAAGGAAATCCTGTGGCGTCTGAGCTATGTTGGACGTCCTCCCCAGAAGTCTCGGGCCTGAGCCGGGCGGAGAGGGGTCTGGGCTAATAATGTTCGAATCCCCATCTCAGCGGCTGCGCCTGACCCACCTGAACCCACACCACACAACGGGGTGGGTGTGGGGTCTCCCCTCCTCCTCCTCCGAGAAGGCCGCCCTGCTTTAAGTCAGGATGCGGCACGCCAGGCTTGGAGCGGCCCGTTCTGGCCCCAGATACAGGGCTTTTATTGTCGGGTGAGGTTGGCTTCTTAGATTTAGGTTAGTCCCCCATCCCCCCTTTTTCACCCTCAATGTCTGACACCTGCGAGAGAGGTATGACTCAGGATAGCGGTTCCTTCTCACTCCCAGGGCTGGCTCATGAAGTGCCACGACTTCTCCGACCCCAGTCTGAAGAGTAACCGGGTAGAGGCCGCTGGATCCGGCTGTTCGAGCCCGGGGAGAGCAGTCCTCCCCCCTCTGCGGGTTACTAGCGCGCCGCGCCCGGCGGGACGGTGACCTCTCCACCCCTTTGAATGCCCCGCCTCCTGTCCAGTCGGTCTCCACCCCACCTCCCTATCCGCACACCCGCTGGCTTGGGTTGGAGCCACCCTGGTCAGTAGCCTGGTTCCTGTGCACATTCGGGGTTGCCGCTGCTCACCCATAGCACCTGTAGACGACACTGTGTGCCCAACTGTCCCTGAATACTCCGGGCCAAGGAAGGCCATGATTCTTCCGGCTGGAATCCCTGAGACCAGCTTGCTGCGGGTTTTGTTCCTGGGACTGAATACCCTTGGTGAGTCAAACACCAGGTCTGGAGGGCCTTTGATCAGGTAAATCCGACCCTAGGGAGGACTTTAGGGAGTGGGTCTGAAGGGATTTTTGCTTGACATTCTTGTCTTTTTTTCTCCTTCCTCTTCACTTCTGGGCATCACTGTTTGGTGCTACATTCTATGGCTAGAACGGCTTCCAGCTTTGGTGTGGTATGTGATGTTGGGGAAGGGAATAAAGGCATCTCCAGGCAAGACCTCAGGGGTGGGTTAAGGCAGTTATTCCTGTCTTCTCACCACCCCCACTCATCACGGCTGGATAAGCTGAGGCACTGGATGAGACAGAGACTAAAGAGCTTAAGGACTTAGTTCCAGTACCCGCCACCCCCCACCACATCCCACATTCAAGCTGGTGTGAAAGATTCCTGGGGGGAATGCCTGGTCCTCACCCTTGACGCAAGTACTTCAAGCAGTACTTCACGTCCCAGCATTTCCCCTAAGTTCCTTTCTTTCCCTCCTGCTTCCTGCCCTGGGAATCAAAGGAGATGCCCCCAAAGTCTGACCGTGAGGTCATTTGGACACAGGAAATTCGGGAAGAGGTCAGTTGCTCAGACACATCGCACATCACATTTTCAGGTCTACCATCGTCCTTATCTTTTTCTCAGATCCAAAGGAACAAGGAAACTAGGGAGAGGGTGCCAAAGGGTCCAAGAGGAAAGGAACCTCCTGAAGCAAGTGCTTGGGTGAGCTACCCAGGGCAACCAGCTTCAGTAGGAGCTGAAGGTGGTCCAACACTATATCTGGAGAGAAGTGACTCAGGAGAAACTAAGTTCGTTATAAGCTACTCCCCGGGCTGTTTTGCTATCTGGGTTTGGAATTCACTGCTTTTTTAACGCCTTCCTTGGGCTAGAAGATGTCAGAGCAAGTAAGACCTGTAAGAATGCAGCAAATTCATTGGCATTGATGGAGATTTCCTTGCTCCCACCCACGGCGGTCTCTTTGAGCCTGGTCTGTGTTCTAGTGGTGTTAAGGGCAGCAAATCTTATGGTTCCCAGATATGAGTCTCAGGAGGTGAGCTTCCGCCCTTCACTCCAAAGATGGAGCGATGGAGCGTTTCCTGTTCCTTCAGCTTCCCAGCTCTACTTTTGCATCTTCAACCTCAGCTTCTGTTTCTTTTCTGCATTCTTCCTCGACTCGGCCCTTACTGTGTTGCACAGGGCAGTGTCAGCCTCCCAGCAAGGGAGGAAAGACCTATCTTGGCTGCCTGAACATCACAGGCATCCTCCGCGAGTCACCCGTAGTAGCCCCTCCTTTTTCTCCTTCAGCTTTGAGTTTGATTTTGGTCATATCAGAGATCCAGAGCCTGAGTTACTACTGGTGCCATGAAGGTTGCCCTCCTTGGCCTCTGGAGGGTTAAAATGCGCTCGCTGCTCTTGGGGACAAGTCACAGGCAACAAGGCCCTCCTGCTCTCCATGTGCTCTATCATGGCTCAGAACTGCCCCTGGAGCGTGAGAAGCCCACAAGGGGAGTTTCTCAGAGAAAGAGGGAAACTAAAAATAGTAGCCCTGGGGAGCAGGGCCCATTCGCTCTGCTTAGGCCCTTGGCCTGCTCTCTCCCTCTGCTCTCAGATTGGGCCAAATGATGCTATTCTTGAGCAGCTCTGGAGTCCTTCATTGAAACCCAGCAACTCCCCATTTTTCCCCCTTGCGGCACCCAGTCACAAAAAGGTCTGATCAGTTAGGGGGCTGGTGACACTAGAGCAGAGGCTGGGAAATCTCAGGAGCCCCTTGCTCACCTCGAAGCAAGTGTGTCCACCAGGGCATCTCACCCTCCAGCCCCAGCCCCAGCCCCTGCCCCTCACTTTGCAAACTGCAAGTGCAAAACCTGGAAGAGGCAGCAAGGGCGCTCTTGAGAAGGGAAGCTGGAGTCTGTCTGATGATAGACACTTTGCCCTCCTTACTAGCCTTACCGCCAGAAGACTGGGAAGGTGCGCCTGGCGGTAGCGGAACAACCTGCAGGAGGAGTCCCTGGGGGGAAGTGGACCTTCTCAAGGCGGGGTTGTTTTCGCCTGCAGAGCCTCCGGTCTAGCGGCCCCGGCTTCATTGTCTTCTGCCTTATCGGCGGACGCAAGTTTCCTGCTCCGACTACAGGGACTCGCCAGGAAATGTCAGGGGTGGGGGATGCCACGAAGGACAAGGAATAGGGGTGGGGGCCTCGGTTAAGACGCGGCCGGGAAGCGATGGGGGAGGCGCGTATCCTGGCTCGGTAGAGTTCTAAGTCTCCCCAACCTTCCGCCTAGCTTTGCCAGCGCAGGTAGTCTGGGACTTCCGAACTTGGGCTGCCGGCTCACCTTCCCCAAGGTGACAGCTTGTCCTGAGTACAGAGTGCTATGATCCGGGAAGAGCAGGGCCCAGGATGAGAGCCGCCGGTGTCCCCATGCTCCGTTCTGTTCTAACCCAAAGTTATTTCCCCAAAGTCTTTAGCACTCCACGCCCTCTCGCCTCTCCGAAGGGTAGAAAGCAAGTGCTCTGGGCACTGGAGTGTCATCAGTGTCTTCCTAACCGAAGAGGACACTCCCTTCCCCCTCCCCAACACACGCTTGGGAAGCTTTGTACTTGTGGAAGGAATCCCCTCATCTCTCTCATCCTGAAACTCCCTACAACTCGGTGGCATTTCGCTTTGATAGCCGGGACCCCCAAAAATGTTCTTGAGGGTTTGGCTGGGTCTCAGACGTGCGTTTTCCTACGGCAGCTGACTCAATGGTCCGCTGTCGGAGTTCAGAAGGAACCGCGGGGTTAATGAGTAACTGCGTCGCAATCTGCCATCCGGTTGCAAACTGGGGCTTGAGGAGTCTGGGTGACCTGAGCCGGCATCTTCATTCTCCCTTGCCTTTCACCAAGGAGACTGGAAGAGCAAGTGTGTGCTGTGGGGCTGTGGGTCAAAAGCAAGTCTGCTTGCCCTTCTGGAATCGCCCTTCTGGAGGTGAATCTACTCAGACTCTGTACCTCAGGATTAGAATGAGTACATAGACATGTGGTCCCATCTCTACTCTGAACACAAGACGTCGCCGGAGTGAGGAGAAGCAGGACCCTGGGAAAGAGGTCTCAAGGCGAGTCTCCGAGTCTCCGGGCGAGTCTCCAGGCTTTGTCCTCGAGGGACATGTTTTCCCCTCAAGCGACGGAAGCTAGACAGGCTCCTTCGTTTGACCAGGGAGCCCACCCTAGGAGCTCACAACCTCCTTGCTCTGTGTTTCAGCCGCCTTCTCACTGGCTCAGATGGAGCTGCACGTCCCCCCGGGCTTCAACAAATTGGAGGCGGTAGAGGGAGAAGGAGTGGTGCTCCCCGCCTGGTACACGATGGCACGGGAGGAGTCTTCATCCCACCCCTGGGAGGTGCCCCTCCTCATTTGGTTCTTGGAACAAGAAGGGAAGGAACCAAACCAGGTGAGGGGAAAATCTCAGCCATTGACAACCTAGGGGTATAGGGATGAGCTGGCAGAGAATGAGGAGGACGGAGGACGAAGTTACGAGGAAGAGAAGACAGCCTCACAGTATCAGTGTTGGTTCTCATAGTAAAACCCAGTATACAAAACTGGTAAAAGTACCTGTGGGAAAAGCACAGAGGCTGGGTGGGGGTGGGGAGGGGCTGGGGGTGTGGCTGAGGATAGAGGAAACACAAACTTTTTCTTTTTGGGTCTCATTCTGTATACCTGGCTGGCCTCAAAACACACAGAGATCTATCTGCCTCTGCTTCCTGAGTGTTGAGTTTAAAGGCAGGGGCACCATCCCTGCATCACCAATTTCAAAAACTACGTGCTGTATGCTGACGTTTTCTGGGTTTGAGACCGTCTAGTACAGGTCTCTCCCTGGATCCATCTGCCTTCCAGGCAATTCCCCTTCCCTTTTAAGCAGAATTTCTCATCAATCATCCTCATCATTATCCATCCCCATCATCGTGATGTTTGTGTAGAGTGGGCTTGTACAGACCATGGTGTTTAGATAAACTTTCAGGAGTCAGTTCTTTCCTTCTATCTTAATGTGACTTTCAGGGACTGAGCTCAGATCATGAGCCTTGGTGACAATGCTTTTTTTTTTTTTCCCCCAACATCGAGCCATCTTGCCAGCCCCAAACCCCTAAATTCTTTATATCTGTAAAAGACAAGTATGGCCTCCTTCCATCACTTGGCGGCTCTGTTCCTCCACGACACAGGACTGGCACTCAGTGGTTCTTTTATCCAGAAGCTAATGAAACCATTTTCAGATTCCTCCACCCGGTCTTGGAAAATGTATTCAAAGAAGTCATTTGATCTAACTTGATCCAATTATCTTGAATTTCTCCCCGCCCACCCCCTCTGTCATTGTCTCTATATACAATCCTAGTTGTCCTGGAATTCATTATGTAGACCAGGCTGGCCATGAACTCCCAGAGATCTGCCTGACTCTGCTTCTGTCTCCCAAGTGCTAGGATTCTGCAGTGCTGGGTATGGAACCTAGGAATTCCTGAATAC
This sequence comes from Arvicanthis niloticus, assembly GCF_011762505.2. Taxonomy (NCBI): domain Eukaryota; kingdom Metazoa; phylum Chordata; class Mammalia; order Rodentia; family Muridae; genus Arvicanthis; species Arvicanthis niloticus. The sequence goes on from NC_133434.1 coordinate 6,418,056, forward strand.
ACTGGGACAAAGGCAGGCACTCTTGTTCAATCCTCCAATTAAATTTTTGTGCCTGTATGTGCATGTTTGGATATGTATGCATGTTGATATATATATATATATATATATATATATATATATGTGTGTGTGTGTGTGTGTGTGTGTGTGTGTGTGTGTGTGTGTGTGTGCGCGTGTGCGCGCGCGCGCGCTCATGTACAGGCCAGAAGTCAATCTTTGGACATTATTCTTCAGATGCTATATTTATCTTGTTTTTAAGACAGGTTCTTATATTAGCAGTCACGATGCTCACCCATTGGGCTATGCTGGCTCGCCAGCAAGTCCCAGAGACCACCAGTCTGTGGCTTTCCAGCTTCAGAGTTAAACGTGCTCCACCTATATGATCCTGTGTCAGCTTCTAGAATATTTGTCAGGAGGGGAAAAAGTAAAATGACACTGGCCAGGACAGTCTTTGGATATAGGAAGGGGTCAGGGAGAAAGTCAATTCTTGGAACACAGTAGTCAGCCTTGAAGGTGAGATGTTTTAGAGACTCAGTAGGGGAGAAACCGGAAGTGGTTTAGTCTTTTTTTAAAGGGTTGGTCTTTCTGTCATAGCCCATCATCATTATCTTTCTCATTCCATCTTTTTCCATTTCAACACACTTTGTGTGCTGCGTTAATGGCTGGCACTGTATTGACTCTGTGGAAGAGCTTTGTGAGGTGGGTGTGGTGGCTTCTCCAACCCGTCAGATGCTATTAGTTCACTTTGCCTTCCCAACGCTATCCCAACCGCATCAGACATTACTGTTCTTGAATGGTTAAGAAACTGCTCAGTGCTGTTTAAAAAAAAATGCTCTACCATGTTGATATTTTGTTTGTTTTTATTTTTATTTTTTTTCCCACAAGACTTGGGAGGAAGCAGGCGGAAGCGGGATTCGAACACACACACACACACACACACACACACACACACACACACACACACAGAGAGAGAGCTCGCGGACAGACCGCGCCCTCTGCAGGCAGACGCCTTACAGGCTGTGCCACCGCCGGTTCACTTTGTTTTGATTTTTAAACATGAGTTCTGGGGGTCTGAACTCAGACTTTCATGTGTGCAGGACAAGCATGTCAGAGACCGAGCTTTCTTCCCAGCCATACCTTTTTCAACTATGGGGGGGGGGGAATCTGTTTTTTTGTTTGTTTGTTTGTTTGTTCGTTTTTAATGTGGCTTTTAAAGGTAGAACCTTTAGGTCTTACAAAGCTATACAATCTAATTTTTTTTTTCCACACATGCTTCTTCTTGCATTGCTCTTTCTTCTCCCAGTATGGCACTCCCTTAAAAGCCACCATAAACGCTGAAGAGATAGTCTACATGGGAACTGCTTGTTGTTGTGAATGGGTGGGGGAGAAGACGGGTGGTTCAGGACAGAAGGCTGGGTTCAAGTCAGGAAGCGGTGAGGAAGTCCGTTTTGGAGGAAGAAGACATGCTGAGAATACCGGCAGATGCATTGGAGACCACTAACAGATGTCCTGTCCTCACTAGGTGTTGTCTTACATTAATGGTGCCATGACAAATAAACCTGGAGTGACCCTGGTCCACTCTATCTCCACACGGAACGTGTCCCTGCGCCTGGAGACCCTCCAGGAGGGGGACTCTGGGACCTACCGCTGTTCTGTCAATGTCCAGGATGGTAAAGGCACAAGTATGGGTAACAGCATCAAAAGCATAGAGCTCAACGTGCTGGGTGAGTAGGACACATCACTGGATCCTTTCCCATGCTGCCGCTGGCGCCGCACAGGGAGGTGAAGCAGGTTGCAATGTGGACTGACTAAAGAGATTGGGGGATTGGAACCCTGGGTCCTTAGAGTATTTAACCTGTCTTTCCTTCTCTAGTTCCTCCAGCTCCTCCATCCTGTAGTTTACAGGGTGTACCCTATGTGGGGACCAATGTGACCCTGAACTGCAAGTCCCCAAGGAGTAAGCCTACTGCTCAGTACCAGTGGGAGAGGCTGGCCCCAAACTCCCAAGTCTTCTTTGGACCAGCCTTAGGTAAGGAAGTTCCTGGAGGTCTCTGAGATAGTGGCTGAAAATGAGGAGAGAAGAGAGGTGTCTCACAGACTGGAGTGACAAGGACAGGCTTTACAGAAGGAGACATGGGAAGATGACATATTAGCAGGTGCTATGCTCACAGCTTCTGAGATCTGTGTATACTCTTACTGAGGTCTGGAGCTAAACAGCCTGATTCAAGTTCCAGTCCTGCAACTCAGTAACTTGGTGACTCTTCTCCCATTCTCTTGTTTATAAAATGAGATTTATACACACCAGCTATAAACAAATATTTGGGGGAGTTTTGTGTGTGTGTGTGTGTGTGTGTGTGTGTGTGTGATACTGGCAAATTTAACTCAGGACCTTGTACATGAACTCTACCACTGAGTCACACCCTCGACTTCATTGGTTTTTTTTTTTTTTAACTGACACATTTTTATTTTTTATTTTTTTAAGTCATCAAAATAATTTATAATGGTCATAATAGTCAAGTGCCTCTTAAATATACATGATATCTTCTGAAGTTAAAAGTAATATGCACTCAACCAGTTTTTTAGCTTCTTTGTTTTTTTTTTTTTTTAGATATTTTATTTACACTTCAGATGCCATCCCCTTTCCCCATCCCCCCCCTTAGAAAACCCCTATCCCATGCCCCCTTTTCCTTTTTGCATTTATACATTTTTTTAAAATAATGTTAATCATAAGCGTTATAAGTTTGGAATTGTTCAATCAGAGGTGTAACCCACTGACCGGCCTAGATATAACAACTATCTTTGACTGGTGGAGATACATGAATATCTGCCTCCCTGTCTCCTCACTCTTTCTCTCTTTCATCACCTAGCTTCTCCTCTCCTCCTTCTCCTCTTCTTACTCCTTTTCTTCCTCTCAGTACTCCTCCTACCTTAACTCCTCCTACACATCACCCTTCCTGTTAAAATGAAACTTTTCTCTCAAAATACAATTAGAGCATAATTATGCCAATTTGTACCAGTGAGGTACAAGATAGTCCTAATACCCAGTCCATCCTTTTGTTGACTAAGCTTCTTTGGTTTTTGAGACAGAATCTTAACCATATAGCTAATGCTGGTCTCCCACTAATGATCCTTCTGCCTCAGCCTTGTGAGTTCTAGGATTATACACTACACTCAGCAACTAGAAATATTTGAAATATGAGTCATTAGATGACTTTAGAAGGTCATTATTAATTGCTGAGGTTTTGCAATGGTGTTTTGATTGTATAAAACAACAAGAATTTTCGTTGCTGTTGTTGTCTTGGTATTGTTTTGTTTTTGAGACAGGGCCTCATGTATCTATGGCTGTTCTAAAACTTAAAATGTAGACCCGACTTACCTTAAACTCACAAAGATCTGGCTGCTTCTCTCTCCCAAGTGCTTGGATTAAGTGTGCACAACACTACACCCAGCTTCATGGATACTGTTTTTGAAGATACATTTTGAAGTATTACTTTAAATATTTTAAAGCAAGTTTTATTATTTATTATTATTTATTATTATTAATTATAGTGTGTGTATATATGTGTGTGCGCATGCGTGCGCACATGGCAGGTGTGTATGTGTGCCATGACATATGCTTGAGGACAACTTTGTGGAGTTGGTTTTCTCCTTCCACTTTTGTATGGGCTTCAGGGGATTAAACTCATGTGGCAAGTGCCTTACTCACTGAAGCATCTCACTGGCCCCAAAGTATTACTTTAAAATGTCAGTGGGGAAAGAGGAATACATAACAGAAGAATAGTAACGTGTTAACTGCTACTGGGTGTTGGTGGTGGGCATAAATATTTTTATTAATCCCCTTTATACCTTTTAACCGGACCATTTTATTGTATCTTATTGGTGCTACGGATAGAATGCAGGGTCTTATACACACTAAACATCAAGTTTACTACTGAAGTAAACTCCTGGGACCCATTTGACTTTTTCCCTCAGATATAAGTTGAGTGTAGTTGCTTGAGCATGGGTATGGAGGCCAGCTGTCACCCTTAGGACAAGAGCTGTCTGCCTTAGCTTTTGAGAAAGGGTCTCTCACTGGGATCTACATTTATTGATTTGGCTAAGGTGACTGGCTAGCATTTACTGAACTACTTCCCCAGCTCCTCATCTGAGCATTTTAATAATTATATAATAATTTTTAAAAGGGCTCAGTGAATAGGTTTCTTGTGAAGGATATGCAGATATAGAGCTTGGGTCAGGCTCAGCACAGATTCAACAGCCAAATAAATAGTCACCATGCATAGCCTGTCCACGCTTCTCTCTCTTTAAAAAAATATTTACTTATTCATTTTATGTATGTGAGTACTTGGTAGCTGCCTTCAGACACACCAGAAGAGGGCATCCGATTCCATTACAGATGGTTGTGAGCCACCATATGGTGGTTGGGAATTGAACTCAGGATCTCTGGAATAGCAGTCAGTGCTCTTAACCTCTGAGCCAGCTCTCCAGTGCCTGTCCACACTTCTCAACCCCAGTGGCTGAAGAATGTTATCCTCATTTTGCAGATGAAGAGGTGGGGACCCACAAGGGTCACATGGGCATTTGGGATACCAGCTCTTCCAGCTTCTAGTCAAGTGTTCTTTCTGTCTGATCATCACCCCTCCTCCCAACCCCCACATTGCCTTTCAGAAACAAATGTCAAAAATGATGATTTGGTTTTTCTACATAGCACTTTTGTTCAGAGATGTGGGACTACTGAGGACTAGAAATGGAACAGGCCTTGAGCTAGCCTGTCTGCAGAGCCCAGAGTGCTGCTGCATCCTTCCCGCTCCTAAGGCCAGAGATAAGCAATGAGTCTCAGAGACTCAAAGAGGCCATCCCAGAACTAGGGCAGCGTGATATATATATATATGGTTTTGTTTTTAATGGAAAAGTTAACCCTTGGACTGACAGCTAAGTTGGTTCCATAGATGCCATCCGTGGATCTTTAAAGCTCACCAACCTTTCCACCGCCATGTCTGGAGTCTATGTCTGCAAGGCCCAAAACAGAGTGGGCTTTGCCCAGTGCAATGTGACCTTGGATGTGATGACAGGTCAGTAAGGGGTAAGTGTGGTAAGGAAGTATGGTCAGCGGGTGGCTTTGCAGGAAAGAAGAGGCCTGGCTGCTGCGGCTTCTCACTGACTCATGACTGGGGATTGGACTTGGTCAAAGGCAGGGACAGACACTTGGTCAGTGTCTGGCCATTTTCTACTTGGCAGCTCTCTACCCACCCCCCACCCCATCTTAACAGGGCAGAATATTACAGCAATATAGCTGAGTAGTGGAACTTATTATTAGTGAATAGGGAAGGGATAAATGTCCCCTTTCTGACACTGAGGCCTTTTCAGGGTCCAAGGCTGCAGTGGTGGCTGGAGCGGTTGTGGGCACTTTTGTTGGGTTGGTCCTGATAGCTGGGCTGGTCCTGCTGTACCAACGCCGGAACAAGACCCTGGAAGAACTTGCGAATGATATCAAGTAGGTGTCCCTGGTCTTTGAGGAGGTGATAACTCTTCTGACGTTTCTCTGGCATCTGGGAATCCAGCCCTCTCCCATTTTTAATAAAGAGGTGGGCAATGGGTATCACAATATTCCTATGGGAAAAATTTAAAGGGAGAGACAGAGAGAGGGAAAGAGAGAGAGACAGAGAGGTGGGGAAGGAGTTGATGTATGTGCATAGAGGAACAGTAAGACAAGCGTGCAGAAACTCTTCTCCTTTTCTCCTTTTGGCTTCTGATGTGTTATTTATTTGATGACCAGGGAAGATGCTATTGCCCCTCGGACCTTGCCTTGGACCAAAGGCTCAGACACAATCTCCAAGAATGGGACGCTTTCCTCCGTCACCTCAGCGCGAGCTCTGCGCCCACCCAAGGCTGCCCCTCCAAGACCTGGCGCTTTTACTCCCACACCCAGTGTCTCTAGCCAGGCCCTGTCCTCACCAAGATTGCCCAGGACAGATGAGCCCCCACCCCAGGCAGTATCCCTGACCCCGGGTGGGGTTTCTTCTTCTGCTCTGAGCCGCATGGGGGCTGTGCCTGTGATGGTGCCTGCACAGAGTCAGGCCGGGTCTCTCGTGTGATAGCCCAGGCACTCATGAGCTAAATCTGGTCTCTCACCTTTTGGTAAAGGCCTCCTGTGGCACAGAGGACTGAATCCTGGGAGGATGCCCGCACCCGAGACCTCCAGCCCTGTGCCCCTACCTCCTTCTATTGTTGGCATACTGAGCCTCAGTAAGACCAAAATCTGGGGCAAAGGACAAAAGAAGGAAATGGACCTGAGGTTGGGGGTTGGGAGTGAGGAGGCTTCACTTCCTCCCTGCTTCTCTCTATAAAGCCAGAAGAATGCTGTGGAGATCGGCAACCCTCCCAGGGCCCTGGAGGGGACTGCCGGTCAGTGATGCCCCTGGCTCTGTGATCTGTATAACACCCTTACCTAATGCTGTCCTGTATTAATATAACCTGTCCTGCTGGCTTGGCTGGGTTTTGTTGGAGCAGGGGATAGGAAAGACATTTTAAAAACCTGACTGGCAATTGATGTTTTTATTTCGCAGATTTCAATAAAGATAACATTGGGTTTGCACGGGCATGTCATCAAATCACTTTTTTTTTTTTTTTTCTTTTGGGCCAACTAGGACCTCTCTGAAGTTGAGTTGTAGGAGGCCACGGAGTAGATCCGACCTACTCAGGTTGTGCATCTAGGAGGCTTTACACATCCATGGGGCTTCTTAGCTTGTAGTCCTTCTAGAGTCTGTAGAAGGGCCATTCGTTGTCATATGGAAAGAGAAGGTGCTGAGAATCTGAGGCTAAGGAGCCCCTAACCTATTCTGAACAGCAAGGGGTGATGATGAACTGGGGCACTTGCTGCTGGAACTCTGGGACCCTGGGCTTGAGTCTCCACACACGTCATTGCAGCTTCCTCTTCAGGATGGAGGAGAGGAACCTCACCCGCCTTTCCTTACCTGTGCCATTGGGTCCTTAACAAGCAAATCTTCCTACCCCGTGGGTAGCAGGCCCCGTTTTCTTTTGAAGAAAGGCATAAGATGCCGTGTGGACTGATGTCCCTGTTCTTTCCTACCAAGTGTGGGGTCTTCAGATCTCAGTTTCTCTGTCCCTGGTGCCTTTGGGAATGGACAAGTTGGTGTAGTTTCCCTGGAGAGACTCATTCCCCCCGGCAAGTGGTGGGAAGAGAATCTCGGAAGTGTCTATGGGATTCTACGCTCCTGGGATGCGTGCTTGTTGCCTATGGCCTACAAGGTGACATCATCATCCGCCAGTCAGTATCAGAATGCCTTCTCTTCTGCTAAAAGACACTTTCCTTGCATAGTGCCAGTTCTAAACTCTTGTCTTTAGGGTGCCCATCCTAAGCCCAGCACCTTCCCTGGGGCCTGAAAGCTTCAGAGGTCGGCAGCGGAGGAGGAAAAAAATTATCCCAGAATCAGGCCTGGAAGAGGGAGGAGCGTTTTTTCTTACCTGAGGGTGCCCGCCTCTGCCCTTGTTTGCTTTGTGATAGCCAGTCTCTCTCCAGCCCAACACAAGGCGGCTGCCCTTCGGGTTTTCCTAGACCTAACCCCTTTACATCCTTCAGATCGACAGAGGACAGGACCCGGAGACAGCAGTGACTATGGCCTGGCCCCTGCTAGGGGCTTTCCTCTGTGGGCACTTGCTGAACTTCGTGTGCCTGAGCGGTGAGGAGGGGCTGGGTGGGCGGGATCAAGGCAAGAGCTGGGGGCAGGGTAGGGTTTCCCAGCCTGCTCAGTTCCAGGGACCAGGAGCCACTGTGCCAGGCGGGGAAGGGGCATTGAAGGCTGGGAGGGGAAGCTAGAGGCAAGCTAATGAGTTTGACCTCTGTCGCCATCTGAGGATTTAACCATAGCACGACCTTTTCTTGTTTCCTTTACTGCCAATACATCCTCATACCTGCCTAATCTTGGACCTTTTACCCACACACACACACGTACACACACACACACACACACACACACACACACACACACAAAAAAAAAAAAAAACCGGGTTGGGCCGTAGGTTCCTCCCTCCTGGAAACCTCAAGTTTCAGGAGGGAAGGGGTTGAACTGATGAAGGGGATTTTGCTGTGGCAAAGGAGGCCCCAGCCTCCAAACAGTCACAGTAGTATGGGACAGACCCTCCGGTTCTGTGTTGTTGGGGTCCTCGGTCCTAGGGCTAGCTGTGCAGGTGACTGTGCCCACTGAGCCACTAAGCATGCCCATGGGCAAGACGGCCGAGCTGAGCTGCAGTTACAGCACGTCGGTGGGTGACAACTTTGCCTTGGAGTGGAGCTTTGTGCAGCCTGGGAAGACCATCTCTGCATCTGTGCCAGTAAGTTGAGGGCAGGGTGCCTGCTGGGGTTGGCCAGGGACAGAGGGCTCACCCAGGATTAAGATTGGGGAGGACTTCAGCCATTTTGGCCCTACATTCTCTCTTCCTCTTCCACACAGCTCACGAGTCCCGACTCCCATGCGCAAATGGAGTCTGGGTCAGTCACTAAATCGACTGAACCCCATGGTGTGATTGATAGTATACTGTTCTGCCTTTTGCTGCTTTGCAGAAAAGGGGGACTTATATGTCTTGGGCCTCTTCTTAGATTCTGTACTTCACCAATGGCCACCTGTATCCCACTGGCTCTAAAGCAGACCGGGCCAGCCTTCTCCACAACCCACCTACAGGAGGACTGGCTACCCTGAAACTGACTGACCTCCGCCCCTCAGACACTGGAACCTACCTCTGTAACGTTAACAACCCACCAGATTTCTACACCAATGGGTTGGGGTTAATCAACCTTACTGTGCTGGGTAAGGCAAGCTGGGGATGCACTAACCGCTCTCCTACCCTGACCTTGCTAGCCCTACCCTACCCCCACCTTTAGTCTTGATATGCAGGCCAAGCACATAGCTGCATTGGGAGCCTTGAGAAAATAATTAGCCTACCCTAGATAATCACAGTACAACTCCGCTCCACCCCACAGTATCTCCCTTAGAGTCTAGTATCTAAGTGTGTGTGTGTGTGTGTGTGTGTGTGTGTGTGTGTGTGTGAGAGAGAGAGAGAGAGAGAGAGAGAGAGAGAGTCCACTCCACCCCACAGTATCTCCCTTAGAGTCTAGTATCTAAGTGTGTGTGTGTGTGTGTGTGAGAGAGAGAGAGAGAGAGAGTCCACTCCACCCCACAGTATCTCCCTTAGAGCCTAGTAGCTAAGTGTGTATGTGTGTATGTATGTGTGTGTGTGTGTGTGTGTGTGTGTGTGTGTGTGTGTGAGAGAGAGAGAGAGAGAGAGAGAGAGAGAGAGAGAGAGAGAGAGAGAAACCATATATGGGGGTGTTGAGTCATAACATAGTTCACTAGCTCCGTCATTCAGGAATCTCCCACTGGTAGCTTGGGTTTGGACTCTGTCCCTCCTAATGTCAGTGACAAAGGAGGGAAGTGGCCATCAGAGGAACAAAGCCCTGATCATTGAGTACCATGTCGTGCTCGGAGCTCCGTCCCCCCCCCCCATCATAAAACAGAGCCTGTTCAAAGCTGAGCGAGACGTTTGAAAAGTGGACAGGGATGTTTATATGAAAAACAAAAGGCCCAAAATGTGATACATGTTCGGTGCATTCAAATATCTGAAGGGCCTTCATGTGGAGGAGAAATTATAATTTCTCTTTGTGGACCCAGATGCGAAGAAGTGAAACCAAATCCGTTTGACATTGTATTACCAGTGTGCTTGGCCTCGGCTTAAGGAAGACCTTTCTAGGACTCAGATTTCCCAGTGGTGGAAACCACTTGAGTGGTATAGATCACAATTAACAGAGAAATTGAAAAAGGAAATGTTGAACTCAGTAGGTCTGGGGTTAGAGGATTACGGAGGTTCTTCTGTGGTTTTTGCAGTGGCCCCCAGTCACCCCTTATGCAGCCAGAGTGGGCAAACCTCCGTGGGAGGTTCTGCTGCACTGAGATGCAGCTCCTCCGAGGGAGCACCCAAGCCAGTGTACAACTGGGTCCATCTTGGATCTTCTCCAACACCTCCTCCTGGTAGCATGGTTCAAGGTAAGAGTACAAGACATTGAGAAGACAGGATTGGAGACTTAAGATCTGGTCTCTATATCCTATTCCCTATATCTGACTAAGGCTCTTTCCTTTCTCCTTTCTTGTATTGATGCCTTCTTGTCAGTCTTCCCGCTGGTGCTTGGGAAACACTTCCCGAGCTAAATGTCTTCCTGGATAACATGGAAGAGAGTAGACAGCAGGGAACAAACACACTTACACTTCCTACTTTTCTACTTATTGTAGATTTGTTAAGGGTCACACACTTCTTCCAAACTTCCTAGAGAGGCAACTGCAGTAGCTTGGACTGGTCCAGACATTTGGTGGGTTTCTTCGGACACATACATCTCGAAGGCTTAGCTTTCTTTTGTTAGTCCCAGTAAAACGCTTTAGCCAGCAAATCTCCTCCCCATAGATCAGTTCCTGATGTGTTCTTTGCCTTCTGAGGCGGAGGTAGAGTTCTGCTGGCTCAGCTTAGACAGATTCTAGAGGATGCATGTTTAGTTATTAAGACTTATGCTGCCACCTGGGATCTGAGCTCATCCAGTACGTGCTCCACCATCCATTACCACCTTCCTGGATATGCAGTTCCTCCTCCCCGGAGAAGGCAGCACTATGGGGTGGCAAGGGCACACAAGTTGTAGTGAACTTTGGAGTTCCTCTCTGGGCCTTCTCAAATTACTTCCTTTCCGAGCCAGGATCTGATCAATCAGATGAGGTTAAACCTTTCTTGGTAGATTGTTTTAAGGACTAAATGCGCTGAGCTTCTGTGGACTCGCTGTGAGTTGAATACATGGTAGCACTTGTCCTTCTCACTTTCTAGATGAAGTGTCTGGCCAGCTCATTCTCACCAATCTCTCCCTGACCTCCTCTGGCACCTACAGATGTGTGGCCAGCAACCAGATGGGCAGTGCCTCCTGCGAGCTGAACCTCTCTGTGACTGGTAGGAGATACTGGGCCTGGCCAAAGGCTTGGCTTGGGGGAGATTATATGACGGATGTCTGAAGGTGGGGCAAAAACTCCTACAACCCTGAGGGTCCTGTCTCTCTAGACTCATCTGAAGGCCGAGTGGCTGGGACTCTGATTGGGGTGCTGCTGGGTGTGCTGCTCCTGTCAGTCGCTGCATTCTGCCTGATCAGGTTCCAGAAAGAGAGAAAAAAAGAGCCCAAGGAGACATATGGGGGAAGTGACCTTCGGTGAGCAGGAGAGATGGGGGTGGTGCAGGGGCTCCAAGGGGATGCCTTCAAGCTGATGTCATTAAAAGCCTTTAAGGGGCAGGAGGTCCTGCTTAGCCTTGGTACAGGAAGGAGGGATTGAGATTGATTCATAAGCTGGGATAGAGATGGCTCAGTCTGCTCTGTGTGTGTGTGTGTGTGTGTGTGTGTGTGTGATATCTCAATGCATTTAAATATATATCATTTAATGTATTTATCTAAATATCACTTACCTAAAGCATATATGCATATGTATATGTATATATCATAGAGGTGGGGGGGAGATGGAGGGTGGATGCCAGGAGTTTCATTTGTCTTGTGACAAAACACAAAAGACCAAAACTCTCTTTGTTATATACTTGACACTTTAGCTGCAAGTCATGGTGTCAATGTAGAGATTGGTGTAATATTTCTCTTTCTTTCCTTAGACCGGGTCTTACTAGGTAGCCTTGGCTGGCCTGGAACTCTCTGTGTAGACTAGGCTGGCCTGGGACTCTCTGTGTAGATTAGACTGGCCTGGGACTCTTTGTGTAAACTAGGCTGGCCTGGGACTCTCTGTGTAGACTAGGCTGGCCTGGGACTCTCTGTGTAGACTAGGCTGGCCTGGGACTCTCTGTGTAGACTAGGCTGGCCTGGGACTCTCTGTGTAGACTAGGCTGGCCTGGGACTCTCTGTGTAGACTAGGCTGGCCTGGGACTCTCTGTGTAGACTAGGCTGGCCTGGGATTCTCTGTGTAGACTAGGCTGGTCTCAAACACAGAAATCCTTATGTCTCTGCTCCCCAAGTACTAGGATTAAAGGTGTGCAGGACCATACCTGATCATTTCTTTGTGTGTATACATGCATGTACACAAATGTATACGTGTGTACATGTTTTTGCAGGTTTAGTGTGTTTGTGAGTGTGTGGCCAGAGGATAGTCTGACCTTTTTAGGAAGGCCATCTCTCTTATTTTTATTCATAGTAGTTTATTAATATTGTATGTCCATACTGTACACATGTGGAAGGGCATATGTGTTCTGTCACCCATGTGGAAGGAGAACGATGACAACTTTTTGGAGTCATTTTTCACTGATCTGGAGCTGGTCAAACAAGCTAGATGCCAGGTGAATCCCAGAGATCCTCCTTCTCCACCTCTGAGATTACAGGCTTGTAATCTCAAGATATATGATATCTTGATATCTGAGTTCTTGGGGTTGGATTGAAGGTCTTCCTGCTTTAGAAATGAAGCACTTTATCCACGGAGCCACCTCCTCAACTCCTAGGTCATGTCCTAAAATGTGGCCTTCAGATGACTAGACAAACCTACCAGGAACTTGTTTAAACTCTCAGATTTAGGCCAATTTCTATGCCTCCCGAGGCAGCAGTGTTTCTCTCTCTCTCTCTCTCTCTCTCTCTCTCTCTCTCTCTCTCTCTCTCTCTCTCTCTCTCTCTCTCTCTCTGTGTGTGTGTGTGTGTGTGTGTAGACTGGCCTGGATTCCCTTCATTTTAAACAAAGTCCCACAGATGATTCTCAGGATAGCAAAATTTAAATGTCCCCGAGTTAGTGGCCTAAGGGATGTTTCTAGCCTCTGTATGACTTTGCTTGTATCCTTCAGGGAGGATGCCACCGCCCCTGGGGTTTTGGAGCAAGCTTTTGTGAGAGCTGATTCTAGCAAAGGGCTCCTGGAGACATCCCCACCCACCAGCACTGTGACCACCACCAAGTCCAAACTCTCTATGGTTGTATGACTTCTGATCGCTGAGGGTGGTGAGGGAAGAATATTGATAATGAAAGTCCCGTGCTACCTCGGTCTCCTTTCTTTCTTCTTCTTCTTTTTTTTTTTTTGGTTTTTTGAGACAGGGTTTCTCTGTGTATCCCTGGCTGTCCTGGAACTCACTCTGTAGACCAGGCTGGCCTCGAACTCAGAAATCCGCCTGCCTCTGCCTCCCAAGTGCTGGGATTAAAGGCGTGTGCCACCACCGCCCGGCCCCTCAGTCTCCTTTCTAGTGGTGAATTCCTCTTTGTGGCCCAAAGAATATCGTTAAGGGAAGGAATGAATTTGAAATCCCAGAGATGATGTTGCAAGTAGGCCGTTTGGCTGGGCCCTAGGGGTAGGCATCAATTTAGGTATCTTTGTATAGCTCCATCCTCTTACCCGCCCCCACCCTGTCTCTGAGTTTTGGTTTGATTAAATGAGATTTTGTTCTGGCTTCCACTAGTGGCCTTATGCAAACCCTGCTCCCCTCACTTCCCATTCCCTCCCGCCCCCCACCCTGCACCCCTCTGAACACTTAGACATTCTTCTTTATTGTTCACATTCCAACCCAGGATGGTAACATGCACACGCAGAGATTAAAAACCTTCCAGCCACAACCCCAGGAGCCCAACGGGGGAGAGGCTATCATGGGGCAGGACTGTGGAAAACTCCTCCTGCCGGAACCTCCAGGCGCTCCGGAGGCTTTTGCATAAACAAAGGAGAGCGGGAGGGGTTGCTCTCAGGGTGCGTTCTCAAGAAAAAAAGGGGTGACAGGCAGGTGTGGGATAGGACTTCACTTCCCATTAGAGCAGGAGACATCATCAGATAACCATGAAAAACTTTTCCCCTCTTTCCTAGCCCCAGGTTTAGGAGGTTGAGGTTAGGCTATGGTGGAAAGACGCGGGGCGCCCCCTTTCGTTGGCCACAGAACGAAAGGACTTGGTGGTTGCTTTTCTTTTTCTTTCTTTCTTTCTTTCTTTCTTTTTTTTTTTTTTTTGAGAGTACTTGGGCGACGCATTGGGCGCCCTCTGCAGTACGCGCAGCGAAGCGCACCGAGGCTGCGGAGGCAGAGCTGCATGCTGGGCGCGTGGACAGGTGGGCGTGAAGCAAAAGGACATTTTTGGGAGTATGGGGTTTGGGACGAGGGTGGGGAGAAAAGGCGAAAGGAGACCACGTTAGACTGAAGAGCTAAAAAGGGCACGGACTTGGCTACGCCACGACGAAGCCAGCCTGGGAGAGGGAGTCTCTGGGACGCGGCGGGGAGAGTGGAGGGCTCCTGAAGCTGGCTGGTTGGTGGGAAGGAGGGGCTCACAAACACAGTAGGGAAGGCTTGTCACTGCGAAGGGGACGCGGCATCCGACTCTCCTCTGGAACTGAGGAAAGAGAAGGTCTGAGAATCTGCCTTCTGCTGGTATCATTTCCCTCTCCCTTTCCGGGAGTGTCACCTGGACCCCCGCCCCGGCTCACTGAGCTGAAGTGTGCCCCAGGGCAGCTAGTGAGTGAGCCTCCCTGTGCTTATGACCGTTGGCTGTGCTTGTGCAGTCAAATGAGGGTGACTGACTGTGTGTACGTGTTGGTCCAGGTGTGTCCCTGCTGCAGCCTCAGGTGTCGGGACATACCAGAGGCCTGCAAAGTTATGTTCCTTGGCAGGGAGGGGTTGAGGGCTAGTCAGAAGAACTAGGGAACTGGGTCGTTTCTCCCACCCAGCACACTCCCCTACAAACTCTGCCGCTTTGGTTACCTTCTAAAACGTTCAGTTCTTCAGTCCAAGGTGAGGCAGATGGGAAGGAGGGAGAAACAGGTTAGCTCTTGGCACATCGGCATCCTTGGCCTTCTCCCACCCACTTGTTTTTGGTGTTCTAGGTCCCCATTCTTAGCCCCCTTCACCATCTTCTCCACTCCCAGCCCAACCTTAGACTTCCCCAGCTTTTTCCAAGCAGGCCTAGAAGCCCAGAGCCTCCCGCCTGCTAAGCGCTCCAGCCAGCCTCACCTGGCCTAGTCTCCGCTGGGGCCGCCGCCTGCGCCTCCCCGGGCGCCCCCAGCTCCGCCTGGTCCCCCGGGGCCGGGTCCCTTCCGGCCACACTCTCCGCTCTTTATCTTCTTCCTCGCCATGTGGCCCCGGAAACTCGCCTGGATTTTGGCTGCAGCGGCGTTGGCTCCAGGATCATCCAGAGGGATGTCTAGAATATCGTCGTCTGGCTTGGAGCAGGCGCTCTCCTGAGGATGGGGCAGGGTGGTTGTTGTTGTTTTTTAAATGGGGTTGATAAGGCTCAGATACAGAGGGGATGGGCGTGATAAAGACCAGACTTCCAGAGAATGGGGTAGGCCTAGTGCCCTGTAGTATTGGGAGGACCTCAAGGAAGGCGTGGGGAGTACAGAGGGAAGCCTCTGAGGGCTAGTGTACCTCCTAGGCAGCCAAGAAGGTTCTGGGACATGGGAGGATGGAGAGAAGAAAGCCAGCTAGCCCCATTTGAAAGCAGCCTTTAGTTTCAGGGGGCTGCCCGAGTTGAGTGTAAGCTGAGTCTGGAAGAGCAGAGAAAAAGCAGCAGTCACTCCTGGAAGTGACCACCCTTTTGCGCTCAGAAGATGCCTGGCAGCTCAGAAGGACCTTTCTTTGTACAGGATTCCTCAGGGAACAGACACACACATATCTGCTACAGAGCAGTTTTCTCCAGAGCAGAACGGCACCAGAACTCAACTTAGGAGAAGATGGGGCCACCGCTCCTGGAGTCAGCCAGAGGCCCAGAACGGTGTTCCCATTGGCCTGCTATTTCTTATTGC
Source organism: Arvicanthis niloticus (assembly GCF_011762505.2). Classification (NCBI taxonomy): domain Eukaryota; kingdom Metazoa; phylum Chordata; class Mammalia; order Rodentia; family Muridae; genus Arvicanthis; species Arvicanthis niloticus. Next base: position 6,433,836 of record NC_133434.1, read on the forward strand.
CTCCCAGGTTGGACTCAAACACCCAAAAGAGGTAAAACAACAGGAACTGAAAAGGAGACAGAAGGCAAGATGTTCTTTCCTTATGTCCTCGAGAGAAGAAAGGAATTAGGCCAATGGCGACCATTTAAGTTTTTCCCTTGTCCCAGGTGCAGGAGCTGTGGTTTTCAAATATTTTAATTCCTCCTCAACAATAAAGATGGGGGCACTCTTTCATTCTTTCTTGAGTTTACCATGATAAAACTGATAATTAGGAATGTTAAAAAAAAAACAAACAAACCTACCTGGGGTCCCAGACAATTATCAATAGCTGACAGATTTGAACCTTGTTATGTCAAGTTCTAGAGTTTATTTCAATCCCTAAGAAAGGAAATACAACCAGCTGACCAGCTTAGCTGTGCTCCTGGGAGTACTGTGTGATCTTGGAAGGTTATCTGAGCTTTTTCAGTCTTAGATCTTCCATTTGAAAAAAAAATCACAATGATAATATTCGTCTCTATGGGTTCTGGAGAAGAGTAAATTAGGATGGTATCATGAAAGTTTCTGGCGTAATCTAGTTGATCAGTAAACAGTAGCTATGCTATGACTGCCTTGCAAAACAATAAGGTGATGTAAAGTGATCAATTCTGCACGCTGAAAGCGGTCCCACGACAACAGTCTTACACAATTTATCCCAATAATGTCATGTGTCATATGTTTAGCCAATGATACATCACATACATAATGGCAGTCCCCAATTAATGACTGATGCTGTAGGCATTTTAGTTTGCATGTGTAGCCCTGTAATGTTTGAACTGTTATGAAGTTGGCTAATGACAATGACAGACACATTTCTCAAAACATACTTCCGTCATTAAGGAATGTGCGATATCATCAAAGCCACCTCTGTTGCCCAGGGTTTCTTCCTTTCCCCTTCTTTCCCTTACTCTTAAACCTGCTATTTCTGAGTGCTGGGAATCAAATCTACGGCCTTGTGCATGATTGGCAATCTACCACTGAGCTACATCCCTGGACAGAACGCTACGTGTACTCCAGGCAAGCCTTAAACTCATGTTCATATTGCTTCTACCTACAGAACGCTGTAGGCATATTTTTATGTCCAGCTTCTGGTCCTCTGTCACCCTGCTCTAGGTGAGAGTAGAAAGGATTGGGACCAGGTATGGTGGTAGATTTTTGAGTTCCCAGTCCTGTGGAATTTTTCAGTCCGAGGAAGGGAGATCAGGAGTTTGAGGCCACCCTGGGCTACATAAGATCTCTCAAACACACACACACCACCACCACCACCACCACCCTTATTCCCCTTCCCCCCAGTACAAATCGAACAAGAATAAAGAAAGGATTTGGAAGCTGATAGTATCAATTTCAGAGGCTTACTACTGCAGCATCAGTAAGGGCTGGGGAGGAGAAGCAGCTATGAAGCCTAGAAGCTATGAGGCCTAGAAGAAACCTCCTACCGCTTCTGGGATTTTGTCCTTATTTTTTGACCAAGAAAAGCTCACTGCTTTCACGGCCTCTCTTCTTATGTGAGGTGGCCAAGATCTCACATTGTAAGTTAGCTTTCCTTCTGCCTCATCCTGGCCATTAGCTGATTGTCAGATATAGGCAAGGTATGAGTGAGGTTTCAGTCATCTGTCTCTGACAGGTTCGCCCTAAGAGCATAGCTCTTTTTGGTTTTTTGAGACAGAGTTTCTCTGTGTAGCCCTGGCTGTCCTGGAACTCACTCTGTAGACCAGGCTGGCCTCGAACTCAGAAATCCGCCTGCCTCTGCCTCCCAAGTGCTGGGATTAAAGGTGTGTGCCATCACCACAACACCGAGCATAGTTCTTAAGTTTTAATTTATTTATCTTTTGAGTCAAGGACTCATCCTGAAGCCCTGGGTGACATTCAACTTGCTGTGTAGGACAGGCTGGGCTTGAGCTTCCCACAGTTCTCTCACTTCTACCTCTGGAGTGTTAGGAATACAGGTGTGGCCTACCATGCCCAGCCTGTAAGCATAGTTTTTTACTCCAGAAGCCCAAAGCAAAGTTTACAAAAGACTCCCCCTCATCATGTTTTCCCAGCTGGCCTCATTTCCTGGGCCTCAGAGTCCCTTAATTTGTGCTCAAGATGCTTTTCAATCGATTTAAACACAATTTCAGGAAGTTGCCAAGAGAGTTCGGACAGATAGGCCTAAAACACCACCCTCTGTCTTCTTGTCTTTCTTGGTTAGCTCTGTGGCTCTCTCTGACATCTTAGACGTCACATAAAATTCAGATCGACCCCTTTGGGTTTTCTGATTCTCCAAGGACAATTCTCTCTTTGGGATATCCTTAGGAAGTAGGATTTTTGAAAGAGGACAGCAGGTACAAAAACCGATTCCAGATCCGCTCTCCTTGGGCTTGCCCGCTGTTAGAGGATGCGGTGGTTTGGGTGGTTGATATTTTTCTCCAACCACCCTAAGACCTGACCTCATCACCGCCCACCACAGATGATCCAGAATATGAAACCTGGCAAAACAAGTAGATCCACCCCCAACACGGCCTAGCATAAGGCTTTACTGCTCTTCTCTTGAGTCTGTTCCCTGTTCCTCTGGCTGGTTCCTTAGGACAGGCTACTCATGGCTTCACACAGACAGAACTGGAGGCAAATGGGATAAGAATCTGGGAGAAGCTCATTGGTTTTGGTGCTTGGGCAGCTGCTTCTCTTAAACCCAAGACCGATGGTAGTCTGTGTTGGGGGGCTCTGGATGAACTGGGGATATCTGGGCATGGGAGAATGGACTTGCCAAAAAAGGAGGAGCCGTGGATGGCCACATTCCTTTGCCTCTGAGACTGTCATTTTCTTCAGGGCCAAGCAGAACTTAGCTCAGGTGAATGGTATCCTTCTGCTCCCCAAATCCGAACAGCTTTAAGAACTACGCCTGTCAGCTGCCTGTTATATATCAGGTCCTGTGCTAGTACTTGGGACATTTTTATGCTATGAAATTCCCATTTTAGAAGTCAAGAAAGAACCTCAGAGACGTTTTATAACTCCCCCAGGCTGCATAGGAAACAAACAGTGAAATGGTCTGCTTCAGACCATTCTGCGCGTTTACCCCTGCCTCAGGGCAGGCGGCTGCTTCTACACTGTTAGCCGATATGCGATCAACTAGACAACAAAGAAGAAAAGGAGTGGGCTATCAAAACCACATTTCTTTTCCTTTTCCTATTAAACGAAGGCAGGAGAGTCATGTACATTTGCTGTCAATCAGCCACCGGAACATCGAATAATAGCTCCTTAAAAAAAACATTCCCTTAAAAAAAAAAAACAAAACACTGATCTGTTTTCTTCTTCCTCATTTCTCTCTCAGCTTGCTTAGCAAGGGGGTGGGGGAGAAACACACAAGGCAAGACTAGATTCTTCCCAAACATCAGGTAGGTTGGTCATGGAAGAGAACCCCAGAGTAAAACACGAGGAGGCATATGTTCTCTCTACAGCACAGGGCTGCCTGGTAGCATTCCTGCCCTATCCCAGCCCTCCATTCTTCTTGTCCCCTTTCCCTTCCTTCTGCTTCCCTCCAACTCCACAGAATGAGACTGATGCTCAATATTGTCTGGCCCTTTGGTCCAGTGGATTTGGGACATGAAAACAGAAGACTGTGTCAGGGCTCGGTGGAGGAGGTGCCCTGGACCCTGGACATTCAATACCTCTGGTAGCCCTACTGGGTGGGTAGTCCGTCTTCCTCTTGTGGACACTGATTTCAAACACATCAACCACACCCTCAGCTATTATCTATCAATATTAGTAATCTGTTATGTGGCTATCTGTCTGCCACGCACCAACGGCTTCCTGGGTATTCATAAGCACTAGCCAGGAGAGACAGGGTTGGAGGCTGGAGCCCCACTTCTCACATCTCGCCCTCTTCATCCTTCTCAGGCTTCCTAGAGTCTTCACCCATTCGTGTCTTCTCCACTGGCCATGTCTCCCGATTCCTTTCCCCATCCTTCTTGGCTTCTCAGCCTTGTCTTTCTTGCCTAGCCGTTACCCTCCTCCCTGTTGACTCATATCTCATAATCTGCCATCTATTTATTGTTTTTACTTAATGGAACAGTGCCGAGTACTAGGGGCTCTTCCTCAGTTGAGAATGAAGACCCGAGCCTCTCCTTTCCCAGCCAAAAAGTGATTCCTGGGCTCAACGTGTAGCCCAGAAGCAGAGTACATATTTAGCAGGGCATAAAAGTCCAGAGTTCAAACCCCAGCACTAAAAATAAGAAAGTAAATAAGCAAATAAGCAAAGAAACTGCTCCCCAGAGAACAACAACTTCCTTGGAAGAAGCCCTGGTCCGTGTTCTTCAAAGGGCGGGACTGCATGTGATTGGCATGCTGCTTTTATATATCATTTTTTTTCTGGTCTATACATTTACTTCCACGAGCATTTAAGGTTATGGAAATCAGTATGTTTCAGGGAGGGATTGGAGGGCAGTCTTTTGAGAGGACAGGGCTCCACACTTGCCAAAGGTGCCTACTTGGGGAAAAAAAAGAATCACATTTCGAAATCCCCGTTTGTACAACTGTAAAAGACCTACCTACCTGGGGGTGATCAGGCACGCTGTCAGCTGTTACTGATTTAACAAGAGTTAAAATGTCAGCAATGGCTTGCCCCTAAGTTCTCACTGCCCCTTGGCACCCGGACATCAGGAAGCGTCACCTCTTAAAGAAATGGGCTATTCTTTCCTTCCAAACTCATTTATGTATTTTGCACGTTGTGGGAGAAAGGTGGGGTTCTGGCTGTCGTTAAGTAATCTCTGGCATCTTTAGCCAGACTGACAAAAAGAAAACACTAGGAGTTTGGAGTCGTCTTTTTCAGCAGATCCGAGGCTAAGAACAAGCAAACACATTTTTATATAGGTCTGGATCACTCAACTCCTTAGCCAGCTAGGAGCCGAGTCCTGTGCCGGATGCCTTCATACAAGAGCCCATAACACGATCTGTTTTGGCGTTAGGCACTTGCAGCGTCCAGTTTCCTTGTAGGCGCTGACATAGACTCTTCCTCCCCTTGCTCGCAGGGCCCTCTCATGGTCGCTCACCCAGCACCCTCCAAAGGAGAAGGTCTTGGGGGCTGGACCAGCTCCTCCTCAGAACCACACTGACTAGGCTCTTTGCTGCCCATCACCACCAAGACCAGCGTGGATTCTCCACGCCTTCGCCACATAAGGGCTTAGACGATCATCTGAGGGTCGTGAAGATCTTGCCTCAGTCTGCGCCAGCAGCAGTGAGATAAAAATTCGGGGGCTGGGGGCGGGGGCAAAAAAAAAAAATACCAAGGGAAAGAACTAGCACACCAGCAACTTTCCTGTGTGTCCATGAGAGAAGTTCCACCTCTCGTCTAAGCTTTCCTGCCTGAAAGCTCTCTGCTCAGCTCCGGATCCAACCTAGATTGTCTGGCCCTTGGGCGCTCAGACGCCCCCGCGAGCTGGGGAGCATTTTCCCCAGGGCTTGGCTCAGATCAGGCAGGCGCCTTTCACCATCCAATACAGTATCTCATCACCATCCTTCCCTATATAGCTCCTAGGTCTTCCGCACCCACTTCCATCCCTTACTAACTCCCCCCACCCCCGGGGTTCTTGGGCTCCCCTGGCCCCAGACCAAGCTGAGTTTCAAGTATGGACTCACCGTGCAGCAGTCCATTGCCGGTGTTGAGGGTCCTTGGCTGGGGTGGAGTCTGGTGCAGAGCGGGGGGTGGGTTTGTACGATGCTGGGTGGCAGCTCAGGGGTTGTCGGGCACTCCCGGACCAGCACAGAATCGGTGCAGAACCAGCCTCTCTCCTCTTGGGTCCGGTCTCCCGCGCTCCGCAACTCTTGCGAATGTAACCTGAGCCCTGCGGCCTCGAAGCCAATCAGGAGACACTTTCTGTAGGGTGGGCGGAGAGAACTGGAGCGAGGACCACTCCCTCTCTCGACTCTCTCCGCCTCGCTCGCTTTGGTGCCCCAACCTCTCCGCCTACACACTTCCATCCATTCCTCCTACACACCCCATCTCCCAAATTCAACCCCCACCCTGCTTTCTAAATCGCAGACTGCCAGGCAGATGTACGTCGGAGTAGGCACAAGGCCCCCAACATCCAGGGCACAAATACACACCTGGGCGCAGCACGCCCTGCGGCCCATAGATAGAAAAACCACACACCCCACCCACCTCTCTATACTTTCACAACCCAGAATCCCAAACATTACTCCCTCTACCTTCCCTCTCTGCAAAGAGGTGCCCTCCTCACTCTAGCTACAGAGAAAGCGGATGATAGACAGCCTGCATGATGGGCACATAGTGACACAGACGTTCCAAGCCGCATGCATCCATATATACTTCCAAGGTTGAGTGGTGTGGCTATCTTCCCACATACAGACACTGCAGACACAATAGGCAAAAACAACTACACAGGCCGTGTACTCACACCCTTTGAAGCCCAGGTAAATGGTAGACCTCCTGTTCGCTACCGCATAGACAAAAATACCTGCAGTCTCACCGCTGGCAATGTCTACATTAAGTGTTTTCTTTTTAAAATTTTTACCGAAAACACTGTATTAGCACACGTTGATTCTACATAGCAATTGCTTTCGTTGTGACCTATTCGTGCCCTTTAAATCATGTTCACCTGGTTACCCTCTTTTGCCACTCTCACTCCCGATAACCCCCATTCTTTCCACAAATATCCCTTTTCCTGTCATGTCTTTTTTTTGGGGGAAGGGAAGGAACCCCTTGAATTTTGTTAGTGTTGTTTACAGAAGCATGAGTAAGGGCTTGTTTACAGCATCGTAGGCGTCGTACTAGTGACTACACCCCTGAAGTAAATGTCTCTCCCTACCTCAGCAACTATTAACTGTATATAAATCTTCAGGGTGGGGTGGGGCCCACATAAGCCCCTCCTCTTTCCATGACTGAGTGTTGATGGGCCCGATCTTGTGCAGATCTTGGTCAGGTGATCCAGCTGTTGTGAACTCAATAGCCAAGTCATGACTGGAAGTCATAATTTCATACCTCACCTCCCTTCTTCTGGTTCTTAAATTCTTCTGGCCCCTTCTTCCATGATGTTTCCTGAGCCATGGAAGCATTGGTGTATATATGTCCTCTCTAATGGCTGGGCATTCAATAGCCTCTGATTCTCAATACTTGGACTAGTTCTAAGTATCTTTCGGTATCACCGACCAGGTATCTATTTTGTATCTATCCATGACCTGTGATCTGTCTATTCATTGATCTATCCTTCCATCCATCTGCACCAAATAAAAACATGTATGCCTAGCACCCACTTTGAATGTATTTATATGCTGGTACAGACTTAGCACCCTCCCCTCCCCCATCCCATTCTTCAAAATGAGACAAAAGTTAGCTACCCTCGCACTTGCTCTTAGGAAGAAAAAGGATGCTGTCAACTCAAGCAGTGTAGGGGTTATCACTGGTTTTTGGCCCTTTGGGCCCATGCTGGGGAAGGATGTGGTTTGGAGAGATGCTAGGAAGCAGAGATATGGAAAGGAACATTTGGGGTAGGCAGCTTGACCTTTTTGTGGTCTCTTAACCTCCCAGCCTGTTAGGGTAGTATAGATGACTGGGTTGAGTGATACCCAAGTCCTCTTCAGCTAAGTTCTCCAAGGAGGGACAGGGAAGGAAGGCTTCTGCTTAGAGAGGAAGAAATGCCTGGTGGCTCTGAGTAGGACAGGGAACCTCAAACAGAGGAGCTGCAATGGATCCACTGTCACAGGCCAGCTGCAGTGGGACTGTTGAACGCTTCTGTTCCACTGAGTGTCCGGGTCACGGCTTTCCTTGAGTGGAAAGGACATATCAGTGTCCACTCAGGTTGGGGGCATGATTAGCCAGCTTGGGGCTCCTAGCTGAGTTGGAGGCTGGCTGGGATTCCAGGGTTGGGGTGTAGGGGTGTCTCTCCCAACATGTTTGGGACCCACCCACCTCTGTAACAGCAAATCTGTTCCCCAATCTGTCTCTGGCACATCTTTAGTCCCCCCCACCTCCACCAAATGGCAGAATGTCCTAGGAACTAAGGTCCTTGCCTAAATGACAAACACATCTGGAGCCTCTGACTGTGCCAACTTCCCCTGTGCTTTTACTCCAGGACCCAGAGGGGAGACCGAAGCGGGGAAACAGAGGGGCAGAGAGGATATCAGATCTGGACTCTGCTTTTCCCAAATTAGCGCGGAGGAATTCGGGATTTGGTGAGTCTGCAGTAAAGTCTTCGAGTTGCTAGGCAACCTTGCTCTGCAGGCTGTGCTGCCTCTGGGCCCTTCTTCCTGCTGGTCAGAACTGAAAGGAGGGGTATCTTTACCCCCCTCTTCCAACTCCCACACAGCACCTCCCTCCCTTCCTCCTATAAGACACCTTTGTGTGGGGTGAGGCTGTCTGAACACTGGCAGACCCATGGGATACCAGAATCGGCAACTGTCAGTTCCAACCACAAAACAACCATTTCAGCAACAGCCCACTTGAAGTGCCCACACAGAACTGGCCTCAGTGCCTGGCCTGGGGGATGGGCAGGCTTCAAGGTGAGGAAAAGACAGACAGGGAGGAAGGCAGAGCCCAGATTGGGAAGACAGACACACAATTCAAATACACAGAAGCAAGTGACACATACACATAGACTCAAAGGCACACAACACTGGCTGCTCATATATCTTCAGGAACACCCTGAGCAGGCTGTCACACTGTGACATCCAACACTGCTTCCTGTTGGATTCCATCACTGCCTCCGAGCACAGCTTAAGGCTAGTGGGAAGTCTCTCTTCTGGACAAGGTGCCTGGACTTTGTCAGCAAGGTGAGCTGATGGGACTCTGGGCCTGTGGTTTTCTAGGTGAGCTTGGAGAAGGGACAGGAGAAGCCTGGAGCTCTTGGGTGTGACTGCATGAATCTGGTCTCTGGCAAAGTGATGTCAGGTTATGCCTCCTACCATAGCTTGCTCAACTTTAGGGTCTGGGTGTAGGAGATCAAGTTTTAGAAAATGAAGTAGAGCCTGGACCTTATACTTTTTGACGCCTTCAGTTCCAACAACCAGGCCCATTTGCCAGCTCCCACAACTGTTGAAGGAAAGGATTGCAGACCTGGAAAGAAGAGTTCTAAGGAAGGCCTGGGTTAGGGAGGGGAGCCAGGGCATGCTACTACCCTGGACTGGAGCCAGCAAGGATTGTGGAAGCAGAGACTAGAAGGTAAGGCAGGTAGAAGAGATGGTACAACCAGTGAGAGGATACACCATAACTTAGTGTAAAGCCTCTGTGGTCCAGTCCATATCCTTCTCAGGACAGATGGAGATGGGATTTGGAGAGGCTTGGTCCTAGTAAGCAGAGAGGTGGGGCGGGGAGGGTGAGGAGTCACATGACTATCTATCTGCCAATACTTGTGGCTTCCCCTCCTTGGAGTGGGCCCTCTCTGAACATAACATCCCCGCTCAAGCCCACAGAGCGACTCCATAATAAGAAGGGGTGGGAAAGCTGGAGGCTTGTGCCTTTGGCAGAGCTGATCTGGGGCTTCTAAGGTCAGGTTTTACCCATTTGAGTGGAGGGAGTGGGGGTAGCAGGAAATTCAGTTTTCTCTGCAAATATTTCAGCTTTTGCTGTAGTCGTATTTTTAGCAACCTGGTTGGCAGAGAAGGAGCCTGGGTACATTTTTAAAGGGGCCTGTGCCAGACTGGAGGACTCTTTCCACCCCTAACCCACATGTCAGGAAGGAGGGGGAGGGATGAGAGCAAATGGCAGAAGGGTTGCATTCAAACTCAAAATTCAGGGTTGCTGGACCTGCTGACCACAAAGTCATTCTCATTAACAGTCATTATTCATCACCAATATCCTTACCGCCTATGCCAACAAGAAGAGTAAATATTTCCTGAACCTGTGCTGTGAAGAACGCTATGGGGGCACAATATAGAACTGTATAATGTGTAGCTCACCCTCCATGTCTATGGGTGTGAATATATGGACTAAGCTCACTGTAGGCTGCCAATATTCTGGAAAAATAAACTCATCTATACGGTTCAGACTTCCTTTCTTGTCATCGTTCCATAATACAGTATAAGAATCATTTACATAGCATTTACATTGAGTTATTATGCATAAGCTAGAGAAAGTTTAAAATATACAGAAGGATCTGCATAGGTTACTCGCAAACACGTCGTTTTAAACAACTTTTAATTTTTTTTTTTTTTTTTAAAGTTTGTATGTGTGTCTGTATACGTCTCTGTGTGGGTATGTGAGAATGAATGTAGGTGCCCATGGAGACCAGAAGAGGGTGTTAGATTTCCCTGCAGCTGGAATGACAGGCACCTAACGGGAGTGCTGGAGCCAAACTTAGGGTCTCTGTAAAAGCAGTACATGCTCTTAATGGCCGGGGCATCTTTTAGCCCCAAATATACCATTTTTTTTTTTTTTTATTAGAGACTTGAGCTTCTGGGAATCTCTCAATGGAAATTCAGGGGTAGAGTCAGAAAGAAAGAACCATCAACAATGAGTGAACACTAAGCTAAATCCGAATAGTGTATCACAGAGGGCCTCCACGACATTATCTAATATACTAATATTAGTATACTAATGTACTTTTTAGAGCATATTAATACGTGTAATCCCCTTTTCTTGGGCCGAGATACGCAAAATGCCCTGTTATTTGTGTGGTACCCAGTCTTCAGTGTGATATTGAACTGGGGCTGTGGCATGTTGAGTTTCCTTTAAGAAACACCTCTCAGGTCTGAGGAGATGGTGCCTGTCACGCAAACACGAGGACCAGTTTGGATCCTCAGTCTTCCTGCTAAGAGCTCTGTGCTGGGGAGGGGAGAGATGAGTAGATGCCTGGAGCTCACTGTCCAGGTAGCCCACTTAATCACAGAGTCCCAGGTTTGGTGAGAGAGAGAGACCCTGTCTGAAAAATGAACTGGAGAGTCACTGAGGAAGACATCTAATATTAGTAACTGCCTACAAGCACTTAACTCACTCGTGGGCGTGCACACCTGTCCCCCCAACATGCACACCTGTCCTCCCTACCCCCACCGAACTTCGGGCTTGGTGTGGCAGGTTGTGTTTGATTTTACAAGAAAAAAAAATTAGCCCTATCCACTTCCCTCTTAGTTCTTGTGCATACAATAAAAGCAATAAACCACACATACTAAATGAATGACACAGATAGTCACTATTATGGGAGCTGAGAATCTGGATGGTCACAGAGGCTTTCTGAATAAAGCTGGCCCGAAGCAAGGTTTTGAGCCACATAAGTGAAGAGTTCTGAGACTGGGCTGGGGACATGGGAGGCAGGGGCAAATTCTGTGAACCACGATGTTCATTTCAGGTTGCTGAACTCATGTGACCTTTGCCCTGGCTGGAGGAACCCTGAGGACTGAAGTCTTGATCTCTTTCCCTATACACAGGGTTTTAGTGTTGGAAGTTCAGTGTCTCATTGCCATCTGTGGTGACATACTGGAGCATGTCTAGACCACAAGAATCATACCAAATGGCACTTACTCCCACAATGCTCAGCCTCGTTGTTCTTTAGAGATCTCCCCAGCCTGGCTCTTCCTCTTGTAGTTAGATCGGGGGTCTGCTTCCTTCTCATCAACCACTTTTCTGAGCTGAGGCTCTGGATATGGCTTGACTCGAGTTCCTGTATTGTCTCAAACATCTGCCTCTCCTACCTCTTCTCCTCCTTCAGCTTGCTTTCTGCTTATCCCATGAGTAAAAACTTCTTCTGGCTGGCCAGTACCTGCTGGCTAAGTGATACATCTTCCTGGAACATTTACCCAACAAGAGCATTTTAATAACATGGCAGCAAGCATTTAATATCATTTGAATAGCAAACTTCAGAAACAACCTGAAAATAACCTCATTAGTCAGAGGTCCAGACACATGTATGTTTTAACTGATTTTTTTTTTTTTTTCCTTTTTATAAAGGCAGAGTTTCATGTAGCGTTGGCTTGCCTCAAACTTGCTATAAATAGCCACGGATCTCGAACTGCTGATTCCCCTGCCTTCATCTTCCAAGTGCTGGGATCATAGGCATGTGCCACCACACCTGTTTTATGTGATGCCGTGGATGGCGCCCAGGGATGGGTGCTTGCTAGAAGAGCATTCTATCAATAGGGCTACATTAATAGCTGCATTTTAATTGGCTTTTACAGAAAGCCAATTAGTGAGTTATAATTCCCCTATTGTTCCTTAGTCTGTTTAAGGACCTTTGTGTCTTTTGTCACTTAGCTTGATAGGTGAAAAAACAACTCGTTTTTTTAAAAAATTGGATATTTTATTTATTTACACTTTAAATGTTATCTCCTTTCCTGGTTTCCCCTCTGCAAACCCCCTATCCTACCTCCTCCCCCTGCTTCTATGAGGGTGCTCTCCTACCCACCCACCCACTCCCACCACACCGCCCTGGCATTTTCCTACACTGGGGCATGGAGCCTTCACAGGACCAAGGGCCTCCCCTCCCATTGATGCCAGATAAAGCCATCCTCTGATACGTATGCAGCTGATTCTTGTTTAAGCAGCAATAACAGTGACCTTTGCCCTTATCTAAGGGACCGTTCTGGCCACACTGCTGTTTCTGTCTACCTCAGAGAAGTCTGGGGATAATTTATCCAGGAGATGAAGACTGTCTGAAAATCACCCGAAACGATCATCTCCTGGCTTGTGTGTATGTGGTCAGTTTTGTAGCCCTGTGTCTCACCATGGTGCTGCTCCCTGGGAGCTTGGGAGTTCACTGATCAGCTTGTATTAATACTTATAAGATGCCTTTTGATTTCATTAATATAAAAAGAAGTCACATAATATACAGGACACAGTGTATCTATCCATCCTTCATCATCCATTTTCAACTAGTCACCACACTTTAATTTATATCTCTTGTAATTTTCTCATTATTATTTCATTTATAAATTCCTAAGGATGTATCTCTGAAACATAAGGCATCCTTATTACTTACTTTTTTTTTTTAAACTTATGATTATTATACTGTGTGTTCCGTAGGAAAAGAGATGAAATTCTAGGGACCCAGTGTAACATGGTAGCATTTCCTAAGAGAGTGACATTTAAATATACAGTATACAGACACCAATAACTGTCTATAGGTTGAATTAATTTGACTGGGGTAATCATTTCATAACGTACACATCTTAGTTGGGGTTCCTATTGGCATGATGAAACACCATAACGAAAAACACGTTGGAGAGGAAAGGATTTATTTGGCTTATCCTTCGACATCATAGTCTATCACTGAAGGAAGTCGGGGTAGGAACTCGAACAGGGCAGAAACCTGGAGGCGGGAGCTGATGCAGAGATCACGGAGGGATGTTGCTTGCTGCCTTGCTCGCCATAGCTTGTTCAGCTGCTTTCATATTCAACTCAGGATCACCAGCCTAGGCATGGCTCCACTCACAGTGTACGGGGACCTCCCACATCAATCACTAATGAAAAAAATATATCCTACAGGCTTGTCTACAGCCCAATATTATGGATCAGTTATGGTTCCCTCCTCTCAGATAACTGTAACTTGTATTAAGCGGACATCAAACAGGCCAGCACAGTACACATACACCAAATTATCATACTGTAGACAGTTTTCATTTGTCAATTATACTTATTAAGAAAAATATAAAATGTAAAACAACAAGGAAAGAAATAGAATGATTTAATTATTGTAGCGTTAGGGTACTGTATGGGATATAATAGACAATGTATATTTTTTTTCTAATAATTGAATGAATAAAGGGTGAAATTAATAAAAGTATGTCAAGAGGAAGCAAGATTTATTAGAGTTCAAAGTACCCATTGCGGTAATTAGGCATGACCTTACTGGAAACAGGACAGTGGTTTTATTTTTTGTTGTTGTTGTTGTTTTTTGGTTTTGCTTCTTTCTGAGGTCCAGTACCTCTTCAACAAGAGGAACACTTGCTGTTCTTACGGAGGACCCAAATTCAGTCTGCAGTATCTAGATGCTAGCTCACAACCATCTATAACCCCAATTCTAAGGAATCGGATGCCCCTTCCTGGCTTCTGGTAACACTGCACACATATTATACACATATATCCACACAGGCGAAACACCCATACACATAAATTAAATGAATCGGAAAAGCAGAGAAGGACTAAAAAGGCAAGCCTTTCTGAAGGAGACAGATTTTCAGGGCTCTGCCATCTGGTCTTAGGTTTCCATCCTTACGAGCTGAGACGCAGAGACGTGTTTTTCGTCTGTCCTCGTTGAGGAGGCTGCTTTGTGGGAACAGGGCAGAGAGAGGGTGTCAGGGCCTGAGGACCAGGAAAAAGCCAGGTTTGCACCCTTGACTTGGTTTAATGTTATCATTTATTTCAGTCTTAACATTTCCTTTCTTTGGCCCGGTGAAGCATTTCAATGTCGTCTCACCTATGCCCAGCGGTGTTCAAGGTAGAACTATAGACTAGGTATTGAACAAGAGAAGCCAAGGTAGGGAGCCAGCCAGTTTGGTAGCAATGAACCTGAGCGGGTCCCACAGAAGAGACTTGCCTCAGAGTTTGACGTCTTAACACTGTCTCATTCAGAGAGTCTCTATCTAGTGATAATCTCAGAAAGCTTTGTTTCGTTTGCTTGTTTATTATTTATTTATTTATTATTTGTTTGTTTGTTAAGACAGGACTTCTCTGTATAGCCCTGGCTGTCCTGAAACTTATTCTGTAGACCAGATTGGCCTTGAACTCAGAGATCTGCCTGCCTCTGCTTCTCAAGTGCTGGGATTAAAAATTGGTGCCACCACGGCCCAGGACATTTCTCTCATGAGCTACTGAGATGTTATCGATCCCATATTGCTTGGATAACTTCATATGTTAATGTGTGTTCTGGTTTGCTCTCCGTGGCTATGATAAACACCATGACCAAAAAGCAATTCAGGAAGGAAAGAGCTTTTTTCATCTCATGCTTACTGTCCATCATCCAGAGGAGTCAGGCGGGAGCTCAAGGCAGGACCTGCAGGCAGGAACTGAAGTAGAACCAGGGAGGAATGCTTGCTCAGTTTTAAAAAAAATTGAACCCAGAGCTACCTCCTTCAGGTGGCACCACCCACAGTGGGCTTGGCTCTCCCGAATCAATAGTTAATCAAGATAATTCTCCAGAGAAATGCCCACAGGCCAATCTGATGGGACCAGTTGAGGTTTCCTCTTCCCAGGTGGCCTCTAATTTTTGTCAAGCTGATAAAACCTAAGCAATACAATGGCTTCTGTCTGCTAGGACAAGCCAGTATCTGTTGGGTGAATAAAGACTAAGGCGTGACTACTGTAAGGGGCTAAGGGTGTAACACCTACCAACCTACCAACGTCTTTAAACCTACAAAAGTTATGTTGTGCTGAAATTTCACAGGTGCTTCCTCACAGTAAACTTGTTGGTATAGAGACGTCTCTTACCCTGGCACTTCAGGAGGAAGGAGACACTGATAGAATCGTTCCCACTGCCTGCCATGCAATATTGTCATGACACAGGTGAACAATTAGAACTCAGTCACTGTCGCTTCCTTATGGGCCCTACCCAGAATGAAAGGCATTTCACACTACCTAGGGACGGGATCATGGTAGGAATTTGGTTATTTGGGTTGATGTATTTCCATATTCAAAAATAAGAATACTTGTTATCCAGATAACATTCCCTTTTTCACAGCACTGGGAAGTGAATTTGTTTCCTTGAGTTCTATTTTGGGTAAGTTTTGGTCAGACTAGAGCCCTGAAAAATAAGAGATTATTAATCTTAAGTTTTTGTTACTTGGCAGTTTGTGTGGAATGTTGAAGAGTGTGTGTGTGTGTGTGTGTGTGTGTGTGTGTGTGTTGATACTGTTCGGGTTGGTGTCTCTGTGTTATTTCTGCTTTGCCTTCACTGGGTTGTGTGTCCGAGAGGGTGAGTGGGAGGAGAGCTCAACATGATTTGTTTCTAGGTTGGATTGTGAGTAGGGAATATTCCTTCCTGCTGCTTAGAAGACGTGCTAGGCAAAACCATGTCTCCTTCTGACCCTGAAGCATCAGGAAATTCCATTAGTATTTCAACAGTTCTTTAGTCTCTGCACAGACTGTGCCTACACAGTCTTATATAATATATGCTCTCAAAAGAAAGAATGTCAAGTTCGACCCTTAAAGAAGACATAACCTATCCTGTTGCACTAGGTAGAAGAGGATAGCCCTGATACATTACAATACGCTCAGTGGGTGTCAGGTCATGACAGTGCGCCCATTGTTTTTGACAAGGTGGGGTCCACATGTGCTGGTTACTTCCAGGGATGCTCTGATGACAGTCTCTGAAAACTCTAGGGACAACTAGCAAATCAGACAGAGTTTCATGTAGCCTCATGCAGCCTCGCTCTCCTAATTGGTTGTTCTAGTTTGGTTTTTTGCTTCGTTGAAGGAACCATTATAGACTCTGAGGTGACCACTCAGTTTCCGCAGTCGTACAGGAAGCCTTGTCTCCTGGTGTCTCATTATCTCTAATTGCCCCTATAACCTCTCCATGTCACTTCAAGTTGGAGGCACAAGCTTGCTACACTTAGAATTACTTAGCAATTAAGGAGGTGTCCCTTAAGGGAAAGATGAAAACTAAATGGCTTTGAACATTTTATCTCCAGCCAGATAACAGGTCTGCCTGCTACATCTTTAAATAAAAATAAAGGCTTTCAAGGTTAGCTGTGGAAGGAGACAAATTAAAGGCAGAACCCCTTGCTTATCCTCACTGCAGCTCCTCCGGCAATGAGAGAAACTGATAATCCACAAACAGCTACCAATCTAGTTATTCCAATGTTTGGAAGGGGCAATCAATTCTTACCCCAGTGATAAAGATTCCCTGTCTATTTTTCAGCAAGTGTGGGCTTGTTTCCTTTGAAAGGGACATTACCTTTAGATAGGACTGACTTGTACCAGCAAGTTGAGTCCTCTGGGACACTGGGGTTCCTTTGTTTTTTTTTATTATTCATTACTATTATTGTCAACATCATTACTGTCATTATAAGCCAGCACGAACACACACTTGCACATGCTCATGGGCTTCTGAGTTTATGTTGAGTTAAAGCATAGATTCCGCAAGTGGGGAGGGAAAGGACTCAAAACATTTTTGGGGGGGAGCATTTGTTTTGCCAAATATTTACTATGAACATTTGTTGTGTTCCATCTGTTTTATGCTGAGTTCATCCATGTTGTGTCCATCAGGACCCCTTTGGGTAGGAGGTATAGAAATCTGATTTATCTTAGCGTAAGCATTGATTCAAGAAGGCCAATGCTGAGTTTCAGGAGCAATTCAGCCGCCATGAGGTAAACTGACCCCGTTTACCACACATTCCCACCATGAGGTGTGGTGTTGCCAGCAGCCTGAAGCAGTAGGACTAAGCAAGGAGCTGGGGCCTCTGAAACTGTGAGCTGTGTAATTTTCCTTATAATCAACTGTTTTAGGTGTTCTGATATAGTAATGGAAAGCTGGCCATAAAAATGGGTAAGTGCCCAAGCAAGACAGGGTGTCAGAGAGAGACAGAGAGAGACAGAGAGAGACAGAGACACAGAGAGAAATAGACAGACAGAGAGACAAAGAGAAAACAGACACATACAGAGAGACAAAGACAAATATGTTGTAAAATAACTTTAAAAAATTGTTAAGTGTTTTTGTGTATGAGTATTTTGCTTGCATGTACGTATGTGCCCTGTGTGCATGTCTGCTGAAGAACATGGTATCAGATCCCCTAGAACTGTGAGCCTCTATGTAGTCAGCCATGTGGGTTTGGGGAATCAAACCCAGGTCGTCTGGAAGAGCGGCAAATGGTCTTAATTACTGAGCCACTTCTCCAGCCCTAAGAAAGGGACTTCGTTTTGTTTTGGTTTTTGACACAGGGTTTCTCTGTATAGCCCTGGCTGTCTTGGAACTTGCTTTGTAAACCAGGCTGGCCCTGAACTCAGAGATCCACCTGTTTTTGCTTCCTGGGAGCTGGGATTAAGGCATGTGCCACCATTCCCAGCTGGAGAAAGGGATTTTCTCTTATGGAACATGTGAAGGGGTCAGAGAGCAACCTGCCAGACTAGGTTCTCCGCTACTATGTGGGATCTAATTCAGATCTAAACCAGGGATCTAAGTCAGGACAATTCACTAGGTGTGGTGGAGGCAAGCACCTTTCCCTAGAGCTGTCAGGCCAGTACAGCATCCTTTCCTTTTAAGGGGTTGGCATGCCAACAGTCTTCTTTGCTACACCACACGGAAGAGCATGAAGGAGTAACTAGCGTAGCAGTGCAGAATTGTATCTCTAATTCCTTCTGAGTGACTTCTTGGCTTTGCTTTCTTTTGCTGCCAGTGCTGACCCCGAGCCTTTGGCTATTGGCCACTTTGACCTTAAGCCAGGATAAACTTGGGATCCAAGAGGAAATACAATCCTTCAATCCTAAATCCATCAATAGTAATTTGAAAGTTCTTGGAGAGGTTGCTCAGCTCTGGACAGGGATTTGCCCTTGCCTGCACCAGTCCTTGTGATAAGAGAGATGAAATGTTGTAAGTGACCCAGACCACGTGGTTTGATGAATTACTCTCTACCTCCATTACCTTTTGCTTGGAGTTGGAGGGAAAGACGTGCTCCACAATGGATGGATGACGTGATTAAAGACAGTGATTAAAGAAAGCCTGCCTTATTATATAACATATAATAATACATACTCTCTCTATATCTCTATCTATCTATCTATCTATCTATCTATCTATCTATCTATCTACTCTCTATATATATCAAGTCATGTCATCCTCAAGACAACCCAATGGAGCAAATGTATTAATAGATAAGGACTTCAAGGGAAAGCAATGGCTAAGTGGCTTGATGAAGGACCTACGGGTGATAGGCGGCAAACTGAGAGTTGTTCCCTTTAATTTCGGCCTCTACACTATTTGGTCATTTTTAACTGGCTTGATGGGTTGCTCCTCAGTCTGTGTACATCATAGTGTCAGAAATCCATTTGCACATCAGGAAATCATCTTCAATCCCTTGTTCCCCTGTAGGGGAAGCCACCTCGGCATCAAAGACATTTTGAAGTGTGTATTTCCTTCTAGAGTAACAAGCCTAAACAAAACCAGGCATTTACAAGATGCATCGTGAGGGTGGGATGACTAGATGCAGGACTCAGAATGATGTTGGCTCTTTTATGTTTCTCTGTCTTTCAGTAAGGGCTCCCTCAGAGGCTTTCTGCTGGTTATACCCTCAGATAGCTACGGTATAAGAAAGATAACCGGTTGCTGACATTCTAAACCTTTAAAGGAAAAGAGGTCATCTTTGAGAAGGGCTCTGAGCACACCTTGGGAATTTGCCCATTGTGCCAGTCAGCTTTCCATGACTGTGACAAAGTTCTGGAAACAATCAGGTGCAAGCAAGAAAGATTTTTTTTAGCAGCTCATAGCTTCAGAAGGTTCCAGTCACACAGCTCTTGGCCCCGTTGCTTTGGGTCTGTGATGGGGCGTATGTGGCAGAGGAGGCTATTCACCCCATGGGAGCATGGAAACAGAGAGAGGAAAGGGTCAGGATCCAGAGACCCGACTTCCTCACAGTAGGAAGAAACTACTGATCTGTCAAAAATGACTCTGGCTGGAGATCAAACCTTTAACACAGGCCTTTAACATGGGCCTTTGGAGAGCATTCAAACTACAACACCCAGCACACAGACAAATATTCTAGGACCACATGGGGTCAGGGAGATGGTGGTTAACCCCAGGAAAGGATGCTGACAGTTAAAACCATTTTCCACCGATTTCTAGCAAGACGAAATCGTTAGGATACAGAGCTGTGTCCCATATCTTTGCGGCTCAGTGTCTCCCAGCACTTCCGTTGTAACAATGCTGGCTCATTGTGCCTTCTTCTCTTCCCTGTGGAGGCTGTCGGTGCCTGCAGAACCAGAATTTGGCCCTTCATTTTGAGACCCCAGCATTTAGCATAGTGCCTGACACACGGTAGAAGTTCAACAAATATTTATTGAATGAGCGCTATATACTGAGACAGTTTATATAGTTTACAATGCTATGGTTAAAAATGTAAGCATTCTCCAAAGGTCTACCTAGCGTGTACCACAATAATAAAAGCTAGAAGTCAAAAGCTGCAGTATAATTTATCAGTAAATTACAAGTACCTTGCCGAAAATTTTATGTGTGCACCTCATTTCAAATCAGACATCATGAAAATTTATGTGCCACATGTTATAAGCCTTGCACTCAGCTGGGTGCAGAGGAGGTGAAGGAGGCAGCAGGAAGGAGGGTGGAGGCGCAGTCTATCTGGAGCCTCTGATCTTGTCGGGAGGCAATGGAACCGTGGCAATTAGGGAACCTCTCCAGGACGATGTGCAATAAGTTTCTCCATCTGATGTTCTGGCGCTCCGTGGTGGCGGGGAAGTCTAGGGTCTCTTTAGGTTCCCAGGAAGAACTTAGGGTTATATTCAAGACAGGGTTAGAGGAGTGACAAGAAGAAGAACTAGGAACAAAAAAAAATGACACGCGGAAAGGTTAAAGACTTTGGGTGACTCAGGTTGGAGAAGAGAAGGCTGAGAGGAAACTGAATCATTTTCTTCAAGACAAAGAAGGGCTCTGGCTGGGGGATGATGGCCAGCTGTCCTCCGTTGTCTCTGCATGCGGAGCAAGGGGAACTGGGCTTAGACCGGAGGCAGGGCTAAGATTAGAGAGCAGGAAGAACTTGGCAGTGAAGGATGTTGTATAACCTACTTTTTGAGACAACTTGAGGACTGAAGAGACTCCCACACTCCTGGTCTGAGCCCAGTGGACCAGTACGCAGGTCTGATCTGGCTGGCTGGCTGCAAACAGGAGGAGGTGGTCCTGTGGCTGCCTCTCTCCCCGTGTCCTCGATTTCCCCGTTGGAAGTTAAGTTCCCAAATTTTAGGAGCTGGCAAGGCAGCACCTCCCCCACCCACCACGCACTGCACCAGTGTTCTTGGGCTGGGTAATAATGCCTGTCATTTCCTTTCCCGGGGGAGTGGGGCTGCAACCGCCCTGACAGCCCCGAGGGATTGAAGGCAACTAAAAATAGTGCATTAAATATAATCTGTTGAGGGGCACATTTGCATTGCTTTTCTTTACCCCCGCCTATCTCTTCATCCTTACTGGTGTGTCAGGCCCTAGGTCTAGCTCTGGGCACTGGGACAGGTTCTGGGTACCAGCTGTTCTCACTTAGCGGTAGGATTGGCAATATGGGAGATCTGGGGTAGTCATTCATCAAAAGTACCGTTGAGGGTCCTCACGGGTGCTCCTGGCACTCCTCCCCTGGGCCTCTGGGTCCTTTGGAACCCTTCCATGCAGGAAGAAGTGTTGGAAGTGGGGGAGGCAGTGTTGACAAGGAGAGCCAGCCAGGGCTTTGTTCTCCCATCAGCCACTTCCGTCTGCTGCACAATCTCTCTGAGGTTAAATATTAATTAAGAACAGAATGACAGTGAGAACTGAACAGTGTCACTTTCTGTCCCAACATAAATGCTAATTTCCTTACAGGTATAAAGTAATTCTGGGGTGGGATTGGCAGCCCAGAGAGAATAGCGGGAGAAGGAAAGGAAGCAGGAGATGCGTGGCGGCGGCCATGGGGTCATCGTCAGAACTGGTAAGAGGGCCATGAAACAGGGAAGGTCTGGGTGCTGGCATTTGAGAGGAAGGTGGGGCAGGGTCGACTGGTTATAGGCTCTCTCCATTCTAACAACAGTGATTGGAGAAGTCAGGATAGCACTGGTTCCTTTCACTTCTATGGGACAGGGCTCTTCCCCCCCCCCCCATACAAAGCTCTTATGATTGAAAAAAGTAATCATAACATATACCCAGGCTTAGTACCTCAGGCCTATAATCCCATCTACTCCAGAGGCTGAGACAGGGGGATTATATAAATTCAAGGCCTTGGTTAGCTTTGTGAGATTCTGTATGAAAATGAAAAGTCAAAAAAGGGCTGTGGACATAGCTCAGTGTCAAAGCATTTGCTTAACCTGCAAGAGTCCCTAGGTTAATACCCAATATGGCAAACCCCACACACAGCCACAGGACAATTAACAAAGCAACAAGAATGCAACCAACTGTATAAATGAGCAGTGTTTGCAACTGAGTCCTCTTTTGCAGTAGATCAGAGACCCCAGTGTACCCAACAGAGTTCCAAGAGTCCAGAGCACATTCCTGTAACCCATGTGTCCTGGAGTACGGTGAGGCTCTGGACCTGAACTTTGTGCATCACTTTGACAGTTTATCAGACTCTGGAAACTACTTGTGTGCACATAGGCAGGTAATTGGAGACAGAGCTGTGAGCTTCTAGTGGAGCTGGTAGATCTCCGGAGTCATTGTTCGTCTGTGATATTTATCAGTAGAGTCACTCTATGCTTCAGATGACTGCTACAGTCTAGCTGGATGTCTTATTCTAGGCAGGAAGAGGAAAAAGAGAGGGAGCCAGAGGTTAGAGGTCAGAGGTCAGAGAAGCAGGTTAAATGGGTTAAGCAGGTTAATGAATTTCCCTAGAAATTCGCTTCCAATGTGCTGTCTCCAGAAACCTGCAAGAGAGACTGGAAAATATAATCTTCTAGCTGATTGCATGTAGCTCCACATAAAACTGGTAATTTTGCTGGGCAGTGGTGGTGCACGCCTTTAATCCCAGCACTTGGGAGGCAGAGGCAGGCGGATCTCTGAGTTCGAGGCCAGCCTGGTCTACAGAGTGAGTTCCAGGACAGCCAGGGCTACACAGAGAAACCCTGTCTTGGAAAACAAAACAACAGCAACAGCAACAACAACAACAACAAAATGACATTTTTGTTAATGAGCAAACAGGAACGAATGGTAGATGACCAGGAGTCTCTGCTATACT
The DNA here is from genome assembly GCF_011762505.2 of Arvicanthis niloticus. NCBI lineage: Eukaryota > Metazoa > Chordata > Mammalia > Rodentia > Muridae > Arvicanthis > Arvicanthis niloticus. Next base: position 6,456,618 of record NC_133434.1, read on the forward strand.
CATTTTCTGCTATGTCTCAGAAGAGACAAGGACCTCTGATGCTGGGGAGAGAGACGTTAGGAAGAACCCAAGTCCAAATCCCTAGGCACAGCTGATGCAAGGGAGGCTCCTGATACTGAATGGCTGAATGGCTGCTCCAGTCTGAGTCTGATCAACCTTCCCTAAGCTCACAATTGGGCTTCTGAAGCTCGTTGTCCTAACGGAGGCTAGTGGAGCTGGTGTTTCACCAGGGCTCAGTTATTTGAAAGGATGCTTGTCTTACTCAGCTATGAGCTCTGGATACCACAGCGTGAACCTGGCAGGGCAGATGTGCCCACCCATGCGATAGTGGCATGGCTGCTATGGAGCGGAATCAGCTGCCATTTTGTAAAAACTTAGATCTGAGGCCTACTCCATGGGAGGGAACTCATACCTTTTACTATAAATCTGTTTCAAAGTGCAGGGCTGGGGAGGTCATAGCCTTAGCTGGCAACCTATTACTGTTGTATTGCTAACCAGACACGACGGTCAAGTCACTTTTCACATTTTTGTTTACACCTATAGATTAGCACTACAGTCTGCCTTGGCTAGAGAAGTTTCTGATTGACGTAAACAATGGTCTAACGTAAAGGCTCACAACTGATTGAAGTCCTGAGAACAAATGACAGTCGCGCGCTCAGTCCTAAGTGGGTATCTATATAACTCCAAATGTTAAGTCTCAGGGAGCATCATGAGGGGAACAGAAAGGATGCCAGAGGGTGTGGGGGAGCACTGAAAACCACTGTCCTCAGGACACGACATGGCATAGTCACCGTACTCATGAACTCACAGCAGCTGTGATTTATTTACCTCTGCAAGGTCTGTCCAAGATGGAACCCGTCAGCATTCCATCATGGATATGTGAGAAGCGCACGAGGCCCTTCATCCATCTGAGGAGCCTTAAATACCACGCTAAGGGAGGAGGAGTCGTTTTTCTGCATTGGTGTAGCCATTAGTAAATTGCCCATGCTTTAATAAATAACCTTACCCTCACCTACACTCATGACAGCAGCTCTAATTAATCTCAGAGGGTCACACACACAAAGCAAGAACAAAAGGCCATGAAGACAGGAGGGGGGCTTGTTGGGAGGAAGAGGGGCTCGGTGGGAGTGGGTGAAGGATGGGTGCGTATCATGGGAGCTAGGAAATGATCAGAATATATTATACATGTATGAAAATCTCAAATAATTTCGAGGCCAGCCTGGTCTACAGAGTGAGTTCCAGGACAGCCAGGGCTACACAGAGAAACCCTGTTTCGAAAAACAACAACAAAGAAAATCTCAAATAATAATGGTGATGCTAAGGATAAGACGGGCTTGTCACACTGAGGAGCACACCTTGGTGGCGGGGGCGGGGTGGAGGCGGGGAGGGGGTTGCCATGTATATCTAGGAAACACTACTTGGTCCCTGATAATTATCATCATCCTGGCAACACTTTGCTCCCCACATCTGGAACAGACAGACAAAGGAAGAGAAGACATGTTTCCTTCTTGAGAAAACTACAACTGGGAAAGATGTGTGTGTGTGTATGTCTGTATGTGTGTCTGTGTGTGTGTCTGTGTGTGTGTGTATGTCTGTATGTGTGTCTGTGTGTGTGTATGTGTGTGTCTGTGTGTGTGTATGTGTGTGTCTGTGTGTGTATGTGTGTGTCTATGTGTGTTTGTGTGTGTGTCTGTGTGTATATGTGTGTGTCTGTATGTGTGTCTCTGTGTGTGTGTGTATATGAGTGTGTGTATGTGTGTCTGTGTGTGTCTGTGTGTGCATGTCTGTATGTGTGTCTGTGTGTGTGTGTCTGTGTGTGTGTGTCTGTGTGTGTGTCTGTGTGTGTCTGTGTGTGTGTGTGTCTGTGTGTCTGTATGTGTGTGTGTCTGTGTGTATGTGTCTGTGTGTGTATGTGTGCGTCTGTGTCTGTGTCTATGTCTGTGTGTGTGTGAATTGAAAGTCTGTCTAGTTAGGACCACAAGACAGGCTATACTCAGTTCAGCCTATTTCTCCTAGGTCTTTGCACTTTGGCTCAGCTGGTCTGTGTGACTCCAGTAGGCATCTGTAGTGGACTCTCCATCCTTCCCCAGGGGTCTTCTCTAAGGAACTATCCTTTATTACCCTCCCTATCATCTCGACCCCGGACCTATCCTAGAGCCTTCTTGCAACTCTCTGATTGTCTCATATCTTTGTAATCATATTCATGGTTTACGATCTCTTCCTCAACAAGGATAAGGCTCCCTCTCTAGTGACAGAAGGTTTCATGGTATACACTTCCTAGTGCGGCTCAGTATGTGCTTGGTGGGGATGGACAAAGGTTTTATTTTTTTTCCTTCTTTTTTAGTATTAGTCTTTTCTCATGTAATATATTCTGATTACAGTTACCCATCCCTCTACTCCTTCAAGTCTCTCCCCACCTCCCTTACCATCCAGATCCACTCCTTTTCTGTCTCTCATTAGAAAAGAACAGGCTTCTAAGAGATAATTTTAATTATATTAAATTATATATATATACTATATATAATTTTAATTATATTAAAATATAACTCAATAAAGTATAATAAGATAAAAACTATTGCACTGAAGTTTTAAAGGCTATTAAAGGATGCCTTTTATGAACAAGACACCACAAAAGCCAGGAAGACACTAGCATTAAAAATGCTAGCATCAGATTTTAGAAGCACAGAGATAGAAGACTAAATTCTCGAACTCATGAAAAGGCAGTGGTATGAGGGGCTGGGATTTTTAGAACAGAAGGTAGTCTACAAAGGTAATATGGGGTTTCTGCAAAGGCTTGCAGGAAAAGTCACACATGTATCTGAGAGATAACCTGGGAGAGAATGAACCAGGGCAGAGGAGGGAGTTGGAATGTGTCTGGATGGCAGATGTTTGGAATCTCAAAGTGTTTCTGTTTGAGGTTTTTTGTTTTGCTTTTAATTTTTATTAATCATTCCATTCATTTACATCTCAAATGATATCCTACTTCCTGGTTATCCCCGCTAGCAACCCCCCATCCCATGATATCCCACTTCCTGGTTACCCCTTTGCCATCCCCCATCCCACATCTGCCCTCCCCCCTCTTCTCTGCCTGTGTGAGAGTGCTCGGACCCCCCCCCCCCCCCCCCCCCGCACTCTCTCCTGCCTCACCATTCCAGCATACCCCTATCTGGGGCATCAAACCTCCCTAGGACCCAGGGCCTTCCCTCTCCTTGCTGTTGGGCAAGACCATTCTCTGTTACATATGTTTGGTTGAGGTTTTAATGAGAGGACACTGTTGCTGTGGGAACTGGGTAGGTTTTAAGTTTTGACCTCTGCTTTTCCTGGAAGACAACTGTGCTATTATGTTAACATGTGGCTGGAAAGTGCTGGTAAAGGTGTCAGAACTGGTCTGTGATACTGTTAGGGGGGGGGGGGAAAGAGGATGTGAGAAGCTGGCTAGGTTGGGATCTGGAGTGGCTATCCCCGTGGTGGTCTATGTATTTGGGAAGACCTTGGGAAGGAGGGCTCACATTCGGTTCTCCTCTCACCCTTTCTTTTTCTGCCTCTCTTAAAATACCCTGTGTTCTTGCAGCAGTGTGGCTGCTAATCTAAAATAAAAACAGCAGGAAATGTAAATGGTCAGGTTCTCCTAGCAACAGGAGCCAGCCCACTCAGGGCGTGTGGAGCAGAGCAAAACTGTCCTGAGGCTGAGATGAGGGTGGTTAGGGTAAGTTGCCAGTCTCTTCTTCCAGATGGTCTCCTCTAACTTCTGGGAGGGACGGGTTAGTGGGCAGACACCTGCTGGGCAGAAGAAACCCCCTGTAAGCTGGATTGGCAGAGGATCAAGTGTGGAAAGAGAGTGCAGGGTAAAGAACAGAGGTCAGAGAGCAATACTCTGGTTGTGACATCCCTCCCTAGGAGCCTGGCTGCAGCTGCATCTCTCAGAGAACTTGGTGTAAGAAGGCTAACTCAGTGAGTGGCTAGATGGTTGCTGGGGAGGGCCTTGGATGGCTTATGTGGCCCGTTGCAACCAACCCATGGAACATTGTCATTTCCAAAGTTAAGGCACGAAAGAAAGAAGATGTAAGGTAGTTCAGGTTCTTTAAGTATAGGAAACTGACTTGCAAAGACTCTCTCAGGCATCTGGTTTAACCCCCTGCTGCGAACGAAGGAAACTGAGGTCAAGAGAGGTAAGTGAATTTCCCAGGACACAAAAGTAATTAGTCGCGGAGGAGGAATTGAAAACCAGGGTTCCAGGCTGAGACATTTCATCTTAAGTAGAAGCTGCTGACATCCCTCCTCTGCTCCCAGCTTGATAATTAGAAGCCATGATAACCTTGCTGGGCCCCGGAAGGAGGGAGGGGGGACTTCAGTCATCTTAGGCACTTTCAAAAAGGCTGAAGGCATTGGGAGACAAACTGGGGATGGACACAAGCCCAGAGAGGTGCCACTTTTAGACCATGAAAGTGACAAAGGTGTTGGCTGGGAGTAGAAACAAAACCACCTGTGATGATTCTTGGCCTGCCTTGTGGTGGGGGAGGGGTCTCTACTGGAGAAAGGGGAGGAAGAACACTTCTCTGTCAGGACACTGAAGAAGGTGTCTTGTGATTTGCTCAAGAGCGCTGACCCAAGTGTGAATGATCTTGAGAGAGAACCTTGGAAAACAGTCTGGCTCCTTGGTTCCTAGAGAGGTCCATGTACCCTAGATGATGTGGATCCGGATTACATAAGCAGCACCTTCCTTACTCACACCCTGGCTCGCTTCTGCAATGCTCCTGCACCATGTCACCTAGAAAACACCAGGGAGAAAGGGATTTGGCTCCAGCTTAGTACTGGAGACTTGGGTACATGGTTTCTCCTACAGGTTCCAGGGGTTGTAGGTAGAGAAGCTGAAACAGATGCCTGGGGAGAACTGCTGTATGCAGAGATGATTTCAAGCTGTACTGAACTACACATGATCTCTGTACCTATCTAGATGCCTCGCTTCACCATAGACATCCCCACAGCACCTGAGAGTATCTCCAGTTCTTGTTTTTCTGTGCTGCCCCAGCCTTCCTAGCCAAAGCCGCAGATAAATATGGAGATATTCAGTGGATTCTTAGACTGAATGTGGAATTTTAGTGTCCAGCTTGACTCAAGTTTTAGGTTATCAGCTATGTGACCTTGGACAACTTCCCTTGCTTCTGAATATTGGCTTCAACTGTAAAAAATGAGAGCAGTGATGTTTGTTCCAACGATCTAGAGGAAAACCTGGTATAGCCAGACATACAATAGGCACTCAATAAATATTGCTCTCTACTTCTTACTTGTGGTTGCAGTTGCCCAGAGACCAGGTGGGAGATCCAACTGCTACTGCCGAGGCGGGGAATGCTATTTTCCAGGTATCCCAAGATGGAGGTGTGATTACAATTCTTTCTCACACAAAATGGCTTTGCTTTTATAATTGATGAACTCGGCTTTGCTGGTTGATTTGGGGATGCCATTTCTCTCTCTTCTTTTGCATCCTTCTATCCCCGCTGCGGCAAGCACACCGTAGACATTTGATATGTTGTTTACGTGTAAAAAGATGCATCAAGTTATTGATAGTCAAGTAACAAAAGAGTGTCTAAAACAGGGAGTGGATGTTTGGACGGCTTCAGGGTTCTCTTTAAGGCTAGGTCTAGGAAAAAAGCCTATCAAGCTGTAACACTATTCTCTCTCTCTCTCTCTCTCTCTCTCTCTCTCTCTCTCTCTCTCTCTCTCTCTCTGTGTGTGTGCATGCATGCATGTGTGTGTCCATGAGTGCGCGCATGTGTGTGTGTATGAGTGTGTGTGAGTGTGTGTCTTCCAGCAGCAGAGATGAACACATTTCACGGAAGTCTCTTCCAAGGAATTTGTTCTTTTCTCTTAGTTACGACTCCATACTCCTTCCACCTCTGTCTTTGCCTAAATTCGTCTCTCCTTCTCGTACACAGAGCTGTGCATTTGAATTTTGATCCTGCCATTTTAACTCCAGTCTCTATCACTGCGCACAGCACTGCTCCATTGGACTGCGTGTGCATTGTTTCCTTGTAGCTGCGGTTGTAAAAATCAATGTCCCATTGATGAGACGATAGCTCCCGTATCTAAAGGGGCTCAGCATTGTACCTCTGCGAAATTCCAGAGACAACCTACCAATGACTCAGCAAGTGACATCCACAGAGAATCACAGCCCACCCCTCCTGAGAAGCATACACCTGCTGAAATCACCACAACTCCTGGAGTCTCAGGAGCACTGGAGTTCTGATTCCTTTCTGTTTACCTTCTGCACAAACTCTTTCCACTCACGCAACAGGGATTATACTTCCAGAATTCCATAGTGAAAACTAGCGAGTTTGTCTTTTCCTTTCTGAAATAACGGTCCTGGCTTCGGGACTGAAGCTGCCTGATATGATTATCTATGAAACTGTTGGAAAATAAGAAAATCATATTTCTCTTCATGGGTGGGAAATCAGGTCAGGCTCTGCCAAGGTATAGCAAACTCCCTCGGGGTGTAGAGAGCATGTTCTGGTTTCTGCCCAGAAAAAACCTCTAGAGGAAAACTGTGGCTGCCTACTACTGAGTATGAGGGTGTGGGGGGGGGGAGCAGAGATATTTTTAACATACGGAATATCAGTGAACAGAATGCTAAGGAACTAGGAAACTTATTCCAATAAATACGAAGCATATGCTCTGCTCCAAGCAAACCCAGCTCCTGCTATATACAAATTTCACAAAGGAAAAATAGGTTGGAAATCGCATTATCTGATGAAAAGTGGGCTACTATACCACTGACTGCAGGAGACCTGGAAAATGGAGTCAGAAGAGTGGCTAGTGGGTCAGGGCGCAGGAGCCTCAGCCCTCTTGTCTTGTGGGTCCCGGTTGCTTTTGTGCCCTCTGGTACAGAAGACACCCACTCCGACACCCACTTCAACACCCCCGTTTGTGACGACAGGGGACTCTAGCAGCCATCAGAACGTCATCCCTAGCTTCTCTCTACTGAATAGTCAGACATGCAAAATGCCTGTCTTGGTGGCAGAGATGCCTAGGTAAAGAAAGAAAGAAAGAAAGAAAGAAAGAAAGAAAGAAAGAGAGAGAAAACATGGCACTTTGGATTTCATGTGACAGGTTCTTCCTCTTGCAACTAAGGAAGGCAATTTATATTCATCTCATTAGTAAGGCTCTAGTAATTGGGGGATATTAATTTTATTGCTAAACCTGACAAATATTTTACTCTCTCCTGTAGAGGGTAATTGCATCCCCAACAGCCTCTCCTTTGTGCTGCCAGATGGAAAGGATGTGTGTTTGCCATTTCCATTAATACAATTAGTACCTCAGCATCTGTCTGCTCCCTCCCTAGCTGCACACTGCCTGGGTCCTGGAGGAGGGAGAGTAGGAGGACGGAGAGGAGGAGGCCAGCCTGACTAGGACTTAGGTGCTGAGGAGGCTGTGCCCAGGGGTTGGCAGAAAGCTGCTGAGAAACGCTGTTGAGAGCCAGCTAGCACAGTGCCTGGAGGCTGCCAAGCACTAAACCACAACAACAACATCACCACCACCGCCACCACTGACAACTGTGTGGTTAGGGAGCAACAAATCATTATGCTGCCTAGAACTCCCTGGGGCATCATCATGATCCCAGAAGGGTGTGCATGCACATGTGGGCTCCTCTGCTACCCTGGCTCTGGGACTGCTTGACTGACGATGCTCCTGCTGCAGCTGCCCTCTTCTCGTGCTGTCTGCACTCCATTCTGTCCACACAGCAGCTCTGTCAGGAGGGTCTGGGAGCAGCTTCAGAAGGAGCATGGTTGCCTGCTCTCTCTTCCTTGGGAAATGGTATAAACACCATGCAATTACTGCCTGGTCCTCTACATTTGCACCCAGATCAAACTTCTTCTTGCTTTCCGACACCAAAGGCTGCTGTTTCATCATTTTACTGTGTTCTTTGCTCCTCAGCCGCCGTAGGCTCAGCTGGTCAGAATCACTGTTTATGCATTTCTTGAAGAGATGGACACAATGGGTGAAGCCACAGGGTACCTGCACGTGACTAAGCCTGTGCGTCAACTCACAGGATGGCAAATGAAAAGACCAGTGTCATATGTAGATCAGCCCACCTTCAGGGGTTGGTGAGGGGTGTCCTGGAGAACCTCAAAATAATACAAGCTACTGGTATTGCTTTTGTTTGGCCACCTGAGCCACTGCTCAGGTGGTAAGACCTTGCCACTGAGGACAGCACACAATATGGCTACAGGACAATGAGAAATCAAGGTGATACTGACCAGGAAACTTTCTACCTATCGGCTAACACCTTGAAGCAGCAATGCAGGCTGCTGGCATACAAAGGTCATCAAAAATCTTAACCCAGTTGTGACTTATAAGAGCGACAAGCATGGCAAAATATGCTCCCGAGTGCAGCAGTGCACGAACACCAACTGATTGGATTTCAGGCCTGCTTTTCAGGAGAAATGTGTGCCCTGCACTCTAAGTCTGTCCGGAAGCCAGGGGTAAAACTACCACTGTTATTTTGCTGAGTGAACATAGCGTCAACCCCCCCTCTCTATGTGTATCTCTATATCAATAGATTGACTAGTGCAGCTCAAATCTTATCAGGGAAGTTTGTTTGTGCAGTGAATACCTCTTAGTGCAAAAATTCCATAACTGTCTGAAACGTAGAGAACAGTGGAGTGGTCACCCGCAAGTGAGACCGCTAACTCATCCCTTTCCTCGAAAGGCTCAGGGACCATGGTGAAAGAGGAGGCGGCAGGAGGATTAGAGGGAGTTATCGAGTGAAATGGAGCCTTGTGGACATGATAGGACTGCTACACTCATGAACTCATAGCTGCTGGAATCACCTGCACAAGACCCATCAAAATCAAGCCAGTCAACACTTCAGCCTGAAGGGGCTAAGGACCGATAAATGTCTCCTCTTGGCCGAGAAGCTATTGACAGTTGATGGCTTCTGTCTGAGGGACAGTACATTTTATTCCGTGTTGTGGTCTTTGGTAGGTCAACTGTGGTCCCGGGCGTGGCCCTACATTCACGAGTATCTGAGTAACACAGATTGCAATCAGTGGTCTATTAAAAAAACAGAAGACATGCAGGAGGCAGGAGGCAGGAGGCAGGAGGTAGGGAGAGTGTTGGAAAGGAGAGATATCCAGGAAATACAGCACATGCATGTAGGAAAGTCTCAAAATTTTTCTATTTTTTTTTTAAAAACAAAAAAGATTTATTTACTTTAAAAACCAGAGAAGTGGGGGTGAGAAATGGCTCAGTGGTTAACAGCACTTGCTGAGGGCCTCAGTTTGGACCCACATGATGGTGCACAACCACCTGTAACTGCAGTTCCAGTGTATGCAACTTCCTCAGGCACTGCGCACATGTGGTATAAATGCATACATACAGGGGAAACACTCACACACATAAAAAAAATAAACAATTTTAAAAACCAGGGAAATCAAAACAAAACAAAATGGACATTTGCAACTCAAGAAAGCACATTCGCAATCTGTTGGCTACTAGCTAGTGCTTCCCATGGCTATAACTGATACACTGGAGACTGGTGGCTTGTATGACAAGTGTTTATGTCTCCTAGTTCTAGAAGCTGGAAGACCAAGGTCCAGCTGCTGGCTAACCCAGCATCCCTGGGGAGGGCTGTGTTCCTGGTCTACAGACAAAGCAGTTTTCTCTGTGTATCTTCCCATGGTGAAGGGAGGATAGATGGAGGCCAGCTCTATTTGCTTTTGTTTTTGTTTTGTTGTTTTGTTTTGTTTTGTTTTGTTTGAGACAAGGTCTCATTATAAAACCCACATTGGCCTAAAACTAATTATGTAGCCCATGCTGGCCTAAAACTTGTGAACGATCCTAACGCTTCTGCTTCCCAGTGTTGGGACTGTAAGCATGGGTCATTAGTCCTTTCTTCTTATAAGGTCACTGATGTCACCATGAGGGAATCACCCTCAGGGCTGAACTGTCTCTAAGACCCCATCTTAAAATAACATCTCATTAAAGAATCAGGTTCGGTACTGAGGTAGGGTCAAACATAGGCTCCATGTGTTCAAACATGTCAGGATGTGGTTGTGTGAATGATGCCACTTGTCTATCCTCTGCTTTCTCTGGCCTCTCAGTGCTGATTTAGGAACCAATAAAAAAGAATCTCAGAGGCCTGGAGAGGTGACTCAGTGGTTAAGAGAACTGGCTGCTCTTCCAGAGGACCCAGGTTTGATTCTCAGAACCCAGACACTGACTCACAACCATCTGTAACTCCAGTTCCAGGGGGGACCCATCTGAAACCCTCTTCTGGCCTCTGTGGACACATGTATATTCAGGCACACACACATTTACATGAGATAAATGAATAAACAAATAATAAATAAATATTAAAATAAAAATTCTCAGAAGCCAGCTCTAGACAGCAAAGTTCTGCTCTAACAAAAAATAAGGGGGGGGGGGGCATTTTTCAAGGGAACTGTAGTTGTTTCAGAATAGAAAAAGTTATAAAATATTTTTTGTTTTAAATGTATTGAAAAGTTACACTATTGCCCATAAATATGTCCAACTTTATGTTTCTAGGGATAATTAAACATAAATTAAATAACTGGACAATGTAGCTTACACTTAAAATTGGGAGACTTGCCGTTAGTTCAAGGCTAGCCTGTGCTATATACAGTGAGACCCTGTCTTGAAAAACCAAAATGAGTTTTTAAAACATACAATAAAATAAAGGATCCTCAGATACATCATGAAAAACGGGTCACAGCTACCACACTATGCAAATGTTTCGATGGGGACATTAAGTCCCTTTTCTTCATCTCAGGCTATTGTCATTTTAGCCCTGATTTCCTTCCTATACCTCTTCCTTCACTAAGCATCCTTCCTTCCCTACAGCTGTGCAAAACAACCATGCAGAGATGCACGGAAGAGACCGCCCTACCTGCCCTGTTCTCTGACTGCCTGGACTTGTCGGCCACATTTAAGAGTGGCAGGAGATGATGGCGCCTAGATCTTTTGCAAAGAAATTTATTATTCTAGACTCCCCTTGAAACTGACAGCGTCATGGGAGTTTCCAGAGCAAAGGGTGAAAGCAACATAGTCGAATGTGGCACACCACATCGCTTTCCAGAGTCTGCAGAGACTGCCCCGCCCTCTGGTTTCTACTTCCTTTCTTTGGATAGCTGGGTCCAAGTGTCCACCCGCAGGAAGAAGCTTCGCTGGTGATGGGGTGAGCAAGGCAACAATCTGTGGGTATATCAGAACGTCACTAGAAGTCTGTTTGTTTTGTTTTAGAACAGCAGTGTATGTGGTTTTACCTTAGGATCATGGGCTATCTAGTCTCATGTTGTTGACTATCCAAGCAGTGTCGGATATGGATTCTATCACGTGGAGTGGGCCTTAAGTCAAGGCCTTCAGTCAAATCAGATATTGGCTGGTTACTCCTGAAAGGGTTAAAAATTTTCAAAAACTCCTAGCAGCCTAAGCAGAACCAAGAGTGCAGGTCAGCTTGGTTGTGAGCTCCGTGTTTCAGGAATTTGGCTGACCACAAGATAGATGGTTGATTATGAATAGGCTCTTAGAGAATAGCCTATACAAAATGTTCCCCCATGACTCTTCCCTGTCACAAACTGAATAATGGGCTGGGACTTTCCACAGGTGCTTTCCAATAACCCTCTTTTACTCCCCCTGGGTTGTGGTTTCCCCCCTGAGTTGCGGTTTTGGGCTTTAAATTCTCTCTGTCTCCATAGCCCTGGGGTCAGACCCCACTGCCCCTGAGTGGGTAATGGGTCTTGACCTTAGTATACCGATTGAAATATACCTCTTGCTGATTACATCAAGTTCGGTGTCTTGTGAGTTAATGGGTGGCCGTGAATTCCCGAGGCTTGGGTGAGGTCCTCCCTTCGTGGGGGCCTTACACTCCTACCACCTTTGTGCTATCTTTGCTCTAGCATATCTGGCAGGCAGGGCACCATTGTAGGTCAAAGCATTTGTGGCTGGGTTGGTGTTCATGTTTCTCTTTTGGTAGCCTGCAGAGTAACATCCTGCATCAAAGATGCTAGAATGTAGGGACAAAGGTTCTATGTAGGCACCAGTTTGACTTCACCATTTTTAATGAGTTGTGTAGATGTTGTCTTTAGCAAAGGGTCCTTGCTGTCAGTTTGTGGAGAGCAACCTATAGTCTTGGCAACAATAGCTTGAGTTGATTAGGGATTCTCATGGGACCCCTTTGACTAGAAACTCAATTAGATGTAACCCAGTCCTGAGACTGGAAGCTTCATATGGTGACAAGAGATGGCCAGTTGGAGCGATTTCATTTAGATCACCTTTATATTTGTATGTATTTTATGAAGAATCATGTTGGAATTTTGATGGGGATTGTGTTGAATCTGTAAATTGCTTTTCAGAAGATGGCCATTTTTACTATGCTAACCCTACCACTCCATGATCATGGGAGATCTTTCCATCTTGTGATATCTTCTTCAATATCTTTCTTCAGTGACTTGAAGTTTTTCATCATACAAGACTTTCACTTGCTTGGTTAGAGTTACACCAAAATATCTTACATTATTTGAGGCTATTCTGGAAGAAGTTGTTTCCCTGGGTTCTTTCTCAGTCCATTTGTCATTTGTATATATGAGGGCTACTGATTTTTGTGAGTTAATTTCGTATCTAGCTACTTTCTGAAAGTGTTTATCAGCTGTAGGAGCTTCAGTTAAGAAGAATATGGCCAGGCAGCTATAGATCAAAACCCATAAAGCGTATCAAGTTCACCTTTGCACTGTCCCTTAGTATTTTAACTATTTACCCACACCTGCTATGTTCCAAGGAACTTCTGATGTCTTCTCAGCTTTGGTACCTGTAGCTTACTTTTGGACAGCTTAACTGACAAATGTTACTTCCTCAAATCATGTCAGTAAACCCCAGTTCCCCATAGTGCATCCACCTCAGCACCGTCATCTTAATAAAATCTTGTTATATTCTTCTTGGTCTAACAACCATAAAATCTCATCGAACACATGCTCCCCAGACTCCTGATTTAAGACTTTGACCTTCTACTACTCTTTTGGTAGAAACTCTATCTTCTTTTAGGCTTATATTTTACACTTTGTCATCTGGACTATGTTGGCATTTGATTCTCCTTGTGGGTCTGGAAACAACTGAAGACCATGGAAGCAGATATTTAAGAAAATCACATTTCATTAAGTGGCGCCTTCTCAAGGTATGGTCCTTGGAATGTTTTAATTTACTTCCATTGAGCAGCTATAACCCTCTTGTTGGAGGAGGGCTTCAGCTCAGATTCTGGTCTCACTTGTATCTGTATATCTCTTTTCCACATGTCAGGGTCTCATTACTTTCCCGTTAGCACAGTTAGCTTATTGTGGGAGACTGAAGCTGGAGATTTTAAGGTATCTCCCCTCAATGGTGGGGCTCTAATACAGAACCATCTGTATGCTAGTCAAGTGCCCAATCACTGCTATACTGTTAGCAAAGTTATGAGGCTCAAGTCCGAGGCTGTCAGACCTTATAAATAAGCCAGGCTTCGTCCTCTGTCCTCAATAGGTCAATTAAGCAAACAAAAATTAGAGAAACACAGAAAAAGGAGACATATAGAATTTATACATGGAGAAGGGGGATATAGAAGACTGGCAGCCCTCCCAGTCTGTCTTCAGGGTCCTGGTATGAGGTTTAGGTTTAAGTAGTGGGGCCAAGGTGTGAATAGCTAAGTAGTCCCAGCCACAGTATGTCCAAACTGTTTGAAAGCTTTTTCCATTCTTGCTGACAATTTCTTCCTCTGGCATGAGATGCCTGGGAAAACTGCAATTTTTCAGGGACCATCGCTTTTGTAGTCTGAGTGCCAAAGCAATGGACACAAGTGTCTCTTAACAACATTCTTTCTGTTAGACTGGCTATGCCACAAGCTTTCAGAGGATTTTAACTCTGCAACCATTAAATCGGTCCTTATTTATATCAGTCCAATGACCAAAGGAGACGGACTCTGTTAGAGATGCCATAGAGACTTCTGACTTCTCATCAGATTCTGAGTTGGGTATTTAAGGCACTTGATATATTTTCTTTCTGTTTACCGTCCTTAGAGCATTCAGCAGCCATCATCTGATTAGAGTCTTTACAATCGCTATTGTTACCATGGCAACTAAGTGCCACAGTCAGTTTATATCTGTTGCCCTCCACCTGAATTCACTCCATGCTGCCACCAGTGACAGGTTGCCACTGTTATTTCACTGAGTACCTTGGGTTGCCAGCGTTCTACTTTCTCCTAATGGGGAGAGTGGTTGTGTGCTTCTCAACTACATGAGAGCAACAAAATATCAGACTACTATTTTGGGAATGTGTTTTCTTGAGCCCCTCCTGGTACCTATTCTTGCATCTATCTGCAGCCAGGAAGGCAACATATGGCACACTCAAATGGAGGTAATTGAGATGGATTTAATAAAGGAAATATTTATAAAGATGTAAGCAGGGGTGTCAGGTTGAGTAATGGGCTTTATTTTTTTAAGATTTATTTTATGTATATAGGTGTTTTTGCTGGTATGTATGTATGTATGTATGTATGTATGTATGTATGTATGTATATGTGCCTGCTGCCCTTGGAGGCCAGAAGAAGACACCATATTTCTTTGAATAGGAATTATAGACAGTTATAAGCCACTCTGTGGGAAATAAATCTGGGTCTGCTTCAAGAACAATAAATGGTCTTAACCACTAAGCCATCTCTCTAATCCTAACTTAATTGAAAATATTTTTATGTCATATATATATATATATATATATATATATATATATATATATATATACATGTGTGGGAGAGTGGCTGTGGAGGCCAGAAGAGGGCATTGGATCCCTTGGAGCTGAAGTTACAGATGATTGTAAGCTATCTGATGTAGATGCTGGGAAGCAAACTGGTCCTCTAGAAGAACAGCAAGCTCTCGTAACTGTTGAGCCATCTCTCTGCAGCTCCAGAGCAATGGACTTTAATTCTTCAGCTCCATCGGTGTGCATGGCCTTTCGTGTCCACAGTGGATGGGCCATAGGACTTGTTGATGCGAATGGCAAGGGGTGGGATGTGAGATTATGCCATTTCTAATTTTAAGCCTAAGAGATACCATAGGTAAACAGTTCCTGTTCAAATTTGAAGATAGAGTGCCTCACCACTGGCTCTTATTTGAATCCTTGTTTCTCAGCTTGTGGTCCTACCTTGGGAAGCTGTGGAACTCTTAAGAAGTGGTGCCAAGCTGGTGAGGTAGGTTAGTAGGGTCAGGCTTCTGAAGATTATAGACAAATACCTGATTCTGACTGTTCTCTTGCCTGGTCGGCCATGAAATGAGTGACCTGTGATGTCATGAACTCTACCATGCTTTCTCTGCTTTGGAACACTGGAGTCTGAAACTGTGAGCCAAGATAACCCTTTCATTGAGTAATTTGATCACAGCAATGAGAAAGTAAACTAACATAGTTCCTGCTTTATGATGGTTTGGCTTACAAATTTTCAGCCGTGTACGATGGTATGAAAGGGACACTGATCCAGCAGAAATTCCTGTTTCCCCAGGCTAGCTGTCTGTGGTATGACACAGCAGTCAGATGCAGCTCCTGGTTGGTCTCATGCTGGTAGGGTGATCAACTGAATCACTGTAGTGTACTGTGTTGCTTGCTTTTAATCTAATCTATCTGTTTGTCTGTCTGTCTATCTATCTATCTATCTATCTATCTATCTATCTATCTATCTATCTATCTATTTCTCTTTGTATTTCTTTGTATTTCTCTTTGTAACCCTGGATTTTCTGGAACTAGCTCTTTAGATCAGACTGGCTTACACCTTACAGAGATCTTCCTGCCTCTGCTTCCAGAGTGCTGGAATTAAAAGTGTGTACCATTACCACTTGACTGCATTTTAATTTCTTTATAATAATAGCAATTCACTAAGTCGTGTGAGATATCTAACCTTTGATTGTGTTACACGCTTTTTGCAGATAATTTTGCCCAACTTTAGGTTAATAAGAGTGTTCTAAGCGCATTTAAGATTGAACTATGATGTTCACTAGTCTAGGGGTATCCAGGTCTTTCCATTTATGGTACTTTCAACTTTGATGGATCGATTGGATGTAAGCCATTTTAAGTAAGGGGACATCTGTACTCTTGTTTGTACTTACTCTTGTTTGTAGCCTCTGACACATCCATTAGAGAAAAATAGCCACTAAGAAAGATGAAAGACATTGGGAGAGAGTAGCTGCAACCACACATTGTGTACACTGTGAAGCACTGTTGTTCCAGGAGCTAAAGCTTGAAATAATGATGTCTAGATGAGCTCATCCTGCCTCAAGCAAGCTCTCGTGGGCCTGGAGATTATAGAAATATACAGTAGCTTTGCAGAGTTAGTGTCACAGTAACCTGATGCTCCAGAGTAAACAAAGAGATGGGACACATGGTACAGACTGAGCTTAAGGGGCAGAGGGGAAGAAGTGACTAAGACCTAGGGAAAGTAGCTGCAGGAAAGGATGCTTGGCTAGAGCTGTGGTCTTTGGTGGTGGATGCAGGAATCCATGGAAACTAGAGTGGTAGCCAAGAGGGTTAACAAGCATCACCTTTCTATACCCTCTTTCCAAGGACACCATGAGAACAGCTCACTTTTTCATGGCAACTGAAGCGGTATGAAAGTTTGGAGGAGAAAATAGAAAATATTGGGCACACTTTGCATTTTTAAAAACATCTCTGTTTTGCTCTCGTGATGATGGTGGTTTGGTGGGGAGCAGGATTCTTGGCTTGAGATAATTCTCCACAGAACTGTGAAGGAGTTTCCAGTGCACTAGTGAGAGGTTGGCAATTCTCCAGCACTCTTAACCCATGTGCGTGCGTGCGTGCGTGCGTGTGTGTGTGTGTGTGTGTGTGTGTGTGTGTGTGTACCATTAATTTCTCTCCATCCCCGAGAATGAGTAGGATTTTTCTTTTTGCCTCAATCAGATCCCACTAACTGATAGCATGCTCCTTGAAGCGGATCTGCTTTTGTCTACCATTCTAGATAATTTATAGTCTATCTCAGTTCTGCAACTATTTCTTGAATTATTCATAATTTTAAAATAGTAATTTAAAGACTATGCTTCTCTTGGTATGATGGTAAATGTGGCATGTGCATTTCATGATATGTGTGTGGCGGTCAGAAAACAACACGAGAGTCAGCTCTTCTTCCACCAAACGGGTTAGGGATAGAACTCAGGTTGTGAGGTTTGGTGGCGTGTGCCTGTACCCACTGAACCATCTCACCAGACCTTCACAAATGATCTCCTTCTGTTTCTCTGCTCTTTTTAAAAATTTTCTTTGTTGTTGTTAAAAACTTAATGATTTGTTTTTAAGTTTGTGTGTGTGTGTGTGTGTGGTGTGCTCTTGAGTGCAGGTGCCCATGGAGGTCAGAAGCGTTGGATCCCTTGCAGCTGGAGTTGCAGGTGGTGATGAGCCACCTAATTTGGGTGTTGAGAACTGAACTAGGATCCCCTGGAAGAGAAGCAGCCCACTCCTGGCCATTAAACTAACTCTCAGCTCCTGGTCTCTTATTTATTTTATTTTATTTTTTACAGATTTTCTCCTATATTTTCTTTTTCTCCTCTCCCATCTCTCTTCCCATGCTCTGCACTTCCTCTTTCTCCTTTCTCTCTGTTGGAAATAGGGTCTTGGGTTACCCACTCTAATGTGAAACTTCTAGGGGGTCACATGATCCTCTGAGGATGCTTCTTTCAAGATGTCTGGCCTATGTACTGAGAGCACACTGGAAAAGTGTTCAGGAATAGAGTCAGCAAAGGAGAGAAGCAAAAGGAGGAGGGCACCTTGGTTCAAGAAAGGTGCCAGCTTGCTAGGCCCATAGACGCTGTGTGAAAATCGCTCTGAAACCAGAGAAGGAGCCTGAGATGTTGGGTCCCCGAGTTCATGGCATAAGAGGTGAAAAACAAGAATAAGAAAGAAAAGGAAAAAGAAGAAGAAAAAAGAGGAAAGAAGAGGAGGAGGAGGAAGAGGAACAACAACATCACTAAAACAACAACAATTCTCTCCCCACCCTTGGATTGTAAATATAACAACCCCCCATCTACCCTGACATACCTTGTAGTTCTTGGTTGCTTAGTAGTTATTTTATTGAACAGTGCAGAATCAGAAAGCCACCTAAATGATGTCATATACTATATATCTATATCTATACCTATATTTATCTATATATCTATATCATCTATCTATATTATCTATATCTAAATCTATATATCCATATCTATATCTATATATCTATATCTAATCTATATCATCTATCTATATTTATCTATATATCTATATCTATCTAGATATAATGTATATGACTATACTGTAGCTGTCTTCAGACACACCAGAAGAGGGCATCAAATCCCATTATAGATGGTTGTGAGCCACCATGTGGTTGCTGGGAATTGAACTTGTGACCTCTAGAAGAACAGTCAGTGCTCTTAACTGCTGAGCCGTCTCTCCAGCCCCGGATGATGGCCTTGAGCACATGAATTTCTAACTGATTTGATGGTGTATTTGCCAAGACCTCCAATATCTCTTAGCCTTAGGTCAACTTTTCAGGAAAGCACCTTGTAATATTAATTTATTTTTTACTTATGTATCTGTGTGTGAGAAGGGGAGAGAGAGAGAGAGAGAAAGAGAGAGGGATGAAGGGAGGGAGAGAGAGCAGGGGAGAGAGGAAGATGAGAGAGAGAGAGACAGAGAGAGAGAGAAGAGAGAGAGAGAGAGAAGAGAGAGAGAGACAGAGAGAGAGAGAGAGAGAGAGAGAGAGAGAGAGAGAGAGATATCATGTACCTATTGGTATCTGTGGTACCTAGAAAAGGGCATTGCATCTTCTGGAGCTGGAATTACACGTGGTTGTAAGTCACTTAATGTAAGTGCTGGGAACCAAACTCTGGCCTGATACAAGAAGAGTAAATGAATGCTTGTCTGGGCCATCTCTCTAGCCCCAAAGACACTGTTTCTCTCTGGGGAAGAAAGGAGTTGGGAAGCCTCTGTTCTCATGATGTAATATTCTGGATGTGGTGGCTAGAATGAAGATGGCCCCCATAGGCTCACCGGGAGTGTCGCATTATTTCAAAAGATTTGAACATGAGCCTGTGTTGGAAGTAAGTGTGACCTTGTTGAAGGAACTGTGTCACAGGGTGTAGCACAAGCCAGATCCTGTGTCACTCTCTCTTCCTGATGTCTGCCGTCCAGATGTGGAACTCTCAGCTGCCTCTCCAGTCTGCCTGCGTGCTGCTGTGTTTCCCACTATGACGACAATGGACTAAACCTCTGAACTGCAAGCCAGCTGCCAATTAAATGTTTTCCTTTATAAGAGCTGCCCTGGTCATGGTGTCTCTTCACAGCAATGAGGCCCTAATTAAGACCCCGGGCATGGCGTTTCATCTTTATAAACTCTGCATCTCCCAGTTCAGAGATCGTGCTACTCTCAGGACTGTAAGTCTTAGCTATCTGTTAGGGCAAGGCACGAACACAGGAGAAGGAACTGAGGGACATAACTGACTTTAAAACACACAGACACACAGACACAGACACAGATACAGATACAGACACAGACACAGACACACACACACACACACACACACACACACATACACTCGGTTTTTAAAAAGTGAAAGGAAAAAAAAAAGAGCTTGTCTTAGTCACATTTCTATTTCTATGACAAAATGCCATGACCAAGGCAACTTAATTTGGGACTCACAGTTCCAGAGGGTTAGAATCCGTGACCATCATGGTGGGGAGCACGCCAGAGGCAGGCAGGCAGGCGTGGTTTTGGAGCAGTAGCTGAGAGTTTACATCTTCATCCACAAGTGTGAGGTAGAAAGAGCTAGCTGAGAATGCCATGGGCTTTTGAAACCTCAAAGCCTGTTCCCAATGAAATACCTCCTCCAGCGGCATCTGGCTGCAGTTGGTGTTCTTCAGTCACCTAAAGGATGCTTGTCATAGATGTTATTAGAAGTGCACCAATTCTCATTCCCGAGAGCAGGATAAGTGCATTCTGGTTCACGACATCCATTTATGGAAAATATAAAAAAAAAAAAAAAAATTCCAGACTGTACACGAAACGTTGTATAACACTCTCTCTTCTCCACCTTTCCATCTTCCTTGGAAGCACAGTTTATCCAGTGTGTTACAAGGGAGCTGAGGCCACATCTCCCTCTTTTTGAGTGTGAGTTTCTTTTTTAAAAGTTTGTTGTATGTCTTTAGTTCCAGCACTCAGGAGGCGGAGGCAGTCAGATCTCTGAGTTTGCAGCCTGCCTAGTCTCCAGAGTTAGTTTCAGGACAATCAAGGGATACACAGAGAAACCCTGTCTTGAAAAACCGAAACAAACCAAAACAAAAAGGGTTGTTTTTATATTTATGACTTTTGTTTTCCTGCTCATGATCATGCCTGGTGTTCATGGAAACCAGAACAGACTATAAGAGACCCTCAAACTAGAGTTATAAATGGTTGTGAGCTGCCATATGTGTGCTTGGAACCAAATCTTTGCAAGAGCAGGAAGTTCTATTGACCACTGAGATCCTCAAGATCGAGTTTCATTTAGCTGAGGCTGGCCTTGACCTGACTATACTGCCAAGGATGACTTTGATCTCCTAGCCATCAGGCCTTAGCCTCCCCAGTTCTGGATTAGCGGCGACACGCCTTGCTTGAATTGATAAATTTCTTTGTTAGGGAGACTTAACATCATTTTTCCATAAGCTCACTAGATTTAGGTCTTCTTTTTCTGTGCTTGTATTTTGCCCAGGTTTCTATTTTTATTTCTTATTGACTTGTAAGAATTCTTCGTTTCTTTCTAACACATATGGGAAGTATACAGTTAAGAATGGAAATGAACAATTCATATTCTCCCCAGCCAGCCTCATTGACTCCCAACACTATTTTAGTTAATCGGGTTGTCCTCTAATACACAGTCTGCCTGCCTCGGCCTTCGTGAGTGCGGGGACTGCCGGGGTTTGCCACCGTGCTAGGCTTCTCTCATTTTTTTTTTTTCCCAAAGAAATAAAACAGGGGCTAGAGAGGTAGCTCTGCCTGTAAGAGCCAGTCCTGCTCTTGCTGAAGGTCAGAGTTGGGTTCCCGGCTCCCAGTTCGCGTTGCTCACATACTCCTATGGTTCAGGGTCTGATGCCTCTATCTCATGTAGGCACATACCGACACTCAAGTTCACATACCCCTCAGCGTACATACTGTGTGTGCGCGCGCGTGCACGTGTGTTCTGTCCCCATCCTGCTCTTTCTTGTTGCTCTCTTATCATAATCAGTACCCCACGATTTTAGTATCCACTCTTTCCACAGAGTCTTTATAACTGAGCATGAGCCTGTATTTTGTATACCAGCTCTTTGTTAATTTTATGCAGTTTGAATTGAAAATATCTCCTCTCGTTCTGTTGTTGTTTCTACCTTGCTTGTGGTCTTTTCTTTTTTCTTTTTTTTAAATGGATGAAAGTCAAATTTTAATGTGATCGCGTCAAATGTTTGGATGGCTTGTGATTTTTTTTTTCCTGTCTTCCTCGCCCCTGCCTCTTTTCTCTGTGCTCATTTTGAGAATGTATGTCCCACCTTTTAGGGAACGTCTACGTTCCCCTGAGGAGAAGTCCTGACTTAAAGTATCTCTCCATCCGTCTAGTGTCTCCCGATCGATCGGTAGATCTCCGCGGGCTGCGGCTGGCTGCGTTTCTCTGCACATGCAGATCCAGCGGCCGAGTCTAGCTGATAGCGCCTATCTTCCCCCGTTCCTTTTACCGTCTTATCTTCGGCTTTCCTTTCTGTTCCTTTGCCTAGGACCTACAGCACAGGCGTTTTCAGTCTGTTATAAATTACTGTAAATGATTAAAATAAACAGATTGGCACCTACAAATCAAAAACCAAAGATTTCTAGCTTTATTTTAGTATGTTTTTGACAGAATCATTAAACAAACAGAGATGGTATGTGTCTTTTATCCTTACTCCCTGCTCAGTCAGTTTTATCCTAAATCTTGTTCTTCCTTGGAACTATATGACATTTAAAAAAAAAAATAATTCAGGGGTTTCCACCTTTATACTAAAACCATTTGGCCTGGATAATTTTTTTGTTGTGATAGTACGCCTAGCACCTAGCTACAGATATTTATAACCCTCTTCCTCCCTGCCCTGAGCTGTTTTAACAGAAAGTGTCTCTAGACATTGACAGATGTCTCCTGAGGTCGGAAATCACCCCTGTTTAAGCCCAACTATCTTAGTTCACTTACTATCTTTAAAACCTCTAATATGGGCTAATAAAGGAGTGTGTGTAGCTCATAGTCTGGAAGCTGGTATCAAGTGGAACAAAGGAGAAAAGAAGGCCCTGCCCTCGTGGATGTATTAATTCTAATTATTTCCCAAAGATTTCACGTCCAAATACTATATGATCCAGGCCATCAGGGTTTCAATGGATCAATAGGAGTTAGGTGTAGTTTATTCTATAGCATATCTATTTGGGATTTTCAACAAACCATTTCATCTAACCAACCAATCACATTCTCCCCCAAAACAAGGGAATAATTTCATGGAGAGAAAAAAAATCAAAACTTAAAAAAAATATGTTACTACTCAAGTTGCTTTGCTAGACATTGACTTAGAGAAGTGAAGCAGCAGATCCTTGCTCAGTTTTCTTTAAGACAAAACGTGCATGCTGTAATATTAATAGAAACAGAATGGTAGCAACAGTTTAGAACTTACCCTGGTTCATTTCTGAGTCAGAGACACACCGGTTGACTAAGCTGTATAAAGCACTACAAACAAGACCCTCCAGGGTATTCTTGCTTTTACTTATAAGAAAGGATTGATCCATGACCATAATAGCAACTCCTTTTGTTTGGATACACTAGAAGTAATATTTAATGAAGAGCTCATGTTGACCCATACTGAACTTTCCTTTCTACAGAGCGCACTTTTGTGTGTGTGTGTGTGTCTTAGCTAGGGTTTTATTGTGGTGAAGAGACACCATGACCATGGCAACTCTTATAAAACATTTAATTAGGGTTGGCTTACAGTTTCAAAGGCTTAGTCCATTGTCATCATGGTGGGAAGCATGGTGGCATCCAGGCAGTCATGGTGCTGGAGACGGTAGCTGAGAATTCTACATCCGGATCAGGTGGCAGCAGTGACAGAGAGTGATGCTGGACCTGGTTTGGGATTCTGAAACCCCAAAGCCCACTCCCACTGACACATTTCTTCCAATAAGGCCACACCAATCCAACAAGGCCACATGTTCTAATGGTTTCACATAATGCCACTCTCTATGAGACTATAGAGGCCATCTTCATCCAAACCACCACAGTGTGTTTCTAAATAGTTTGAGTCCCTTTTACATGGTTTTTCATTTTCTTCTAACTCCAAGGATTGTTGGTCCTCTTTCCTGTTTGTGACAAGAACCGTTAGCAGCACAACTTATGTAGCAGGCATCCTGCCTTCATTTCTGCTGCCAGGGTAAAATGCTGACAGAAAGCTACTTAGCAAAGAGAGGGCTTATTTTGACTCCCAGTTCCAGGTTTCAGTCCATCATAGCAGGAAGATGGCAGAAACAGCCTGTCACATCTCAACCACACTCAAGAGCACAGGGGATGCGTTGTGTATACTCAGCTCCTTCTGCAGTCTTAAAAAATTTTAACGTTTGTTTTTAAATTACACTTAGATATGTGAGTTTTTGTGTGGGAATGTGTACATGAGTACAAGTGCCCACAAAGGCCAAAAGAGGTCATGAGATCCCTCAGAGCTAGAGCTAGAGCTAGAGCTAGCTAGAGTTACAGTTGGTTGTGACCTGCTTGATGTAGATGCTAGGAACTAAACTCAGGTCTCCTATAACGATGCATTTAAGTCAGTATACTAAGGAAGGTAGGTTCCCTTCACCAGGGGGCTTCAACAGAATGAAATGAACAGCTGAGAGTGTTTTTTGTTTTTTTTTTTTTTTTTGTTTTTTTTGTTTTTTTTTTTTTTGAGCTGGGGTAAACCATCTTCTTTTAGCTTTAAGATTTCATAGCTCTTGGGCTCAGACCTCTTGAACTCCAAGACTTATGCCACAAGCACCTTCTCCTTCTCAGGCCTTTGGCCTTGGTCTGAGAATTACACTTTGGCATCTGGTTCTTATGAGCCTTCAGATTGAGACTGAATTACATGACTCAATTTCCTGATTATCCTGCTTACTGATGGCATACTGTTCTGGCCTCCATAACTAAATTGTGTGTGTGTGTGTGTGTGTGTGTGTGTGTACAGGTATGTGTGCCTGTAGGTGTGTGTGTGTGAATTTTGTTTGTTTGTTTGTTTGTTTTTTAAGAATTCTAAGACAGAGCACAAGCAGAGAGATTAGTTAGATATTACAGTAAAGGGATCTATCCAAATTTGGTTTCATTCTTGAAAATCTTCGAAGGAAAAAAAAGATGTTCTAGTTTTTAGCACACAGAGTTGACTACAGCTATACATACAATATACATATACAAAGAAACTTCACTAATTTTAAAGGTGACTTTATTAGCAACAAATATTACCACCAGTGCTGGAGCGATGTCACAACAGTTAAGAAACTTGCTGCTCTTGCAGAGGACACGGGTTCTATTCCCAGCACTTACATGGCAACTCACAATCTGTACTTCCAGTTCCAGGGCATCTGATGCCCTTTTTGACTTTTAGAGACATTAGGCACACACATGGGACACTAACACACAGGCAGGCAAAACACTCAATAAAATAATCCATCTCAGAAGTCACTTAAAAAATAAGTATTACCATCAACTAAAAGACAGAAAATCCCATATGAGTTGTTAATAGCCTCCCGGGCCCTCAACTTCCTACAAATAGGAAGCAGGTTGAGAAAGCCCACTGCCCTTTGCAAATGCCTAAGGAAAACATGAGACCCAAGCAGAGAACAGAGCAGGCACCTGTTCATGAAACTTTCCACCTTTTACTTTACACAGAAACCTGAGTACTCACTGGGACTCAGCCTTGTGACTGTTACTTGCCTTCTGAATTCAAAGGTTTCTACATCAGGAAAAGATACATCTGGACCAGCTAGAGATCATGAGATCATGAGTTCCTAGACTTCAGAGATTTGACGGGACTTTTAGAGGGTTAGGGTCAAGAGTGAATGTATTTTGAGTATGAGAATGATGTAATTATAACTGAGAGTAGACTATAGGCTGGTCCCCATTACTCTCTATCCTAAAGTCTTATTTTGCATATAGAATCCTTCGCTATGGCTGCAAGTAGGTAAGTCCTTTGGACTTTAGATTTGGCCAAATGGTTTTTGATCAATGGATGAGCACAAGTGACAAGTGCCTGTCATTCTTCCTGCTTTTGCTTCTGTGGCCACCATGGGAAGGGTGTATGTGCGGTTGTGTTTTTTCAGCAGAGGCACTGCAGGTGACTCTGAGATTAGATCACACAGTATGCCTCCATGTTGAGGCTCCTGCAGTATTTCACAAGAAAGATGATGGGAACTAGGGTTGCTGTGCTACCACAGGAGTGCTGAGATTGTGAGTTCCTGGGTAGACTTTATAGGTAGAGGATATAGTTGATGGGAGAGAAAGTGATGAATAAGATAAGGATGACGCTGGAGATTTGGGTCTGGAAAAAATGGAAGATCGGAGTGGTCATTTGCAAAGTAGGTTTTATTAGTAAGTTATCATGTGCTGTTTAAAGTCACGGAGTAGCTGGCACTGGAAGCTGAGTTGCCAACCCTTCATTTTCAGAGATATTTGTCTTAAAATTTCATCTCTAAGACGAGAGGTGAATGCCTCATGTGAGTAGCTGCCCTACCACCCGAGGGCATGATAAAGTCCTGGTCTGTGCTGCCAGCTGGGAGCCATGTCTGGGTCCATGGCCATGCAGATACAGGGGTCTGTGTTGATGTCCATGGCTCATATTACCACCAAAGGCCAGGCAGACATCCCCAGTTAGGGCTGCTGCCTGGGATCAGGTTGAGGTTCTAGGGCTGTGTAGAGCTATCCCTACCTCTCACTGCTTGTGGTACTGGGAGAGCTGGCCCCACCCATCATTTGCTGTGAGGTAGTATGGGTGTGGAAGAGATGTACCCTCCCTCTTTGGCAGGCTGGACAGCTGGTCCTGTCCCTCACCAGCTGCAACATCCAGAGATCAGCCCACCCGCTAGTCCCCGCCACTTCCCCCATCCCCGCACCTCATCTAGACAACATGTAGAACTGACCCTGGTGGTGGGAGAAGGTGAGCTGCCCTGACATCACAAGAGCAGGATGGCGGCTCTGCCCCTTGTTGATTGAGGCACTTGGGCAAGTTAGCCGGGGCAATGCTGGAGAGGTGGTCCTGATGGTGTAGGTGTGAGAGAGCTGGCAGACTGACCAACTCAGCTACCACCCAGGCCCAGATCCAGGGCTTCGAATTGGCCTACCCCAACATCTACCCCCTCTAAGAACTTCTGGAGCTTGTGAAGGGGCCAGTCCTGCAGATCTAAAGCAGCAGGATCTCCATGACACATGGCAACAACATGATATGGAGAGGAGTCCTGGCGAGGATCCCATATTGATATTGTAGCAAAAGCAAGAGACCTCCGACCAGGCCAATGACACATTACCATGGACATTTGCAATTGAAGACGTTTGAACAAAAGGGTGTGCTGTATGACATACTGGGACATGCTGCAGTTTCCATGGAGAGATCTGTTTTTATTGTTTTTTTTTTTAATTAAATTTTTTTTGGCGGGGAGAATGGAGGTTACAAGGGCAGAGGGCAGATACAGAAGGACAGGGAGATGAGTGGGACTGGGGGGCATGATGTGAAATTCAGAATCAAAAAATTCTTTTTACGTGTCCTCCAAACTGGGTGTAGTGGCACATACTTTTGTTCTTAGCACACCAGAGGCAGAAGCAGGCAGATTCTGTGAGTTTCAAGGTCAGCTAGAGCTACATAGTAAGACCTCCAAAACAAACAAACAGACAAATAAACAAACAAACAAAAACAGAAAAAAGTTTCCTTCCTAGGCCACTTGTCTGAGGACAGGCTGCCCCATAACCCTGTGACAGAGAGAGAAGAAAACCTCAAAACCACCCAGGAGCAAGACCTTTCCCTTGGAGCTAGCTAGCTGGAAGGCCACGGATCGCCACGGATGCTACTGCTGCTTACTGTTTGTCTTACCACTTAAGGAGAAGCTGGAGGTTCAGCCATGGGAATGTCATCCATGAACAAAGATCCAAACTGGAAACGCCAACTGTCAGCCTCAATTTCTCTAGTCAGTTTTTGCTGGATAGGGTGAATGTCTGATTTGATGATGTCATCTATATATGTTGCTACTTGTTCTTTTATTTAGAAGATTCACCAGAAGGGACACTGCTCTTGCCTGGACTCTACCAGGAACTCCAGCTGGCTGACTTAATGGGCTTTACCAGTTGATTTCTGCTGAGTGTTTTAAGCATTCAAATTCCTGTCTGTCTGTCTGTCTGTCTGTCTACTATCTATCTATCTATCTATCTATCTATCTATCTATCTATCTATCTATCTATCTATCTATCTATCTCTGTCTGCTATCTATCTGTCTGTCTGTCTGTCCAACCACCCACCCATGCACCCACCCACTCATCCACCCATCTGTCATCACACTATTTTTTTTTTTTTTTTTACTTTAGGCACACTCAATAAATTCACTCATTCAAAACTGAAAGTACAGCTAGCCTGGATCACTCTCTGGACCACATAGAACACTATTTTATTTCTGAGATGGGAGACACCAAGACAACTGCAGACGGTAAGGGCAATATCAGGATTTGTTTGGGCAATTTCATTTTGAGAAACCAATAAACATCCCATTGGGAATGTTAAGTAGGCAGCTGGCTATTCCAGGTTAGAGCTGGAGAGAAGCAAGGTCTGGCAATCATGTGGAGATCATTTATGAAGTCATGAGACTGGATGACATGGGCAGGTAAATGCTAAAAAGGAGTCCAGTTATTGGGTTTACTGTATCTAATAGTTAGAGAGGAACAGTCAGAGCAAAGATACTTCACTCTCAAGACAACAACAGTAAGCTGTGTGATCAAAGCACCAAATACTTGGTACTAGTTCAGCACATGAATGGGGTTCGGCACATCTTCAATGAATGACTGCTTGCTTATGACAAGTGAACACTGGTGGGCACACTTTACAGGAAGGCAGGATCTGTGCTTATTTTTATAATAATTTAAATTATTAAAAAAACTTAGGGCACAGTATATAGCTCAGTCAGAGCCCTGGGGTTTGCCACTGCCACCATCACCAAGAAAAATAGAAGACTACCTGAAAGGCTTCAAATGTTACGAGCAGAAGAGACCACAGGCTTAAAGCTCCGTCTCCAGGGTGAGTTAGACAGGCTTTACTTGTCGGGTGTTAGACCACTTGACCCAAGGTCTCTGAAGCCTTAGACACCTCTGCTCAGATGCTGGATTCAGAGGCATTTATATACAGGCTTGGGACAAGTATAGCCAGTCCTCTTGTTCCCAGGGAAATCTTCAAGGGGTGTGTTTCAATGGCATGTTTATTAAACAAATACTCATGACAGATTTTCACAACAGCAACAAATGTTATTCCACAACATCACGTCTCCCTCACTGAAGAAAAAAAGACAATCACAACACTGATGGATTTGGATTACTTTTCATGTTTCCTGGGGGGGGGGGGGTGGGGGGGAGTAAAACCTGTGGTCTCAATTGTTCTCCTCTGCTTTCGGATCTTCACTCTTATCTGACTTCATCTTCTTTACCTCTTCTCTAGCCACGTGTCCTCGGAAGACGGACTGGATTTTGAGAGCAGCCGCCTCCTCCTGTTCTCTTTCTTCCTCAGTCATCTCCTCCTTCATTGAAAAAAGAGAAAGTGAGAGACTTCCAGAATGCTGTATTTTGATGCCACAGAAATGCCAGCTTACAGATGCAACTGTTTGAGGTCTGTTGCTTCCTGAGGGGATTCTGGTACAAACTGTATGTGTACCAAGGGCTGAATGCCAAAGGAACAGGGAGGGATTCAGCTTGCTACTCTTCAATATGTCTTAATACAAGAGCATTGTCTACATCTTCTCTCTTGTTGTTCCCAGATAGCACCTATTTTAAGTTTCCTGAGAAATTATGTTAGGACGGGGAAGCAAGAAAGAATCCTTAAAGCACAGTCAGTGTTAACATCAGTACATGTGCTACTTTGAAATAATCATGATTAATAAGGTAGACTAAATGATAAATGCTAATCTCTAGATGTTTAGACAATGAAAGTCATACATTTAGAAGTTGAGCATCAAACAGGAAGTCAGTTACTCCACTGCTCCTGAGCTTATCATCTGGGTTGGCAGAACAGTGACATACAGTTTCTTTTAGATTTAGGTCTAATTGACAGATGGCAAAATTCATGGATCCTAAGTGTAGAACTGAATATATATATATTCCTTAATATAGTTTTTTTAAGCTAAAAAGATGTTAAACATACATTTAAGAATCCCCAAGTCATCACTTGTGAAAAGTTGAAACATTTTCGCTTTCCCAAATCTTGCTCCTATGAAGTAGCCATTAATTGTAGTTGTGTGTGTGTCTATATTTGTGTTTATGAATCCTTCCAAATTTTCTCTACATATGAGTACATGTACATAATGATGCATATCTCTCTCTCTCTCTCTCTCTCTCTCTTTCTCTCTCTCTCTCTCTCTCTCTCTCCTTGGTTTTTCGAGACCGGGTTTTTCTGTATAGCCCTGGCTGTCCTGGAACTCACTCTGTAGACCAGGCTTGGCCTTGAACTCAGAAATCCACCTGCCTCTGCCTCCCAAGTGCTGGGATTAAAGGCGTGCGACACCACTGCCTGGGAGACATATGTTTTTTTATTTTAAAACAAGACCATGCTAATCACAATGCTCTTCAACTACATTTCCCTGGAACAATAACTCTGTGCACTCGTTTCTGTGCTATTACTTTGTAATTTTGCTCAGTTTTAATGGGAGAGACACGGCCACTGTGCTTCACTGTACTGATGTCACTCTGGTGATTTACTCACTCAGTCACCTATAGATGAACCTTTGAGCTGTTCAAACAGCTTCATTACAAACAGTGGGGTAAATTTAACTCTTAAGCTTTTAAATACAAATAGACTGGCATAACATTCTTTGAGATGATTCTCCAATCAAGTGAATTGTTCTTAAGTTAAAAATCAATGAGACTTTAGCACAAACTCACATTCCTGAATTCCTATTACATCTGATGCCAGTGGTAACTGGATTGTATTGATACTATTCTAGATTAAATAAATAATGTAAGAAAAAGTATGTCTCAGAGGGTGGGAAGTAAAGTTCTCCTTGATGTCAAATGTTGCTAGCTGAGATACTAGGACCTGAACAGGAGCTCAAAGGTTTGCATCGTGATATTGTATAGAATGTACTCTTTTACACAAAGCCCAGTCTTTCTTAGTTTCAACTACAAAGAATACAGGCAATCATGTGCTGTATTTGTTTGTTTTAACATAATGTGTTGTGTTAGTAAATGTTTAACTGGCTCTACAGAGAAATAACAGAATAAAACAACACTGCACTCCTAAAATACCACCAAGGCTCTGGTTTATAGTATTACCTTAGTCTCAATACTCTTAGGTGGCTGACTTTAAGTTATCAATATGATGTTGCGTTGTGAACAATTATCTCCAAGTGATAGCCTTAGCACACCACTCAATAGAGACAGGCTATATCTTTGAGGGTGGACTTCCCTCTTTCTGGGTGGCTTTGATGTACAATATCAAGGCAGGCAAGCGTTTCTATAGAAGACCTTGCATGGCACACAAGCCATACTGTGTAAAGCTATTTCATTTGGTGGTATGTAATTGTTTTCTTTTTGTTATCTCCAACCTTTGTCTTTGTGTGGTGGTAACGTACGTAGTACAGAAATTCCCTAAGTGGAATATGAATCTAAGAGATGAGAGGAGCTTCCAAGTTCATCCGTCTGTCTATTTCCTATGGAAAGATTTTCTGATCTAGACCTTTAAAGGGAAGAATGAGTTTTTGAAAATAATCTTCCAGTTTATCACTGATTAACATCTAATTAATCATCTAGAAGAAAAATTCTAATTTCAATAATATAACTATTATGTTGATATATATATATGTATATATATATATATATATATACATATATATATATATATATTATACTCAACACCTTTAAGGTTAGTGTGTGTAGGAATACAAAAGTAAATGAAAACTATTACGTACGAAGGGAGTAACTGGTGTTTCTTCTCTCCCAGATGACTTGGCTATTTCTTGTTCACATTTCTCAGTTTGTTCTTGTTCCTAGAATGAGAGAAGTGTGTCACGAGGGCATTTTTTGAAGGTAGCTAACTCTTGGACCATGCTGCTTAAGAGAGACTGGAAGTTAAACTACTGAGCAGCAGGGGAATTAAAGATATGTTTTTTAACAAGAATTTGTCTTGGAAAGAAACCACGGAACAAAAGCATGGGATAAACCACTGTCCCACACTAATAGCTGATAAAGTTTGGTAATAAATCTTGAAGACAGTTTTTAAAAAAAGTATTGATAGTTTCTACAATAGCAATAAAAGTTGTTGTATTTCATAGTATGAAGCCAAGTTGACTTTTAAATGATAATTATAGATTAAATACTAAGTCAATAATCCAGAAGAGAAAGGAATTTGGGGAGGACAGAGTAATAGGGGACGAAGATCAAACTGCCTTATATGAATGCATGAAAATGTCAATCGTTGTTTTACGCAATTAAGGTCCAATACTATATTAAAATCAGGAAAGCGAGCTTCACTTTTTGAAGAAAGATATGTATAAAGGAGACAACTCAATCAGTTCTGACATGGCTAGCTCAGTCTTCCACCAAACAGAGGCACTGCTAGCTCACTGCCTTCAGGAAGAGCCTTTAACACATAAAATGGAAATCTGAGCGTACAGATGTGAATAAGATAAAACCCTGGGAACCAAAAGTAAAACAAACACCTTGAATTTTCTATGTAACACAGGACAGAATGTTCTCTTTTCTTTTTTTCTTTTTCTTGATTTTCCAAGACAGTCTTCCTCTGTGTATCCCTGGCTGTCCTGGAACTCACTCTGTAGATCAGGCTGGCTTAGAACTCAGAGATCTGCCTGCTGCTATCTCCCAAGTGCTGGGATTAAAGTCATGTACTCTTGGTCTATGTAGTGATTATAATCTTTATTATTTTTAGATAGGTTTTACTGTTACTCGTGTTGGCACTGAGCCTTTGGGCCCAGGTGATCCTCCTGCCTCAGCCTCCTCAGTAGCTGGAATTACAGGGCCAGGCCATTGAGCCCTGCTTTTTGTTACTGTTGCTGGGTTTTTGTTTTTAATTAAAAAGTTTTTTTTTTTTTTAAAGTATCTGCAAGTTACTTTGGGGGATCCTGTTAAAATGTAACCTTTAATTTGGATATATGGGGTCTAGTGTGAGACTTAATTTTATCAGGTTTCCAGTTGATGCCACATAACCTGTCTTAACCAATCTTCCTCATCTCAAACACAGAACAGATACTATACTTACTGCCAAGGATGGCACAAACCCAGAGTCCAATGAAATTCGAAAGCAAGACACTGACTTCTTGCCTGTAATATGTCCTCAAGAACTCAGGACAGTTTTGGTTAAGAAAGGCTATTTTTGCGAATACTATTAATGATAAAAATGGGTTCAGTTACTGAAGAGATTAAATTTGAAGAAAAAACCCTATCATTATCTTCTATTTGAATTAGTCTTTTTGTAATATGTAAATGAACACAGTTGGACTAATAACGTTTTATTTTATGAGATATAACTCATGACTTGTGATGCTCAATAAGGTTAAAGAATATGAGCTGGGTGTGACGTGTGACGACCAAGCCCTTTCTCCCGCTGTCATCCTTACATTAATGTTAAGTAGTGGTACTCAATTCAGATGTCTTAGAAGAGTATTTCTCATCATAAATTTTAATAAGTTATTTAATGTTTGACACACTTCTCAAAATTGGGGAAAACCATACATTTTTTTTAATAGTATAGAAAAACATAGGCAAATCTGGTAGGCAAATCATCAGACTATACCTTGAATGCGTGGTTGTTATAGAAGCGGTCCTCTACCTTGGCCCCCCATTCTGCTGGATCAAAGCTGGTTTCTACATAACAAAAATAATTTTATACTTATTTTGTGTTCATTAAAGTGAACCAAGAACAATGCAGAAACACAAGTCTCTTGTTTAAAACCAGAGGTTCTTTACTGACAGTTGAAAAATCTTGCTGACACTGAACAGCCTAGTGCTGTAGACATAAATAATTATTAAAATATGATGACCCGTCTAACACGACTGAGCCCTTAGGTTCAGTTACAAAAGCCCCGAATACCTTCCTAACTTCTGTCTTCATAAAACTCGTAAGAAAGTGAGAGACACAGAACAAACCTCAGTATTTTAAATGAATGGACTTACACATGCATTAGCAAATGCAAAAAAGTATATGAAA
Source organism: Arvicanthis niloticus (assembly GCF_011762505.2). Taxonomy (NCBI): domain Eukaryota; kingdom Metazoa; phylum Chordata; class Mammalia; order Rodentia; family Muridae; genus Arvicanthis; species Arvicanthis niloticus. Next base: position 6,490,059 of record NC_133434.1, read on the forward strand.
CATATACTAAGGGATCAGGAAGTTTGGAAAAGTGGAAAACGAGGGAGAGTTTTCGAAAGAGACACATTATGTAAACAGGTCATATAGACAAGTAGTATTTCTAGGCAAAGATAGTTTTCTTTAACTTTCCACCACAAAAAATTATGAACTCCAAAAATAAGATGCTCTAACAAGTCCCATGCGCACATTCGTAGAGACAATTATCAACCTGCTGTTTATCATTTTATTGACGTATTTTCTGATTATTTTCAAGCCACCCCCAAACATTATATTAATCTATATATTATCTACATACACAAAATCTACACTTAAATATCTACCTTTAAAATATAAGCGTATACCATTGCCACCTCTTAAAACGTTAACAGTTCCTTACAGTCATCCTCTATCTGGCCAACCATACAAAACTTCTCCTTTGTCTGCTACAGTTATCTATCTTCATCACACCAGAGCCTCCAAACAGACACAAAATGCCGTTTGTTATGTCTTTTACATAATATTTAGTGGAAAATTCACCACCACTTTATTTTCCTGTGCAGTTTATTTGTTGATGAAATTGGGCCAGTTTTCCTTTGGAATTTTCCAGGGCAGATATTTCTGACTGTCTCCACAGGGGATTGTTCCAGGGTCATTTGCCGTTGAATTCCCTCCCTGTAGTTTGGTAGCTGGAGCTGCAGGTTTCATATGATTTAGGTTTGATTGCTCTGGCAAGAATACTTGATTGGCAGTGCTACTTAATCTTCTCAGAAGACAGATCGTATCCTGTTCTATTTTAAATAATTGTTATGGGCTGATGGTTGTCCCTTAACTTATTTAGGGGATCAAATGGCAATGTTCTAAACCAATCAGTATGAATTTTGAGGTGGACTCGATTAAGGAAACAGCCAACTATTTCGTTACCCTGAAATATGGCCCTTAAATAAAACAAAGGTCAAAAACTTGATTCCTTTACCAGCTTTCAAAATAACCAGGTGGCTCCCAGCACCGTCTCATGGTGACCTGACAATGAAGGGTTCTGTGTGTCTGGTTTTAGCATTATGAACTCACAAATACTTAGAAACTTGAGTGAATTCCCATCCACTGACTTTTATTATTTTTCTTGATTTTCTATTTGTTCATAATTTGGTCAGAGGTAGCTTATTCAGGTGCTTGGATGCGCCTAGAAATCAGTAGGTGTTTGTTTCGTGAGATCCAAAGATGGTCAGCTTAGACTTACATATTTGCCCCTTGTGTATAAAACTGCAGGTCTGGGTCAAGGGAAATGGTATTGAGAGATAACTTAGGGGCTAGATGTCCACTAACATTGGTTGATCACAATTTTGAGGTTTTAAAAACGTATGGAGCCAGAAATTGCTTGCATTAAAAAATTTAAAAGTGTGTGCATGTGTATGTATGTATGTATGTATGTATGTATGCTTGCTTGCATGTTTTACACAAGCATGCTTTGGCACATGATTGGAAGTCAGAGGACAACTTGCAGGAGTCTGTGCTGTCCTTCTACCATGTGGGTCTTGGAAGCTGAACTCAGGTCTTTGGGTTTTAAAGCAGGTGCCTTCACTCTCTGAGTTACATTTGAAAAGAGAAAAGATTATACTGATATTTTAAAGTTCAAGTTCAAAATTACAGACTTTTATTAAACTATTTTAAAAATTATTTTTACACTCCAAATGTATTCCCAATACTAGCATACTTACTTGATTTATTCTTTTACACAGTTACAAAGTTTCCAGAGTAACTCTACTCTTTCATCATTGTCACAAATACCTCAGATAAATCAAGTTAAAAGAGAAAAGTTATATTTTGGTCTACAATTTTAGAGGTTAAAGACTGATTTGCTTTGTTATTTGGGCCAGTGCAAAAATTAAAAAAAAAAAACCACCCAATATGTATGTTTGGGTTGTTTTCACAAATGATGGATTAATGAAGTGTGTAGAGGAGGAACTTCGAGGTTGACAGATACTACAGAATCCCTTTCCTGTGGATATATGGTCCATCTCGTGTAGGAGTGAGTATGAAGGCTTAGTTCTCTTAGCCTGGTCTACAAGTCATACTGTCACTTTTGGCTGAGAGCATGTGGTGGTTGGTAGTTGAGTGTAGTCTCTTCTGTGTTTCATTACTGTATTTGTGTGTGCGCCAATGGAAACCAGAGATCAGATCCCCTGGAGCTGGAGTCCCCTGGGTGGCTGCTGCTGTCTGAACTTGGGTCTTCTGGAAGAGCAGAAGTGCTCTTAGCCCCTAAGCCATCTCTAGATGCCCAGTTTTGTGTAATTCTCATTGGAATCGTTGTTGTTATGGGTCAGTCTGGGTAGCTTTTCAGGTTAAGCACTGTTTGTGTTTACCTTTGTGTGAACGGCTTGATATCTCTTGATATAAATGTGTTAAATATGTGATTTTTACAAGCTATTTACTAGGCTTATTAACTCACTGGGCTGCTGGGATGTAAACTGCAAGCATTTTTCTCTGTCTGTTATTTTGTTTTCTTCATGCTGCTTTGTCACAAACAAGATGACTTTCAATGCTGTCAGTTCCATCAATCTGTTCCATCAACCTTGCTGCATTTGAGTTTGAAGCGACTTGGCAAGCAAGATGCTTTTCTTAAGGGATGAAGTGTGTTTCCTCCCAAGCACTTCTATGGATTCTTTCTTAGTGTTTAACTATGGAGTCAATTTATTATTTATCTGGGTGTATGATATAAAGAATTGATGCAATTTTGCTTTCTCATTTTGATCTCACTATTTAAGAGGCCCAAATTCTCTTAATGACTTGAGCTACCACCTATACTGTGAATTAACAGGTTCCCTGTCACAAAAATGAAGACTACTAACCACCCGTGAAAAGTGGCAAGGGAATTCTTGCCAGGTGGGAGACTGGACATTGCTGGTTTAGAAGTCCACACTCCCTTCTTTCGCCTTTACTTGTGAAGGCTAAGTTTTTATACCGGATCAGTTGGTAATTCACCTTGAGTTGACGTAAGTGGAAGTGGGTGTGGTGGTCATTTTTTTTTCAAATGGTTTTAGCCATTTGTTTATCAGAGAACTAGTATTCCAAGGCCATTAGTCACCAATTGTTTTTATTACTGTGACCTGGTAACAATGACTCAAATATTTTTTTAAATGGTATGTTCCTGAGTTCTAAAATTAAGCAAATGACTAAAGTTTTTACTGCATGAATTTGTAAAAATTAATGTTACAATAACCAAATTCATGTTCGCCAAAACGTTACTTTTAATCAAACAATTAATTTTATTAACTTTCCCCCACGAATACTGTAGATTGTGCAGCAAGTATTCACCCTGATTGGATATGAGACAGACCAGCAGGAGTCAGCAAACTCGTGGAAAGTTTGAGTTCTTCAAAGGCAGGATCACAAGGGACAGGGGGTGGAGCTGTTTAGGGTGTGTGAGTTGTTTTGATTCTAGTCTTGTTCTGGGTTTCCTCTCTGTAAAATGATTTATGAAGGAACATCTGTTTGCTTAGGGGTATTTCCTGTCTACTTTGCCTAAAGTAATGGTTACAAACCATCTACCATGATTGTTCTAGGCAAGAGAAGGATTTCAGCAAGCATGGTAATCATTCCCCTTTTGACCTCTGAGTCGTCACGGCAGGAATTTGGAAACTGTACTTATTGAAGGAAGCATAGGAACTTCACTTTGGCTTGGAATCAAAGTCTCTGCTAGCGTGAACCTTAGTCTTTATGCAGGATGGGACCTGGAAAGTAGACAGAATGTAAATTACCTTCCCCAGCTGGCAAGTCACTTGCCAAAGCAGTTTGTTTCTGTGCCTTCGTTGAAGAACAGTTTCATATACCCCAGCGAAACCCAATCTATTTAATCTAAGGAGTGTTGAATTATTTTTATAACACTTATAATACTTTCAAATGAGAAGAATCAAAATTTAAAGAAAACTGCACATTCTCCTCTCAGGAAGAACAGGCAGTCAGCTAGCAGGAATGCATGAGAATAGGTCTACCTCCTTCCATACTGCATACGTGAGAAATACCAGGAGAATGCTCTCGGGACTGAACTGTCACATCCTGTTGCAAATATTAAGAGCTGTATTTGAAACCACTTGCCTCATAAAGGCTTTCTGCACAATGACCATAATTTTTTAGGATTTTTTTTTTGTGTGTATGTTTTCATGTTCCCATGTATGTGGGTTCACATGTGTGTGTGTGTGTTGGGAGTACTAGATATGTGTTTACATGTATATGGAAGTCACAGGCTGAAGACATGTATATTCCTCAATCTTAACTTTTACCATAATGAAATGCTTAGTTTATTTTAAAATTCCTATTTTTTTAAAAAGAGCTTACTCTCTCTTTTCTCTAGAAGGTTCTCAAAATACGCTGCGGCAAAAGCTGGTATATTGTCCGGTTGCTCCCTCAGAATCTCCCGTGTCAGCCCTTCAAGAAGATTTCCAAATCCTTGTGGAATTCGGTAGTGGGTGTTGGAGAAAGGAATCGACATCTCCTCGGAAAGAATTGTCTATGGTACCTAAAGATTCAGTAAAAAGTGCCTAATTTAAATTATATAATCACAACTACCACAAACCAACTCATTGTCACGACTCAAATCATTTCTCAAACGCACATACCATATTTTCGACTTTAAAAAGAAAAAAAGTCATACAATCCAGGCCCTGGTGATCTCAGTAGACCTGAATTAAGTCCATGTAAACCATATTGTGGAAGGAGAAAACTGACTCTCACAGACTGTCCTCTGACTTCCACAGGCAGGCTACATCACTAAGGCTGTGCCCATACACACATACACACTAAATAAATGAACACAAAAGTCACCTCACCATGTCTACCCATGTCTCCTAGAGTTTTGAATTCTACCACTGAACCTTTTTGTTTGTTTTCTGAGACAGAGTCTCTCTAGATAGCTTTGGCTGTTCTGGAACTATGTAGACCAGGCTGCCCTCTAATTCAGAGATCTACCTGCCTCTGCCTCCCAAGTGCTGGGATTATAGCCAGTCGGGTAAATAAACACCATGCTCGATGAATTATAATATTATAAATGCAGATACATTAAATTGGACAAATACATATTTTTTTTTAAAGTTAGAGAACCACAGTTTTCACTAGATATCAAGTACTTTGTCATAAAAGGTGAGGGTAGATTTTGCTAGCCCACAATATTGAGGAGACAATGATTACTGAGAAGCTGTTATAATCCCCTTTACACTGCTGAGAAGAAACTGTTTAAAGTCCAGCACTTGGGAGGCAAGAGAAGGTGGATCTTTGTGAGTTCAAGGTCAGCCTGGTATACAGGGTGAATTCCAGGACATCCAGGGGCTACACAAAGAAACTGTCCTGGAAAAAGAAGCAAACAAAAACTAGTCATTCTAGAAATTATTATAATTTGTTGAATAGTTTCACTTGTTTTTCAGTCCCATCTTCTGAAGCATGGCCTATAATGTTCTCAAGCTCCTCTGCCTTCTGATAAGGGATTAAGAAAGGGAGGTCGTGGTTTTGGGATCCAGCTTTTGAAGTTTGGGGATTCTTATTTTCTGATTTGGTCAGGCCTTCTTCTATTATTATTATTCGAGGACTGGCTTAAAAGTGGCTGCTTTGGTCACCGAGAAAAAAAAAGACAGCTTCGGGCCTGGGCTTGTGTTACCCCGAGAAGCTGGTTGGGGTCGAGGCTGGAGAACTAGAGGTTTAACAAGGCCTAACCTGTGGAGACTCTTCCCTTTCTCTCTTTTGGGCACAAACAGGAGGTTAGATATCGAATCTTGAGAGTTGTGAAAAGCCCTGAACCGGGCGGGGGAGGACAGGCGGTCGAGGGGGAAGGCAGGTCAAACCGTGGGCAGGACGTCGATGACCTAGCGTTCCAGATTCTCCGAGAAAGGCCTTGCCAGACTTCCTATCTGGTCCAGGAGTTGAGGGAGTGTTGGAGATGAGGAGAGACTACGACACGAAGGAAAAAGGCGAAGCCTCCACGTTGGAGAGGGAGTGAGGGAAACTGCCTCACCTCTTCTTTCTCTTCAAGCTGGTGCGGATGGTTCCAGTGTTTTATCTCGTTGCTGGGTAACCGTTTTTTTTTTTCTTTTTTCTTTTTTTTTAAACTACGGAGGCCGGGAGGAGAGAGGAGCGCCCTGCGCTGCGCCGCGGATGTTTCGCGTACTGAAGACTGGAGGGTGGGGCCCTCTAGGTAGACCCCTCCCAGGCCCCGCCCACCGCGCAAGACCACGCCTCTGACCCTATCCCCGCCCCTCGCCTAAGGGCTCTTCCTGAGTCCTGCGGGTTAATGAAGATCTTCTCAAACATGGTTTCCCCTGGGCCTGTGTTTGGGCTAGTGCTTCTCATAATCGCGCGGGTCAGCAGAAGTGCAGGTGAGGTGTCACAGCTCTGCCGGACCTTTGCCTTTCAGATCCTCTGCAGGATCTTGGCATGCGTCCCCTCTAAAGGTCTGGTTTGAAGTCAGAACTGGTCTTTTCCCACCTAGGTACTGCTGGGCCTGTCTACTGCCTTTTTTTCAAGCAGGGTACCTCACTTGCAGCCTAGGAGGCAGAGGGAGACTTCGGTTTACCCATTGGAGCAGGCTCCAATGTCCTCAGACCGAAGCCTTTAGGAGAACTCAAAGAGAAGGGGGCGAAGCTAGTTAGATAATATTTGGAAACAGGTGACTGAGTCACTCAAAATACTTCAACATCTGCCTCCTCAGTGGTGCCCTTGGGGAGGGCTTCTATCGGGATGGGTGCCTTGAGGGAATTAAATTTTACTAGTTTAAGTGGTTATTAGGGCTAAGAAATACAACCCCCTCACTAGCTCAGAATAATTTAAGGTTCAGCTCTGATTTTTTTGATGCCGCTTAAGCGATATGAGTGGAGGGGTAAGACTCATCATACTGGGGAGGTAGCTGGTTCACAGTGGCCATTGTGCAGGTCAGAGCTTGTCATCTGACTAACCTGGGCTGGACATTGCCCTCAGCATGGAGATACCAAAAGATCGGAATCTGTTCAACTCAAAGTGTTAATGCTGGGTCCACTCACCCCTTTTTTTTCTTTGGATCACTGAAAGAGTCGACCCCAAAGACTGTCAATAAATGGAATTTGAGGGATTGGAAATATAGCTCAGGGGTAACGTTCTTGGCTAGCATGCTAGGACCTTGGGCTTCCATCGCTACAGCAAATAAAATGAAAGCTGGAGTGAGAAGAAGTTGGCATGATCGCGTTCTACTCAGGCACCAGGCAGACAGCAGCCTGTCAGTGGGCTTTCAGTTTCAAAGCTAGTACCCCGTACTGGTTGTTCCTTGTCTCTCAACCCTCTCATGATTTGGGGGACCTGTCACAGGAGGTGGGGAGAGCCAAAGGCAGTAGAGCCATTGTTTTCTTAGTTTTCCTTTTAAGGGCTGTCAAATTTAATACCACTGCTTTATTTCCTTTGGGTGACCTTGATTACCTTGACAGTATTCATTCATTTTTTTTTTTGCCCCCTATCTATCTCCCTTAGCTCTTCCTTGCCTTCCTACCATCTTTACTTTAACGCTCCCCTCTTGCTCATGTGTTGAAGGCAATAAAAAAGTCACATTTAACAACGGAAGGACTTATAAATTAACCACCCAGCTTGAGAACTCTAACACGGTGATTTTTTTATCGAGACTGCCAGTAAAGTCCCTCTGCTGGGTTCCTATTGGAAGTAACCACTAGCCTAAAGCTTTTTCTTAGTCTACTTATGATGGTGTCTTCCCCACAGCACTCATGATTGTTTTCCACTTCAAGTCCCAAAATGAAGGGAAAAATCCAACACCTTAAAAATACCGGTGTTGTGGTGGTGGCGCACGCCTTTAATCCCAGCACTTGGGAGGCAGAGGCAGGTGGATTTCTGAGTTCGAGGCCAGCCTGGTCTACAGAGTGAGTTCCAGGACAGCCAGGGCTACACAGAGAAACCCTGTCTCGAAAAAAACCTCCAATATATATATGTATATATGTATATATGTATATATGTATGTGTGTATGTGTGTATATATGTATGTGTGTATGTGTGTATGTGTGTATGTGTGTATGTGTGTATGTGTGTATGTGTGTATGTGTGTATGTGTGTATATGTGTATATGTGTATATGTATATGTATGTATGTGTATATGTATATATGTATATGTGTATATATACGTATATACATATACACATATATATGTATATGTATATATATATATATATGTATATACATGTATATATATATATATATATAAATACCGGTGTTTGGATCTGCCTGGTGCTTGTAAGGTGTGGTTCTTTTGTTTATCGTTCAGTTCCTCAGTGTGTGTTTCTGTCTTTTCCGCTTAGAATGTGAGCTTCATCAGGATACGGTATATACTTCTTCTTTGCATTACCATCACAATGTAACTGGAGCAAAAAGGAAATTGCCATCCTTTTGGGATTAGATGACATGGATTCTAATTCTGTCATAAGCCACCTTCTGAGGCCAGGCGAGAGCATTACTGTCTTCTGTATCTTAGGCACTCTGCCACACCAAGCGCCTAGTAGATTGTAAGACCCTTGGTGGCAAGAATTTTTACCTATTATTGGTATTATTTTTCCTTCCAGCGTTACAGTCTCAATGTGTAAAGTAGTAGGTATCCATAAAGGGATATTTGTTCAATTCATAGCTGTTCTAATTATTCTTAAAAAATTACTTGATCTATTTGGGTTTTAGTCCAGTCAGTAACACAATTATACTATTATTATAAAGATATTTTCCACCTCTAAAATTTTTTTTTTTTTTTTGCTCACCACAAATCCATTCACAAAGAAGTTCTATAAATGAACGTTGGCAAAGGCAGACTGGCTTGAAAAGGCGGTCCCCATCCTATGGACTGTAACGTTGTTGCCTATGTAAGCAATATTTTCTTCACTCCATTCTTCTGACTCCAGTCCTCTCTCTACTTAGCCCTTATTTATGCATTTGCTTTTCAGCTTTTGTTCTGTATCTACCCAAGACAGGGCCCTCCCACACATATGCCTCCCGGTTTCCCCAGCAGGCTGCCAACCTGCTTATGCAATTCTGGGATGTTGTGGTCTCAGAGTATTTTGCTCATGGTACATGCATCTTGAGCTTGTTAAGCCTTCTGGATAATCTTTGATTGTCATGCAGGCTTCCTGATCAAACTAGTTGCAGAGTGAGAAAGAGAGCTGAGGGTTCTTAGGGTTAGCCTGTTACTTAAAAAGTCCCATCAGTTCTACTGCCCTGTTAAATATAGCCTAAGGGGCCTGCCATCTTTTGTAGCTTCCAGGGAGGAAAATGTCAGCTTTGTTAATTCTAATTCTCTTCCCTGTCTATCACTTTTATTTAAAAAAAACAAAAAAACAAAAAACAAAATAAAAAGCCCTTAATTTTGTAAATTATTTTCTTTGGAGGATTTTAAAATCTCTCCCCTGCTGAGACAAATTGGGATGTAAGTTTTGTGATTTTCCTACTTAAATTTCTATGAGCTCACTGGGATCATTTGGATCAATGCTCGTTATTTAAAAAGTACTCCGATATAGGCTATGAGTTAAAAATAGAAACGATCTCGTTAGAGCGAATTCTTATTCAGTCTTGCTAGTGACTCCTAGCACAGAATCCAATATGCAAGTGTGCCTCCTCTTTTCTTTGCTCGTGAAATGGTGACAAAGACCTTTTCTCAGAGATTTTTAACCTTCCGTCTTTAGGTCTGCAGCAAAAGATGATCTCATTTTTTTTTTTTTTTTTTTTTTTTTTTTGTCTCCTGATTTTTTCGAGCTTACTGGAAAGGAAGGATTGTCACAGTCATAAGTGTGGTGTACCAGGTCATCAAAGACAAAGATCAACCAACCAACAAACAAACAAACAAACAAAACCAATCAACCAAATGACATCATCATCATCAACCACCACAAAATAAACAGCAACCCTCAAGAGAAAAGACTTGAAGGGGTTTGGCATTGATAGGAGGACAGAAGGAGCTAAAGATGGGCATAGCCACATTAGCGGAGCTGTGAGCTACGAGGAGTGGGCACGGGGATGGCCAGTTAGGGAAGGAAGTGGTTTATTTTTCTTATAACGACCATCTGTGAGGTGCATGGCAGGTTCATTTTAGTGATTTGAGGGAGGAATGTTAAATTCTAGAGACAAGTTTTAGAGCAAGGGTCAGGGGTTGGCCAAGAAGTATGAAGGGGAAGGAGAGTATGTACGTTAGTTGTTATCCTGGGTTCTAAGTTTCTCTTAGTGGTCTGCTGGGATGCATATTGTTGGAAACTGTTCTTACTATGTTGTTTATTTAATCTGGAGCAACAAGACCTGGTTTTGGAAGATTAAAAGGCTTAAGTGCACTCACATTATTTTGTATAGGGGCTGTATGTTACTTCCTCTTTTACTAGATCCACGTGATGCTGAATCTCCCTCCCTGGCTATGTTCTCCAAAGTGTTTGTTGACATTTTTAGGTATTGGTTTTCGCTTCGCTTCATACATCGATAATTACATGGTGCTGCAGAAGGAGCCTTCAGGGGCAGTGATCTGGGGCTTTGGTACACCTGGGGCCACAGTGACAGTGACCTTGTTTCAAGGTCAGGAAACCATCATGAAGAAAGTGACCAGTGTCAACGGTAAGGTAGCCCATTCTCTGCTCAGTTATTGTCCTCTTCTGCCACCTGCTGGATTATCTGAAAATGAACGCTTATGGCTCCAGCTCAGGTTGTCAATCCATCCATCCATCCATCCATCCATCCATCCATCCATCCATCATCCATCCATCCATCATCTTTTCATCCATCCATCCATCCATCCATCCATCCATCCCATCTATTCATCCATTCATCTATTCATCCATCCATCCATCCATCATCCTTTCATCCATCCATCCATCATCCTTTCATCCATCCATACATACATATATTCCATCTATTCATCCATCCATTCATCCATCCATCCATTCCATGTATCCATCCATCCATCTATTCATCTATCCATTTATTTCATCTATTCATCCATCCATCCATCTATTTATCCATTCATCCATCCATCTATTCACCTACCCATCTATCCATCCATCCATCCATCCATCCATCCATCCATCCATCCATTCATCCATCCATCCGAGTTATCAGAATATTTACTTGTGTGGGTAGGCACTGAAGATACCACAAATGGTAACAAGGCTCCGAGTCCCCTTCGCCAAGGAGCTCATTGAACAGAACAAATTATGTAGTTGTTGGATGAACACATATAATATCTGTGGAATTCTAAGAGATAGAGAAGACATTCACCTAAGTCTGGTTGCTATGGGAAGTTGTCACAGAAGACGATAGTTGGGGTGAACCATACATGCAAGAGAGGCAGGTAGTCTAGAGGTGAGAAGGTGGCGTGGAGGCTAAGAGCTCTTGCTGCTCTTGCAGAGAACCTGGGTTCAGTTCCCAGCACCCACATAGGATGACTCATAACTCCTTGTAACTCCAGCTCCAGGGGATCTGACGCCCTTTACTGGCTACTCTGAGCACATAGACGCGCACGTACATGCACGCGCACATACACACTTGCTCAGAAAATAAAGTTGAAATACGTCCTACTAGCATTTGTAAAAAGAGTCAATTTGGTGATCTCGTGAAGAACTTGAATTTTTAGTTTACTGTCTGAGTTCTGATTCTGACTGTCATTTCTAGGTACGTAATTTCATAATATATTAAATATCCCTGTGACAGTTTGTTTTCTATGTATAAAGTGGAGGTGGTACTAATATTTAATGGATTATTATGCGGATAAAATGCATATAAAGTAGTTGGAGCAGTGCTTGGCACAATAACTTGAGTGGTCATTATTGTTACCACTACTGCTACTATTATTTATTCAGTTATTCAAATATTTATTGAGTACCTACTATGTGCCAGATACTGTGCTAGGTACTGATGATAAAGTGTTGAATAAAACAGATGTAGCCTCTCCCTTAACGAAGCCTGAGGGTTGGAGGAGGAGGTAGAAAAACAAAGAACACTCGTAGTTCTGTGAGATATGCCACAGTAAGGAAGGACTCTGTGTGTGTGTGTGTGTGTGTGTGTGTGTGTGTGTGTGTGTGTGAGAGAGAGAGAGAGAGAGAGAGAGAGAGAGAGAGAGAGAGAGAGAGAGAACACAAGCGAGCTTAGCATGATAGTAAAGTAATAGACTTAGTTTAAGGCTGGTCTTGAAAAAAGAGGCACAAAATCAGTAGAGGGAACATCGTGGATATAGACACAGGGATTAGAGTACATCCGGAACAGTGAGAAATCCCATGGAGATGGGTTGGTCTGGGACCCTGGGTTAAGTGATTGATGGTGGGTACCAGGAGATGGGACAATATGGCGGCTTGTTTATCCCTGCCAAAGCATTTACATCCTGGACCTGTAGATTTTAAGCAATAGAAGCACACGAGCAGACTGATAGGGTTTGGCGGTCGTCAGCGAGGGTTGGTAGAGCTGTTAGGAGGCTCTTGTGATATACAGAGACACATGGTGAGGCCTTGGCCTGGGACTGAGACTACGAGGATGAAGGTTCAAGATGAGGATAAAGGAATCTCTCTGGGGAAGGGATAACGAGTGGAAGAGAGGTGCTGGGAACTGAACTCAGGTCCCCTGCGGGAGCTGCCTGTTGCTGAGAGCCATCTCTCCAGCCCCTCCTTGTGATCTGTGAGATGTACTGAAAGAGAAGAATTCCAAAACTGCTTATGCTTAGTGCCTAGGGTTGTTTTTGTTCTTGTTTTTTGTTTTTAGCTCAGGTTAGTTAGCGCTGGGGACTGAATCTAGGGCATTATACATGCTAACTGCTAAGCTACATCCCTAGTCTACTTTTGAAAGCATATGAAACACTGGGTTTAATTATCAGCATTTTACAATATGTATCATTGTATTTTGCTCATATTCACTCCCCTGCCCTTCCTCCATCCCCTGCCTGACTCATCCTTTGTCACTGTTGTTTTTGAGACAAGATTTCTCTGTGTAGCTCTGGCTCTCCTGGAACTTGCTCTGTAGATCAGGCTAGCTGCATATTAATTTTCATAGATGCTTAGTCAATTTATATTCCTGTTGGTAGTAAATAAAGGTTCCCCTTCCCCACATCCTCACCAGCAGCAGATGTCATTCGTTTTCTTAATGATAGTCATTGTGACTGAGATGCCATAGGTTTTACTTCTCTGCCATATAACATAACCAAGTCTCAAGAGGGATATTTCCGCTCTCCTCTGATGTGGAACTATTGAATGCAAGTCACAGATTCTGTTTGTTCCAGAGGGGCAAGGATAACACAAGGCAGTAACTGGAGAACCCACCCTACGGTGTATCTGCCACAACACGCTATGGCTTCTATAATTTTCATGAACAGTTTTACTCCCATCAGGCGTTTAGTTTTTATTTCATTCTTATTTGTTGGTGGTAGATTTGAATGAAAGCTATAGAATAAGTGTAGGTTGTAAGGGATGGTTTAGGCAGTAAGGCATCCTTCATCTTCCAGCCATGTTTAAAAGCTGCAGGATAGTGTTTCAGCAGATGAAGAAAAGTCAGTGTTCTGTGTGGAGAAGTGAAGAGAGCTGTTTCTTGTAAGCCCTAGGTTTTCCTTTTAGGAAGATAAAGGCCATGGGTACACACTCCCCTTCTTGGTATTCATCATAATAACCTGAAAAAAAAATACTTAACATTTGATTAGATTAATATGAAGAAAAGCAAGAAAATACTTTATGACTAATCATGTCTCGGAACAAATTATTTTCATTTCATCCTTGGGATTGCGGTTTCCATCTTGAGGCTGGAGTTAACTGGGGAAGATGGAGAGGAAAGAGAGATAGCTATTTGTTTATGTATGCCCTTAGCTGTAATATGCAGATCAGTTGTCAGAGGCAAACCACCAGACACGCTGTTACCTGAGAAAACATGAAGCCCTGGTCAGTTTGCATGGTTTTCTTATCAGCATAACCCAGGGTTGGAGTTCATTTTTGTCATTTACTTGATGGAGGGCTTGGCAAAATGTTTGTAGGCTGAGTATCGGTAAAATGATGACAGGAGATTGATCATCCTAGATGGTAGAAGAAAGAATGTAAGAACGCAGAGGTTTCGATACAGTGAAAATGAAAACTTAGAGAAACCTGGGTCTGCACTAGCAAAAGAGGTGGTAACAGGTAGCAGATGACCACTGTTCATGAGGCAGGACCAGAGCATCTGTGGCTCAGAAGGCCAAGAACCAGCAGAAAGCCCACTGGATGTTGCCAAACAGTGACATGATCCTATAGTTTGTATGAGTTATCTCTTGAGCTCGTGTGCCCATCAGTGAATTCTCTGCAGTGCAAGTTTCTCCTGCTTTAAGGCATTGTGTCAGGGCGTATTTTTCTTTTTCTTAAATGCAAGAGGAAAACGCTAGAAACTAAAAGCCCTTAGGCTAGCTAGCCAAGAAGGAAGCTTTTTGAGAAGTTGAAGGCATATTTCTCTGGTACAAAAGATGTTGGGAATCAAGCCTCATTCTCTAGGTCCAGTTTTCCTCAGGTTCTAGGCCCTACTGGGAGCTCATTTATTTTCTGGCTTGTAGTGAAATGGTGGCACTGTTTTTACCAATTTTCTTTTCTGGTCTTTTTGTTGTTGGACATTGTCTTAGTTAGGGTTTTGTTGCTTTGAAGAGATCCCGTGGCCATGGCAACTCTATAAAGGAAAACATTTACTTGTGACTGGCTTACAAGGTTAGAGGTTTAGTCCATTATTGTCACAGCGGGTTACATGGTGGCACACAGGCAGCCATGGTGCTGAAGAAGGAACTGAGAGGTCTACATCTGGGTTGGCAGGCAGAAGGAAGAGAGACTGTGAGCGTCCTTGAACATTGAAACCCCCCAAACCCAACCCCAGTGACACAATTCCTCCAAGGCTCCACCTCTTCTAACAAGGCCACACCTCCTAATGATTCTCCTTAAGCATTCAAATATATGAGCCTTTGAGGGCCAGTCTTATTCAAACCACCATAGACATGCACACTTGTTGGAATTGTTGGGGAGAGTTTTTGTCACTAGCCATATGTGTTGAAAAAGCTAAGGGAAAACACCTAATTAATAGCTCTGAATGCACTGGATGAATACAGAAGGCTAAGAACTAAGCCCCGTTCTTAGGTTCTCTGGCAGTTGACCCCATCAGCACACATGAACAGCACTGGTGGCGGAAGGACAGAGCCTCAGTAAGGTGTATCAGTGCAGGAAGCCTGGAAAGACCTTGGCAAGCCTGTATTAGGACAGATTGGAACGTCTGCCTGTTCATAAGTGTGAGCCATACGGTGCACATCACACCTGTGCCACACAATCTGTACTAGCTGCCCACTGTTTCCAAAACAGTGACTTTTCTGGTTTGGGCTGAGTTTTGTATTTTATATGCTGATGCCTGGCTATTGGTCAGAGAAATACAATAGTGAGCACACGTGGTCCTGGGTTTCGATGACCTCCTGGAGGCTCCAGGCTCCGCTGCTAGTACCACTCTTCAGAGGACCACACATTTTAGACATTTCCTCTAGCTCTCCGAGCTATCTTTAAAGCTTCGGTTTTTACTAATTTGAAAGTGCACATCTGGACATTTCTTGCTTCTGCTCCGTTATTGGAGCTAGGAGGAACCTTGGACAGTGTCCAGCATGAAGTAGGCACTCAGATGGTATTTCATAATTATTTCTTCTCATAGGTTAGGGCAATAACATTACAATGTTCTATTTCCTGGTCTCCTCCTTCTTTGCCTTTGAATTTACATTGATCTGATGGCAACTGATAAGACAGTTTACATTTGACTTTTTTTTTTTTTATGTTAAAATGTTGCTTTCTCTGCCTTTTCTAGGTTTCTTTTGTTTTAGGGTTTTACTGCTGTGTACAGACACCATGACCAAGGCAACTCTTAGAAGGAAAACATTTAATTGGGGCTGGCTTACAGGTTCATAGGTTCAGTCCATTATCGTTAAGGCGGGAACATGGCAGCGTTCAGGCAGGCATGGTGCAGGAGGAGCTGAGAGTTCTACATCTTCATCTGAAGGCTGCTAGCAGAATACTTGCTTCCAGGCAGCTAGGTCAAAGCCCATGCCCACAGTGACACACCTATTCCAGCAGGGCCTCTTCTAGTGCCATTCCTTGGTCCAAGCATATACAAGCCATCCACTATTTCACTGCTCCAGTGTTTTCATGTTTTCTGGTTCTTTTTTCTCTTAAAACTCTGCATTCTGATGTTGACAGCAGTGATCCGGTGGCTGAGAAAAAGGGCAACAGGAGGTGGGGTTTCTAGCAAGCAAGCTATGAATGTCTAAAATAGGGTCTTCCACGGCTTCTTATTTCTTTAGTGGAGTCGAAGGGCCTTGGGTCTTGTCTGTCACTCTGAAATATTCGGTTGGGTCAGTTAAAAGGCCCTTTTTACTGAGATCAATTTATGTGCTTCCTACTACTTGTTGATAAGCCAATTTCTCCATGCACCTGTTCGTTGATGGGAGAACCCAGTGCCGCTGGCAGGGATAATACTTGTTAACAACACGGAAGGAGGTAGCCATGGATGGCAAGGGTGTCCCTGCTTAGTCAAGGGAAGATTCAATTTAGAAATCCTCTTCTGAACCTGTGCTCACATTCGATTGGATAATTGCAAGTTAGTTTGGGGATGCTGTGTAAATCAGGAAGATTAGATTATGGTAATATTGACAGTTGGATGGTGTAATGAGAATTTCTGTTTTATGTTTTTTTTTTTTTTTTCCCTTGTCAACTAACCGTCCTTGAGTTTTAATCCATGTGTATTCCATGTGTATTTTTGTATCTCCTAATTTAGGATTATAACTGGGTAACTAATTTTTCTTGTTAAACGCCTTAGTTAAAAATAAGAAGGGATTGGTACAGATTAAGAATAAAAAGGCTGATGTTCTCAACAGCTCCATCCCCCTTGCCTGGAATTTGGCCAGTCTTCACAGCAACATTGCATACACTTTGTCACGGAGCCTGGGCTTAGCCACAGCTGAGGTGCGGTTGGTATTTGATTTAACTTTAGGGGGTTGGTTAATCATCCCCTTGGAGTCTGTTCTTGTTTCAGCACCCTCCAACACCTGGATGGTGGTACTGGATCCTATGAAGCCTGGGGGACCTTTTGAAGTGATGGCACAACAGACTTTGGGGATAACGGATTTCACCCTGAGAGTCCATGATGTCTTATTTGGAGATGTGTGGCTTTGCAGCGGGCAGAGTAACATGCAGATGACTGTCTTACAGGTAAGGGAGTGTCTTTTGTTTACTAAGAGCTCATCAGGTGCAGAATCCAGTCTGAGCACTTTCATACTAAAGCATTCGATTTCACATCCTAAAGAAGAAAGCTGTTGTTTGGCCCTAAGTGTGCTTATATACCGGGGTTTCTCCATGAAGAGGTTAAAGGTCACTGCTATCCCTAGCTCCATCATCCAAGCTGGCTTATCTCTGCTTGCCTTTCTTGACTATTTCTCTGTTTTTGAGAAATATTTGAGGTTGAGGAATCTGTACAACCAGGCCATGGTTTCCTTCCATTTCTCTTTTTAATAAAGATATGAATTAGATGGGCTGGAGAGATGGCTCAGTGGTAAAGAGTATTCACTGGCGGTTCTTCCAGAAGACCCAGGTTCAATTGTCAGCACCCACATGGCAGCTCAAACCTGTCTGTAACTACAGTTCCAGGGGATCCAAAGACATGTAGGCAAAACATCAATGCACGTAAAATAAAACAGAAAGAAATCATTTAAGAAAGTATAGAGTACCTTTATATGCTAAGGCTTATTCTATTGTTTCTATAGCTTTTATTCTTTGTAGTTTCATTATTTCCTTTAAGAAAACCTATTATTAAACAATGCCTTTTAAAAGATTTGACGTATATGTATTTCATCTTATCCATGTTTTCTAATTCAAAAATCCAAATTTCTGTATATAAATCTTTCCAAATTTGTGGACTCTTACTTCCGGTCTTAAATATACGGAAGTATTTTGAACTGAAATGCCTATTGAGCTGGACTTGGCCTGGACCAAGTGGACTTGTGGCATCTTTGACCAGACATGGATGTGAGGTTTTACCATGGGAGAAAGCATGGCTTTGTACAGAAGTGGAATTGCTGTCAACTCACTGGAGAAAGCAGTGCTTCCCTTCATGCTTTAATTGTACTTGTGTGTTTTCACAGAAAGGCATGGACCAGATCTGTTTGTATCTATATAGTAACTTTCTCAATAGCAGGCTATGCCAAGGATCCCACTTTCTGTCACACTAAATCAGATCTTGATTGCTGAGCGTAAACAGAGTCTTTCTGCCTGGAATTTTATCTTGTGCATCTTCTGAATTAAGTGAGGGCTGAGAGCTCTGAGATGGAGGGGAACAGAAAAGAGATTCCATCTGAAATATATGTGTTACCTCTCTCTCTCTCTCTCTCTCTCTCTCTCTCTCTCTCTCTCTCTCTCTGTCACTTAGTTTGCAAGGCACAGTGTTTTAGGTGCTGATAGTACCAAAAGCCACATTTTCCAGTTTGCAGAACCTGCATTACACTCCCCACCCCCTTGGGTTTGCTCCTTTCCCTGTACAGATTCCCAGCACACATAAGCACAGGAGCACAGTGTTTGTCTCTTTTTCCTTCTCTCCCTCCGTGTGCCATTTTGAGGAGGTAAGATTCTCACTATAACCTACCCGTCTTCACATTCAAAGAAGGAAATGGCAGATTGTATGCCCATCTTGTTGTTAGGGTAAGATGGAATTTTAAAGCCGAGTGTTATTTATAACACAAAGTGAGATGTTTATAAATGGAGGAAAGTCTAAATGTTCATCTGCCACCTCAGGGTAGGTCTCAGATATTTCTAGTGAGGCTCAGGAAAAGATGGCCAATATCAGACAAGAAGCCCAAATTTTCAATCTCTTGGCCCTCCCGTCTTTCTTATTTTACATCTGGAGAGACTGGTATACAGAAGAGAGGCATGGGTGCAGCATCCCAATGGCAGGCTTTTAGAAGTGTGGTGGGTAGCTTATTTGCAGTTGTCACCTCAACCTTAGAACTGACATAGTCAGAGGTGAAACAAGGTACAAAGTCTCCCAACTCTTCCAGGTTAATTACTAAATTACTAGATGTCTGTCCATCACATGTGTATGTGTGGGCATGCACACACACACACACACACACACAGACACACAGACACACACACACACATCTTGTTTCCCTCTTACAGGCACCATGCTAAGATCCTCTGAGGGAAATAGATTCTTGACGTGTCTTCATTAATTCAAGAATGTGGTATAAAGGTTACAAAATGAACACTGGTGCGCAGCTGCTTTGATGGGGAATGGTCTGCTCCCTTGAGAGACCCTGGTGCTCTCCCTCAGCCCAGGCAGCGCTAATGACTTCAAATACCTTGGTATTCATTTACATCCTCATTTAAATACTTGGTAGGGAAATAATTACACTGAGGTGTTTGATGAGATGAAATCTGATCTCAGCAGATGGAGTAAGGCTTCCCTTTCATCAGCAGGGAAACCAAGTGTCATTTAAATGAAAATCTTCCTGAAATCTCTTTATTCCTAAATTTGCTGCCAATATCCCAGAGGAAATGCTTCCATCAAAAAGGCAGTGGTATTGGGAAAGAGGACTGATTTCAGCCGCAATTGTCATCTGGTAGAGCAGGAATTTTCCCTGCCCCCATTTTTGTTAACACCCAGCTTTTCCGGTCCTGGCGAATGTGAAAAGAGATGGAAGTCCTCCAGCTAATGTTTTGGATCCAGCGCCACGAGCTGGTAACAATACAGGAGAATGCCAGCCACCTTGACTTCACTGCCCTGGCAGTACTCAGTCACACTTAGGAATGGGGCATGCTCTCCCATCCTGCCTCCCCAAGCTGGCGTCTCATTGCTATGAGCTGCTTGCTCAGGCAGTGCGGAAGCCGGTGTGGGTGGAGAGAATGAGAGCAGCTTCATCCACCGTTTCCATGGAAGCAACATACGATGCTTCGTGCTCAGTGCAGAGCTGAATTTCAAAGGA